>NC_083229.1:32596709-33305875 GCF_032191835.1 Heteronotia binoei
AGCCTGCTGAGTCAGGGAACATGTAGCAGGGTGTAGTGGAGAGACAGCCGGGAATGTACATATTCTTAGCTTTGTGCTGGGGAATGCTTTGTTATGGTCATAGAGTGCCACTGATCTCTGCTGCCTGTGCCGTTTGTGGCATCCATTCTGTAGGTCTTCTAGTCGCAGTGCAGCTTGGTGTGTGTAATAAAGGAGAGTATATTAAGTTGATGAAAAATAGAATGCATTAGTGTTTCGGGTCCTGAAGACTAACATTACTGTGACGAACCCCTTTGTCTGTACTCCACTACATATATTTCCCTGCCAATGATGTGGAGATGGCCTTGGGAAAACACATGGTGATGTTAGGACCCAGGTATATATAGTCACAGCTACTCGGTTGCTTCCTAGAAAAATAATGCTGCCCCAGTGACTTGGGTTGGTTTGTGCTTGCAAGAGGCCCTTACTGAACAGGGGCATCACAGATTCCAGCTATTGAAGCTCCAGGCTGATGGAAGAAGGCTGTGAGAGTGGAGAGCTTGACATCTAGGATCCTTCCTTCACTCATCCCCTTTACCAGCTATCTGTCTGTTTTTGCCAGGCCCCAACAGATGGCACAGCATTTCATGAATTTCATTTACGAAAAGATAAGAATGGAGTTCCCAGTGGAATTGCGCATCTTGACGACTTTTAATTTAAGAAAAAATGATAGATGTTAAGTGTGACCGACTTTCGGACTCAGTGTGGCTGAAGAGCAGATTATAAATGAATAAAGTCTCAACATTTGTGGAGGAGAAGTGCCCAAGGGGGAGACATGAGTGCCACTTTGCCCTGTGTAGAAAGTAACTACTGTATTTTCTGGCTGGCATCATTAAAGCTTCACAGTGAAAACAGAATTGGCTTTCCGAACACTTCCCCACCAGTCTTCCTCATTAAATCTTCTCAGGGCTGCAGCCAGTGATGTATTCTCTTCCGTGTTTCTGTTTGTAGATCCCCTCTACTACTGGCAACAAAGTGGAGATGATTTGACAGTCACTTTTCGGCTACCGGAAGAGTTCACAAAGGAGGACATACAAGTTCGCTTTTCTTCGGATAGTATCAGTGTGGCACTGAAAGATCCACTCCTACCTGTGTTGGAAGGAACCCTTTATTCATCAATTGACCATGAAAGCTCAACATGGATAATTAAAGAAAATAACAGGTATTTATTGCAATACTTCATAACCTGGTTAATGTTGTGCCCAGGGATGCCAGCCTCCAGGTGGGACCTGGGGATCCCCCAGAATTACACCTCATCTCCAGACTACAGTGATCAGTTCCTCTAGAGAAAATGGATTCTTTGGAGGGTGGAGTCTATGGCATTGCTCTATACTGAGGTCTCGGTCCTCCTTAGGCTCCATCTCCAAATCTCCTAGAGTCTCCCCTTCCATCTGCTGGTGGCCAGGGAAGACCTGGTAACTCTAGTTAACAGAGCAAACAAGTAATCCAGGTTTGATTTCCAAACCTTTTGTAATTGTTTGGCTTCAATGCCAGTGCAGCGAGTGGATGGCTGATTTATTGTTCTGAAATTGCTGGGTGATGCCACATTTTGTACAATTGGCCATAGATAACGGCACATTCCTATCATGCCATCTCTATGACTATGCCTGCAGTTGAGTAAGCCATAGGACCGTGCCATGTGCTTCAGATAGGCTTCGCATTTCCTTCTCCATGCCTTCTTTTTTTGTGTGTGATAACAGTCTATATGCATAGAATGAAATCCAGGCTGTCTCTGAAAATTAGCAGGGTTATGCAGAGGGGGGCAGCATCCCTCCATTGTTGCAAAGCTGTCTGAATTGTATGTATCCAGAATAATTCTTCATAGTTTGATTTTTAGTAAAGGGCAGAGTAGGCATCATCACACACTTGCCCTATATCCATGTTCTCATATGCGTGTTTACCTGTTATGTAAAAGCAAGTTTCTGTTCATGCCACTGCACCAAAATATGAAACCCAGCCTGTCACATAATCAGTACCTTGGGAACCCTGGAAACACTGCCTCCGAGCCAAGTGCAAAGGGCTGAGCTTCCCGATTATTATAGCCCTCCCATGTATGCATGTTCTTAGCTTGTAAGAGCAGTCTCAGCATGCAGGTAGGATTTGCATCACAGTCTAACAGGAAATAAACATTATTTGCATCACAATCTAACAGGAAATAAACATTATTATTAAAGGTAAAATTAGAGCATATACATGGAAAGTGGCTGCCATACCTTGTGGATACAGATCTAAGGAAAATAATATAAAAACATGAGTCCCAGCATAGATCACACATCCTAGCTAAGCATTTGAACAAAAAGCAAAGGAAAATTCTACCTTTTAAACATTTCTGTCTGTTTTGGTGATCATCTACCCCTAAGCCAAAATTTGAAATCCCCCTTATGGCAGATATTCCAACCTCCCCTCCCCGCAATCGGATTGCCTGTCATATAGCCCATTTCTACACACACACCAGGTTTTTATGTCTAGCATTTGTTTCCTTCATTGGACATATAGACCAGATGGGCTTTCTCCAATGGAAAACCAATTCCTGTTTCTCCTGACTCTCTGGTGAATTTTATGGCAACTATTTTGCAGAAATAAACAGTCATCATGATTTCACAATCTGCCTACACAACAGGCATTGGCATATATTGGACGCTTTGTGAAATCTTAGTGTTAAACTTGGGTCCAAAGTCTTTTATGCTTGTTCTTAGAGAATCTTAGCTTAGCAGCACTTGCATTAAACAATAAGAGGAAGTTAGGAGAGTTGCAAATGGGATCCCATTGCCGTAGCAAGAAAGGCAGCTCCCAAACTCATTTCTCTTGCTGACACAGTTCTAAAATTTGGACTGCTCTTTCATTTGGCAGTGGCTTCAGGGGCTGCCATGTCCCTGTCTTCAAATTCCACTGCCATTTTTATTCCTCTGAGTGGGTCCAGGTAGGCCTGTTGCATTGTTCATGGGTTTTAAAACCCCTCGCTTGGTATTTTTTACTGCACACGGGGAGCTTGGTTGTCTGTGTTATCTAGCACAATCTTATTTCTTTGAGATGCAGAATATTATGAATGAAAAAAAATATATTTTAAACCACAGGATGAATTGATGGCATATGATTTTTGAAAATATAGTTTCATATTGAAATAAGTTAATGTAGCTACCTAAGTATGGGCCTCGACCAGGTTCAGCCCGTGCCTCTCTTCCCCCCCTTCAGGAAATTCAGATCTATAGCCCTGTTCCTGTTTTTCTGATCTGAGTTGCCAGAGCAATGCAGAAATACTTGGTTCACTATGTAGTCGAAACTACACAGCCACCACGGTGTACTGGTTAAGAACAGCAGACTCTAGTCTGGAGAACCAGGTTCAATTTCCCACTTCTCCACACGGAGCCTGTTGGGTGACCTTGGGCCAGTCACAGTTCTCTCAAAACTTTCTCAGCCCCACTTATCTCACAAGGTGCCTGTTGCAGGGAGAGGAAAGGGAAGATGATTGTAAGCTGCTTTGTGACTTCTTAGTGTAGGGGAAAGTGGTATATAAAACCCAATTCCTCCTCCTTCACCAGCCAGCCGCCTCAGTGTGCTTCCAGCTGCAAAAGAACTTTTTTTTAATGCAGCCACACTGAGATAAGTGGTCCTCATCTATATCCATTCTCAATGGAACAAGCATCTGGCATTCTCTGTTTCAGGATCCAGTGCTGACTTGTGTTAAAAAAATGTGCTACACATACAGTGCTATTGGAGAAGCGCCTCCTCTCTGCTATTAACCAACCGATTGCTGCTTTTGATTAATGTATGGCGGAGTGGATTCCCACTGTGTGAGATTGTTTCTCCTGCTTTCTCTGCAAAATGGCCCGTTGCCTTCCCAAAGCAGTTGTGACATTTCCCCAAACTTGATGTTGACTTTTTGCTTGGAGACATTGAGAGACGTGCATTAAGCTGAAATGAAAAATGAGGTTCTGCCGGTGTTCCCACTGTGTGAGTTCCCCATTGGGGATCAGTCACAAATCAATCCCCTTCTTTACCTAATTGGGAGTCAGTTCTGTTCTGCACTTGCTATTATCTTATTTTGTTGGCTTTCGGTGCCTTTATGCAAACTTGTGCAGCTGCTAAGAAGGATTGCCAAAGACACAGCCTCACCATGAAGCTGCTCGGAATGTCTGTTTCCAAACGATTCAGTGTTATTCCCCCGCTGTTATGAATTTGGAGTTTTGTCTCTCTCCTGCCTGCAGTCTGTCTTCCAGGCAGACCTTTGGTGTTGGATTTCCTTATGTCACCTGCTGGCAAACAGCTACTCTCATCTGCTTTGTGTACTGTTGTGGAAAGAGAAAAGTGAATGAAAATGACAGAGGAAAAAGATCTATGCACTGTTAAAGCTAGCAGCAGGTCTTAGGACTTGGAGCTATGGCTTCCCAATGTGGTTTGCTTTCCTACAGAAGCCAGATACCCTGAGGTAAACCTGTGTATGATGAGAAGCAACATTCCTTGCGGAGCTTTCCGCTTTAATTTACTGGTGCTGTGTCAGTATTCTGTGCAGGGATTGCACTTTCTGAAGATCAAGCCACATTTATTTATTTGGGGTGTTTCTGCCCTGCCTCTCCAGAGAATCTTACCCGAAGCAGTGAACCACAAAAACAACACAGTTGGTTTAAAACAATTCTTTCCTTGAAATTCTCATCAGTAAAACCATCAGCAATCAGCATTATAAAAGGTTACAGGCCAGAAAGAGGGAATTAAAATATCAAAAGCAGGTATAAAAATGTAAAAAACCTGCAGGAGGAGATAAATGTTTTCACCTGGTAATTAGGTGGGTGCTAGGCAAGAGCCCCGTGGCGCAGAGTGTTAAAGCTGCAGTACTACAGTCCTAAGCTCTGCTCACGACCTGAGTTCGATCCCCGCAGTAGCTGGGTTTTCAGGTAGCCGGCTCCAGGTTGACTCAGCCTTCCATCCTTCCGAGGTCGGTAAAATGAGTTCCCAGCTTGCTGGGGGGGAAGTGTAGATGACTGGGGAAGGCAATGGCAAACCAGCCTGTAAAAAGTTTGCCGTGAAAACGTTGTGAAACCAATGTCACCCCAGAGTCGGAAATGACTGGTGCTTGCACAAGGGACCTTTCCTTTCCTAGGCAAGCTGAAAGGAATAGCACATCCCATAACTGAAGAGCCACCAGTGAGAAAGCCCTGTCTCTGCTCGCTGCTGGCCACACTTCTGTGGCTGGAGGCATTTCTAGTAGGGCTTGCAGTGATGACCTTGATGGGGTAGAGGGTGGTCCTGCTAGTTCTCCCCCTGCCCATTTCTATCACTATTCCGACTGCCAAACAGAGCCCTAAAAGTTCTGCAAGTATGCTATAAAACATTGCTTTTCCAAGTGGAGAATGTAAATGCAAGACACAAAGAACTGAGGCGGAGTGGTGTGGAAACAGCAGGAAAGTCGGTATTTAATGAAGATGGGTGGGTACGGCTTTGTCTAGCAGCTGTGGAGAAATTGGACGATGAGGCTACAGAAACTACTTACAAATTTTAGAGAGACCAAAGGCAACTGCCCCAGGTGGCTTTGTTTAGAACTTTGTTATCATTTATTGAAACAACCACACGTAAAAATTTTTGATTAGGAGTTCCAATAATATCTAAATCAATCAAATGCAGTCCTAAATAAACTATCTTCATCTTCCTCCTAAAGATTGACATTGAGGGGGCCAGGTGCACCTCTCTGAGGAGGTTGTTCCATAATTGTTGGTCTGCCAGTGTAAAGGCTTTCTCTCATGTACCCCCCCCCCCAAACAAACATCTTTAATTTGTGGGACAGACAGGAGGGGGTAACTCCCTGTGACCTTCATTCCCAGGCAGGGGCATATGGGAGAAGACTTGGTTCCAAGCCATGAAGGGCTTTAAAGATCGAAACTAACACCTTGAATTGCATTCAGGAGTGGATCAATAGCCAGTATAAATGCTGCAGTGTGAGGGACATGTTCTCCCAGTAGGTGACCCCAACCTGGAGTCCAGCTGTAGCATTCTGCCCTAGCTGCAGCCTCCAAACTCTTTAAAAGGGTAGACCCAAGTAGACTACATTGTAGTAGTCCAGTTTGAATGTAACCGAGACATGGATAATTGTGGCTAGATCTAAGTGACCCAGGAATGGATGTAGCTGATGCACCAGCCAAAGCTGAGCAAAAGCACTCTGGACCACAACAGCTAGCTGATTTTCTAAGTGTCCATAGTGTTGAGTGGTTCTCCTAAGCTACAAACCTGGCTTTTTAAAGCAGAGTATAACCCCATCCAAGATAGGAAAGAGTAATACTTGGTCTGCCTTTCTACTACTGGGAAATCCTTTCTACTACTGAAAAACTGAAATACTTGGACCGATTTCCCACTCGCCTTATGCTGCTGTCAAGCTCCTCTTCTCAGTGAGGCTTCCCTCTGATTTCACACTATCTGCCCCAGAGCGGCTTTTTTGCATGGCAAAGAGAAACTGGTTTTTAGAGGTTTCTCTTTGCTGTGCGAAAAAGCTGACGCTGGCTGAAGTTCCGGGGCAGATAGAGTGAAATTGGAGGGAGGCCCCATTTGAGAAGAGGAGCTTGACAGCGGCGTAAGGCGAGTGGGAAGTCGGTCTTGGTCTGCCCACGGCTTTTTTTGAGTGAGAAAAACAGTGGCAGCACAGTACAGAATATTAACCCAAAAAACTATACAAAAAATACCAAACACTTGGATTGAGCAGGAATGCAGTTTTGGTTGGCTTGAAGAAGAAGAAGATGAAGATATTGGATTTATACCCCGCCCTCCACTCCAAAGAGTCTCAGAGCAGCTCACAATCTCCTTTCCCTTCCTCCCCCACAACAGACACCCTGTGAGGTGGGTGGGGCTGGAGAGGGCTCTCACAACAGCTGCCCTTTCAAGGACAACCTCTGCCAGAGCTATGGCTGACCCAAGGCCATGCTAGCAGGTGCAAGTGGAGGAGTGGGAATCAAACCCGGTTCTCCCAGATAAGAGTCCGCACACTTAACCACTACACCAAACTGGCTTGGTATTGGGGGTGTGGCCTAATATGCAAATGAGTCCCTGCTGGGCTTTTTCTACAAAAAAAACACTGTATGAAACAGTGGTGATGTCAGGGGGTGCAGCCTAATATGCAAATGAGTCCCTGCTGGGCTGCTTCTACAAAAAAGCTCCGTATGAAACAGTGGTGATGTCAGAGGGTGCGGCCTAATATGCAAATGAGTCCCTGCTGGGCTTTTTCTACAAAAAAAGCCCTTGGTTTGCCTTTCCACTAATGCAGAGAATCTTCCTTTACCTTCATCCATTTTTATGCTGTTTATGACAAACAGCTTATTTTAATGGCTTCTTATTTCTGTATTGTTTTAACTGTAAGTTGCCTCAAGCAGAATTCAGAGGAGATGGCATAGAAATATTCTAAATAAATAAATTTGCCCTCCATGCCATTCCTGGGCTCCCCTTTCTCTCTCTCTCTCACACACACACACACACACACACACACACACTCCTCAGCTCCTCAGGAGCAGCATTTCAGGGAGATGAGTGGCCTGCAGCGGGAGCAGGGGAGACAAGGAAAGTGCTGATGGAAGTGCCTTTCCTCAGCAGAAAATTTAATCCAGCTACAACTCAGACTGATTTCGCACTCACCTTACTCCACCCTCATGTCCATCTCCTCCGTGCGGCGTCCTCCTGATTTCCCACTATTTGTGCCGGGTCTGTAGCAAATATCACAGTTTTCGTGCAACAAACAGAAACTGCAAAAAACCAGTTTCCGTTTGCTGTGCAAAAACCGCGATGTTTGCTGCAGCCCCGACGCAAATAGTGGGAAATCGGGAGGATGCCGCGTGGAGAAGACAGACGTGAGGGCAGAGTGAGGTGAGTGCAAAATCGGCCTCAATATATATCAGATATCCTCCTTAGGATATCAGTGGATATTTTCTGGGCACATTCCTTCCCTCCCCCCCCCCCCCCCCGCAACTCCAGTGTAAGAGCAAGAGGTTGTCTTGGATACTCAGAGTGAGAGCAGCTTTTGTTGCACTGTATGCTGGTGAACAAATCCATGTGGTTGCCTACAAAAGACAGCATCAGGTGGATGTTAATGTTGTGTGTTAAACTATTTAATGAGGATGAACACGAAACAATGTTTTTCATTAAGCTGTGGCAGTGTTGGGTTTCTGTTTTAACCAAGGCAATAATGTTTACACTTGGAATCCATGCTGATGGAGCAGTGAAGCGATTTAAATCATTTTCGGGAGAATTTAGGGGATTATACTGTTGCTTCAGAGGAAATCTCCAGAACTAATCCAAATAATGAGGGGGAAATGACAAAGCTGGGGGGGGTGTCCAGGGATTGGATTTGGCCAGCTTTTCCATTGCTGTAAGGGAGGGGGTCCCCTTTGACCAGAGGGAGGGAGGGAGGAAGGAACTATGCTAGGCATCTTGGGGTCTACATAGCCAAAATGCAAGTGGAATAAGAATGTTATAAGGAGAGGAACTGGGTGAGATGGCGCCCTCCCAAATGTTTCAGTGTAGGGAACATCCAAACATTAAAAAACATAAGTGTTTAAAATAGGTATATAATTCAATAAAAACATGTACACATTACAATTGTAATAACCAAGGAGAAGCACTAGGAAGAGTTCCTGGGGGTACACCAAACAAAACTAAGAAGTCTTCATCTGCTGGAGAGATAACTCCCAGGGGGAAGGGGTTCCAAAGTTTTGGCACCATGATAGAAAAGGCCCTTTCTCAGGTACCAGCCATCTGGCTTTAGTTGAAAGGGACACTTTTGAAGATGACTGGGGCAGGTTCGTACAGGAGAAGGTGGTCCAATGGAATGTCCAAGTTCCTGGAATCACCTGACTGTTACAGCTGGAAATGGATGCTGGACTATTAGGTCGGATGCGGCTGGGCTGGGCTGGACTTCCATTCTTATATTGAATATATATATTCAAAGAACAACACCAAGCAATACAGAAGAGAATGAGCCAGAATATGAAGACATGGTTAGAGACTGAGCCTCTCTTAGACACAAGGGATTGGAACAGTCTTTTGGGCAATGGAGAACCAGAGCAAAGAGCAAGGTGGTGGCAGTAAGCATCCAGGACCAAGATGGAATGAGACAGTGGAAAGGTGGGCTTTCCTTTTTGATGCACATAGTTGGGACCTTTTAAAATGTCTAGATATCTCTGGATGTGGCTTAAAACATGTTCAGCTTGTTAGAAATACTGGAATTGCTCTGGAATATTCAAGTGGTAATAATTATGTTGTTTCCCTGTTTGTAACCATTTTTTTTCAATAGTCCTTCCTGCAAAAAGTGGAGTGGTTTTCATTATATTCATGATACTTTATCCATTGCAAATCTTGATACAGTATTTACTAAGGCAGTTCTTTTCCTCTTCCCCCAGTGTGCCCCCCCCCTAATAACTGGGTGACTTTAATGACAGTTTAAGGGAAAGAAGAATGAGTGACTTCTCTAACAGATAAATTCATCTATAAAGCAAAGTGGCACAATAATGATTAGATTGCGATAAAGTGCCAAAATGACATATTATCCTCTTGTGCTAAATAAGTTATTTTTGCTGTGAATTGTGCTAGAAGAATTCATCCTTAAGAGTCTTGAATATAATGAGAGAGGCATGTTCCTTAAGTGGAAAATTATACGTTTAGCTACTCATAGAGTCTTGATTGAATTCTACTGAGAAGTTTTCTTTCCATTGTTCCTTGAAAACAAAGAAGTTCCACTTCTATTCGCAAATATGTCTTTCCTGGGAAAGTTTATCTTTGAGATTCAGTGATTGTTTAGTGGAAGGAAAGAAGAGGAAATAACCTAGAAGATCTGCATAATAACTTCTAACAGAAACCTGTGGAACATTAGAAATTAAGAGTTGGATCATAGAACAGCAGGAATGAACGGAGTTCACACAAGAGGATCTTACGTCCTTTACCTGTGAGATCCTTTTGCTAGGGTATATTTAGCTTACAAGAATACCCCAAAACCCAGCAGATTTTTGGTGAGGAAAAGCAGAGTATTCTGAGAAAAGGTGGTTTCTGACCTTTTTGAACTGTAGGCTAGAACTATAAATATAATAACTCTTACACTTATTTAGAGTAAGCTGCATTCATCTCAGTAGCTCTTACATTCCAGTAAGTGAACATAGCACTGAGCTAGTAGAACAAAGCAGGACTCAAGTAGCACCTTTAAGACCAACAAAGTTTTATTCCGAATGTAAGCTTTCATGTGCATGCACACTTCAGACTTTCCCTGTCTGAAGAAGTGTGCATGCACATGAATGCTTAGATTCTGAATGTCTTAAAGGTACTACTTGACTCCTGTTTCAGACCAACACAGCTGCCCACCTGGATCTATCTATAGCATTGAGCTGTAAGTGGCTTATTGTAGAATCAGAATTGGCTTAGAACACAGCCATTGTGCTTGCACAAATTCTGCTTCCAAGGAATTTAAATAATGTGTTTTGGAAAGATGAGTTCTGTAAGTTGAGGAAGCTATCAGTATATATCCTGGTTGTCTGTTCAGTTAATGGTGGAGCCTCCTTCTGATGGAAAGCACGTCTTCTGCCAGAGCCAGGTTCCCTGCCCTGGTGGGAGGGTCTACATATTCATCTGTAGAACAACATATTCATAGGCTCCAATCTATTCATAGGATCCAACCTATTTAGGTCATCACTGAGTATAATTTTTGCATAGTTCTGTTCTCACGCTCAGACCATGGGAAGTTCTTGCTTGGCTTTAATGGTAGTGGAGTTACAGTTATTTATGGCTCTCGAAGGCTTCATGATCCAGTCCAAATTGCATGCGGACACAAGCCTTGGTCCCCAAGGAGAGTTGGGTTGGATGCCAGATATGCAGTCTGTGCAGCTCATAAGCTGCCCCATTGCAGCTGTGGTCATGGCTACCTTTTGGAGGTGCCACTACCAGCATCACTAGAGCTTGGGTTCTGCTGGAGCCCATCTTACAGGATCTGAATCCTGAACCAACTTTAACATTTTGCTTTGCTTTGATCTTGTTTTCAAGGTTATCTCTTGCCTTAAGGACAAAACCATTGCTTTAAAAAGATACCTGAATGCTGAAATGGTCAGAATGCTAAATGCTACATGAGATGATAAATTTGGTGCATGTGTGGGAATACAAGCAGTCCCAACAGTAGCTATGCTGAATCATATTACTTCATTTTTCCAGAATATGCATATGAAAGCTATACAGTCTATTTAAATGCAAGAAGGGATACTTTACAAATGTGCCTTATCTCTTTCCAATTATCAGTATTTTTCTCTTTCCAGTTTGGAGATTTCCTTGATGAAGAAGGAAGAAGGATGTATGTGGCCAGAGCTGATTGTTGGTGATTCACAGGGTGAATTAATCATGGACCCTGCCCAGAGTGAAGCGATAGCCAAGCGTCTGATGCATCTTACCTCTGATGAAATGGTAAAATGAATAATAAAATTAAAACTCTTGATCTTTTAAGATATAGTTACATTTTTTACATTGCAGCCTGGTAATATGCTTTTTAAAATTTTTGCCATCAAGTCACAGCTGACTTATGATGGCCTTATAGGGTTTTCAAAGTAAAAGATGTTCGGAGGTGGTTTGCCATTGCCTGCCTCCGCATAGCAACCCTGGACTTCCTCGATGGTCTCCTATTCAGGGCCAACCCTGCTTAGCTTCCCAGATCTGACAAGATTGAGCTAGCCTGGGTTTTGCAGCTGCCAATAAAATATGAATTGGTTTTTGTTGGAGTTTTGCAAGTTCCGTCCCTGAAGTCATGAGATAATTAGCTGTTTGTTTGTGAATGCTGATGTCAGCTAGCTTAAGGTTACAGACCACTAGAATACCCTGCATGTATTTACTGCCAGAGCTAGGTGAAAATATGCATAATTAGCTAGTATTGGGATGCTTCAATTGGGTAATCAATACATGGGGGTTGGACTGGAAATTGAGTTTCATTTTATGGGCCCTTGTTTGTGAATCTCTAGTCTTTCCTCGCATGAGTTTTAGACATCTCTGAGTTAACATGTAGGTTGAGAGTAGCTAGACGAGATGTTTTCCTGAATTGTTGTTTTGTTATTTTTCAACTCCCAGTAAACCCTCTCTCTATTAGAAAGTAAGTTTCTGTTTTGAAAGCTAATACATTTGCTTCACTGCATTTTTTAATGTCTGCTACTTGTACATTTACCTAACAGTTCCCCCCCCCTCACTGTTGGAAACAGTACTCAAGTGAACAAGACTGGGTAAAACACAAGCAACAACTGGATGATTCAGCGTAACTAGATAAAAAATGAGCATGGAAAGCTATTTCACCTTGGGATGCCTAACAGACTAAGATAATTTTTAAAAATGTGCCTTTAGCAGAATAAGGCAGTGTGTAATAATAATAATAATAATAATACTTTTTATTTGTATCCCGCCCTCCCCGCCAGGGCAGGCTCAAGGCGGCTCACAACATACGAGTGTAATATACAATAAAACCATACATCGCAATTACAATTACAATTATAAAATCATCATTAAATCATTAACAACTTGTATTTAAAATTAACATTGTGGTGCTATAACTTAGATCTTTAATAAAATTCAGTGGCTAAAGCATGTCTAGCGAAACTTTCTTGGCTCGGTATTAGGTGAAGGCTATTTTGAAGAGGTAGGTCTTACAGGCCCTGCGGAATTGGTCTAAACATCGCAGGGCCCGCACCTCCTCCGGGAGTTGATTCCACAGCAGTGGAGCTGCAATGGAGAAGGCCCGATCCCAGGTGGTCTTCAATCTGGCCTCCCTTGGCCCAGGGATATTCAGCTGGTTCTTTCCAGCTGACCTCAGCGCTCTCTGGGGTTCATATGGGGAGAGACGGTCCCTCAAGTAGGCAGGTCCTCGGCCATATAGGGCTTTAAAGGTGATAACCAGCACTTTGTAATGGACTCAGTACACCACTGGCAGCCAGTGCAGTCCGCGCAGCCCCGGCCGTATGTGCTCCCATCTTGGGAGTCCCAACAGCAGCAGCCAAACTCAGTGTTGCTTCCAAAAGTTCCAATATGTCATCATTTTCTCTCTCCTGTTCATAAGAACATAAGAGAAGCCATGTTAGATCAGGCCAATGGCCCATCCAGTCCAACACTCTGTGTCACACAGTGGCAAAATTTTTTATATATATATATATATATACACACACACACACACACACTGTGGCTAATAGCCACTGATGGACCTCTGCTCCATATTTTTATCTAAACCCCTCTTGAAGGTAGCTATGCTTGTGGCCGCCACCACCTCCTGTGGCAGTGAATTCCACATGTTAATCACCCTTTGGGTGAAGAAGTACTTCCTTTTATCCGTTTTAACCTGTCTGCTCAGCAATTTCATCGAATGCCCACAAGTTCTTGTATGTGAGAAAGGGAGAAAAGTACTTTTTTCTCTACTTTCTCCATCCCATGCATTATCTTGTAAACCTCTATCATTTCACCTCGCAGTCGACGTTTCTCCAAGCTAAAGAGTCCTAAGCGTTTCAACCTTTCTTCATAGGGAAAGTGTTCCAGCCCTTTAATCATTCTAGTTGCCCTTTTCTGGACTTTCTCCAATGCTATAATATCCTTTTTGAGGTGCGGCGACCAGAACTGCACACAGTACTCCAAATGAGACCGCACCATCGATTTATACAGGGGCATTATGATACTGGCTGATTTGTTTTCAGTTCCCTTCCTAATAATTCCCAGCATGGTGTTGGCCTTTTTTATTGCAAACGCACACTGTCTTGACATTTTCAGTGAGTTATCTACCATGACCCCAAGATCTCTCTCTTGGTCAGTCTCTGCCAGTTCACACCCCATCAACTTGTATTTGTAGCTGGGATTCTTGGCCCCAATGTGCATTACTTTGCACTTGGCCACATAATGGGCTAGATCATAAGTCTCCCTCAGCTTACACATCTGGCACTTCTGCAGTTGTTCAGGAGGGCTTTTCTCTGTCCCAGACTACTTCAAGAAGGCACTTTATAAAGGCAGTGAAGATTTTATCAAGTTTGCTGCACATATTAATCTGGTGTCATTTCACTGTTTTCTGCTGACACAATTCCATTTATCTTCATTATATCCATGCTCTGTATTGTACCTAACATTTAATGCTTGTTCAGATTTCGGTAACCCTAGTGCATACTTGCTTGATGTCTTCTCATACTGATTGTATCAACCTACACTGTACTTATTAGATGTCTCGCTGTATGGCCACTAATCAACTTACACTGTCTCAGTGAGAAAGGCAGACTAGAAATAGAGTAAATAATGTCTTAAAAAGGAATAAACCCCCATCTTCATACAAGTAAAGAATGTTATCCTTCATTAATTGAGCCCGACATTTATTTGTTAAAAACATTTCTGTGCCACGTTTTCTCCCAACTCAGGGTCTTCAGGGTGGCAAACATTAAAGCATGCCGGGCATTAAAATATTAAAAACAGCATTTAAAATACATATGTGTGTTAAATATTTAAAATAATCAAACAGGACATGTATAAACACACAACAGGAAGGAGGGCCATTAAGACTTAGGGAACGATAAATAAAACAAAAAAAGTCTTTACCCATTGGTGGAAGATAGCCATCAAGGAAGACAAATCAGTTTCCCTGGGGCAGGAGTTCCAAAGTTTTGGCACTTTAACCGAAAAGGCCCTTTTTCGGGTTGCCACCACCCATGTGGCTGCAGATGGCACAGCAACCCAAGCAGGCTGTCCATAGATGGCCAGAATCATTGGATAGATTCATATCAGAGCAGGCAGCCCTTAAGGTATGCTGTCTCCAGACTGGACAGAGCTTTAAAGGTCAATGTCAGTGCATAATTACGAGTGTTTAGAAATAACTGTTGTGCATTGAGTGATCTTTGCAAATAGCCTGTTCCTTTTCGTTTGTTTAGAAGAGCATCCCGTATTGTAGGCAGTTTCTATGCTTTGTAAGGGACAGCACTGCAAGGCTTCTTTTTGTGTTACAAAGTTATACAGACTTTTGAGTGGCTCCAGATTTCTCATTACCAGCAAATTTTCATGTTCCATATAATTCAAAGGACTATATAGTATAGCACCTACAAAAGTTGCTTCTATCTAATACAATCTTTCATCCTGCCCTGCTTACTGCGGGTTCATCCAGTTCCTTCCTTTCTTCCCCAAGTGAGAACTCCCTTGCTCCAGTGGAAAACGTCTCCCAAGGAAAGGGAATGTTTCATCCCTCCCTTTGTCTCAGGTTCTACTTGGCTCTGGATAGCACGTGCCATCAGCACAAGATGAGTCTCACTGACCAAATAGCCTCTCAAGTCAGCCGGTCACAGCAGCCTTGACTGGAAAAAGCAATGGAGAAGTTTCTTCACTCACAAATCAAGTAGGTGCACTGCAAAAACTCGTTATTTCAACATGGAGAGAAAGGAATAATTTGTTAAAGCCGTTAAGAGAAATCTTTTTCGGAGTTCATAGTATCGCAGGATTAATAACACTTATTAATCACACTAGAGGAGTTTGAGGCACAATTTCCCTGGCTCGAGATACTGGCACAGCAAGTTATAAAATGTAGTGTGTGCGCTGCAGTAAAAATTCCTCTATTATCTCATCTAGTGAGACCTATTTCATTTGCTCAATTAACATCATTTTTCAACCCAATGGGACAGCCAGCGACAATGAAAGCAAAGCAAAATAAAAAGCTGTTACAGTTAAGAGGAATTGATGGATATTGTTCCTTTTCTAAAGCTTTTCAAAATATGAATGCTAATAGAGAGCTTCCTCTATCAGTTTCACAGGGGAGAGGTTTCATAAAAGAGGTGCCACTGCAGAGAAAGCCCTGCTTGCACTATTTAAAATGATCAGAAGTCTTAAAACGTTGCTTGTGATTATTTTATTAAAACAATTTTTCCCCAGATTTTGTATATGCCATGGGCTTGTCATGTGTCCAGATGAAAAACTTTCAAAATGAGCAGGTGGGGCAAAATCACCCCCTTCCCAGCAGCCTAGTGCTTGTTTCTGAAATCTTCCATCAATACTAGTGATCCTCATGAACCATACACTATAGGGAGCTGGAAAATCGTGGTGTTGAAATTGCTTTATTTGCCACAGAATAGAAAGAATGAGGTGATTTTTGCCAGATTTCCTCTTCTGTACTGTGGTGCATTTTGTTGGAGGGAAGGTGGGTGGGGAAAAATCTGTTTCACCACCTTCTTCTGGGAGCTTTTTTGCCCAAGAGTCAGCATGGTGTAGTGGTTAAGAGCAAAGGACTCTAATCTGGAGAAATGGGCTTGATTCCCTGCTCCTCCATATGAAGCCTGCTTGGGTGACCTTGTGTCTGGCAGAACACTCTCAGCCCTGTCTATCTCATACGGTGCCAGTTGTGGAGAGGGAAATGTGATTGTAAGCCACTATGAGACTCCTTAAGGTAGAGAAAAGTGGGGCATAAGAACCTATTCTTCTTTGGTTTTCAAAGGACAGATGTTCAGATTACCCCGGTGAACTGAAGTACATAAGAGCATAAGAAAAGCCCTGCTTGATCACACCAGTGGTCCATCCAGTCCAGCATCCTGTTTCACACAACAGCCAACCAGTTGCCCAGGAGGGCAAGCATACAAGCTATAGAGGCTGAGGCCTTTCCCTGAAGTTTCTTCCTAATAGTGGTATTCAAGCTCACTATGAACATATATGAACATATGAAACTGCCTCATACTGAACCAGACCCTTGGTCCATCAAAGTCAGTATTGTCTTCTCAGACTGGCAGCGGCTCTCCAGGGTCTCAAGCTGAGGTTTTTCACACCTATTTGTCTGGACCCTTTTTTGGAGATGCCAGGGATTGAACCTGGGACCTTCTGCTTCCCAAGCAGATGCTCTACCACTGAGCCACTGTCCGTCCCCTACCTCTGCATATAGCTGTTCTCCATAGTCACCTTGGCTAGTTGCCATTGATGGAGCTCTCATCTGTGAATACATGTTAACTGCTCCCTCATTTCATTCCATTCAGGCCTTGAATGAAGGTTGCTAGTCATCTACTTGTTTCTGTTGATTCAAGGTGGGATGAACAATCTTGTCAAATGCTTCAAGAGAGATTGACTTTGGTTTTATGTTAGAAGACATATCTTCAACTTTAAAAGTGGTTCCTAAAGCATAATTTTCACAGTGTATTTTTAAAATTTAGAAGCATCTAGTGTTGCTTGAATACTGGTTTCTTTGGGATATCAGAAGTTACCCTCGTATAACTGAACACAAGCCAAGCATGACCCTTCCCAAGGTTTATAGCTCAATATATTTCAGGCAGTAAAATATTGCACTGACATACTATATATTTGGAAGATCTTCCCTTTTGAAAAAAAATTATTAATATTACCAAACAGTCAAGTCTGTTTACTCACTGCAGTGATAAAGCACTTCTTGAGTTTTCATAGGGTTTTTTTTATTGATAACATTAATGAATAATATTGAGAGGTAATAGTTATGGGAGTTTGTGGTCCCGCATCAGTTTAGATTATTTATTGTAACCTGTAGGGTATTATATCTGTAAATGTAGTTTAGAATTTGACAGATGTATCTTTGGGCTTGATAGTTTCCATCTGCCTAAGTATCATCTGCCTAAGTATCATTGTACTCTAAAACCTTCCTTTGAACAGTATTCATTTGTGGCACTGACTGTCATGCTAAGCAAAGTGTTAAAATTATGAATGTTAGATGATCCGAGAAACTTTGCAGAATTCCTAAGGACACATAAGTTATCATCCTCTTAATGAGAATGCATTTCACAACAGTAGAAGTAAGATATCATTAGTACCAAATTAACATTAAAATTTAATCAATGAGTGGCTTTAAAATGTCACCAAAAAAGAACCCTTTTAAGGTCCACCTATTGGCGTCTGTTTAAAAGTTAGCTCTCCCATTATTTCTGTCTGTCACATGCTGTAATTGTAAGAAAATTAAGTCTGGTTGGATAAAAGAGAACTGCAAATGAAGCAAAGTTCTAGGGGTAAATCTTTGCCAATTCTATTCTCCTTCTACTCTGTGTTCCCACCAAAAAAGCCACTTCTGAGGATATGAGGCCTTCAGGAACCTTGTCGCATAGGGCTGCTATGAGAAGAGGGAATTGGCAGAAATCTCCCATTCCACCCATACGTTGTTGCAAAAAAACCTCAAGGGCTCCATGACAGCCATGACCATACCCCTCCCTCTGAGGCAAGATTATTCCCTCTGTTTTCCTTTCCCTTTTGTGACTGAACTGCCCTAGTTGTCTGTTTTCTTCTTTCTTGAAGAATTCTGGTTGCCCCACCCTGTCACAATACGATATTTTGGCTGTTTGCTCAGCCCAAGAATCTGAGGGGAAGGATCAGGAGCTCACTTTACCTTAAACAACTTAAATGGCATTCAAGAAGTTTTTAAATTCAAAAGTAACAAATGTTTTATTTAACATGTTTTATGAAACATCAGGTAAAATTGGGGGTTGAAATCTCGGGTAAAACCAGTACATGCACAGACTTTAGTTTTTATGTTTCAGGCTAATGAGAGTTTCTTAAGCTATTCACAGTTACTTAAATCTTTATGTCAAGAGGCTTTTGTTCCAGTGTTTTCCCAAGTAGTCCAGTACACTTTCTTTGAGTACTCTCTGACTCTTTTGGTTTCCAGAAGGTTGCTACACTGTTTCCAAACCCCTTCTCTTGAAACACCAGTGCTCAGGGTGTTCTCTCCCCCCCCACCCCGCTGAAAAAGGGGTGCTGGAACTCTCAAGAGGGGAATGAAGGAGAAACACACAGGTGCCCCTCACGATCTTTTAAACAATTTTTGAGAATTTTGTTTCCACAAAGAGGTTCCAGAGCTCCAGAAAAAAAACCCTGCTAGTACTTACCTTGAGTTTTCAAACTGACTCTTAAGATATTTACAGGCAGTTTCAAGCCACACCAGACCAGGGTTCTCTGCAGTCTTCAGAGCTAAGTTCCTGTTTGACTGGGTAGGGAATTTTCTTCTCTCTAAGAAGATCTATCCTCTTTTTTGGCCTGAATGGGAGTCTTCTAACTACCCACTTTTTTGCCAACCTCCCCCAGTTCTCCATCTGTGTTAAACCGCTCTCAGTCAGGTCTGAATTCTGATACTGTCAGTACTTGACTCTTCTCAACTAAGGCTGAAATCAGACTATTGTTACTCAATTCAATCAAGGCAGAAATCTGACTGAATCTCTCAGCATGCAGTTCTCAAGTCTTTCTCTGCTCAGCTGTCGCTAACTAGTCAGATTGCTTAGAGCAGCCTATCACTCAAAGCTGTTTGTACAGTGTTTCAAAGCTCTTAAAAGTGCAGTCCATCACAGACTCATTTGCAAGGTAGGTGGGAGTAGAATCTTTTGGTTCCAAACTATTCAGTTACCCATACCATAGCCTATGTCAGCAGTCCCCAACCTTTTTGGCACCAGGGACCAGTTTTATGGAAAAAAATTTTTCCACGGATTGGGGGTGGTCCATGGTTTCAGGATGATACAACTGTGCACTTTATTTCTATTAGCTTGGTGTAGTGGTTAGTACGTGGACTCTTATCTGGGAGAACCAGGTTTGATTCCCCACTCCTCCACTTGCAACTGCTGGAATGGCCTTGGTCAGCCATAGCTCTTGCAGCATTGTCCTTGAAAGGGCAGTTTCTGTTAGAGCTCTCTCAGCCCCACCTACTTCACAGGGTGTCTGTTGTGGGGGAGGAAGATAAAGGAGATTGTAAGCCACTCTGAGATTCGGAGTGGAAGGCAGGATATAAATCCAGTGTCGTATTATTATTATTATTGCATTTTAATATATAATGAAATAATTATACAAAACTCACGGACTGGTACCGGTCCATGGCCCAGGGGTTGGGGACCCTTGGCCTATGTCATTCTTTATTATTATTTCAGTATTAAAACCCTGCTTCTCTCCCCAGTGGGAACCCAAAGTGGCTTACAATGCCATTTCCCCCTCCTTCATTTGATCTTCACACCCTGTGAGGGAGGTTGAGTTGAGAGGTTGCTACTAGTCCAAGGCCACCAAGGGAGCTTTCATGGGACGGTGGGGAATTTGAACCTGCCCTCTGGAACTTTTGAGGGGGAGCAGGGCTCTACAGATCATTTCCACACAATGATCCATTTGTGGTTCTTTGGATCCAATCTGGTAACAACTGTAAAATGCTGCTGTATTACTCAGATGTTTTTGTTAGATCTGCTTCCTAATAAGAGCCAGTGTAGTGGTTAGAGTGTCACTGGGAACTGGAAAAACTCAGCTTTGAGTCTTCATGTTGCCATGGAAGTTCATTGGATGATTTCAGACCTGTCCTACACACTCTGCTTAACTGACATCACAGGGATTCTGCTGTGTATCTCAGCAAGAAAGGAAAACTGTAAAAAGACTATCTCATCCCACTTCTGAACAATCCTTATGACCTTAACTGACTTCATAGGGTTTTTTATGAGGATAAAATGGAGGAGAGGAGAATTATGGAAGCCGCTTTGCGTCTCCATTGGGAAGGAAAGTGGGGTATAAATGAAGTAAGTGATAATCTGAACTTCCCCCCCTGAGTATAGTTTTTACCTAAAGATATGTAGATAACCTAAAAATACATAGATAATGAACACCTTTAGAATCCTGTGCTCTTAAAACCATAACAAGGTATTGGGAGAAAGAGAATTCCCATTCTTGAGCATGTTAGGTGCTCAGAAATCTAATTAAAATTAGACACGTTTGAGCACTTCATATTTCAACTCATTCTATTTAGATTCAACAGGATTCCTAACTTCATACATCACCAACTTAGGTTTTCCCAGCCCAGGACTGAATCTGAGATTTGATTTGGTCAAGAGGCTGCACATTAGCCTGTGATCTTCTCAGGTTAGGAGCAATGCTTCCTCTAAGCTGTGGAGTCTTGTAATTGAAAATTCTTTTTTGTGAGCAACTGGCATTAAAGTTATGAGCTATTGCATAAATTAGTTTGCTCTGGGGCCATTTTTCCTGAGCTAAGACAAAGATATGTGAGCCAGAGGCTAAAAGAACTGTGAACTAGCTCAGCTCAGGAACACTGGTTAGGAGTCTGTGTGTCCCTTTACATCATGATGCATTATCTCACCTTTTAGTACAATAGCAAAATAATAACCATATTCTGTATTTCCACACTTCTATTCACCCCACAAAATGTGTACAATAGATTTGTTCTGGATTTTTATAAAGGGAATTGAGGTGTGATTTTTATACTTGTGAAAAATTGTAATGCATTGGTTATTGTGTACTATTTTTATTGCACTGTTTTTAATGTCATCTGCTATAAAAAAGACTATCTCATCCCAATTCTGAACAATCCTTATGACCACTAATGTTTATGACCACTATGGCACTGAAGTGAGTGTAGAAAAATGGATTACAAGGTAGAGAAAGCAGTCATGACTTTCAGATAATGATGCACTTTCAGCCGTGGTGTATGGTGGTGAAATGTGCCACCAAGTCACAGCTGACTTATGGAAACCCTGTAGAGTTTTCAAGTCAAGAGATATTCAGAGGTGGTTTGCCTCATGTCATTAATCTGATATTCCTATCTAGGTTAGGGTGTTGTGGTGCATAAGTAGCATTAACTCAGGTTTGCTATCCTATTCTGCCCATCCTCTACCAGTCTACCTCTGTTCAGGTCATAGATACTCTGGGAAATCGTAGTTTGGCTTGCTGTGGTAACTCCTTCCCAGCAAGGCATGTATATGGAAGTACCAGTGAGATCTGTATGTTAATTCCATGTAGACAGGTTGGAGAGGCAATTGGAAGTGCAATCCTAAGCAGAGTTTGACCCTTCAAGGACCAGTGGATTTAGACTGCCTTCTCCTTCATTTGCTCAAATTTAGGGAGGGACCAAGGGGCAGTTACCACATGGGGCTTATCCATACAGGTGTGACTTAACAACAGTTTCCACATCCTGTTGACAGTCCCATTGGCTTCCATGGGGCTGTAGCAATATAGATCTTCAAAGTAATGCATGATCATGAAAACTGTCAAGGAGCCATAGTGTCAATGAAATAATCTTATTCCCCCATGTTAGAAATTTTCTTAAATATTTCCTTTTTAGCCCTTCTTAACGAATCAAATAAATTTAGCACTGCTTCTTAGCAAATCAAATAAATGTTTCATTGTTTTAAGACTAGAAATACTAAAAATAATAAATCACCTCTCTTCATTAAGAAGCTCTGTTCATTGTCCTTTCGAACAGTTGCCCAGGAAACAGAGTGAGACTAGTTTTTTTCCTGGTTTACACAGAGTTGTATAATTTTTCAAACTAACTGTGACTTCTTAATTAAACCAAATCTTCCTTGGGAAAACCACAGAAAATTAAATGTGAGAAATGCCTGCTTGTTGTAGGTTAAAAACAGTACATTTAGGGCATTATTGTTTCTTGTACACTGGGGTAGCTTGTATAAATATCTCAGCATAGGTATTTCAGTGCCCTGCCTGGTTTATTAAATAAGTAAGAAAAATATTTTTCCCTTTCTCTTGAACGCTTCTCCTTTATAGCCTAATCCAAATTCTGCTTTCCCCTGTGCTTCACTTTCTCATCAGAGATAATCTTCTAGGACCAAGTTCAATTCTGTTCAAGAATTGGGTTTCAGTTTGTGTGCAAGGAAGAATTGCCGAGGAAGTCATTCAGGCACCCAGAGAATCTCCTCTGTTTTTCTCTGGCACTCCTGCGTTGAAAACTGAAGCAAAATTTCTATCCACATTGCCCTTTGAGTATTCAGACAAGGGAAGGCAGATGACTGACAATGTCAAGAACACCAGAGACCAAAATGTTTGTTCAGCAGTCTGTTCACGAGCAAAAATCTCAATGTATGTTTCTCTTTTGCTTCTAACAAACATCGTGCTGGTACGCAGAAATTTAAATCTCACTTAATACTGAACAAATATACCCAAATGGTTCTACAATTGTGTTAAGCAACATAACCACTTTGTCAACAGTTTGCTGACCTATTTTCCTACAGGTGTTGCGGATCCATTACTTGCTTTTCATAACCCAGTAATTGAACTCCAATGTGCAAATCACTTAATCTTACGAGTCTTTTCCTTGAGCCTGTGAACAGGCCGCTTTTCTTCCTACATACAGATTGAAGACCTTGCAAATGATTTCCACAGCTGGTCAAGGTTTGGAATTTGATCCAGTTGGAGCACACTAACGAACTAACCAATGATCTTGTAGCCTATACTGTTTTATTGCATTGAAATCTTTTAGGAGGGATTCCAGTGACTGCTGAAATGACTTCTGGATTACTGCTGTATTTTGATCTGTACTACTTTTTTTTATCTCTGCTGTTATTGTATATCTGCTTCTGTTTGCTTTTTTGAGAGAGGAGTGGAGGGAGAGTACTGTTATCTACTTTTATCACAAGCTGCCTCAAGTGCACTGTGAGTAGAATGATAGGGTAAAAATTGTCTAAACAATCTAAAGTTAGGGACCAAGTCACAAGGATTAGCTCTTATTTAACCCTATTTCTGCTGTATTTTTTCTTCCTTCATAACTGAATTTTTAGTAATCCAAAAGGTTTTGGTCAATATCCCAACACTGGCAGCTGAATGGCTGTGTGGCTCCATGCTTAGACTGATGATTCATGGAGGATACATCCATGGAGGATCCATCAAGTGTTGCAGCTATTCTGCTTAAGTGGAAACTTCATAGTCAAAGGCAATAACCAATGCTCTGCTTTGTAGGCTTTCCAGGGGCATCTGGTCTGATGTAGTGTAAAACAGAATGCTGGCCTAGATGGACCACTGATCCTTCCAAGCACAGCTATTCTTCTGTTCAAGTAGTTGATTCAGTAGGATATCATGATAGAGGGCCAGTGTGGTATAGCATGTTGAACTAGCATCTGGGAGATCTGGTTTGAACCCCACTCATGCTGTGAAAGCTTGCTGGGTGACCTGGGCAGTCACACTCTCTCAGCCTAACCTACCTTGCAGGACTGTTGTGCGAATAAAATGGAGGGGAGGAGAATGATATAAGCCACTTCGGGTCCCCATTGGGGAGAAAAGCAAGGTTTTACTGCTTATGTTTGAATTTTCATTTGTCATTGTTAAATAATGTTTTAACTACTACTCCTGCACATCCGCTTGAAATTTAAAAAAAAAAAAAATGGTTTGATTTCAGAATCCAGACTCTACCAGAGAAAACCCTCCATGTAATGCTCAGGAGCTGGAAGAATGTGATATGTTCCTTGAAGACAGCACAAGTTTGTGCAGATTTGATGGTAACACCCAGAAGGTCACCCATGTGGTAAGTTGGAAATAATACTTTAGTGTCTTAGATCCTTTTAACATTTTTCTCCTGTACCATTTTCTTTACCTTTGTCCTCTATGTGGAGCCAATGAGAATCGATATTATTGAGCCAGTGGCGCAGACTGCAGTTTGGGGAGGCTGATTGAGGTCGAGGAATGGGCACACTCTCTGTCCTGTAGCCTCTGTCCAGACCTCTGCACCTATTGGCTGTCTCCTCTCCCCACTCCAAATACACTCAGTTCATAGGCCCTCATAACATCATACCTATTTGAACTGTTTAGTAACTGGATTAATGCCTATTTAGAGAAGGTCTGTCTGCCCTGCCCTGGCTTTCCCAGGCTAGCCTGATCCCTTCAGATCTTGTAAGCTAAGCCCTGGTTAGAATCTGGGTGGGACACAACCAAGGAATTCAACAGTTGTTACACAGAAGCTGGCAATGGCAAGCCACATTGGAGCATCTCTTGCCTTGAAAACCCTACACGGTTGCCATAAGTCAGTTGCAACTTGATGGCACTTTGTACCAGAGACATAGGAGCATCTGGAGCATTGTTAGCCATAGAATGTGAGAGAACACATTGGAAAATAGGCGATGATGGACACAATCTATAAAGAGTCTATCCCAACAATACACCAATGAGGAATGTTGTATTAGATTTGCAAACTCACATAAGACGGTCCACTTCCATGAACTGGAAGGGTAGAAAAACCATCTGCACAGCAGCCTCAAATGGGTGGCTTGTAACAAGTTTAGGTTAGTTTGAGGTGGGGCTTTTTAAAAAGGAAACCAGAGATTTGTGATTGTTAAAAAGTTGTTTTCAAGAATAATAGGGATACCTCTCTCTGCTTGTGCTGAAATAAAAGATAAATTTCTGTTCAGTGTTTTTGAAGTGAGTGTACTGGGAGCAGAGAGAATTTAAAACAGCCAGCAGAAAAATAGGTCTGAGTAGGCAGCTGAGACATCTCTGCTTTTAAGGCCAGTAGTGACCTTTGTTTTCAGCCAGGGTTGCACATACAGCAAAGAGAATAGCAGAAGATGACAAACACAATTTCTGTATCAGTGAGCCAGATTCTAAAACTACATAGTCATCGGAAAGTCCAGAAATCTCCCTCAACAATATAGTCTGTTCTGGTGTACAGTTGTACTTCTGCTGTTATTCTCCTCTTACTGTAAAAGAGAATAGCTACATTTTGAAAGTGATCCTAAGATTGAGTATTAGTTTCTGTTCTAATCCCTCTTCCCCCCCCCCCCCCGGCAGCAAATTATGGAGATGTTTTTTTTTTCCTTTTAGAGGTGGTTCACCTTTTTTTAAAAAACAAAAACCCTAACCTGATTTAAGGTGACCCCATGAGATTTTCAAGGCAAGAGACATTGAGAAGGAGGGACAGTGGCTCAGTGGTAGAGCATCTGCTTGGTAAGCAGAAGGTCCCAGGTTCAATCCCCGGCATCTCCAACTAAAAAGGGTCCAGGCAAGCAGGCATGAAAAACCTCATCTTGAGACTCTGGAGAGCCTGCTGCCAGTCTGAGTAGACAATACTGACTTTGATGGACTGAGGGTCTGATTCATTAAAAGGCAGGTTTATATGTTCATCTGAGAGGTGGTTTGCCATTGTCTTCCTCTACATAGTGACCCCGGTATTTCTTGGAGATTCTCCCATCCAAACCCTAACCAGAGCAGACCCTGCTTAGCTTTTGAGATCTGACAAGATCAGACTAGCCTGAGCTATCCAGGTCAGGGCATGAGGGAGGTGTGGGTTTAAAATCACAAAGGACTTGGATTTTCTGTGGCATATACAGTCCTCTGGACTAAGTTTTGGGGCAATGCCTTCGCAAGCCCTTGTACTCTTATTTGCAAAGTATTTGAGGAGATGCCCAGGTCATCATAAGGAAAATACTTTCCTTCAAAGTGTTCCAGCAGCTTTGCTCACTCTTGCCCTGGGGTTCTGGAAGCAGCAGGGCTGCCCAGTATACTCAGCTACACCAGGGGCTCTCTTGAACTTGATCAGTTGAGAATGCAGAGAATCTCTTTCTGGCTTTACAAAAGACCTCCGTCTTAATGATTTCCTAACTGCTGCTCCATTTATCTAGTTAATATGACGTATTTGTCCTTACCAAGTATAATAGAAACTGAATCAACAAAAAATCACTGATGGCTGGTAATACTCGGAAGCAGTTAATTCGGATCTGATCACTATTCTGGCTGCTTGCTGTCTGGTCACAAGGAGGGGGAGTAGCGACTTAGCAGCCTTGTGCACTTGCAGTTATGGTTGACAGCAGAGTGCCCCCAAGTGATAGTTACACTAGTTCCACAGTTGTCTGAGTCACTTGCAGAACTCAGTTGTCTGAGTCATTTGGATCTGTACCAGAAGCTTCCCATGCCTTGAAAACCCTACAGGGCCATCATAAGTCAGCTGTGACTTCACAGCCTTTTTACCACCACCTCTGAGATTCATTTCAGTTGGTCATTCAAAAGCTACTAGTTGATGCCTTCTCTCTTTTTTTTAACTGTTGCTGTATGTGCTGTCATATGATGGTACTAAGTAAAATACCTTTTTCAGTTAATGAATATAGCAGTCATTTTGGTGTAGTGAGCCAGTTTGGTGTAGTGGTTAAGTGTGCAGACTCTTATCTGGGAGAACCGGGTTTGATTCCCCACTCCTCCACTTGCAGCTGCTAGCAGGGCCTTGGGTCAGCCATAGCTCTTGCAGGAGTTGTCCTTGAAAGGGAGCTACTGTGAGAGCCCTCTCAGCCCCACCTACCTCACAGGGTGTCTGTTGTGGGGGAGGAAGGTAAAGGAGATTGTGAGCTGCTCTGAGACGCTGAAATTCTGAGTGGAGGGTGGGATATAAATCCAAATTTATTTGTAAACAATAAGCTCTCTGTGTTCATCAGAGCTCCCACATACTTTTGGATCTGGATGAAAAACATGAGCCAACCTCAGTTGAAACTACAGAAAAGACTAGATATTTTTCTATCAATGTTCCCTCTAAGCTGCGGAATCTTGTGAGCAGAAATTCTACTTTGTGAGCTACTGGTATTAAAGTTGTAAGCTACTGCATAAATTATTGCGCTCTGGGGCCATTTTTCCTGAGCTAAGACATAAATACGTGAGCCAGAGGCTAAAAATCTGTGAGCTAGCTCACGCTAACAGCTTAGAGGAAATACTGGTTTTGATACGTATTGGCTGATGGATCTTGGAGCCAGTGATGGAAATCTTTATTTTATGGACTGTAGATCTTCTGAGGCCGCTTCTCTGTGCTTTGGCCAACGAAGCCTTGCCTTTTCTATTAAAGCTTTATCTGCCCACTGCCAGACCCAAGAAATGATCAGTTATCCAGGCATCATGCCTTGAATTTATCTTAGTAGCTCTTGGGGAAGGCTTTCATTGAAAGAGAGTCATTTTTGGCCTGGGTGAGCATTGCACCTTTATACATTTGGAATGCGATGCTTTCTAGCAGTGCATTGAAATCCTTTTACGCAACGTAACACTAGCAACTTTCTGAATTAGTTAGCCTTATTGTCCGAATAATTACCCTTCCTTTCTTTTTGAAGACTGTATGGCAAACACGTGCTGTTCATGTAAAAATCATCTCCTTTGCTTATTTTTAAGTAGTTGTGAGAATAACAACTCATCTTGTTTGCAACTGAGTCAAAAGGTTACTGCCATTTATCATCCAGAATCATTAGCTGGAAAGAATATTGCCAGTGACAGCAACAGAAAGGCACTGGGTAGATAACAGGCAATTCATGAGAGGTGCGGGCTTCCTTTTATGCATCAGGATGAGATAATTGCCAGTTAGGCAAGCTCAGTGCCAATGGTTTTTGTTCTTAATTACCTATTTGTCACATTCTTAGAAGACTGTCAATAGGGCCATTTTAATCAGGATGCTAAAATGACTGATGATTTCAGTTACCTTGGCTTCTTTAAAGCATGTGACAGACCAGACACTGGTTCAATGATTACAGTATTTAGTGCAGTACTCTTTTTTTACCCTCAAAAGAACCCCGGGAATCAAAATTTTCCATTATCATTAGCCCTAAAATTGACTTATTTAGGGTTAGGCTTCTGCCTATTTGTTATTTAGCACTGGATTCTGCCAGGGGATCAGATGGCGTGACAAAGATGAGAAGGCAGCATTGTGGGAGGTTTGCCAGCATGATATAGTGGTTAGAGTGCCAGATGAGGACCTGGGAGACCCCGACTTAAATCGCAGCCCTGCCATGGAAGTTGTGGACTCTGACTGGCTTCGGTGTAAATAGCAGTGGAAACAATTTTCACCAAAATGCAATGCAAATTACACAATATGTGAATGCAAAATATGCAATTATAAATGCTGCGTAGAACAATATCTAACATCAACAATATAAATTCATCAAATACTTTTGTCATATTACTACAAAATTTGCAGTAGCCAAGAGTCCTGCATAGACAATGTCTTTTTAAATCCAAGTGCTATGAAGCTCCTCTTTGCAAATGCATCCAACTCATAATGTACATGGCACGAAGTCCATAATGTTAATACATAAGCATCCTGAGAGTCATGCACTTTGGGGCAATGCAACCAAAGCTCAAAATAAAAGAAGAGAGAAAGAGAACTCGTCCTTTCTGGAATTTCAGGATCATTTCGGTGTCCTTTGCTCAGTTTCTCATACATTCACAATCATTCCTAATGGAGCCGCAGAATACATCTCTAATACACAGATCAACACACACTCCTCACAGTCTCGGAATAAATGAAGTGGAGTCCCCACTGTGAGAAGAACAGGTTATATATAGACAGCTAAATGAAATAGAGTATTGTCAGGAGTGTTCCAGTGCCCTGTGGCATTGTGGAAAGAGAGCACATGAACTGCCTTCCTGGATCATTCCAGAGTTTTCACCTAGTCCAACTCGTTTTGGCCAGTTAGACATTCTTGCCTGCAGTCCTAAGAATACTTTCCTGGGAGTAACCTCCATTGAATAAAACAGGAATTACAGCAGACCTGCCCAGGATAGGTCTCTTTGCCTTCTCCTGATTGTCCTGCTTCTCTGCTGTCTCCTGTCCTTTATCCCTAGCATCTAGTGCTTTTCATTCAGCCCTCATCAGAACCCTGAACATAGTCTCTTTCCTCAGTTGGGTCCCCTAACAAAATAGTTCCCAAACTTTTTAATATGGTAACCCACAAGTCAAATTTACTTGGCGTGGTGTGGTGACTCCAAGACTGGATCAGGGGTTTTTGGCACTACAGGTAACTTTGACTTGACATGCTTCTGGTTCAGCATTCCATAACCAGATGTTTTTGAGAAACCAGCAAACATCACACAAAGGGCACAATAGTCTCCACTGTGAACCCCAAGCAAGCCATATTTTGACATACACAGCCTTTGCATTTGGAGGTTATGTTCCAGCCTTTGACCACCCTCTCCTCTATCACTCCATCTAGTCCTATTTAAGAGTCTAAGAAACTCACTATAATGCCCATCAGAACATGTTTTACTTGATCAACATGTATATGCTGTGAAGAAAACATACTAACTGATATATGACGAGAGAGAAAGCAGCACAGTATAGCCCAATCTTGTCAGATCGCAGCAGCTAAGCAGGGTCAGTACTTGGAAGAGAGACAACCAAGGAAAACTATGCAGAGGAAGGAACTGACAAGCCACCTCTGCTTCTCACTTGCCCTGAAAACCCTTTGCTGGGATCATAAGTCAGCTGTGAATTGATGGCACTTTATACACAAACTCAATGCATGACAGGGAAGATACCATTTCCAAGGTCAGGTCTTGATTTCCTAAATACAAAACAGAGCAGTGAAAAGGACAGGGGTGGCCATTAAAGAGGGCCAGCTCACAGCCCACTTTCAGAGGCTTCATGACCCACTTTTAAGTCCTAGAAGACTTGTAAATTTTTGCCATCTTTTCATTTTGTGACCTGTTTGCAATAGCCTCCATTATGACTTAATTTTCATAGCTGGAGTGATAGTATGTTTTTTATCAGGACTTTTTTGGTAGGAAAAAAAGCCCAGCAGGAACTCATTTGCATATTAGGCCACACACCCCTGACACCAAGCCAGCAGGAACGGCATTCCTGCTCAAAAAGGCCCTGCTTTTTATGTCCTTTCAGATTTCTGATATGTCTACTATATTTGTACTCAACAAGCACTCTGCAAACCTTTATGGGGGGGGCTTTGTTTTAAACATCAGTAGTGGGGTACGATTACAGTGCAAAATGGAGTCTGCCTCTTCAAAGTCTGCATCATTTGCCTTGGTACGTTCCTTGGTGTGTAATTGCATGTTCTTTGCCAATGAAAAATGATGTTCAGATAGAGACGGATACAACACTTTAACAGATGAGTGTTACCAAGTGAGCCTTTGCTGTCCAAAGAGTTCTTGAGGTCTGGATCTTTATAGAATAGCTCCCTTGCACTCTGATCTCTCCATAAGTTCAAAGACAGCCTAATGCAGGGCACTATAGAGAAGGGGAGACCTTTCAAAAAGGCAGCTGCTTCTCAAAGCAACCTACATTTTATCAAAGATTTCAGGTTTTCACGGCTGGTAACATCATTAGGGTTTGTAGAATCTTTCGGGCTCAAGTGCCGTGTTCTACTGGAGAAAGTTTTCCTTCCAGACGTTTCGTTCTCAGCTGCGGAGAACATCCTCAGTGGCGTTGCAGCCGGAGCAGGCGCTCTGACCTTCTTGGCTGCAATGCACAGCAGCCAAGAAGGTCAGAGCGCCTGCTCCGGCTGCAACGCCACTGAGGATGTTCTCCGCAGCTGAGAACGAAACGTCTGGAAGGAAAACTTTCTCCAGTAGAACACGGCACTTGAGCCCGAAAGATTCTACAAACCCTAACCTACATTTTACTTTGAAATTAACATGGGAATCTCTTAATGTAACAATGCTGGAGTTCTGTATTTACTGCTGTGTACATGGCAAATTCACAGTCAGCAATTTCCTTTATTGGCATTATAAAAGGTATTAGCATAGATAAGAGTAAGATAAAAAGAAATGTGGAAATGAAGCATACATACCGTATGTCTAAAAATGTATTTCCATATTTCAGTTCCATTCTAAAATAAATTATGAGTTATAGCAAATCATTACAGCTTTCAATCTGCTCCCATTGATGCCAGTTAATGATTAAAGGTAGCTTGCATCTATTCATTGCATAATGGCTCCTTAACATGGAAATGCACATTATTTTGTGCTGTTGGAACCCAGACGCAATTGAATCTGCTCCATTTGTGGGCCAGTTCTTGTTCAGATTTGTGACTGCTGTGTTTAATCTGAATTTGCAGGATTATTTTACCCCATACAGCCATGTTGTCATTTTGAGACAAACGGACACTGTAGGGGGAGTTTGTCTTGAGTAGTCCAGAAAATGTTCATATCGTATGTCTGCTTAGTTGGTGATTAAGGAAAATGGCTGTAATTAGTAGTATTTTATGTGCCTTTCTCTCTTTTTAATAATGATTGATGCATTAGTAATCCCACTTTCATACTCTTTTTTGTCTTTCAAAGCACTCCAACCTGGGAAAATGTAATTGTTTTTGCAGACTGATTATTTTTTCTATATTAGAATACTAACGAATTCTGTCTCGGTGAGCTTTTTCTGTTCTTTAAAATTAATGGGCTACCGGAAGTATGCAGCTAACACTTTGGCTGGTAAAAGTATTGCCAACTTCCAGGTGGGACCCGGAGATCTCCTGGTATTATATAATTGGTTTCCAGACTACAGAGATGAGTTCCCCTGGAGGAAATGGGTGCTGTGGAAGGTGGACTCTAGGGCATTGTACCCTGCCAAGGTCCCTACCCTTCCCAAATGCTCCAAAATTTGCCGGCATTTCTCATCCCAGAGTTGGTAACAGTAGCCAACAAATTCTAATGCAAACATGCACAGGCCCAAATAGGGTTGCCAGCCTCCAGGTTGGGCCTGGAGATCTCCTGCCAATACAACTGCTATTACTACAGACAAGTTTCCCTGGAGAAAATGGCTGCTTTGGAAGTTGAACTATATGGCATTTTACCCTAAGGAGGTCCCTGACATCCCCAAAATCTGCCATCCCTAGGCTTCACCCCAAAAAATCTCCCAACCCAGAGCTGGCAACCCTACCAATGAACTAGGTGGTTTTCTTTTCCTTTTCCTACAACCTGTTCCTGCCCACAAAATAATTTTCCTATCCAAATATGTATTTGGGTGGAATGCTGAATTTTATTCTGAAGCTGTATTATCTATTGCTGGTTATCTGAACACATGAAGCCACCTTATACTGAATCAGACCCTTGGGCCATGAAAGTCAGTATTGTCTACCTAGACTGGCAGCATCTCTCTAGGCTCTCAGGCAGAGGTCTTTCAATTCACCTACTGCCAGATCGTTTAACTGGAGATGCTGAGGATTGAACCTGGGACCTTCTGCATGCCATGCAGATGCTCTACCTCTGAGTCACAGTCCCTCCCCTTGTGTCCTGCTATTCTGATTAAGCTTCAGATTTTTAATCTTGTGAAATATGTATTGTCTGTTTTTCACACACTGTTGTGAGCTGCCCTGAGGGTTCAATAAAGCCATGTGGAGAGAGGGAGATGAATCTCAAGTCAAATAAATACTTCGAAGAACACGATGTTTCTCCTAAAGGCTGTCTCACAAAGACAAAACATCCTAAAGGCTGTCTCCACCCAAAACATAGTTGGGCATTCTAAAGTTGGTCAGCAGGAAATGGCCCCTCTATCACCTGGAGTGACCTTAGTCCTTGTCCTGGTGTGCTTGTAATTCAATTGCGCTCCAGATTAGTTCTTGTTTTGATGTTTGACTTCAGGCGTTTCCAATATTTTTTCAAAATAAATAATCACCATTTCAGGGCACTGGCACTTTCAGAGTGAGAGTTTGAACAAAAGTTCAAATCAGCTTTTAAAAGTGTGTACATGCGCATAGCCAGCTTTTCCACTGAAGAAATTGCTGAAGCATCTCTCATATTATCTTTGAGAGCCACTTTCTTTCAGTACCACAGGGGTCCACAGACTTTTTAAGCCAGCAGGTACCTTTGGAAATTTGAGACGGGACAGGAGCAACTACAAAATGGCTGCCACCAGAGGCAGAGTCAAGCACAGGCAAGAAGAAAGGGGATGGAGGATATACATAGACAAAAACTAAACTCAGGTGAGGATAGCAAACACACAAAAGAAGACAATGGCAGAAAGGGAAAATGAAACCTAAATTATGCACCTAGAAAACAATTGGGGGAGGGGTACTTAACTGCTGTGGTGCTCCCTAACCTCTACCACAGCCTATCTGTGGCTACTGGCTAGGATTCTGGGTTCTTCTGCTGTGAGCAGATGGGAGGATCCAAGTGAAGAGCCCCTTATATTTGTAAGGATATAGCCAGTCACTGATTCTGCCTTCACAAAGGCCCCACCTGGGGGAAGTGCCTGAGGGCACCATGGCATCCCGGGGCGCTGTGTTGGGGAAGGAAGTGGAAGAATATAAAGCATAAGGGGAAGTCTTCCACTAGCTGAACGAATCCTTGAGATGTAATTTGCTATCTTGAATGGCATAAAATCACTTGCGCCCCAAAGCACCATAACTTAGTGCATTTTTTTTTAAAGTTTAGTAAACAAGATCTCACGCTGTTGAGAAAAATAATGTTTTTATGTCACTGAATATGTGAGAAATAAAACAAGAATTCTGAAATGGAAACATTTGTGACTGGTCTGTCCCTGAAGGACTCAAAGCTGCAGGTTGCATCTAGCTACCTGTGAGCAGTAAACAAAATGTGTCTCATGCAGTTCTGCTTGTGAAAGCAATAGCAGCAGCACAGTGGCTGCAGCTTCACATGGCGTTTTAATATAATTTTTAAAGAAGTAACAGTGTACATATGTTGTGCTGAAAAGTACATTAGAAGGTCCGCATGATTTCATTTAGTTAGATTTTGAAACTGTATCGGAGAACAATACCTTGTGCTAGGTCCCCCGCATAGAGATGCCAGTCTCCAGGTGGGGCCTGGGGATCTTCCGGAATTACAGCTCATCTCCAGACTACAAAGATCAGTTCCCCTGGATAAAATGACTGCTTTGGAGAGCAGACTCTGTGGCATTATACCCCACTGAGGCCCTTGTCTTCCTCATGCCCCAGCCCCAAATCTCCAGGGTTTCCCAATTTTGAGATGCCTCTCCCCACGCTGGTGACCGGGGGTGGAGAGGGGTGGTGCCTGGCAATCCACCGGCACATCCAGAAAAAATAGTGAAAATATAATCATTCTCAAGTCATGCAAGCAGATGGGTAATTTTTACTCTTTTGCTTGTGCAAGGACTGCTATGCATGCGGAAATGTTTGGTGGGGTCCAGCTTCATGTACATCTAGGGTTTGTGCTTGCTGTATAGTATTTTTATGCAATGATTCTGTCATGTGATAAAATGCAAATATGATTCCTAAAGTTGAAATAGGCAGTTTTTTGAAAAAGAAATGAACAGTTTGATGTGTGGAAAAATAAGTTTTCTTAGCAATGTTGTGTAATTCCTTTGAGAGTCGGCAGCTAAGTCTCCCGGTTTCTTGATTCCAGCCTGCCTTTTGTGGCTTCTTGTTTTGCAGTTAACATCCTAATTATCTTGTAGCCTATTTTTTGTGATGCGAACCAACCTCTCAGAAGCAGTAGCATGTAAGCTAAATAGTATGGAAATTCTCAGCTATGGTGGCTGACTTCATTTGTAAAGTACTTTGAGAAAATTATGGTGCAATTTCTGATCTTGGAGCATTTCAAATAACTCCATTACACTGATCAGCAAGAGATTGCAGTAGTTTATGGCGAGTGTGAGAAAGTGAGATTACCAGATGGCCCACTGCCTTTTCTATTAAACTTTCACTTTGAATTCCAAACCTGGTCTTCTCATAGCCTGCAAAGGTATCTGATGAGGAAACCTGATAAGCAGCATCTCCTTATGCTAAACTCTTGCAGTTCAGTCCTCTGTTGAACAATCCCTTTCTAAACCTGTTGAAATCAATGGGTTTAGGCTGGATTAATGATGTGTTATACAATTACTCTCTGGTACCAAGATCCAACCAGTACATAATAGTAGTAGACCCATGTCATCAAGTGCAGGGCTCACCTGCCATCTTATGTGGGATGCAAGGTGTAACGTCAAGCTCGAAAGGGACATGCAGCTGGAAATGTGTATCGTCCCCTCCGTTATCCTCACAGTCCATCCTCCCCCAGCAAGGCTCTTGTAGCAGAAACAAGCCCAGCTTAGAGGTGCTGTGGAAGAAAAGCGGGTTGGGGGGGGGGGGGAAGCTTCACAATACATATATTAGCCCTTTCAACTGGGCCTGGAGATCTGTTGAATGTCTGTCTGGTCTCCAGACAACAGAGTTCAGTTCCCCTGAAGAAAATGGCTGCTTTGGAGGGTGGAATCTATGTCATTATACCTGCTGAGGCTCCTTCTTTCCCCGAACCCTGCCCTCCCAAGGGTCCATCCCCCAGCTTCCAGGAGTTCCTTAGGCCAGAGTTGGTAGCTGTGCTGCTCCTGTACCTTAGTGGCCTTGGAGTTTATTGTCTTAAGCAGGGCCTTTTTTGTAGAAAAAGTCCAGCAGGAACTCATTTTCGTATTAGGCCACACCCCTTGACATCACCATTGTTTAGCATAGGGCTTTTTGTTGAAAAAGCCCACCAGAAGTTCATTTGCATATTAGACCACACCCCCTGATGCCAAGCCAGCCAAAACTGCGTTCCTGTGCATTCCTGCTCAAAAAAAGCCTTGGTCTTAAGTAGTACAGGAACCTCACTCACAAATATGCTTTCTTGATTTTTAACTAAGTTGTGTAGGAAGAGTGCAGTCTCAACAATGCTGCGCTTGAACATATGAAGCTGCCTTATACTGAATCAGACCTTTGGTCCATCAAAGTCAGTATTGTCTTCTCAGACTGACAGCGGCTCTCCATGGTCTCAAGCTGAGGTTTTTCACACCTATTTGCCTGGACCCTTTTTTGGAGATGCCAGGGATTGAACCTGGGACCTTCTGCTTCCCAAGCAGATGCTCTACCACTGAGCCACCGTCCCTCCGCTTATCAGTCCCTATCACACGTCATCGCTCTGTTTTTAACACACATTTTTATTGATATCTTTTTCTCTCTTGCACAAGATTTTTACGCTATGACACAGGAGTGGAATTCTTCATATAATAGGCATTTAATTTTATATTCATGCTCAATTTTATACCTATTAATTTTATTATCAATTCTTAGCTTATGTTGATAACCACTAACAATATTTTTAGTTGTAACATATTCCTCTGGTATTGTAGTTATTTTAATTATCTCTGTTTTATAATGTGCTTATAACCATGCTCCTTGAAATTATTCACTAAGATTGTTGATGTTCTGTTTATTCTTTCATATTTTAATAAAGTATTCTTTGCATCTTTAAAAAAACAATGTCGGGCTTAGGAGAAGGAAGAAGAGAATATAGGATCTGCTGTGAATTATGATCATACAGAAACTTTACTTTAGTTACAGTGCTTTCTGGGATTCCCATAACAGTTAGGTGATAAGTTAGGGAGTCATATTGATTCAGGCAGTGTTGATTTATGAATCAGAATATGATTGAAGAAGCAGGCAGCAATGTTATTATTGCAGACAATGCATGGAATACAGACAGTGAAATCCAGTGTGCTGCTAGGCGATATGTAGGAAACACTGAGGTTTCCCTAGTGAATCCTCTCTCTGGAAATTTATCTTTATAGGCTGTTTCACTGAAATTTTTATAATCTCAAATGGACTGCTTTTGTGCCAAAAGCAATAAGTAATAGGAGGGTGCAAAGAATAGAATCCATAAATATAAAATATAAAACCAGAGAGCTTTCTAGAGGTTTTAAAAAAAAACAATAGTAGCATTCTTGATTCTTTCAACGGACCAAGAAAGAACTATTTTATAAAGCAGTGGAATAAGTTGAATTGATTTGGTGTCAATCAACGATACGTTAGGCCGGAGGAAGTTTTCAAGCTTTGCTGAGTTCATTTGAGTGGTAGGATGCAAGCCAATAACACTAATGGTTTGATACCTTTACTTTCTTTCATTATTGACAGTCTTAATACATAGTAAGCCCGTGGTGGTGATGAAAAGTGCCGTCAAGTCACAATTGTCTTAAGGTGACCCCTGGTGGGGTTTTCAAGGCAAGAGATGTTTAGAGTTGGTTTTGCCATTGCCTGCCTCTGCATCATGCCCCTGGTATTCTTTGGAGGTCACCCATCCAAATACTAGCCAGGGGTGACCCTGCTTAGCTTCTGGGATCTGACGAGATTGGGCTAGCTTGGAGTATCCAGTCAGGGCAGTAAGCCCTTTTAAGGTGCTAACGACATAGTTATGATTGTTTCATGTGCAGAGCTCAGGCCCTGGGCAGGGATGCTAGGAAGGTGCACTGATCTTATTTTCATGTGTTTGAATAGCCTCATACCCATGAAGATACGGTCCTGAATGAACCATTGCAATAAATTGAATCCCTGATAAGCTTTTAGCACTTGTGGATTTTTTTTAAGATATTGTATGTCATCCTGACTTGAGACCTTTGGTCAAATGAGCTGACCATTAAAGGAAAGGCAGAACTCAAAATTTGGTCACTTCATTTGGGCCCTCTCCTTGAGAAACTAGGGGGTTTTATTAGTACTGTTTTCTTCCTGTTGCCACTGATGCATTTAAGGAATAATCATACTTACAGAGTAAGTATTAACATGTTTTAATTTTGTGTTTGATGTTGCATAGGTCAATCTTGGGAGCAACCAGTATCTCTTCTCAGCGGTGGTGGATCCCAAGGAAATGCCCTGTTTTTGCTTGCGCCATGATGTTGACGCTCTTCTCTGGCAGCCACGCCCAGATTGGCAGGACATGTGGGAGCATGTTTCTACTTTCAATGCCTTAGGTACAGAAACCAGACTTTGCAGCATTCTCTTTAAACCTTTCCCATTTCAGGCAATCATTCATACCACAGTTCCCTGATAGAAACTTGTTGACTATTCCTACAATTCTGAAGGAAATGGAATTTATTTTGGAAGCAGCTTATCGTGCCAAATAATAACTTACTGTGGCAATAGAGATCAGTATTTAGCTATTCCATTCTCTTGTCACGCCCAGCCTTCTTCTGAATTAACCAGGGATCAGTTTTGTGCAGGAAAGCTTTTGGGGAACATTGAATAAATGATTCTAGTCAATTACGACTACTGATGTAAACTATTTTAGACTATTTTAGATGAGCTCCAAATGCAATCCTTCAGAAGCAATCCAGGCACATTATACAGCATGCCAATTTTGTTGTTGTCAATATTATCAGGGGAGTCAAACTGTCATGCATCATCTGATTGAAAATTCATCAGCAGTTGGTGTGATCATTCTTAATTTTTAAATGGCAGATAAAAGTGGTTTTGTGTGGGAGTTGAGGAGTGGTGTTTTTAATAATGTCGTGGACAGTTCTGAAGTGAAAATACTGTAATTAGCAAACAATAATACAGAGCTAGGTTTGTGGCAAATATATAGGATCATTAGGGCTAGTTTGATCTCAAAACAGTTCAAACAAAGAGATCACAAAGATGTTCCTAGTTACCTCAAAGATCGTCTTTAAATCATTTATGTGCTGCCTTTCCACCCAGACAGAGTTCCCTGTTAAGCATTAAAACAGTCAAATGGCATTTTGAATCCTTTTTACAATTTGATAATAACATGGAGGATCATGTAGGAACTTGAAGAAGAAGGCAGTCCCTAAAGTATGTTGAGGTTCACTTATTTTGTGACTTAGGAAGACATAACTCAACATTTCTGAGCGTGCTCAGAAGCATATAGAAAATTTGGTCATGTGGTCATGTTATTTTCTTTAGGCTATTGCTATGTCAGCTTGTACTATGTGCTTGGATTTTATATATACACTTAATTGAGTACTACTTTGACTTTCCTGCTTCTGTATTTTTTTAACTATGCTTATAAGTATGTTGTCCATGTATTGCCTTTGATTAAAAATGCAATAAAAGCCATGGTGAATAAGAAAGCTATAGAGAGCCAACTAATAATTTGGAGCACTAGTATAATATTCTTCAAATTCCTTCACTGCTCAGGAACATGGCTATCACTTAATGCTGTCTTCCTGCAGCTTATGAACAGTCTTGAAAAGCAGTCCCATGTGGATTGCATTATAGTAGTCTAGTCCTGAGGATGCATAGGTGCAGAAGGGGAGGGAGAAGTTGTGGCTCAGTGGTAGAGCATAACCTTGGCATGCAGAAGTTCCTAGATTCAATTCCTAGCATCTCCAGTTGAAAATGTATTAGGAACTAGGTGATGTGGAAGACCACTTCCTGAGACAAGGGAAGGCCTTTGCCAGTCTAAGTAGACAAGTACATCATCAATAAACTAAGAGTCCAGTTCTGTATAAGGCAGCTTTGTGTGTTCGTGCATCCAAGAGACTTGCAGAGCCTGAACTGAACTGGGATAACTATATCTACTGTTATTGCCTCGCTGCTTTTCAGGTTATGTGCAAGCATCCAAACAAGACAAGAAATTCATGGCCTGCGCCCCGAACCATTCCTATTCTGCTCTCTGCGAGTGCCTGAGGCGAGTGTTTATCTATCGGCAGCCGACTCCTCTTTCCACCGTCCTCTACAACAGAAAAGAAGGAAGACAAGTAGGGCTAGTTGCCAAACAGCTGGTAGCGACTCTGGAAACCCACGACCCAGTTTTGGGGTTTCAAGCAACAAACGAAAGATTATTTGTTCTCACAGCAAAAATCCTGTTTATAATAAAAGTAAGCACTGAGAATTGAAGGCCAAAAATCTATCCCATTGACTTCTCTGCTTTCGACTTGCAGCTCAAAATAATGACTTTATAAATGCATTGGAAAGTACAATGGCATATTGGTGCAAAAGCAACATGTCACATGTACTATTATTTTAACAGCATGATCAGTTGTATGTTAGAATTTGCCTATACTTAAGAAGGACAAAAAATCCAGCTTTAAGCATCAGTAATATGTTGTATTTGTTGGAAGCCTTAATCTAATGTTATGAGAAATGTTTCTTTTCCCATTCTCTTTCAACCCTTTTCAGTGGGCAGGATCTAGATGTGCAAAATGATTTATTTGCTGGTTTTTTTACGAACAGATTTCCACTATAACTCTTTAAAAATAAAATGGAAGTAGCTAGTCTTTTATTTTCATAGAATCTATCCTACTAAGGTAAAAAAAAACAAACCGAGTCCCTGTTTAAAAAAACAAACTAGAAAAATATCCCAGATAATTAAATTGTAACCTAAAGTGTACGAAAACTCCCCCGCCACCCACCCACGTTATGTTTCACTTCTTCTTAAATGGCTTCACTTGGCTCATTGAACAAATGAGGAGGAATATGAACATCAGCTTGGCTCAGGCATCTTTTTAATTGAAGCTAAGCCCATCTCATTATTTGTAATGGTGGTGATCAGACTGGGTTGTATTCTGGTTTCCGATGAAAATCTACAGGCATTTTAGAAATAAAATAGGATGTTTTTTTCAAGTCTTTTGTGTGTTTTTCTAATGACAGGCAGGGCTGTGGCTCAGCAGTAGAGCATGCGCTTTGCCACGTTAGGTCCCCGGTTCAATCCCAGTCTGAGACCTCAATCCTGGGAAGCTGCTACCAGAGGGTTTTTTTTTGTTTTTAATTTCTGAAATAATCTTTATTTATAATACACACCAATCCAACATGACACTGCATGCTACCAGAGTTGATGATGCTGACTTTAGTTGACAAATGGTCCGACTCTTTATAAGGCAGGTTCAATTGTTTATTCATTTCATTCATTATTCACCTTCCCAATCAGGACCACCAAGGCAGCTGAAAATTACATATAATAACCCATCTTAATAATTAAAATTAAAACATATATGAAGGAAATATATACCAGTAATCAGAAGAAGAAGAGAAGAGACTGGATTTATACCCCACCCTTCACTAGCCAAAGGAGTCTCAAGAGTGGCCTACAAATTTCCTTTCCCTTCCCCTCCCCACAACAGACATCCTATGGGGGGTAGGTGGGGCTGAGAGACCTCCCAACACTGCTCTTGAGTAGAACAGCCTTGAGAGAACTTGTGGCTGACCCAAGGTCACATCAGCAGGTGCTTGTGGAGGAGTGGGGAATCAAACCTGGTTCTCCCAGATAGGAATCCACACACTTAACCACTACACCAAACTGGCTCTCAAGGTAAGCGATAGGGCAGGAAGGAGCAAACAAAAAAGTCTTTACCTGCTGGCAGAAGACAAAGATTGGAAGAGGACAGCCAAATCTTCCTGGAGGGAGACTGTAGCTCAGATAAGAGAGGGAATACGACTTGATCTGAATTTGCAAGTTGCAAAATAGCTATCACAGTCAAAAGGAATAAGAGAGAAGATGCACTGAACTTGATGTGTAGCTGTGCTTATACTAACAGTGTGGGAGGGGAATGTTCAACAGTATTGCACAGGCAGAAGGATATCTGCTCTGCAGCTGTAGAAGGCTTAATATGTGATCCAGGACTGACCCAGAAAGAGACTTTGCTCTGTTCCATCTTTTCTTGCCCTGGTGTTCAGGTAACTCTGCCAATTTCTCAAACTTTGGAAACTAATCCTTGTTTTTAAAAATTGACATTTTACAAATGTTTTTAAAAACTGACACCAGCCCTAGCTCCATTCTGTGGATTATTGAAATTGACCAGTTGAGATTTAATCTCATCAGTTTTTCCAAATACCACCAGTCGGTTAGTAACATCTTTTTTTAATTCAATGGGATAGTATTGCTCAGCATTCCAGATTTTTTCCTAGCATAGTGGTTAGTGTCAGACTAGGATCTGGTTGACCAGGTTTGAATCCCTACTCTGCTATGGAAACTAGCTGGATGGCCTTCAGCCAGACACACGCTTCCAGCCTAATGTATTTTAGGAGACACATTTTCAGCCTAATGGAACTTAGGAAAATGTTAGGAGGACTTTGGGTCCTCGTTGGAGAGAAAGGCAGGGTATAAATGAAGTAAATAAATAGTTCTTCAAATGTAGATGGTGCTTTGGTGGTGGTGGAAAGTGTCGTCTCATCAGAGCTGAATTATGGGTGAACTCAAGAGTTTTCAAGGCAAGAGACATTCAAAGGTGGTTGACCTTTGCCTGCCTCCATGTCATGACCCCGGTATTCCTTGGAGGTCTTCCATCCAAATACTAGCCAGGGCCAACCCTGCTTAGCTTTCGAAGTTGGATCTTGACAAAATGATATTTGCAAAACGGTGGGTCTTTTCCTGAAGGAGATTAGAATTTATCCTGGGGGGTAGGAGAGGGTGGAGACAAAACAGTGTTAGGGGCAGAGCAGAGGCAAGCATCATGTGGGAAGAATATGTATGAATGCAGTTGTAGATACTTATTCTGTAGGTATGGAAGAATAATGGGTTACATCAAAATTGTGTATGAGGATGCATTTGAGGAAGAGAGGGAGAACATTTTTTACTAAAGGTAGAAATAGCTCAGGTCTTTAGAACTGGAGACAGCAAACACCCAGGGGGGTTTCTTTCAGTGCACATGAAACTAAGCATAACTAGCTCTGTGCTTATATCTCAGTTTAAATCTCCTAAAAGCTTAATGAGTGAAGACAATAATGGATAGGCGATCAACTCCTACAGGAAAAAACTAATATCTACCTGTATCAGCCAGCCCAGCTGTGAAACAAGATTTTACCATCTGATGAAACGCTCCAGCATAAAAGAGCAATTCATCTATTATGCAATGGTTCATCTATTCCATTCAGAATCCTATTTATGAAGCCTGGAACTACTGAAAACTAATTTTCATTCTCTTGACAGATTAAGCAATGAAAGTAACATCCTTGTCATTTTTCCCCCTGAAGTTATTATTATAATAGACAATAAAGTGAAGAGATGAACAGCAAATGGACCTTGACTTGGAGAACAGGTTACTGACGCAGCAAATCTAACCAGAAAAGGGCTTTTGCTCTTTTTGAGATTATGGCACACAATGCTGTTTCTGGTTAATCATAAATCTGTAATCCCTCTAGAACTGCCCTTGCGTCTGTGAGCTGCTCATGGCCACACTGTGATAATGGGCCACTAGCAGAGGATAACTATCATCAAATAGTCTCTTGGAAGAACGGCTCCAGGAATACTTCTGTGAAACTGTCCAGATGCACCAAGCAGTACAAACTCAGAAGCAACCTGACTTGGCAAAGTAAAAAAGTAAGAGCCCTGCTAGATTAAGCCCTCTAGTTCAATCATTAGTTTCCTACAGTGGCCGTCTCTGTCTATCCAGGAAACACACAAGAAGAACATGAAGACAACAGTCCTTGGCCACTGCTTCCAGTGCCAGCTGGCATGATGCCTCTAAATGGAAGAGCTGCTCAACTATCACGCCTAGTAGGGTTTGATGGCCTCTCATCCATAAATTGACTTGAAACTGATCTAACAGTGTTTATCACCTGTGGCAGCTAATTCCATAATTACACTATGTAAAGAACTTTCTTTTATCCATTACTTGATTCTGAATTTGTGTTCTGATAAAAAAACAACAACTCTCTTCCCATGCATAATTTCATCAATCTCATTTTCTTTCTATCCCACTAGATCATAGCTTTTCCCTTAATTATAATTGTTAAAATCATTGCCTTTGACAAGTTGTGTTTCATAACTGAGGATGTGGCTTCAGAAGACCCTTTTATCTATAACTATGGGGGATTTTTTAACAAAATGACTGTACAGATCTTTTGAAATCATGGTTTTTAATTCAGCTATGGTTAATTCAATTGTTTCCCTGACCTGGATGGCCCAAGCTGGTCCGATCTTGCCATATCTTGGAAAACTATGCAGGGTCGGCTCTAGTTAGTACTTGGTTGTGAGACCACCAAGGAAGTCAGGGGTTGCTATGCAGACGCAGACAATGGCAACAATCTCTGAACAACATCTCTTGCCTTGAAAACCCTACAAGGTCATCATAAGTTGGCTCCAGGGCCGGTTCCAGGTTTTGGAGAGGCCAGGCCCATCCTTTCAAACCCCCCTTCCAACTGTATGGTCCCTCCATTGGAGGGCCCCCAATTTGTCCCCTTTGTTCACTGCTGCTCTGAACAAGTAGTATCATTGCTGCTGATCTTTTTGCTTTTTTTTTCTCCCTTAACACAGCGTGCAGAGCAAAGCGGGGGGGAGAGTCAAGAGGTCTCTGTCTCTCTGAGAGAGGGGCACATAAGAAAGAGGTGGGCGGAGCAGAGCTGCTGTGACTGCCCAGGCAAAGGGGGGTTAGCTTGTGGAACTCAAGGCAGCTTACAGTGCTGAGAGCTCAGGGCCACCAAACTGGGTGGGCCTCGGCCCGCCCCAAACAACAAATCCTGCTGCGGACCCCGCCAAATATGAAACCCTGGCTACGGCCCTGGGAGGGGCCCCAGGCAGAGTTTCCAAGACCCCCTCTCTCTGACTGCCACCAGACACTCATTCCCACCCACCTATGTCTCCTGTCTTATTGTGTGTCCTTCCCTCGTCTGTTCACAAGCACTCCCACTGCCTATATTCACAGCTGCCTGCAGGCCTTTCCCCAGTCGTACCAGGCAGTGTGTGCAGCAGGGTCCCTGGGTGGTGGAGCACTAGCAAGTGAGTGGGCAGGGTGTGCGTGTAGCAGTGGGACTGCCAGAAACCCTGGACCCAGCAGCTGCCCTGCCTCAGGGTATGCTGACGCCCGCCTTAGTTGGCTACGACTTGAAAGCACTTTACACACACAGTATGATTGTCTGCACAGGCTATTTCACTATGATTGGCTAGGGTCCATCAAACCAAGTTCTGGTTTATTAGCCATAAATAGTTTTAGTAATTGTTTCAGGTGATGTCTGAAAGCAGACAATCCTGTCATGTTCTGGTGATGCCCTCCCAGGTTACAAAGAGAAGGAAATGAAACCAGGATTTGAGGTGCTGTGAGCAGAATCTTTGTTCCACAAAATAAATTTCACAATATCTTTGAATCAAGCTTTTGAGCCCTTAGTGGTCACTTTGGAAGATTCCCTTAAGACAAAATGCTCACTTGAACAGGGCAGAAAGTCCCTGCTGTATCTGTTGTAAGAGACTTCTGAGGTAAAAATGCCTCTTGTTACGTTTATAGCCACTCTGAATGATTATTCTCAACAGAAGGTATTCTGCCTACAATAGTAACTCTGTTGAGCGGCAACAGTGATCAAAAACTTCAGAGGTGAAAATCCTCTGTTCAAATGTTGTAATGCTGAAGTTAAGACCACAAGTTACAGTAATGCCAAAAAAGAGGGGCTGATTACACAACTGTGCAAGTTACTACTGAAGCAAGTAAAGGAACCAGCATAAAACGCATTCTAAAATGCTGTTTTCCCCCAAAATGTTCCAAAAGCTTTTATATTAAATGTGAATCCAATGTTTTTATTGTTGGCTGGTTCCTTCACCTAATCCCTTGAGGAAATCAAGAGCTGGAAAAAATTGGAGAGTTAGGGATGAGTTTGGGGCACAAAAAGGATGGCTGCTCTTCAGCCTTCCACAAAAAAATCTTTTTATTTATTGATAAAGCAGCAAGATAAATAGTTTCAAAGGGAAAGTGCCTTCTCCATGGGGCTGGTAAATCTTTCAAAAAAACTTCTTTGTTTCACAGACCAGATGTAGTCCATGTAGCCTTCTCTCATGAGGTTATGTGCCAATGTTCATCTCCTTTCACTTCAGGGAAGGGGCCTACTCAGCCTAGATATTTCTTTGGCCTTTTACCAGAAAAGCCCTCATGGGGATGTTAGAACCACTGTGCTTAAAGAAAACAATGGTCTGAAGAGTTTGACTTTAGAAAGCAACAGGTGAGACTTAAGGGCTGTAAATATATTGCACAAACTTACTCAAATGATTGAGACTGTTGTCTATACTGCTGCATATAGCTTATTCTAAGTAGGATCCTATTATGGAATTTCTGTACCACTTAATGTGTTATACTTAACGCTATGCTTTTCTGGTGGTTTTCGGACTTTTAATACTCTAATACATCGGTTATTGAATGTCCCATTTTGTTGATTGTACTGACTATGTGTAATCCATATTGTCCTTGTGATAATAATGTAAATAAAATCAAATCAGAATATTTCTAAACCATCTATTGACCTTGGGCAGATAGCACACTAGAGTAATAAGCCCTAGGAATTAAAAATAGTTGGAACATAAGGAATCACGATATCTTTTTTTAAAAAAAGCTATATCATAAAACCAGGACAGAGTGCATCATAATAATAAAGAACAAACAAAGTCTGTCCCAAGAACATCTCAAATGCCCTTTTAAACAGAGATGCGAGCTCAGGAAGATATTCTTTAGTTCCTGCCCATTAAAATTATGAGAAAATTATCCTGGAATATGCTGCAATGAATATTATGTTTTAAATTTCTTCTTGTTTTACAAGATATCCTCTATACAGTGTTCATGTGTAGAATATGATGCGCCTTTTTGGCTTTGGAACTCATTCCAAGTTGCTTGGAGAACTAGATTTGGCTGAATGAGAACATAAGAGTCACACTGCATCAGATCAATGGTCCATCTGGTTTTGCAGCCAGTTACCCAGAAGGGTCTCAAACAATGGTCATAGAGACCAAAGCCTGGCCTTCAATAACTGGCATTCAGAGGTATATTGCCCCTGAACATGGAAATCCCATTTAGTTGTCATGGCGCAGGGCTTTTTTATGTAGCAGGAATTTCTTTGTATGATAGGCCACACACCCCTGATGTAGGCAATCCTCCTGGAGCTTACAGGGCTCTTAGTACAGGGCTTACTGTAAGCTCCAGGAGAATTGGTACATCAGAGCGGTGTGGCCTAATATGCAAATGAGTTCCTGCTACAAAAAAGCTTTGGCAAATAGCAATTGAAAGATGGATTCTCCATTAATTTTTCTAATCCCTTTGTTATGCCTCTGAACTAGTAATCATCTATGTGCTGGTGCAGTGAATTCTGTATGTTAACTATGCAGTGTTTGAAGAGACCCTTTATTTTGTCTGGGTTTTTTGTTGCCCATCTTTATTGGCTGACCTCCCTCCCCAGCTTCTAGCATTAGATTCTGTTGTAAACCATTCTCAACATAATGTACATAAGAACATAAGAGAAGCCATGTTGGATCAGGCCAATGGCCCATCCAGTCCAAAACTCTGTATCACACAGTGGCCAAAAATTTTTTATATATATGTATATATACATATATAAATATATATATATACACACTGTGGCTAATAACCACCGATGGACCTCTGCTCCATATTTTTATCTAACCCCCTCTAGAAGCTGGCTATGCTTGTAGCCGCCACCACCTCCTGTGGCAGTAAATTCCACATGTTAACCACCCTTTGGGTGAAGAAGTACCTCCTTTTATCCATTCTAACCCTACTGCTCAGCAATTTCATTGAATGCCCACGAGTTCTTGTATTGTGAGAAAGGGAGAAAGTACTTCTTTCTCTACCTTCTCCATCCCATGCATAATCTTGTAAACCTCTATCATGTCACCCCGCAGTCGACGTTTCTCCAAGCTAAAGAGTCCCAAGTGTTTTAACCTTTCTTCATAGGGAAAGTGTTCCAAACCTTTAATCATTCTAGTTGCCCTTTTCTGCACTTTTTCTAATGCTATAATATTCTTTTTGAGGTGCAGTGACCAGAACTGCACACAGTATTCTAAATGAGACCGCACCATCGATTTATACAGGGGCATTATGATACTGGCTGATTTGTTTTCAATTCCCTTCCTAATAATTCCCAGCATAGCGTTGGCCTTTTTTATTGCAATCGCACACTGTCTTGACATTTTCATTGAGTTATCTACCACGACCCCAAGATCTCTCTCTTGATCAGTCTCTGCCAGTTCACACCCCATCAACTTGTATTTGTAGCTGGGATTCTTGGCCCCAATGTGCATTACTTTGCACTTGGCCACATTGAACATCATCTGCCACGTTGATGCCCACTCACCCAGCCTCAACAGATCCCTTTGGAGTTCCTCACAATCCTCTCTGGTTCTTACCACCCTGAACAATTTAGTGTCATCTGCAAACTTGGCCACTTCACTGCCTACTCTCAACTCCAAATCATTTATGAACACGTTAAAGAGCATGGGACCCAGTACTGAGCCCTGCGGCACTCCATTGCTTACCGTCCTCCACTGCGAAGACTGCCCATTTATACTCTCTGCTTCCTATTAATTAACCAGTTTTTGATCCACAAGAGGACCTGTCCTTTTACTCCATGACTCTGGAGCTTACTAAGGAGCCTTTGATGAGGAACTTTATCAAAAGCTTTCTGGAAGTCAAGGTAAACAATATCTATCGGCTCTCCTTTGTCCACATGTTTGTTCACCCCCTCAAAGAAATGTAACAGGTTAGTGAGGCAAGATCTTCTCTTACAGAACCCATGCTGAGACTTCCTCAATAACTCGTGTTCATCAATGTGCCTACTCATTCTGTCGATAATGGTTTCTACCAACTTTCCCGGTATTGAAGTCAGTGACTGGCCTGTAGTTACCCGGATCTCCTCTGGATCCCTTTTTAAAGATGGGGTGACATTTGCTACCTTCCAGTCCTCAGGAACGGAGGCAGATTTCAATGAAAGATTACATATTTTAGTCAGAAGATCCACAAGTTCAACTTTGAGTTCTTTCAGAACTCTTGGATGTATGCCATCCGGACCTGGTGACTTATTAGTTTTTAATTTGTCTATCAGTTGTATGACCTCCTCTCTTGTCACCTCAATCTGACTCAGGTCTTTCAACACCCCTTCCAATCTAAGTGGTTCTGGAGCAGGCAAACACTTCTCATCTTTCACAGTGAAGACGGAGGCAAAAAATGCATTCGGCTTCTCAGCCATTTCCCTTCAGTAATCCTTTGACCCCTTGGTCATCCAAGGGCCCCACTGCCTCCCTGTCTGGTTTCCTGCTTCTAATATATTTGAAGAAATTTTTATTGTTGGTCTTTATGTTTTTTGCAATATGCTCCTCATAGTCCCTTTTTGCCTGCCTGATCACAGTCTTGCATTTGATTTGCCACTGCCTGTTTTCCCTTTTATTAATTTCACTTGGACTAGCTTTCCACCGCTTAAAGGAGTCCTTCTTACCTTTTACAGCTTCCATTACTTTGTTTGTTAACCATGCAGGCCTTCTCTTATACCTGTTTGTACCTTTCCTATCTGAGCTTCTAGGATTGTAGTTTTAAATATCCTCCAAGCTTCCCCAAGGGTTTTGACTGTATTTACCTTTCCTTTCAGTTTCCTCTTCACATGCCTCCTCATCTCAGAGAATTTACCCCTTTTAAAGTTAAACATGGTTGTGCCGGTCTTTTGGAGCAACTCTCTATTTATAGAAATGGTGAAATCAATAACATTATGGTCACTGCTCCCAAGCGGTGCAATCACTTTTACATCTCTCACCAAGTCTTGGGCATTACTTAGGACCAAATCCAGGATCACCCCACCCCTGGTAGGTTCAGAGACCATCTGCTTCATAGCACAGTCATTGAGAGCATCTAGAAACTCAATCTCTTTCTCTCGACCAGAACATATATTGACCCAATCAATCTGCGGGTAGTTAAAATCACCTATGACGACACAGTTTTTATGTCTAGCCACCATCTTCAAGCCTTCCTTCATATTATAGTCATCCTCTATCTTTTGATTTGGTGGGCGATAACAAACTCCCATAGTTAAATTGCCTTTTGGGCCCTCTATTTCAACCCAAAGCATTTCTAGAAGGGAGTCTAATTCTCTGACCTCAGTCTTACTGGACTGTATGCCCTCTCTGACATACAGAGCCACCCCACCTCCAACCCTTCCCTCCCTATCCTTCCGGTATAACTTATATCCAGGAATCACCATGTCCCACTGATTCTCCTCATTCCACCAAGTTTCTGAAATTCCCACAATGTCTATGTTTTCTCCCAACACTAAACATTCCAACTCACCAATTTTACTTTGAAAACTTCTAGCATTTGTGTACAAACATCTATAATTTCCCAGGCAAGCTAGGCCCGCCACCTTCTTCCTGCCGCCTTGAGACTCTGGCAGGCAGTCCATTCTGTTTGTCACCATCTCAGTGGACAAGTATCAGCTAACCCTTCATCTCTTTGAGATAAGTCTTCCCGAACCAGAGACATTTCATCTCCTGTCGGCTTTCCCCCAAGATTTAGTTTAAAAACTGCTCTGCCACCTTTTTGATTTTAAGCGCCAGCAGCCTGAGAGAGCAGCTAATAAATAACATAAAATTATTTTAAAAATGGTATTTAGGAGCATTTGATAAACAGTAATCTATAATTATAAATGATTTACAGTCCCATCCTAAACAGAGTTACAGTCTTCTAAGCCCATTGACTTCAGTGGACTTTGAAGGTCACTGCCAAGATGTTGCCACCAGCGATTCCAGCTGCTACTTCTACGTGCAATCTGGCCATATTTTCATTTGGCAAAATATTTAGGAGTGATGCATCCAGGCACCATCCAGGCTTGGTGAAGACAGAAATCCTACCCTGGAGTCGGTTGGGCTTTTTATTAATTTTGAAGGATGTCACAGCCAATTTATACATAAGAATGTTCATTTAACTTTGCTGATGGCAAGGCATGGAATTTTTCTTGGAAACTGAACACTTCTCAACAAGTTTGAAGCTGATTTTTTTTTTCTGGGTGTCAAAAGGGTACGGATGGTTTGGCCTCTTCTGACAGAAGTCACTGTTGTATATAAACCCAAACCCCAGTCAAATGCAGAATTCATACAATACAAAGAAGCTGTTAACTTGAATTTTCATTACTCTTTTTTTATTGGTTTTGTTCCAAATATCTCATCAAATCCATTATTCTCTTAGACAGTGAGGATGCTATAAACCTGCCACTGTGCTCTTTGAAAAATGAATTGCAGTTGGCAATGTGTACCTCCAGTGACCTGGAAGGAAATGCATTGCAATGTTGGTCATGAGTCACAATGCCGGGCAGGGGGGGAGGCTAGAGACCTTATTAAGACCTTTGGCCATTTATTTTATTATATTTATATCCTGCCCTCCCCTATGGGGCTCAGGGCAGCTGAAAGATAATTGCAAAGTAGAGATAATTGCAAGGTAGGATTGTCAGGGATAATACCTGACTCATTTGTTACCAGCTTCCTCTTGAGTTTCTGCAACTCAACTGTTCCTGTGTGATAGATAGCAAAATGATACAAGGTGAGGTAGATTAAAAAGCAAAAAAAAGCTTGTCATGGTACCTGGTAGAAAACTTGGACTGTTACTAAAGTGAAAACTCTGATAATTAAGAATAAAACAGAAATTGGTTTTTTCCCCTTTGTCTTCTTTAATTCCTGTGTGGTTGTAGTTTTTAGTGCTTTGGTTTTAGACTTAGGTTTGAAAGTTGGGCAGTTTTTACATTTCTCACTCTGGCTACTTATTTGCTTTAAGTATTCTGTGTTTTGTTACCAGCTTCCTCTTGAGTTTCTGCAACTCAACTGCTCCTGTGTGATAGATAGCAAAATGATACAAGGTGAGGTAGATTAAAAAGCAAAAAAAAGCTTGTCATGGTACCTGGTAGAAAACTTGGACTGTTACTAAAGTGAAAACTCTGATAATTAAGAATAAAACAGAAATTGGTTTTTTCCCCTTTGTCTTCTTTAATTCCTGTGTGGTTATAGTTTTTAGTGCTTTGGTTTTAGACTTAGGTTTGAAAGTTGGGCAGTTTTTACATTTCTCACTCTGGCTACTTATTTGCTTTAAGTATTCTGTGTTGTCTCACAAGAGACCTGCTGTAGTCTTCTTAAGGTTCCCAGTTCTAGGTTGGAAAATACCTGGAGATGTTGGGAGGTGGAGCCTAGGGAGAAAACAGTGGGCATTTTCGCACTGACCTTCACGTGGCGCGACCACCCTCTTCACACCGGAGGATCTGCCCAGATTTCGCACAAGAAGCGCCGGCGCACCCAAAAGAGCCGGCTACTTCCGTCGTGAAACCCGCTCAAACGTTTTCCTGCTTCTTGGCGGTTTCCGTTTGAGCGGGTTTCGCGACGGAAGTAGCCGGCTCTTTTGGGTGCGCCGGCGCTTCTTGTGCAAAATCCGGGCAGATCCTCCGGTGTGAAGAGGGTGGTCGCGCTACTTGAAGGTCAGTGCGAAAACGCCCAGTGTGTAACATCACAGAATCTACTCTCCAAATCAAATCAGTGATAGGAGTATATTTGGAGAAATCCCTTTTTCGTCTGCCAATACAACTGCCATTCTTCTGGTGTAATTACCATTATACCAGTGGAAGAGCACCTAAAGATTGTCTCTTAGAACTGGAAGAAGCTATTTTGGGAGACTCCCAAGTTGCCATGTATGTATTTATTACAACTGCATCCTTTCCGCACCCCTTCTTCAAGGAGCCCAGAGCAGCATCTGCAATATTATTCTCCTGACCATCTTGTGAGAGAGGCTGAGAAGAAGCTCAGAGTCAACCTAAAGAGATTCTATTTATTTATTTGGGTTTTTGGGGTCGCTGCTTACCCAAAGGGTCTTCTGGCAACTTAAAACATTAAAGCCAATAAAGTAAAAACAACATAAAAACATTAAAAACAACATAAAAACATTGAATTCTAACATTAAAATATGCGGTTATCACCATGCCACTATTAAAACAGCCCAAGCAAATGACCCTCTGAAGGCCAACCTAAACAATTCAGCTTTGCATGTCTTACAGAAACTGAACAAGTCCAGCAGGGCATGGGTGTACTGACCCACTGGCTTCCAGTCTCAGGTCACAGCATCTGTTCCTCAAAAGATATCAGGCAGGAGGACTTTCCAAAGCAAAAGCTGTTCATTCCAAAAGTCAGGCTACATAGAGGTATCCAAACCAAGATCAGTTTCCAAGAATCAGCAAGGCACAATCAGTGATTTAGCTGTTGCCTCCGCACCTAATGGCTGGTTTTTATAGCCACACGCCTAAAGGTCATGCCTGCAGCCAGCTGCTTGAGACTAGTCCTGCAACTACTCATCTGTGTTATCAACAAGCAACTGGCATCAGGCCAGGAGGTGTGCACTTTGCCATCTCTCTTGCAGCTCTGTTCTTAGTCTTTGTCTGTGGTGCTCTAAGGGTGCTGGTGATAATGGACGGTTGGAAGTAACCAACTGAGTTTCACCTGCTGGATCAGGGCTGCAGGGTTGTGAATGCTGACATGTCTGCAGTTCATTTTCCTGCATGCCAGCTTCTGTTAACTCAGAGCTGCCCTTCTCCCGAGGAGTCTTTTTCTCTTGAGGAGTCCTCACTATCACTGAGCCCTGGTTGACTCATGACATCTAAGAGTATATTTCACAGGGTAGAGGCCATAACTGAGAAGGACCTTCCCCTGATGACAGCTAATTGAGCCATCTTAGGTCCAGGCACCTGCAAGAGGCCTCCAAGATGATGACCGAAGGGAGCACAGGTAATTGTAATGGAAGAGGCATTCCATAGGTATGAGGGTCCCAGACCATTAAGGGCTTTAAAGGTTAACCCCAACACCTTGAATTGGATCCAGAGATTGACTGGTAGCCAGTGCAGCTGCCACAGACTAGAGTAATATGACCTGACCATGAAGCTGCATTCTGGACCACTGGCAGTTTCCAAAGCATTTTCAAGGGTAGCCCTATGAAGAGCAAATTGTAGTAGTCCAATCTGAAGGTGACCATTTCATGGATCAATGTGGCAAGGTTTGACCCGGACAAATAAGGAGTCATCTGACATTGGGTGAAAAACTACAATCAAGAGTTTTAACACTCCTATCTTTCATCCAAGTCAGATGGTATGCTTATGTCAATGCACGTTCATGTTGTAAAGTAAAGAAAGGATAAGGCAAGGAAGAAGAATTTGCTATAGGAAACATATTTTGGCCCATTGGTTGTACCTGTATTATTTACTTGATCTTCCAGCAGGCATTTATTAACATTTGTTTTGTTACTATATTTTAGTATATAGTTATAAAATTGATAGCTGTTCTAATGAACATCAGCTGGACTAATTTTGTCATTCCCTACCAACTTGTCAAATCAACAGAACCACCGTGCACTCTGATGTCTGCTCCATATTTTTAAATAATCCAAGGAGATTAGTGTTTTCTGGGCACAAAATGAATAAGGCGTTTAGGAGAGGTGTTTGTGAAATCAGTGGACGGATCCCATTTGAGACACTGCATACAATGGCTAACAGCAGTAATGAGGAACTGGATGGATACTTCATGCTAGAATGATACCCAGGAACCTGCATTTCTGGAGGGGAAGGGGAATATTCAAATCTTCAACAACTCACAGTCCATTAATGTGTTTCTCTGGACAGTGTGTATCTTTGCCTCAGCATAAAGCTCCTTGCAGGATTGGGGTGGTAGGTTTTTTTGCAGTATTACCTGGATCCCTGCCTTTAGTTTTTCTCTACCTTTTCTTGATCTGCTCAGCTACTCAGGATCTCAATTTTTTTTACCATCGATAAAAGGTCCTGAAATTAATACAAGTGGGAATGTAGCTGTGTGGAACAGTCCCTGCAGAAAAGGGCAACTAAAGTGATTAAGATGGAACCCCTTCCCTATGAAGAAAGATTAAAGAGGTTAGAGCAGGGATGGCCAAACTCGCTTAATGTAAGAGCCGCATACAAACGTCAGATGTTTGAGAGCCACAAGACATGAATGTCAGATGTTTGAGAGTTGCAAGGAAGGAAGGCAAATAGATGGGAGGAGTGACAGACAGGTGGAAAGAAAGCAACTTTAAACGCATTCTCTAAACTACAGGCTGGCTGGCCTCAGAGAAGTCATTAAAAGAGAGACATGCCTTCTCCAAGCCAGGTGGCTGGGGCTTCAAGAGCCACACAATATATGTGAAAGAGTCACATGTGGCTCCTGAGCCTCAGTTTGGCCACCCCTTGGTTAGAGTTTCTTAGCTGTTGTGACAGTATATGTCACTTTAAGGCTTCATAATACTGTGTAAAGATTATGTAACTCCCACTATACAGCTGTAACTAGAAGCATGTGAGCAACATGTGAAACTCATTAGCTAATTGAGCAAAGGGATTGGCTAATGGATGTATAACAACAGTGGCCACACTTCTAACTCTTGTGGGTGAATATTGGAGGAGAGACGTGGAGAGGAGTTGGAGAGTGGTTTGTTATTCTGTTGGATTGATTGACTGTATTGGATTGATGGACTGGTAAATGACTATTCTTCTGGACTGTGATATTGTACCATTGAACTGGCTGGACTGAATGTGAGTGACCTGACCATTGGACTGACTTTGACTTATGCTTATTGCCTGAACCCTAATATACTTGTTGAACTGGCTGTTGTTGAGTTTGTCTTCACTAGAACTATAGCTGGGGCTGGGCTGATCAGAGTGCTCTACACAAGGAACTTCCTACACTCTGACATCTTGCTGTCAGACTTTAATCTCATCAGACCTTGGAAGTGGAGCAGAGTCAGCTCTGGTTAGTGTTTGGATGGGGAACTAACGGAGAAGCCCAGGGTTGCTATGCAGAGGCAGAGGACAGCAAACCACCTCTGAATGTCTCTAGCCTTGAAATCCCTGTGGGGTCTCCATAAGTTGGCTGTGACTTCAAAGTACTTGCCGCCACCGCCACCACCCCAACCACACTGACCTCAATGGAGACTTTATGTTGCCTCACTTCACCAATAGTTCCCATGGGACAAATGCCTACAAAGGATATTGCTGTTTCATGTATATTTAAGAAAGCAGGGCAGCTCTCAATCCTGTGAAAATCAGAATACTGCACTCACAGATTTACTAGAATTCACTGGGTGAGGATAGTGATGAGCATTACAAGCAGGTATTTGTAATATGGATTTAAAAAAAAAAAAACACCCTTGCAACAGCATAGTCTGCAGGGATATCAATGCCTGCAGGTTTTTAAGAGGGTTCTTTAAAGAGAAACAGCAAAAAGAGTGAGGATTGGAACAGGCTAGAAATAATGGTTTTTCTCCTGTAGGCTTTTATCTTGTTTCAAATACCTTGGTTTAGAACTGGCACCCAAGAGCCCTTGAATATCTATTTTAAGAATTAGAAAGAAATTCTGAAGGTTACTCTCAGCATTGCATGCTTAGAAGCCCTGTTTACTTCTTTTAGGGATTTTCTTCCTGTTTATTGAAAAACTCCCAAAGTGCTGCTGGGGAGTTTTATAATGTTTAAAAGATGTTTTCTCCTGGGTGAGTTGGTTTGGGAGCTTGAGCTTTAGGGTGTGGCATACTGGGTATCTGAAATTATTTTTAAGCACAATTAAAGTATGATGAGGATGTTAAAAAACTTCAGAACCTAAGAAGAGCCCTGCTGGATCAATAGTTCATCTAGTCCAGCATCCTGTCTCACACCATGGTCAACCAGTTCCTCTGGAAGGCCAACAACTGGGCCTAGAGGCTGAAGCCTTCCTTCAATATTATCTCCCGGCACTGAGATTAAGTGGGCCTGTGAATGTGGAGGTTCAGTTTAGTTGCAATAGCTCAGGAGTACCCAACGTTTTTCAGTCCTTTGGGTACCTTTGGAATTCTGACACAGTGTGGTGGACACAGCCAAAGGATAGCTGCTGCAGGATTAGAATAGCTGCCAAAGAATAGCTGCTGAAGGAAGCACTGAAGTATGATGTAGGAGACAAAATGGCTCCTACATCATACTCCAGTCACACAGTGAAAATCCTTCTGCTGCCCAAGAATTTTTTTTTTTAAAAAAAATCTGCATGACTGTCATGAGCCAGCCATCTGCCTCCTCCTCTGAGGATGAGGAAATGGAAGAATCAGACCTTGCATCATTGGAATGCCCACCTGAGCAACTGGGTCTAGAAGCACACCCAGAAAAAAAGTGTCAGGAAGCAAGTACATCCCCAGCCAGGCTGCTCATAATGGCAGGAGATAAAAGAAATGGTACAGAGATCAGAGCATCAATCACTGCTGGCTTCTCCTAAACCAGCAGAGCACCGAAGAAGGAAAGAGCACTTGACAGCTCAAGAGAGACAAAGAAGTGACCATTTAATTGCCCAACAGCAATCAGTGCTAATTCCTGGAGCAGAGTCATTATAAGAGCAGGAATGGCAAGCTGGTAGGAAGGCAAATTGCTTGCACCTGGAGGACAATGGAAACAGCAGTAAAAAGCAACAGTTGGACTTCAGAGGATGAGTCAGCTTAATGAGGCTGGTAAAAGGAACATGATGGACAAGGCTTGACATGGAAGCAATTTTGGAGGGGAGGGGAGAGGCAGGAAAGTTCAGTTCTGCCAGTGGGAAATTCAGTCTGTATCCAATCCTGTGTTTTGAAATACCTGAAACATCAGAGGCAGAAACAATGTAACACATAGCAGTTGCTAGCAAAGATCTCACCCCATGGAGAGCATTCTTTGATTGGCCCACAGACCCAGTTGGCAAAAAATGTTCTTATCTGAAGGACAGCAGGAATCCATAGCTGGGTGTGAACCCCAAGAAGTACAAACACTGAACCACAGCTTGAGTTGTATGGCAGGACTTAATCCCCAACACCTCTTTATTCTTACAATTTCAGGTGGGTAGCCATCTTGATGGATTGTAAAAGAGCACGCAGGAAGATGTCATATAATGAATCAGACCTTCGATCTATCAATGTCAGTATTATCTACTTAGACTGGTGGCAGCTCTCCAGGGTCTTAGAGGTCTTATTCACATCACCTCCTCCCTGGTCCTTTTAACTGGAGTTGGTGAGGATTGAACATGGGACCTTCTACATACAGAGCAGAGACTCTTCCACTGAGCCGCAGCCTCTCCCCTCAGAGCTAGATTTCAGTCCAGTAGCACCTTAGAGACCAAAAGATTTTCAGGGTATGAGCTTTCAAGAGTCAGAACTCTCTGCCAAACGCAAGAAGGAATGCAGATCCTTGATTTCCAATGAATACTCTGAACATCTTGTTGACCTTTAAGGTGATACTGAACTCAAATCTTGGTCTTTGCTCTTGTAAGAAATTTCTCTCTGGGCACTGGAGAAAGTTTGAGAGCAAGCCAATTTATTGGGAACAGAATGAGACATAGCATGTTTGTTACTTTCCAAAGAAAAGGGAAACAAAAAGCACATCCCTGCAAGTGGTAAGAGAGCTTTACAAACCACCACTGTGGAGAATCTTAAGCTCCTTTCAGGCTCATTGGCTGGTGCCTGAGGCCAGTTGCTCCATACAAAAGACAACAAAGTAAATCCATTGTCCAGCATGGAAACCAAAGAATCTCAAGCTTGAAGGAAACTGGTGGGGGTGGGGGGGAACATTCTGAATGGGCCATGTTGTGCACATGAAAAAGGCACCAGTAGTTTGATAGTCTCTTCTGTCTCGCAGGCATTACCTTCCATCCCAGTCTATACACTTCTCTGCAAGGATCTAAATTTCTATTTATTGGCAGTAATGAATTTTTATGAAAGCAGAACTCCCCCATGGCTTTGTATTTTATTTAGACAGTATGGGAAAAAAGTGTTTCAAGAACTAGGAATAATCACTGTTTGACTATAGAGTTTTAAAAGTCAGTGGGTGAGAATGAGAGAGTTCAGATCAAGTTTTCTCATTAAAAAAAAACTAACTATGGTTGGTTCCATGTGGAGGTTCTCCAGGTATTTTTGAGCATCCACACAAGATCAGTCACCTATCTAGGGCTTCCCTAGCCTTCCTCTGATTTTTCCTAAACCTGATGTGATATGATCTTTTGGGAAAGATAGTCAAAACATGTCTGCCCAAGACAGGAAGTTTCACATTTTTATAAGTCCTGCCCATATTGGCACTGTTTTCTCCAACCTTCTGCAGCCACCAACCCACCAAGGACACCAAAGATTTTTTAAAAACTGCAGTGGACCTGTTGCTATAGCATTAGGCTACAGCTATAAGACGGTAACTCATTTTAAACTATAGGGACAGATTAATTACTCATTGTAATCACAGTAATGATGAGAGTCCTATGGCAATTATCTCTATGTGGGAGCAACCTACCTGAAGATGATTTATAGCCTGAGTCAATCAACAGTGTTCTGGGTCAAGGGTGGACTGACAATCAATGAACCCAACTTAATGAAGGCTGAATTTGTGGGCTGGGCCAGAAGACGGGCCAAGGAACATGCTAGTCCAGCTGCCATGTGTCTGCTCTCAAAGAGGACTCTAGCTGCATACCTGGCGATGTTGGGTTAGCCAGCCAGTTTCAAAAGCAGCAGCCAATGTGCAAGGAGATCCTCAGGAGGAGCAATGACACACGTACCATGTCAGCTCTCCTGGTACCCATTTAAACTGCTGGTGTCAGATGCCTCTGCCTGTTTTCCATTGACTCTCTCTGACTCTCTAGAAGAAGAAGAGTCTGAGAGGCTTACAAATCTTTCCCTTCCTCTCCCCACAACAGACACCCTGTGAGGTAGGTGGGGCTGAGAGACCTCTCCCAGAACTGCTCTTCAGCAGAACAGCCTTGAGAACTTGTGGCTGATCCAAGGTCACATCAGCAGGTGCAAGTGGAGGATTGAGCAATCAAACCCGGTTCTCCCAGATAAGCGTCCGGACACTTAACCACTACACCAAACTGGCTCTAGAGATTTGGAGCACAACAAAAGCTCTCCTGGCTGACCACATGCTCCAAACAAAAGGAAGCAAAACTGGATCTTGCATTGGCAATCTGTGTTTGGGTCAAAGTGCTTTCTGAGCACTAACTGTTTTGCTTGCATTTTGTAACCTGATTTGTAGCCTGACTAAATCATGACTAGGGTTCTGGGTCGAGGGTGGATTGACAAGTAAGGCCAGCAGGGAAAGTCCCAATGAAGCAATGAGCCTGAGGGTTGCACTCTGCTGGGGCCACCCAGCCCCAAGTGAGAGGCTGTTCTGGATCCGTGCAGGGTGGACAGGAGCTACCACTGGAAGGAGGTGAGCGATCAGGGAAGGAGCCCCATGGCCCAGCAGAGTCCGCAAAGGCCAGGGCAAGAGGTGTATGGCTAGATCTAAACACATGATGTGGCATAGGGAAGGTGGTATGTGGCCTGGATGAGCCCTATACAGTGCAAGGAAGAAGGCATCTGGCATGGTGGAGGAGATGCCTGCCAAGCTGCCCACAGTATGGGGCTGTTTGAGGAGGCATTTTTCTCTCCCTCATTTGGAGGGAGTGGGGCCTTCTCTAGTCTATTGATGTTCTGGAGTCTCACAGCCTGAACAAGAATAATTATCATCAAAAGCAAAAAGGATGTTTTCTTCTGTAAGAAGCAGTTAGTGTAGAAACCATGAGTTCCTTGGAGTCACTACTTGGATGTTATAGTTATGCGTATACTAAAACAGGGACATAGATTCCCCATTAAGCTTTTTGTTCCGAAAGCTGTTTCACTGTAGTGGCAGCCATTTCTATGATGCTAATCACTGCCTCCGTTTCTTATCTGTTTTGCCAAAATACTCCCTTTTTCTCACTGCCAGCTCTCTTCTGAGCACGCCTTTTACCTCTTTGACTCTTTAGCCTCACTGCCAAATATTATGACCCCAAAAACTTCAATATTTACTTATCTTTTGGTCCTAATCTCTTTTCTTATCTGGAGAGGGGCGAGCCGAGGCTTCTTCTCTTTAGAGCATGCGCATTCCACCGATTCCCCATTAAGCTTACTAACAACCTGATGTGATTTTGAAAATGCTGCTCCTGCATCTCCATGTCTCCCAGGAATAGCATTTCAATGGCAAATTTGCATTGCATAGGATTGCCAGGCCATTCCTGGCAACTTGTGGGAGATGGGGGAAATTACAAGGAAAAAGAGGAAGTGCCCAGGCTGCATTGCTGGTGTTGCACAGGAAGTGACACCATCATGCTGTGTCATCACTGTGATGCTCTGGTTTTAAGGCAAAAACTCAATGGTAAAATGACTTCTACCATAAAGTTTTTGCCAAAATACCAGGACATCACAGAGATGTCACTGCTGTGATTATATCACTTCCTGTGCGATATCAGTGACGTGGCCTGGACTGCTTTCTTTCTCTTGGCAAGTCCTCCCACCAGCCAGCTGATTGGAGGCTGAGGGGCAGGGCCTGGAATTGGGGGACCTTTGCCTCCACTTGGTGGTCTGGCAACCCTAGTGTTGTGGTGGGGGGGAAAGAAGTGAGAAAGTCCACCCCAGGGGACCCCTAGCCAATACTCCATGATCGTTTAGCTCATACCTCTGAATCTATAAGTTCTAGAAACTTTTAAAAAAGAAAACCCAAGAATCTGGGCCAGCTAATGGCCTAGAAAGGAGCAATATAATATGCTCAGAATGTGGATAAAATAGAAACAACCAGGTCATCTGCATCCCTAGAATCCAACCCTAGCCCTACAGGAGATTGTTGGGCTTTTTGTACTAGAAACTAACAGTGTACAATTTTTGCAAAATGACTGGATCTTTTATCCATTGTAAGTGGGCGAACCTCTTTCTTCCTTTGACCCCCCAAGCCTGGCCAAATGCTGACTTATAGTCAAAGTGTGGGTTGATGTCACTGAGCCATTAGCTGACTCCCCATTGCCAGGTGGAATATAATGGAGTTACAAGGAAGTGATTATGTGCTCCAGAAATTAGCAGGGAAGAAGTGTGATGCGAGGAAGATCATTAGATTGAAGTTCAGCTCCATGGAAAGATGTGTCTCATGCTGCAGCTGGATAACATGGAATGGGTTTCAACCTTGTTGTTAAGTGTTTTCTAAAAAGAAGGCCGAAAAGAGGATCATCGGGGGAACAGCTTTTATGAAGGAAATGATAACCAATAGTTTCAGCTAATGGTTTCCAGGAAAAATGTCATTAGCCACTGGCTTTTGCAATAGACTATCTGAAGGCTCTTCTCTTGATGTCTATTAATTTCAGGAGAGAAAGGTTCATTCTATATAGCGGCATGGAAGAATAATCTCTGTATTGCCATAAACCCAGGTAACACAGATGAGCAACAGCCTTAAGATTATCTCAGCTGATTTCTGAACAACATCCACACTGTCAGTGTTGATAAGAAAAGTGGTAGGTAGGTAAACGAGACATAGTATCTCGTAGCATAAGAATGGAAGATCTGTGGAGGCAGGAAAACAAGTATTAAATACATGTTTTTTAAAAGTTTTGAATATACATGTATCAGAACCTGTTTTTTTTTCTCAATGCAGGTTGTGAAAAAATGCATTTTTCACTGGGAGATTTGAGATGAACAGAACCTCAGCTTTGTGTTCCCCCAAAAATATTTCCGCCCTCTGGGCAGAGAACAGGGTAAAAGTCAGTTCAGTTGCTCCCCAGAATTGCCTCAGTTCATCTTCATAGAAATGCTAATAGATCTAGGAGGAGAAATAACAAGGCTCCAGGGATAATCTTCAGGAAGGAAATCCTGGAAACCTCCAGGAAAAGCTTCCTTCACCTGGTCTGACAGATATGCAGCAAGGAGGTTGTCTTTGTCTCTTTTCCTTGGGTGCTGCATCCATGATAGCAGCAGACAGACCTCTCCGCTGAGCAAGTCGCATGCTTGCCTGAAGAGCTGGAGGGATCTTTAAGGTAGTGACACTCTGTAGAGATCTGTAATTTCATGAGCTAGGGAGACTGTCCTATATTTAACATCTGATAGGGCATGTCTAGAGAGAGGAACAGAGGATCTGAATTTTATCCATTTCTTTTTGATTCCTTGCTCAGTCTGGTGTTGTTCTAAAAGTATGCTTGCAAAAGCTGTCGTCTTAATAAATACTTTATAACTTTTGATGCTGGGAGTGGTTCTCTGTACCACATAGATTTTTGCCATCTTGGACACACACTTTCAAAAGGAGGACTGGGGGACGGCAGACAGTTGGCAAGTGGCAATTTCTCCAGGGTGCACTAGGCAGTAATCTGTCCCCATGGCAACCAGGCACTGAGCAGCAGGAGATGCAGAGGCAAGGCCTCAGAATTGGACGGGAAGTTGGAAGTCCTGACCCTCCTAGTGGGCAATTCCTTACAAAGGTCAGGTGGTGGTGGTGGTGGTGGCAGCGGCACGCTACCCAAGAGTGAAAGAAAAGTCTCTCCAGGTGTTCAGAAAAATCTTTCAAGGCAAGGTGGAATAGGGCCTACACGCCAGAGTAGATACCACACAGGTAAAATTGTTAGCTGAGCCTAAAAAAAAAAATCACAATACATAGTAACGATTGGTTATATATCCCTTCCAAGTTTCATTGGAACTGTAATGTATTTGATTAGCATAACACCTTAGACCCTTCTAAGAGTTATATACAGTTTGCTTCTCTGAGAAAACTTTCTCATATCAGTTCTAAAAGTCTCACATTATTCTCTCTTTTAGAGACCTCATCAGTTCAGTAACCTGTCCATTGGAACTGGAGGAAAAAACATATTTTCCATCAACCAAAACCAGCTTTTAAAAAGCCTTTCAACATCCATTTATATCCAAGAGCGTAAATATAACAGATTCCTTGAGAAAATCTTTGTTTCCCTAAAGAAGATCATAGCTCAAAATGATCCCAAATTTTTAAAAACAAGCCCAATAAATTCTTTTAGTGTGACAACTGCATTAAGCTGCTGAGGCCCAAATGACAGAGTGTTGTGGTGCCTTAAAGACTAACAAATTTAGCATGGCATAACCTTTTCTGACCCAGAACCAACTTCATCAAATGCATCACAAGTTCTATTAAGGTAGCAAACAGATTTACACCCAGAGCTGCCAGGGCAGAAGGGGAGGTCCCATTTCAGAAAGAGAGGTCCCGTTTCGCAGGACAAGGTATACTATATTATTTTATACAGCAAAGATGAAAACAATATCTGGTCAAAAAGTAAATGAGGCAATCAGAGTGTATGTAGACTACTAGTCTACCAATTAAGCATTACATTTTACATATTATGGGAGCCCGAGCTTTGAGTCATATATCAGCAATTTGTTCCTTGCTGGGAATTCTGCTCTAAGGTTTGTGGGACTCCAGTTCAGATTGTGATTGCCATGTGTGGGGAGAAAGGGCTCTGCCTTCCTCTTGGCAGTGTTCCTTTCCTACAATGGCCTGAAGTGCTGTTTGCCCCATTGGGGGCTTGTAGGTACACTGATGCATACAACTGCTAATAGCGCCTCCTGGATAATTTGGTGTTAGGTGACTGCTGTGAGAGAAAAATATAAGTTCCTTTTCTATATAGACCTGTTCTGAATCAGGGCCCTGCATATCTGAGAAAGTTAGGATTGCCAACCTCCAGGTGGGTACTGTAACACAAAGGCCGTCACAAAAGGAAATTATAACAAACAAATATTGTGAAAATTACTATGGATAATTATTGAAAATTACAATAAACTTTACTGTGATAATTATAACCAAAGCAGTCCATATAATATCCTAAGTACTCAGTCCCATTTTACAGACAAATCAATTGGTGGATATCATGCTAACAAACATCAGTGAACTCAATGGTCATATGGCTCCTATTCAAAGTCTCCAACCCCAATCTCCAGATTAAGTCATAAAAAGATGTGCAATCCTTGTGTCTTAATCACATGAAATAACATTGCAACAGCGATGCCGACTTTTCTCCTGTTTCCAGAATCCTTCCTCAGGCAAGGGATTAATCATGAATCCAATAGACAGTAAAAGTTCAATTGGGACCTAAGGTTCCAAAGTTTCTATTCAGGCATCATGCTCAAACGTTTGCCTGAGGGAGTATGTTAAGTAGGTTGGGGAAATAATATAGGATATTTGTGTTAGGGATTTCTGTTGAGAGCCAGTTTGGTGTAGTGGTTAAGTATGAGATCCAGCTCCCAACGTCTTCTAAAAATCCCTGGACCAAAGGAGGCCACACTGAAAGTAACGAGGGAGCAGGCCTTCTCAATAATGGCTCCCCACTGGTGGAATCAGCTACCGGAGGAAGTGCGAGCCCTGCGGGACCTTAACCAATTCCGCAGGGCTTGCAAAACTACCCTCTTCCAACAAGCTTATAGGGAACTCTGAATGTGACATCTAGCCATCTGGATAGACACCCCACTGAATGTAGCACCTTTAATTTACTATGGTTTTATAATTTTTATGTAACTTTTTAACTGTATTTTAACTGTATCTTTTATGAATTGTATAACTGATCATGGTATATACCATGTCCTGTTAGCCGCCCTGAGCCTGCTTCGGCGGGAAGGGCGGGATATAAATAAAACTTATTATTATTAAGTATGTGGACTATTGTCTTGGAGAACCGGGTTTGATTCCCCACTCCTCTACTTGCACCTGGCAGAGGTTGTCCTTGAAAGGGCAGCTGCTGTGAGAGTCCTCTCAGCCCACCCACATCACAGGGTGTCTGTTGTGGGGGAGGAAGGTAAAGAGGCTAGATGGCCATCTGACAGCAATGAAGATCCTGTGAATTTAGGGGGAGGTGTTTGTGAGTTTCCTGCATTGTGCAGGGGGTTGGACTAGATGACCCTGGAGGCCCCTTCCATCTCTATGATTCTATGATTCTATCAGTGCTGGCTACTCTGATGGGCAACTGCTCTCCAGAGGCTCAGGAAGAGGTCTTTCACACCACTTACTACTCGGTCCTTTCAATTGGAGATGCTGGGGATGGAACATGGGGGGCTTCTGCATGGAAAGCAAATGTTCTACCATTAAGCCATGGCTCCTCCTAACCCACCCCGACCTTTGCACCTTTTGCTTTTCCAGTTTAAATGCAATCATCTAATAAAGTTAAGGTTGTTGCAGCAAGTATATCTGAGCATTCCCAGGGATCAAACAGGACAGGCTGAAGAGTGTAAAGGGGGTGACGGATAGCTTGTCAGTCTGATATCTCGGTGAAAAGTCCTTGAACAGAATCCCACCCCACCACCTTCTATTAAGTCACCCCATCTCCCTCTTTTGCAAAGAACTGACTTTATTATCCTTCCTCTGGCAGCAAAAGAGGAAAGGGGAATGATTTGACCTAATTTCCCATCCTCACCCCTGTACTGTGTCACATTTTATTCATTAGGATGCCACAACCATCAGTATAAGACGAATGTTCAGGGAGTTGCTATGGAAAGAGGCAAGGAGGGAATATATGTCTTAATGAGATTTTTTGTGCTTGTGTACCGCAGGATTCAACCAATAATCTTTTGAAGTAAAAACAGTAAGATCCATGTGCTCTCTACTTTGCTGTGGGGTCTACATCCAAACATTTTGAATAACTAGGCTGAGTGTTGCAGAATCTTTTTGTCAATAAGGAACCAAACTCCATCTCTTACTTTGAAAAGTATAAACATTTAATATTTATTGTCACCGACTATTCCATATATTTCTCAACTGAGAGATGGAATTAATTTTCTTATTATTGGACTGGTTCTTCATGAGTAACCCTATTTATTGAAAATGTGGGATCACAAAGAGATTATCATTAATGTCACAAAAAAAGGTTGCCTCTGCTTATTGGAGTGCTTTTAAGCATCTAAGATAAGACTGAAATTGGTTTAAAAAAACCCTAGAATAATAAGTTATGTTCAGTGAGGCTGTATAACAATGGTTGTGAAATGCAGGAATATAACAGATAAGAAGTGGATGAAAAAATTCTGTTGTAGAATCCATAAAACATACATTAAGTGAACAGTTGTCTTTATTTCTTGAGGCTACATTGACCTGAATGTCTTGTTAAAGATAAATAATTCTACTTTGAAAAAAAGGGAAATAAATGAAGGGCACATTTTCAGAATCATCCCCATTTCAGAGAAGCAAATTATTCTTTTGACATATACAGCAGTAGGATTTTCTAGGCAGTGGTTAAAAGCTCTTAGGGGTTAAAAAATACCTGGGCCAAGATGTCTTTTGTGGCCTCAGTGACATGACAACCAGGGTTGGTGTGGCTTAGAAGGTCATTTCCACCCAGGCTACTGGTGCAGTCAAATGGTTCCAATATCTGCATGTTCATTTGGTTCATAGTTCAAGATTAGTAACTCTTAGGGAATATGTGTACAGTTTATAACAAGATACTAGAGCAATGAACAAATGGAATCATTATAATGGTTGGGGGGACTCATAGTTATCCCCATGCTATGTGTACTCTGGCTCTGAATGCTGAAGGTGAAGAAAAACATTTCATTTAATATTTTAAAAGATGTGTGTATATATGGGACCATGGAGCTGGGAAAAGGAAGTCCACTCCTCCTTTTCCACTGCTCTGAGAAATCTAAATATGGGGGACGTTGGCATGGTTGTGAGGTGACAGAACACTGAGATAGTAGAATTTCAGACTTCAGGTGAAAGATTGCATTTTTCAAACTTTTCCTATACTAATAATTCCGTGAAAAACTAGTATGTTATGTGAATGAGTAGGCTAGAATCTGTGGGCTAATGTTTCATGTATAGGGAGTTCATACATGGGAAAGTAATAAAAGCCATTCTATTTAAATTAGATTTATTCACCAACAGGTAGTCCAGGCAGAGCTCAGTTGTGATAGTTGTATGTACAGTGTCTACCAGAATGAAGCTGGGTAAGAAGGAAGTAGTGAAAAGAGGGGAAAGGGTGCCGCAGGTGAGGGAAGGAGATGCGTTATGGGGATCTGAGGTTCCACTGAGCAGGGCTCAAATGAGGAGGTTGACAAAGCAGGGATTGGAAAAGCCAGGCTCTGGTCAAGGAAGGCTGAAAGAATGGCCATGGAGATACAGAGAGGGTGGTTCAAGGTGGGCAAGAGCCAGTGTTTCATTTATTACCTGTAGTGGTCTTGGGGTTCTAGACAGAGTGGTAGTGGTGAGGGAATGATCAAGGCCATATTTTCCTGTCATAGTGGTAGTGGGATAATCTCAGAGTGTGAGCTCAAAAGTTCCTTTCATACAAAACATCCCTGACTCTGACAGTAGCAAAGAACTGAAACTCAGGGGATGCTAAGGAGATTATATTTTCTTGCTAATGAATGACCTGAGTAGGTTACTGGACTAATGTGTGTTTTAAGGGTGCTCTTGATGGGGGAAGAATGGAAAGTCATTATCTTGCAAACACTGGGGCTGCAGGTAATTAAAAAAGTAATGCTGTTGCTAAACATTTCTGAAGTATAAATATTGTTTCTGCAAAGGGCAGCAGTGGTGATGGTGAAACTCATGGGGGGGGGGGGAAATCCCACATTCTATCTTTTTTGCAGTTTTTTGTATATCTTTGCCAACCAGTTGCTGCTTCAGTGTCATTTTTGTAACCTTGCAAGAACTTTTTTGCTCTGAGATCTTTGCCAATCAGGGGTCACAGATGACATCATGTTGTCGCACAGCCAATCCATTACTCCTACTCTGAATGGGATGGGGGGGGGGGCTGAGAAAGAGAATGTATTCTGATCTGCAGGTTCCTGAACTGATACTCCTGGTCCTGTGATGCTGCACTTGTGAGTTCATGACTTGTCAACTACTGTGTAGCAAGACTCACTCCAACACAGTCAAACCGTTGAGGCAGAATGTGGATGTGCCGGTATATATGAATGTACGTCTAAATATACATACCACTGAAATTAAGGTAAGTATAGATGAACAAGCTCTACATTTAGTTGTGTATCTAGATGTGGAGCATTATGATATGTCAACACAGATTCTCAATATTAAAATAAATATTTTTATTATACAGTGCACTTAAAATACAAATTTAAAAACAAAGCCCTTGAATTTAGCCTTTGGATCAAAAATCACTAGACTAAATAGTCCTCAGTATATATAATATACATGCAAAGGCCACAGTAAACCAGACTTAATGAGAATCTCCACAAACAAATCCAGAGTAAACAAGACCAAATGCCTCTTGGCCCTATGGATATTCTTCAGTGGTCGCAAATACATACATGCACGTCAAGAACAAGTGTTAATATAATTAGTCAGACAAAGCGTTAATTAATTCATGCACATATTATTCCATGTAGCTAAATAGGGACATTATAAAGACCATAGATCTTGCTCCAGGATTTTTGTGCTCACGTATTAAAAAATGTGAAATTGTAAATTATATCAGCCTAATCGTGGCCATTCATTTCCTCATAGTGTGTCTGCGTACATTAACCAACAATCTGACTGGATTTGGGCATGAGTGCATCATCCCTGCTCCTTTTGCTACCCAAACTGTGTGAATAATTTCATATCTTTGGCAAAAGGGTGCAAAACCTGCACAGGGGGAGGGCATGTTTTGCAGGAGATAAAAATATTTGTAAAACATGCCCTTTGGAGTTCAGCCCAACACCAACACAGAGGTTTGTGGCAGCCGATTTTTTTATGTCTGGCAAGCAGAAGCTCTACTGAGACAAAAACAGCTTCTGGAAACACTTTTATGTTCCCATGTCTTTTAGCTTGGTTTTCCTTCTGTTAAAAGGAAATTGTAGTTGCCTTTGCTGCCTTGGAGACACTGAGACAATTGATTTATATATTGTATTTGCAATAATAAAAGCCATATAAGTCAGTCTTCTAGCTATTCAATACAAGCATCTGATTCCCCAGTGCTAAAATCGATTAGCTTTTGTTTTTCCCTCAGAGCTTATGAATTACATTTTTTTATAATAATCATCAGAATTATTACCTTGGTGAAGCATGACGTTAATGTGACTAAAGATGGAATATAACTGAATGAAGATGCAGATGAAATGAATGAAAAGCTCTTGAAGTATAAATAGAACTATAGACTTAGTGAGTTTCAAGTGCAGAGAAATGGTAGCAACCAGACAAAGGTATAAACAATGAGAAAGGCTACCTGAGCTGTGGGGGGAAAGGAGACTGGATTTGGAGGCATATTCTATGATACTGTTATGGTTGATTTCCATATTTATATCCAGTTTTTGTAATATGAATCTAAATGTTCAACTTTTGGGGAAAGGGTTGAAAATGCAGGTACATTTCTCAAAAACCCAGGATTGATTGGTACCTTTTTTTACTTGTTTATACACCAGGTTGGTTTGTTCTCATGAAACACATGGAAAGGCCATTGAAGTCAACAAAAACACATCATTAAATCAACTAAAATCAGAGCTAAAGTACACATGCAAAAACATACAAATAACAAAAAATTGGGCAAGAAGGAGGGATCTCTTAGGGAATATCAAACAAAACAGAAAAGGTTTCACCTACTGGTGGAAGATGGCAACAGAAGAAGACAGATGAGTCTCCCTGGGGAGAGCATTCCAGCATTTTGGTGCCATGACCGAGAAGTTCCTCTCCTGGTTTGATACCCACCTCATCTCAGGAAGAGGGGGCACCCAAAGCCAGGCCTTGAAAGGTAACAGCAATGGTCAGGTCAGGTGGGTTCATAAGGGATTAGGTGGTCCTTCAAGTATGTTGGTCCCAAACCATACCGGGCTTTAAAGCTCAACACCAGAACCTAAATCATGCTTGGAAACAGAATGGGATCCAGTGTAGAGGGGCCAGGACTGGAATGATATGGTTCATATGACCCATTCCTGCCAACATCCTGGTGACAATTTTTGAACACTTTTCAATGGCAGCCATACATACAGCTCATTGCAGTAGTCTAATCTAGATGTGACCAGAGCATGCACCACAGTGGCCAAATCTTTTCTCCCCAGGAAAGTCTACAGTGTGGTCTACCCAGTCCAAACTGGGAAAAAGGCACCGCTGGCCAGAGTTTCCATTTGCTTTGCTTTTCCAGTTTACTTCAAAATCATCCCAAACTCACCATGATTCAGCTAAAATTACCACACAATTTTAGGGCAGACCTGAGATCTGAACTCAGGTTTTTCAGGACTAGTATATACCAAACAGGAACAGTTCTTAGCACAATACATTTGAAGAATGAAGGGGAAATGAATGGAAAAAAATCAATTCACATAACTCTGTGGTTCTCTTTCCCTCTCCAAAATAATCTTTAAGGCACCACAAGACTTTGTTAAATTGTGCAAACTGTAAGTAGCTGGGCTTGAAGCTAAAATGTTCAGCTTCAAGCCCAGCTACTTACAGTTCACACAATTTAACAAAGAGTCTTGCAGCACCTTAAAGATTATTTTGGAGAGGGAATGAGAACCACATATTGCTGTCCAGCAAGCTTGTAAAAATTGATGTGGGTACCAACTTCTGGCCCTGCTGGTGGAGCTTTTGATGGCACCTGGATTTTGGCTACTGTGTGACAGAGTGTTGGACTGGATGGGCCATGGTCCTAATCCAACATGGCTTCTCTTATGTTCTTAAGAAGGCAATGGAAACAGGGAGGTATTTGCAAAATGATGGGCTTTGCTTTGTAAATATTGTCTCCAAACCACCCCAACCTCCTCTGGTTGGTACCCACACTCAGACGTTGGATCAAGGGGACTCTGACACAATGGCAGCAAACATGATTGTTAGTCTGGTAATGACCTTTAAAGCCCCTCATTTTTTTTTTATTTATCTGGGATTTATATCCCGCCCTTCCCACCGAGTGGCTCAGGGCGGCTTACAACATATATAAAACTAACATAAAAATATAAAAATATAAAAAATGACCTATCACTCACATCCAGGGCTTTTTTTTGTAGAAAAAGCCCAACAGGAGCTTGTTTGCATATTAGGCCATACCCCCTGATGCCAAGCCAGCCAGAATTGTATTGCTGCTCAAAAAATTGTATTCCTGCTCACATCTTTGAAGGACTATTTCTTTCCATGTATCCCTGTGGGCCAATTACAGTTATCCGACAGCCATCTGTTAGTTATTACAGCACTTACATTGTATTAGCCTGTCTGGCATTGACCAGAGCCAGGGTCTTTTCCATCATGGCTCTGGAACTGTGGAATAAGCTCCTCAAAAAGGTGGGTTGGGGGCCCCTCTCTTCAGAAGGTGCTGCAAGGCCTGCCTGTTTGCCAGAGCTTTGAAAGGTGTTTGAAAAGCAGGCATCTTTTAAGGGCAAACAGGGGAGGAATTTGGGGCCTCTTATTTTATCTTTGGATTTAGCTGGAAATTATTATTGTCAGACCCCTTGAACCAAGAGGAAAAGCAGAGTATAAATGTTTTAACAAAGATCAAATAAATAAATTAAGGTGTTGCAAGAATTGGTTATCTGGAGTGCAACAGCCTAACATGACTTCCCCTTTGCAATTCACACTTTATATATTTCTGCCTCTCAACTCAACTCAGAGAAGTGGAAATATGGACTTGCCCTGATCCCCATTTGTGGCACCGTGGGGAGGGGTAAGAGGCAAGGCAGCCTTTTGCTGGTGGAGGGGGGCAGGGCCAGACCACGTGCAGGAAGCAGGGGGCCGCCCTAACCTGATTCTGGCCCTATAGGTTGTCTTTGGGGTGGGTCAGAGGGCAGGGGGCAGCGGCAGCTACTTAGGATGCAGCACAACCTCCTCCTGCCCTCTTTGGCCATTGGATTGCTTGACCCACCCTCCCAGCCCCTTATTTAGGTGTTTTATCAGGGGTTCCATATGGCTTGGCTTCTTCATTTTCTTGTCACAACTTGGCGGTATCAGCATGGGACTGGATTCCTTCTCTGGAAAATCGGCCTACGTGCCCACTTCCAGAGTATGGGGGTCCTCTTAAGGGATCTTGGTGTGAGGGGTGACTGATGTGCCTAGCCTGGGGGCATGTCCAGGGGATTGCCTTAAACTCAGGTGGCAGGGGAAACCACCCCTGGGCTTCCACCCTAGTGGAATCCCTAACCTGCCATCCCAAGGTGACCAGCAGAGCATTGACTGGCAGGTGGGTCAGTCGATGAGTGGGATCCTTACCCCATGCTGTGCCAAGGCTTACTACAGCTGTAACAAATAAAATTGTGGCCAATTTTATTCCACTTTTTCTGAAAATGGTGTGTTTGTGTGTTATTTCAGTTGAAATTGTAAACTAAACTAGAATGTGTTAGTAGGGAGGAATTTTGCCTGGGGTGCCTGCCTTTGCACCTCCCCTTGACCTTGGAACCACAAAAAGTACAAGATCAGAAAACGTGGAGAGAAAGCTGGCCCATAGAATCTGCAAGAGTCAAACATGACTGAATGGCTAACAACCACCACCTCTGCATTGCTTTTTAAAACTTCAGCACCCCTTTTCTTACCAACACAACTGTTTCTTACATTCCTCTGTCTATTGCAAATGTTTTTTTTTAATATGTATATTTTTATTATTAATACATTATCCGTTTCTCTACATGGTTTCTGATATCCATTTTACATTTACCCCCAACCCACCCCCCTTAGTCTATGCATCCTTTTCTTCTTCCAGCCAGGGACAAAGGACTCGAAGCTTCCACTGAATGTCCACTCTCCTTTCTTCCTTCGCCCATTTCAGATACGTCAGCCACTTTTCTTTAATTCTTGATCTTCTTTCTTCCCATGATTCTTCTTGCAACATTATAGCGGCTATATCTGACTGGACAAAATCAAAGAGATAGTTATGCCAAGTACTTTCCTTCCATTTACTTTTATCCTTCCATCCTGCCGCTATTACCGCTTTACCCGCTGATATCATTGCTTTTAGTAAATGTTGGTTGTTCTTCCCTATTTTTTCATTCCCTAATAAACTCATCTGCCTTAGTTCAAAGTTAATTCTCGGCTCTACCTGAAAGAATTTCTTTATCATTCCCACTACCATATCCCATAGTTTCTTGGCCTCAGGACACTCCCACCACATGTGGGAATACCATCCCTTTTCTTTCCTTGCGCAGGGGCCATGCTAATCTTCTCTGTATCGTTCCAATTTTAGTATATGTGCTGCCGAAGCGAGCACTATTGCAAATGTTTTAAGTGTGGATAAAATGTTGTTCCCATTGTATAAATTCTTCCCAAAGGGGGAAGAAGGGACTCAAACTATCTGCAAAATGGCTTCCCATTTTAAATGTACAGGAACATGTAAGTTCCTAACTGGTATTCTGTGCTATTACCAAATTCTGCTCAGATACTATATTGTATTGTCTCAGAAAATGGGCAGGCAATTCAAGTCCCTGTCCTTAGAATGCAGCTTCATGTCTTGTATTAAAATCCCCAAGCTGTACTTCACTGTAACTTTTATCGGCTCTCCATCTGTTCATGTATTAAATACAGATGTAACTTTTTGCTCAGCATGTCAAATATGCACCAGGCATTTCAGTGAACATCCTGAAATTGGGAATGATCAGTCAGGTGAGACTTAACCATGCAGAAATCAGGGAGGGGGGGGGAGTGAGCTGGATGTTACCTTGATGCCTGACAGAGGCAATTATAGTCAGGGTGATGTTTTACAATTACTTTAAAAAGGGGAAAAATTATGTATCTTTCATGATCTTCTTCGTGGTCTCTGTGCAGTCCCACACATGGGTTATCTGCCAGGATCGAACCCAACCTCGGAGAATTCAAAGCAATCTTTGAGCGTTAATTTTGGCGCGCACTTCCTCTCGTCCCGGGGAGGAGGCATCCACCATGCATGCCCAGACAAAAGGGAGGCGCGTCACCCACCCAGTTTCTTCTTTACCGCCACCTGGGATACACCTACCTCATTGCATCTCCTCTCTTCATCGCGATCTTCATCTTTTTCCTGCAATTCCTCACCATTTTTCCCCACGTCCATCTTCTTCCTTTTCAACTCACTGGTATTGTAAAAAAAAAAAAAAATCTTACTATCCTCTCTTCTATTTTGCCTTTCTCCCTCTCCTTCCCCTCCCCCCTGGGCAGATGGAAGGAAAAGACAAAATCACTTTTAAAAAGTGTGTTCGGTGCGTCTCTAAAATCCCATCTACCGACGGACCTTCTTTATGCCTTTTCTGTCTGGGTGAGGCTCATCGTACCGACACTTGCCTGCATTGTAGCCAGTTTGGGAAGCAAGCAAGAAAAAACCATGCGGCTAGACTCAGAAGTCTCTTGTTAGAGTCCTCGCTGCGCCCTACTATGTCCCATACTTCGGGATTCCAAACCTCGCCATCTTCCCTATCTACTCAAAAGGGAGTGGCTCGACTGGCAGCTTCCGTGGCCTCAGTTCCCAGCAAGCTTAAGTCTGGGAAACATTCAAAGAAGTCTGACGATTCTAGAAAGAGACATCACACAGAATCGACTTCTAAAGACCCTTCGACTTTGACATCACCAAAATTTAAATCTAAACCCAGCCATAGACCCTCAGAATTGAAGTCTCCAACAACGACTTCTGCATCACACCCGACTATCGACACAACGACCTCGGTACAGACAGCACCGACTCCATTGGAACCCTCAGCACCCATCGATACCGTACCTCTCGAGGTCGTACACATTCCTTCACGGTCCCCTTCAGTTCATGGATCTTAACCAGACAAGATCCTCGACACCGAATCTCCAGATTCCAGCAGAAGTCAGCACGCAAACATTCTCGGTGCACACTCATTCCGGGAGGTCTCGTTGCCTCCCAAACAACAGAATTTGACACCCGCATCTCCACTCCTAAGAGAACCCACGACACTGAGAGAGCCATCTACTCGAGTTCAAGCCAAGAAATCACGAAGTTGCCATAGGGAATGCTGTTATTATTATAGCCCATCGAGGTCCAGGTCACCATCTCCTCGCAGGTACCGAAGATATTACAGGTCTCCATCTTTGGATTCCCATCGATATCGATACCATGAAGACTGTTGGTACTGTGAGGCACTTTACCATCCCTCACATCGGGATCAGGTATATCGAGATGAGCACCCTCGGTACCATGAAACTTCTTCACATTCAGAGCAGGCATACTGTGAGGTCCGTCCTCGGTACCATGAAAGTCCCTATCGTCACCCTAAACACTACTCTATGGTGTCAAAGCCACTGTCTCCAACCAGATCGACCTCGGTGTGTTCAGTCTCTCCTAAACAACAACAGCCTCCTCTGCTGACCAAACAAACAGCTACTGCTACTATAACCAAGCCTCTTGAGACACCTATCGATATCCAGGAAGAGTCTGAGGCTGAGCAATCTGACTCATCACACTCCACAGCCTCAGCTCCTCCTTCACCAGCATCTGACATAATCAAACCTGCTGACCTTTCACCCTCAAAGGGCTCCAAATCCTATCTGGATCTGTTATCTAACTTGGCTACTTCCCTTAATGTCAAGCTGACTACTGACACACCTAGGGTTTTGGATGTAGTCCATGATTTAGTACACGCAGACATGCCAGCAGGATCTTTCCTTCCAATGCTCCCAGTTCACCTGGAAATCTTGAAAGAGGCTTGGGACAAACCCGCTTCAGTGCCACCCACATCGAAATGAGTTGAATCCCTTTACAAAATTCATGCCCCTGAATCTAAATTTCTTTTCAATCATCCGGCTCCAAATTCCATGATAGTGCATTCGTCCTCCAAATCAAAACAAACAAGGCACCCAGTTCCACCGAAAAAGGAAGGCAAAAAACTGGATACTCCAGGAAGGAAGATCTATTTCCTTACCACTGCCACAACAAGAATTCACAATTATATGGCCTATTTCTCGGCATACGCTTTCAACCTCACCTCCCAACTTAACACCTTGGTTCCTTCGTTACCGGATGCAGCACAGAAGCAGGCTTCCCACCTCCTCCAAGAAATTACTAGGGTTAGCAAGCAACAAATCAACACAGTGCGTCAAGCTGTGGCATGTTCATCTAGAACTATGGCCTCTTCGATTGCCCTACACCGGCATGCATGGCTTAGGTCCTCGTCACTGAAGCCTGACATCGAATTCAAAATAGAGGACTTACCTTTTGATGGTCAGGGTCTTTTCAATGCCACCACAGATGACATTTTGACCACAGTCTATGACAGTAGGAAATGAGCCAAAAGATTGGGAGTTACTCAACCACAATCCCAGCCTAATCAGCAAAGAACCTGGAAGCCTTCATTTTACAAACGTTCTCGATCCCCCCGGCAAGCCGAATTCTGGAAACGTAAGGCTCCTCTGGCAAAACAGCTTTTTCAGCAGAGAGCACGTCCAGAAACCTCAAAAAAGTCAGCACCAGCCCCAAAGCAGTCTCTTTGACTTCTTCCCTCTACCTTTCAACAGCCACAATACCATCCAGACACCACCACCAGACTACTACCATTCTATCCCATGTGGGAATCCATAACATTGGATTCATGGGTCCTGGCGATCATCCACAGGGGTTACACCATAGAGTTCGATTCGACTCCAAAATTCCACAGGTTCATACCTACACTCCCCTCTCCTCCTCTACAATCAGAAATCGCCACCTTGCTGGACAAGGGAGCCATAGAACCAGTTCCACCGCAGTTCCATCACACGGGATTCTACTCCCGTTATTTTCTGGTCCCTAAAAGAGACGGGGGGCTGCGCCCTATACTGGATCTTAAACACTCAACCTTCATATCCGCTACAAGAAATTCCGCACGGTTACTCTGCAATCTATTCTACCACTGATTCCAGAGCAGGCTGTGATGGCATCGATAGACCTACAGGATGCCTACTTCCATCTCACCATCAGTCACCATCACAGAAGATTGCTCAGGTTTACTGTCGGAGATCAGCACTATCAATTCTGGTCCCTCCCCTTCAGTCTCTCTACAGCACCGAGAGTCTTCATGAAATGTATGGCTGTGGTGGCAGCAGCACTCCATCAACAACAGGTCTCCATTTACCCTTATAAAGACGATTGGCTGGTCGTATCCCAAACAAAGGAACAACTTCAGAAGGACATTTCCTCTACCCTGTCCCTCCTGTCTGCACTAGGTCTTCTGGTCAATCATGCAAAATCCAACCTGAATCCCACTCAGAACATACAATTTATAGGAGTGCGTCTGTCAACGATATCTCACAAGGCCTTTCTCCCAGCAGACAGAGTGCAACACATCCAATCCTTAGCCAATACGATCATAACACATCGTTCCCAAACTGCCCTCATCTTTCAAAGGATGTTAGGCCTTATGGCGGACACCACCGCCGTCCTCTATTTTGCAAGACTTCACATGCGCCCTCTTCAACTGTGGTTTGTCCAGACATTCCATCCACACCGGCAACACCAAATGACCTTGCTTACAGTTCCATCTCACATTATCCCATCTCTAAGGTGGTGGACAGTGGATTGTCATCTCCTGGCAGGAATGCTGTTCATATGAACACCGCCCTCTGTGATTGTCACGACCGATGCTTCCAAGTGGGGATGGGGAGCCCACTTGGGAACACTGACAGTTCAGGGACAATGGACCGATTACGAGAGGTCCCTTCACATCAATTGTCTAGAACTTCTGGCGGTCCACAGAGCCCTGAGATCCTTTCTTCCATCTCTTCACAACCACCACATTCAGGTCACCTCTGACAATGTAGCCACTGTCTTCTACATCAATTGGCAGGGAGGTACAGCTTCTATTCAACTATGCAAATGAGCCCTATCCTTATGGCACTGGAGTATTGCTCACGGCATTTTCCTGATAGTGCATCTACCAGGAGTCCAAAACGTCCAAGCAGACACACTGAGTCGCCATCTAGTCAACGACCATGAATGGGCCCTCAACCATCGTTACCTGCACGCAGTGTTCCAGACCTTTGGAACTCTGACAGTAGATGTATTTGCATATCCAGACAAAGCACAGTGCTCTCGCTTTTACATTCAGGGCCCTACATCCCTACTGTCGGCAGGGGATGCCTTCCTCCAGCAATGGTCAGGGACACTACACTACCTATTCCCACCAATCCCTCTTATCACGAGGGTATTACAAAAGATAAGGTTAGATCAGACCAACTGCATCCTGATTACACCATGGTGGCTTTGTCAACCTTGGTTCATCACTCTTCTCCTCCTATCAGACAACACATTCCTTTGACTTCCTCAAGTTCAGGACTTGATTTCAAGGCAAGAAGGCAAGGTTTTACACCACAACCCGGCACTTCTATGACTGACTGGAAAATCAATTTCTGAATTTCCCTCTGGACGTTCGGCATGTCTTGCTTAACGCCAAAAAACCTACCAGGAAATCTTTTTCCTTGAAATGGAAACGTTTTTCGGCTTATGCTGTTCTTCATAACTTCAAACCTGAACTCTCCACCATCACTCAGATCTTAACCTACACCTTATCTCTTTCTAACTCAGGACTTTCGTACTCTTCTCTAAAAGTCCACTTAGCGGCTATCTCCACATTTCATCCGCATATTCAAGGCTGCATTGTTTTCTCCCCCTATGCTACTAAAGCTTTCCTGAAAGGAATTCTCCACCTTCATCCTCCAACCCGCCAGGTTCATCCCACCTGGAGCTTGTCACTTGTACTGAGCCAGTTAATGAAGCCACCCTTTGAGCCCATGGCATCCATTCTTTTACATCTCTTGTCCTGGAAGACAGCTTTACTGGTAGCACTTACTTCTGGCAGGAGAGCTAGCGACATCTGCGCTTTCAGAGCAGACCCGCCATACACCATTTTCCATCATGACAGAGCCATTTTACGCCCTGACCCCTCTTTTCTACCAAAGGTGGTTTCAGCGTTTCATCTGGGAAAACCTTCGACTTTACCTGCTTTTTTCCAGTGCCCTACCGATGCAGGTCAATGAACTTTACATAACCTGGACGTACATAGGGCCCTTGCCTTTTACATCGAAAGGACATGTCAGTTCCGAAAGGACAATAGACTCTTTGTAGCATACACAACCCACAATCAAGGCACTAAAATCTCAATGCAGAGATTTTCCAAATGGATTGTGGCTGCTATCTCCATCTACATTTGCCTCGCACTACACCTTAGACATCTGTGCCCAGCGTGACACGTCCTTCAGACAGGCTGTACTACGATCCATCTTCGACGGATGTCCCCAGATGTCTACACTGTAAGTACAGTATTGCTTCTTATATGCATAACTAATCTTGTCCTTTGGTTACAGATCCAGCACCTGCCTCCGGACAGAATACCTTGCCAGTCACCCATGTGTGGGACTGCACAGAGACCACGAAGAAGATAAACAGGTTTCTTACCTGTAACTGATGATCTTTGAGTGGTCATCTGTGCAGTCACACATGCCCGCCCATCCTTCCCCACTGCTGGTTTCTTGTTCCTGAAGAAAAATTTTTCCACCTATTCGGTGGCGGGAAGAAACTGGGTGTGTGACACACCTCCCTCTCGTCTGGGCATGCGCGGTGGATGCCTCCTCCCCAGGACGAGAGGAAGTGCACGCCAAAATTAACTCTCAAAGATTGCTTTGAATTCTCCGAGGTCGGGTTTGATCCTGGCGGATAACCCATGTGTGTGACAGCACAGATGACCACTTGAAGATCATCTGTTACAGGTAAGAAACCTGTTTTTATTTCTACAGGGGACCAAATTGTAATGGCAGATTTGAAACACATTATAGGAGATGGTTTCACTCATCTTGTTTAGTTTGGTATGCTTTCCTTTACCTTTAAACTATGTTTTAAATAATAAAGACCCCTCCCATATTATGATGCACACACATTCCCACAAGACCTTCCCTGTTCACTTCTATGGAGGAGACAATTCTATGCAGACAAAGGAATGGAAGAATGGAGGCTTATTCATCCATTAAAGTGAATGGAGAAGCTAGCCTGTGCAAGAGCTCTGGGTGGTATACACACATACACACACACTTGATCTGGAAATGATCCAATTCTGTACCTATTTTCCTGTAGCAAGTGACTGGATGTATTTGGAGTGATCTTTTTGCTAACCCCTTGGTGCAACTGCACTTTGCTCCTATTTCCCCTCTTCCTCTGAAAGCTATTACATATTATTTTGCTATTATAGAAAGAGAATTCAGCATCTCATTTCCTCCTCTAAACTTGGGCTCAACAAACACGAGGAGTGCTCTTTTGGCACAGAATGTAATTGCCCTTGATTCTCAGTTTGCTGATAATTATCATGTGTAGAGAGTCAGCAATGGGTCACACTCACTTTGATTGGATCGTGTATTCATTTGTGCTCTTCATCGAAATACCAGACACCTAATATTATCTCTTGTGTTTTCCTAACCTTTTGGCACCACTTTGTAAAACTTATTTTCCCTCTGTGCCTATGTGTATCTGTGCCTACCAATTTAAAAGATCACTGCCTGAATCTGACAATGGGGGCTTCATCTTGTGAAAACTTATTCTCCACGATATGTGTTATTGTCTATAGTGCAACAGGTTTCTTTATGGGGCGGGGCGGGGGTTTAACCAGACTAAGTGCAGCTGCAAAGAAAGCTCCATGTTCCTACTGAATGTGGAATATGTAAAAGCTTCAGCACCTTGGAGAGAGGCTGCACTCAGCATGCATTAGAGTTGTGCATGGAAGTTAGTTTCCTCTCTTTAGTTTTTGGTATTAATTCCAAAAGGAAGTTTTGTTATTGGCAAGGCCTTTTTTGTAGAAAAAGCCCAGCAGGAACTCATTTGCATATTAGGCTACATCCCTTGTCATCACCATTGTTTTGCACAGGGCTTTTCTTTCTGTAAAAATGCCCAACAATATTTGCATATTAGGCCACACCTCCTGATGCCAAGCCAGCTGGAACTGCATTCCTGTGCATTCCTGCTCAAAAAAAGCTCTAGTTATTGGGTTGTTTCATATGGTTTTGTTTCTATTGTTATTATTGTTTCATTTTCATAATTCTGTTTCTTTCCCTCACCTGCATAGCCTGGGCTAGTCCTATCTCATCAAATCTTGGAAGCTAAACAGGGTTGCCCTTGGTTGGTATCTAGATGGGAGACCACCAAGGAACACCAGGGTTGCTATGCAGAGAAAGACAATGGCAAACCACTTCTGAATGTCTCTTGCCTTGAAAATTGTACAGGGTTGTCATAAATCTGCTGTGATTTCATGGCAAGACAGAGAGAGAGAGGGAGAGGGACAGACAGAATAATGGGAGTCCCTCCTTGAGGCAATGAAAAGCACACATGTTTTGCATTACAGTCTATGAGAGAAGTGATAGGATATATTCCGAGCAGTAACAAATACAGCACTGTGACCACTGAGCTTGAAGAATGGGGCACAAGGTAGACATGCAAGGTGTTTGGTGACACAAGGAAGGTAAGGTTTGTGGGCAAACAGGCAGGCAACAGGAAGAGAACCTTGAGACAGATATTAGGGGTGTGCATTTGGTTCGGCCGAACCGAATCAACTGCCGAATCACCCCTGATTCGGCTGTATACGGAATCGCATACAGCCGAATCCAATTGGGGCCCATTATGCGGGAGCTGAGTATGGCTCCCCTTATACTTCCGTATAGATATTCGGAAGTATACAGAAATCCATGGAAAAGGCGGGAAAGGGGCTTCTGCAGCCTCGGGAGCTGCTTGCCTCCTTTCCCACCTTTGGTAGCCTTTTCCCGCCTCTCCCATAGCCTCCCTAGGATCAGGGAGGGGGGGGGAGGGGGAAGAGGAGCCCCAGCAGCCAGTCCAAAGCATGCATTTGCAAAATGCATTGCAAATGCATGCTTTGCAGGGCTGTTGTGTAGCTGATCCCCCAGCCATCAGCAACATTGTTGTTCTTTTGATCTTTTGCTTACTTGGGTATCCAAGTAAGCACTGTTGTCTGGCCAATCACAGAGCAGTGCTATTTTTTGAAACTGCTCTCTGTAGGGCCAGAGAACCTTTTTAAAGAGTCTGCCTGGCTGGACTCCTCCATTGCTGCTGTGTTGGTGTGTGTTGGTGTGAGAGAGAGATTGTGCTGCTGGCCCTTGGCCTCAGCTGCTGCTGCTCTCTCTCAGCCTTACCAGACTTGCCTGAAGTAGAGAAGACATCTAAGGTAAGACAGTCTTGGGGTTCTTGTTTTTATTTTAGTTGGTAAAAGGACTTTTTTAAGACTCAGAGTCCCTTTACTTATCCAGATTTGGGTGGTGGGTAGCTTATTTGGGGTTAGGGGGTTCTGCTGGGGGAGGGAGCCTGGGGTGGGAGGTTTTTTGCCGATTTGCCCATATCTTACTTTAGTGAGAGGACTTTTAAAAGTGCAGTGTCCTTTTACTTTTCCTGATTTGGGTGGCTTGGATTTCTTGGGGTTAGGGTGAAGGGGTTTTTTTTTGGGGGGGGGGTTGGTAAAGTTCCTGTATTGTTAAAAGTTAAGTTTTTTTACTGTTTTAAAAGGATTCTGTGTTTGATTTGTTGCTGCTGTGTTGTGCTGCTGTTGTTCCTTTTCTCTTCTGGTTCTGGTTCTTGGTGGGGGGGTGCTGTTTGGCCTAATTTTTATTGTTTAAAATGCTACTTTTTTAACAGTTGAGTTTGTGTTGGCCTTCTGTTTGGATCTATTCTCTATTGCTGCAGGTTTTGCATCCTCCTGTCCTGTTGTTCCCCTTTTCCTGGTTCTGGTTTTAGGGGGGGGGGGTGTTGTTGACTGATTTGGCCTGAGGTGAAAAGGCCACTTTTCTAACAGTTGAGTTTCTTGGCCTTCTCCTGTTGTCCCTTTTCCTGGTTCTGGTTTTTTTGGGGGGGAAGCTGGCACCTGGGTGAGAGACCCAGAGCCAGCATGCTTGTTGTGCTTGGCCAGCTCTCCCCGCGTTCTTTGGGACAGGGCTGGAGAGATGGCATCTGGGTTTGCTGCAGCCAGGTCTGCAGAGCAGACCTTGAGCAGATTGTGTTTTGTGTGGCAGGGTTCATAGAGTAGACTGATGTATATAGTGCATTTGGGTCCTATAGAGATTCTCTGGTGTGAAGTTAGGTTTGGCTTTGAATGCCCCAGGAATTGGACCCCCTGGCCCAATCTTCTTGGGATGTGGGGAGGTTGTAGGGGAGAGTCCCCTGCAGGTCCCCTGCAAATTTGGGGGCTCTCCCTCAAACCCCCTCCCCTTCAGGCGGCTACAAATATACCCTATTTGCCATTGATTTCAATGGCCCATAGGGTATAATGGGGCCGTATATTCAGAAATAGCTGAGCATCTACCGTATATGCGGCTATTCCAACTACGGAATTCAGAAATATACAGGATTCTATATTCCCCCCCCCCCCCCCTGTATATTTCGAAATCGGTGTACTACCGAATTTTTTTTTTTTTGCACATCCCTAACAGATATACTTGGAAGGGTTTGAAGAACAGCAGACAAGCAGGGGAGAGCAGATGTCAAGAAATTTTGGCAAAGAAGGGCAGGCATTGGGAGGAGAGAAGACAGCAACATTCTGCTCCATGTCCTTCAAGACCAGAATACCTCACACAGGTATGTAATCCCAGAGGCTACAGCTTGCTGCCATTCAAGAAAACCCAGTGCTTCTCTTCCCCCTTATTAATTAAATGCTACCTGTCTTGTAAAAGTGGAACCAACAGAGGCAGAGACTGCAATAACGAAATCAACTAGAAAATATTTATTTGGGGAAGGTGTTATAGGCTGTTCAGATTGGGATTGTTTTAAAATATTAATTATGGTAATTACAAAGTAACCAATATTTGTCATTATCGCTCAAGTCTAGCATGCATCTCTGAACCAACCAGTGAACTGGAGAATAGCAGATGGAGAAGTGTGAGGCTTCTTCTGTCCCTGGTCCATGGCTTGCCCCTTCATTTCAAACTCTCCTGTCACTAAAAGGCACTCTGGGCCTTAGTGAGGAGAGATGTGAAAAGTTGCCACACCAGAAGTCTCCTCTTCTCCACTCTCTGCTCCTCAGTGCTCTGAGCAGGATCAGCTACAATATCCTTGGCCTGCTTCTAGGCCTTCTTTTAATAATTAGTGGGCTGCCACGCCATCTTAGCTAGGCTTCCCAATTCCCGGATCCCAGCAGGGGATCTCCTGGTTTTACAGGCTTCCCCCCACCCCCAGCCAGCTGGCCGGTGGGGGAAGCCCCGCCCTCACAGCCACCATGTACCTCTAGAGCTCCAGCAGGTTTAGAAACCTGCAAATAGGTCCCGTTTTAAAATGTGTGTGTGTGTTGCTGTTGTTTGTGTGTCTTTAAAGTTGAGCAGAAAGCAGGAAACAGGAAGCACTTCATGGGGAAGGGTCAGCAGCAGCTTCAGTTTGTTTTGCTTTCATTTTCAGAGCAAGTAACCAGACCCAGTAAGTATGTGTGTGTGAGAGAGAGGGAGGGTTGCCAATCCCCAGGTGGGGGCAGGGGAATCCCCGGTTTGGAGGCCCTCCCCCGCTTTAGAAAGCTTTAGAAAGTGGGGGGGGGAGGGAAATGTCTACTGAGCACTCTATTATTCCCTATGGAGAACGATTCCCATAGGGAATAATGGGAAATTGATCCATGGGTGTCTGGGGCTCGGGGGGTTGTTCTTTGAGGTAGAGGCACCAAATTTCCAGCATAGCATCTGATTTCTTTCCTCAAAACACCCTCCAAGTTTCAAAAGGATTGGACCAGGGGGGACAATTCTATGAGCCCCCAAAGAAGGTACCCCTATCCTTCATTATTTCTAATGGAGGGAAGGCATTGAAAAGGTGTGCAGTCCCTTTCAATGTGATGGCCAGAACTCCCTTTGGAGTTCAATTGTACTTGTTCCAACCTTGCTCATGGCTCCACCCCCAATGTCCCCTGGCCCCACCCCTAAAGACTCCTGGCTCCACCCCCAAAGTCCCCAGATATTTCTTGAATTGGACTTGGCAACCCTACTCTTAGCCATTTCTGCTCCACCCATGTGACTAGAAATTCCTGGGTTTTGGAAGAAATATCTCACTGGCCTGAGCAGGTTCCTCCCACCCTCATTGATCTACCATTAGGCCAGATGCTGTTCCCCACCACCAGTCTGCAGGGCTGCTTCTTATTTCAGAGATAAGCCCCAACCACTGCTTACAGACCACTCCCACCTGCTATGTGCCACATTGCTTCTTTCCTCAGGAGATAGCCTTATAACCTACCTGCTGCCCAGTCCTCCAGGGGATTGCCTAGGTTGTACCATGGTGGGGGGAGGTGAGGCCAGCCCAGCCTCATGTATGACCAAAGCTTTTTTTCCTGGGGAAAATGCACCAAAATGCAGTTTCAGAACATCTTTGTGGTAACAAAATCCTCCAAAAATGTCTAAAAGTTCATGAAGGGCACTTGGGGAGCATGGCAGTCTTTGATCCAACAAAGTATGTTAAAACAGAGTTGCCTCAAGGTCATTACTCAGCATTATGCACCAAAAGCAAGACCTGGAAAGTTGGTGACATGTCTAAAGTTTGGAAATTGCTTTAAAGTAGAGGTAAGTCTACAGAGCTTGAAAATAATATTGTTTCAAAGAATCCCATGTGTTTCTCCTTCATTTTCTGCTTGAGAGTTTGGCACCTCTTTTTCCAGAAAAAAAACCCTGCTTATGGCCAAGCAAGGATAAGCTGGTGCCACCCTAATGGAGCTCTGATTGGCTGGCAGTGCATGAGGGATACTATGGCCGTTTGCCCACATTGTGGAGGAGCAAGGGAGAGCCTGTGTCACTGTCACCAAGCCCTGATTGCTAGCTAGGGTTGCCATCTTTCTGGTGGGACATGGAGATCTCCTGGAATTTTAGCATACTTCCAGAAACAAATGTCAATTTCCTGAAGCAAATGTCTGCTTTAGAGAATGGAGTCTATGGCATGATAATCTGCCAAGATCCCTCCCCTCCCCAAATCCCACTCTCCCTGGGCTCCACCCCAAAAATCTCCAGGAATTTCCCAGTTCAGAGTTGGAAGTCCTACTTCTAGCTGGTAAGTTCAGTTGGGTTCCTACTGCCTGACAATAAGTTTCAATTGTATGCCATTTAAACCATTTGACAGCGGGTACTTACTTGTAGCAAGTCATTCTGTTGAGCATCAGTTCCCTTTGGAATTCTTAAGGTAGAATTGTGACTGTGAAGAAGATTTTGACCTGAAACATGCTTAAAGCCCAGGATGCATGTAGTTTCATGTTTACCACCTATTGGGGTGGAATTCTAGCAAGAGCTCCTTTGCATATTAGGCCACACACCCCTGATGTAGCCAATCCTCCAAGAGCTTACAAGGCTCTTTTTTGTAAGCTCTTGGAGGATTGGCTACATCAGGGGGTGTGGCCTAATATGCAAAGAAGCTCCTGCTAGAATTCCACCCCTGCCACCTATGTTGCTTGATCATCATTAGCTATTTATTGAAAGACTCTTATGTTATTTTGAATTGACTGTTACTATTGTTGAGAGACTATGGTGTCCTTTTGAATTGACCATAGTATCAATTTAAATAATCATATGCTGTGTTCTTTTCCATTTTTGTTGACATTTTTGTTGACTTTCATGCACTGTGTTTTCCCTTTGTTTCCTGTGACAATAAGTTTAGCATTCTGGTATTGCCTGGTATTTGATTTAAACCTCTTTTATAGTTTAGCTTCAGGAAGGATCCTTTTGCTAGCCCTTCTTAAATGTAAAGGAAAGAGGGTGAGAAATTTTATGTGCAACAGAGCTAGTGGTTTCACATTAGATGGCAGGTGAAGAGAGGAAAAAGAAGAAGAAGAATTGAAGATTTATACCCCGCCCTTCTCTCAGAAACAGAGACTCAGAGTAGCTTGCAATCTCCTATATCTTCTCCCCTCACAACAAACACCCTGTGAGGTGGGTGGGGCTGAGAGGACTCTCACAGCAGCTGCCCTTTCAAGGACAACCTCTGCCAGAGCTATGGCTAACCCAAGACCATTCCAGCAGGTGCAAGTGGAGGAGTGGAGAATCAAACCCGGTTCTCCCAGATAAGAGTCCGTACACTTAACCACTACACCAAACTGGCTCACCAAACAATGTATAAATGAAGCAATTTTTTTTTAAAAAAGTGTTAATGCAGTATATCTAAAAGAAAGGAAAGGTCCCCTGTGTAAGCACCAGTCGTTTCTGACTCTGGGGTGACGTTGCTTTCACAACGTTTTCACGGCAGACTTTTTAACGGGGTGATTTGCCATTGCCTTCCCCAGTCAAAAAATGGTTTGCACTGAAACATATTTCTGAAGTCCAATTTCTTTCTGTGTTCCCTAGTGCTTCAGAGACATATATATTCTGGCCTGGTTCACATAAGCCAGTAGATCATATCAAATCTCCACCCTTGGTTATTGTATAACTTGATAACTTGCCATTGAGCTGACTCTTGAAAAACCCTGAAGTGCTGCAAGGTGAACTTAGTATTCTATATGAGGTGGTACAGTCATAAGTGATGAACATGCATGTTTATCAAACCCTCGGTTTCATTCATATTCATTTCTGCAGGTGGAAACAGGCCCACATATTTAATTGAAACTGGATGTGACTATTGTTGACTTCTCTCCTGCTAAACGAAGGGGATACACATGCCAGATGGAGACTTCCATTCTGTTTTCATTAACATAGAAATAAAGCAGATTCTTGGCTGGAATCTGTTGACACTTATGCATAAGGAATATCTATTTGATTTATTGGTCTAGGTACAGGACTACAGGTGGGCGAGAGAGAGCGACATAGGCACACACTTCAATTGGGTTATATTAAGTTTTCACATTAAAATTCCCTCTATCTAGCCCATCCTAGACCGATCTTGGCACTTCTTGGAAGCTAAGCAGGGTTGGCCCTGATAAGTACTTGGATGGGAGACCACCGAGGAAGTCCAGAGTTGCTTTGCACAGATAGGCAATGGCAAACTATCTTTGGCCTTGAAACCCCTATGGGGTCACTATAAGTCAGCTGTGATTTGGCAGCTATTTCCTCCACCACCACCAGTTATCCATCCTCAATGTAGAATTGTATAAACCTTCATCATGCACTCACACTCTTTACTTTACTTTTCTTCCCAAATGTTTAAACCTCTCTGCATAGGAAGATGTTTTAGTCACTTGATTAATTTAGTTCCTTTCAGCCCCTTGAGCAAAACCATGAGATCCATTTAGAGACACTGTTTGTTCTGTTGCTGGGATTTGTAAGCACAGTAAAACCACTGGAAATATTTTGTTTTCATTCCATGAGGAATCAATACAGTTACAAGTGTATGTACTTACTATTTATCTTTTTTAATGGAAGAGGTCTCAAGCCTTTCATGCTCAGAGATTTGAAGGCTTAGTCCTCAAATTCCAGCTGAAGGTGGGCTGCCTCTAGTTTGTTTACTGCTGAAGCATTAGTAACCAGCATATTTTCAAAAGTACTTTCATATCTATTATTGTATTGCTATATATAATCTAGGCATTTAAGCCAATTTCTAGGCTTGAGCAGTATTCCCAGCTCTGTGCTAGTAAATTCTGGGAGATATTGGTGGTGATGCCTAAAGATGAGAAAATAATATTATGTCTAGGTGACTCTCTAGGACTTTCTCCTAATCTCTATGGTAAAGACCACAGACACTCAGGGAAATTCCTAGAGCACCAACACCATTTCTGCTTTTTAGGTGGTGGGGGTGATGGAATGTCTGTGTTGCTGGTATTTATGCTGTAAGGGTGTTTATTGGATTACATTCCTCTTGCAGTTGTCTTCAAAACAGAAAGAACAGTGCCAAGGTAATAAATAAGTCCATCTTTATCCATGAATGCACACCCATTAGAAAGGAACGTGGATGGGAGAGGGAGGGTTAGAAACATGATAACGTCTCAAGCAGAAATCATTTTAAAGACTGATGGTGATTTTACCCACCTCACCTGGATGGAGAGAGGCCAATTAGTTAATACTTGACAAGCATATTGAAAAACTTAAAAGAAGTTCTGTGCGTATTAATGATCAAATCTGCTTTTGTTGAGCACCCAAAGCCTTCCATTCTTGGGCAATCTATGGTGATATAAGCAGGTGCACCTGATCTCCTGGATTTGTTTTTAGTTGGAATTGACTGTGCGACTGAACAACAAGAAGCTTTAACAGATGGGCTCGCTGTGGAGCACAGCAGCTGTTTAAGAGATATCCCTCGCTTCTCTTGAACTTTGATTAATTTAAAAGGTTAAACTTCAGTTACAGGAGGGAAAAAATATTTTCATAGCTGCAATACTGATGGGGCTTTTTAGTTCAGCTTTCTTTCTTGCTTGACAGAGCCTAGGAGCCTTCAGCGTTTAAATGTTTTGTAAATTAGGACCTGACTAGCTCATGTTTCACAAGGAAAACATTCAATTCTAATTATTACGACCAACATGGAAGTGTGCTTAGCTCCCAGCAATCAGACAGTCTGCCGTGTTGATTAGCTGCCGAGGCAGAAGGGTCCATTCAGTCTGATTATTCATCCAGTCAGGAAACAAAGTCCTGAGCTTTAATGAAAAGACAGTATCGTTTTCCAGTGAGTGAGGGGAACATGTTTTAATATGACAATAGTGAGCACTGGCTCTTCTGAGGTGAGGGAAAGATGGCAAGCAAGAAGATTGCCATTAGTCACTCTTTGGGAAAGTCTCAATTTTCTTCATTTCTGAGCGGAAATCAGAACCACAGAGGTTGACAAAAGGCATAGATCTGCAAAGGTCACATATTCATAAGGCACCATTTGGCTTTACAATGTAGCCACTGTTTCAGTTTCATTTCCCTCCATCTCCATGGGCATTCTGCCTACACAAATGAAATCCTAAAGTGCTGTTTAGACATCCCTTCACTTCCATAGGCAGTTTCTGCCTTGTTTCCCCTCAAAACAACTCACAAACTTTCAAACCAATACTAAATCCACTGTATCATCACATGATGTACTGAGTGGTAAGACATTCTATGGGCTAGTGCATATCCAGATTTTTGCCATTTTATATTGGCACTAGTTTGTTTCCCAATATATAAATAGAGCCCTCATGGAGGTATGAAGTCTCCCCACCCCCCGCGAGCAGCTGTTCCACTACTTCACATCAGATCCCCAGGCGAAGGAGAGAGAAAATCAGTATCCCCAAGGTGTTTTAATCAACTCAGCAACTGCTCTCTGGTTCTTTCTCTGTCTCATCTCCAACTTCCCTTTCAAATATACAAGTGCCTCCCCCTTCCCTAATGGCCTAATGGGTTGCTTTCACAAAACCAAGGGTTGCCAGGTCCCTCCTGGTAACTGATAGGGGATAGGAGGACTTACTGTGACTAGCAGGGAGGTCCATTTGATGACCCAGAAGTGATGTCATCAGGGAAGCACTCTGGTATTTGGACAAAAATTCTATGGCAAATTTGGTTTCCACTATTTGTCCAAATACCAGAGTGTTGCCCCGATGTCCTGGATCCGATGACATCACTTCCAGTGGGGAACCCCCACCGGGGGGGGGGGAGGTCTGGCAACCCTACCCAGGCAAACCTTACAATTTATTTTGTCTTGATTTCCCCAAAGCATGCTACTTGAGACCACATCTATAAGACAGACCCATTCACAGATTCCATGCTCCTTATACTATAGTTGGATCCAGTGGCCTGCCTCCATCCTCCAGTTATTGGATCCATACCTTACTCACTGAACAAATTTAGTCAAAAACTCAGAAGAGACATGTCTCCAATCCTGTTGCCAAGAGACCATAAAGTCTCCTTTCTAAGTTACTTACTTAGATGTCACTGTAAACCTCAAAAAGAACATTAAATTCTTTGCCAAGTGACACCGTTTTTCAAGTTATGAAACCATCCATTCTGGCATACAGTGAATAAATATGATAATATTAAATGCTGTTACATGAGGAACTCAGTCTGACTCTCAGCCCTGAAGGAAAGCAAAGATATGTGGCCATTACCACCACAAAAACATCAAGCAGGAAACTACCATACAAATCACAAAAGAAAAAAAAAAGTAAAGGAACTGGGGGGGGGGAAGGGGAGAAGGAAACCATCTGATGATAGTAAAAGAATGATCCAATTAAAAAGTTCTGTTTTCCTGTCAGACTTTGAGAACCAAAGATGTTCAGTGGCTGAAGATCCATCCCAGGGAGAAAAAAAAAGAACCTTTCTGAAATATTAAGTTTTAATTCAGACCAATGAACCTGAGGATTTTTTTTTAAAATCCCTCCTCTTTTAGCCTTGTTACCAGTTGGCCTTGAAAAAAAAATGAACACAAGAAACTACCTTATACTGAATTCGACCCCTGGTCCATTAAAGTCAGTATTGTCTACTCAGACTGGCAGCTGTCTCAGGCACAGGTCTTTCACAACGTCACTGCCGGATCTTTTAACTGGAGATGATGGGGATTTAACCTGGAACATTCTGCATGTCAAGCAGGTGATCTACCACTGAGCCAAAGCCCCTCCTAAACAGAGCTCCCTTGCCCCACACTCCACTTTGCTTTTCTAACTTGTATTTTCTGCCACCGTTTGAAATCAGAAGGACCAGCTCAGGTCTTCCATTACATTAACTGGACATTCTAATCACCGAAAGCAAGATAATCATTTTCTCCTTTATGTGGACATCAGTACAAGTTACATGGTAAAACGCAATTGCTATGTGCACACTGTTGTTTCCTGCAGGGTGATATGTGTGTATGTACAAATCTCTTTACCTGCATCTGGAAACTTTAAGTCAGCATTTCTTCTGCTAGGAAAAACAGTTCAGTCAAGCAAGCACGTTCTTTCCTACCTTGAAAACTGGACTGTACAAAACTATATTTCATGTTTTGTAACAGGAGTGAATAAGATTTGTACCATTTCAATCACTGTCACAAGGAATGATTCATGTGACATTTCTGCTTCTTACTATGCACTTTGTTATTGAGATTAGGTTTTGCATCTCTTTAGTCATTTTTGCAAAAAAGACCACCTTTCAGTGCACTTCTGTGACCTTTGCAGTGTTGTATAATTAAACAAAGGTCTCCCCTTGGTGGCCCTGCCTTTTTTTTTTTTACCATGCCAACTAATTGCAAAGACCTTTGTAAGCTATTATTTGCTTCAGCTTCAAAAAGAGTAGGATTTTGTTATGGGGTCTTTTGGCATGGCCACTATTAAGTCTATTAAGTTGAAAGGATATTTACATTGTCGTTGCCAGCTCAAGGTTATAGAAATGCACGAAATGCATAGATGAGTTTTAGGAAGATGTCTTATGATTGGACTGGATATTGATACTGCCCTTCCACTTGGTACCCAAAACAAGAATCATAAGAAGACTGTGTGTACTCTTCAACTTCGTGATCAGAATTTGGTATTGGGTATAAATTCAGCATTGACTATCTCAGGTTTCCTTTTCTTAACACAATGATGAATGGCCAGAAAGTCAATGCCTAGCATAGATGTTGGTCTTCCCTTGGGCATTGATTTATTTTGGTCCCAATCCTGAAATCTTTAGGCTGGATCTTATGAACTCATTCCACTAATAACACCTTCTTCTGGGGCAAAGTGCCTTCCATTGCCACAACTGGCTCTTCAATAGGATATGATCCATTATCCACAGCAAAAGGACATGCTTATTAGGAAATCCCTAGGGTTTTTTGTTTGTTTGTTTTGGAAAAAATATTTAAATTCATACTTCACATACACTACCAAGCCAATATACGTCAATACATTGAAACAATTTACAAAATGACAAGTACAAAAGTTAATAACAAAATGCAGAAAGCCATATCTGATACAAATAAGGAATGACATGTATTAGAAAAATAACATGGTAGTATACCTAATTAGGAACCACATTGTGCTGAGCTAAGTAAGATATTACTGGAAACCATACTGCTGTAAATTTTCTTTGATAATTTTGCAAGTTTGGCATGAGATAATAGCTTGTAATTTTTGCAGTGTAGAAAGCATTCCCACACCTTATTTTCACAGGATAATAAAGATGAGCTTCTATCCCCCCATTTTGTAGCAATAACAATCCTAGCAATGGCTAACAAAGTTGTAATCAAAATTTTTAGACTTTTGTTTCAAAAGCCCACTGGTAGCATAGATAATAAAATTCCTAGTTGAAGCAGTGCTGTCAGTTGTGATTGCTGACTACCTTTTAAGAGGAAGGGGCTGCTAGAACACATCTCCCACCTGGTGTCAATCAGTTTTGTATGGAGGACGGCTTATATCTGTAAATCACCCTTGCAAGATTGGGGGATCAGTAGATCAACTAGCTGTCACCGAATTTCCCCCTCCTTAACAACATGATTAGCACAGTTAACATTTTTTGACTGGATATGTAATATTTTGCCAGTGGACATCAAAGTTACCATCTGCTGGGATTAATGAGACATGCAGTCTTGGAGCTGTTTAGTCTCAGTTCTCCTTAAATATAGATTACACTTAAGACATGCCAATATTTCGATAATAAAGAGAGAACAGCTAATTCTGGTTATATAATTGCAAGTACTCAGGATATGCTTGGAATGTCCATACAAAGCTGTCGCTTTCATTGTAGTGATGGCATTAGCTGCAGGAATAAATAGCTTTAAAAGGGAGATTATATAAATTCATGAAGGATAGATATATCAGTTGCTACTAGCCATGGTGATTTAAGGGGACCTCCTCTAATGCAAGAGAAAGGAGAGAGCAACCTCCCTCAACTCTTCTCTCTTCAGTGTCCTGACTACACAACTATTACTCCACATGGCCAGGAAGAAACTGTCCCCAGTTTGGAAAGGACTGCTGGAGATGGGAAAAACTAGGAATAGCAATGGTCCTCTTGAATCCAGCCTGTAAATGGATAGAAAGCAACAAGCCATGTTGCTCTGCAGACAAATTTCATAAGAGATTGTGTAGTTCTGGAAAAGATCCAAATAGAAATATTGCTGTAATAGCACCAGCCCTGTATATCTTTTTTTCGGTATAACAAATCATAAAAAATTCATCAGGACAAACATTAATTTCATTCATACAATATTAATTGAATATTAATTCAATTTCACAAAATGAAAAAAAAAATCCAATTCCATGCTAGAAATCACTCTTATGTAGTGCAAAATTGTAAGATGGAACAATCGTGAAATAAATTCTACAAAAGAATCCAAAGTGCACATAAAAATCCTGGGTATGTGTCTCATTCTAGTCACCTTCATCAGTGAACCCCTCCGGGATTTAATAGGCAACTAATAGTCACCAGTATTATGTAGAAATCTTTGTATTTATGCCAACATCCCAATGACTCAACACATGACTAACTCTCATTGTGGTATAGCCTCCATCTAGAAAAGATGGCATTCATAGGAATTCACACACTTCTGGTCACGTAGCTGCTTTTGTGCAAACCATGATCCAAGGGAAAAGTGTAATTGGATCTTGTTCCACTTTTCTCATGCAATCCTCTAGTGTTAAGTGCAGAACAACATACCTGTGAGTGTACCTTTGTATCTGACCCCATGTATGCAAGGACTGATATAGATGTCAGAACCTTGATCAGTAGGGTTGCCAACTCTGAGTTCAGAAATACCTGGACATTTGAGGGTGGAACCTGGGCGGGTTAGACCTCTCAAGTGTTCAGTTTGGGGCATCACAATTTAAGAAGGATATAGACAAGCTGAAAAGTGCTCAGAGGAGGGCAATGAAGATGGCGACGTGTTTGGAGACCAAGTCCTACAAGGAAAGACTGAAGGAACGGGTATGTGTAGTCTGGAGAAGTGATGACTTGATCACCGTCTTTAAGTATTTGAATGGCTGTCATATACAGGATGGTGCAGGGTTGTTTTCTGTGGTTTTCCTGTATTGTGGAAGGAGTTGGATTAGATAAGCCTGGAGGTCCTTTCCAACTCTGTGATCCTCAGTAATGTATAATGTCATGCAGTCCACCTTCCAAAGCAGTAATTTTCTCCAGGAGAAATGGATTAAATGTTTTAAATAAGTACATAATACATAAATTAGTTATTATTAGTTATAATTCCAGGGGATCCCCAGCCCCCATCCAGAAGTTGGCAGCCTGATTGATCAGATATGGTGGGTTCAGTCAGTCAGTCAGTCAGTTTATTGCGGCTCTAGGCCAATCGACAGCAACAACACAACTCATCAATAACAGTACAACACAACACCAAGTTGAAATATAACGTAACAATATAAAACTTGTACATCCATCAAAGTGGTAATAAAATTAGCTGACATAGGCAACACTTAACTAAAAGCATCTTCTTTCAAATACAGACAGCATTAAATTTCTTCCTGTCAAGGTCGGTAACATATAGAAACTTAGCAAGATCCAAAGAAAGTTGATCACTCCCATCCCCTAAGAGGAAGTAAATGGTTTGGGCCTGATTTAAAGATTCAGCTAGCATTAGATGGTTCCGCAAAAGTCTGTACCTTGCCTCTGTATGGAAAAGACAGTTCAGAATAAGGTGGGAAACCGTATCGACCTCCTTCAGGCCGCACGGACAGATCCTGTCTTCTAACGGGATCTTGTGGAAACGGCCTCTCAGTACTGCTGTGTCCAGAATGTTCAGGCGTGGGTTGGTTTCAGCCAACCTTTGCATTTAATTTCACCTATTTTCCCTCCTTATTACCACTCCTGTTGCAGATGTCTTTTTACATACAACTCATAATCCCCATGAAGGCCTTTTTGGCGGTCCAAGGAAACCCTCCGTTCCTTTTTTTACCCATAGAACTGCTGGGCGGATTCTCTGTATTCATGTGATATCTCTTAGTGCAGGGGTGGCCAAACTTGCTTAACATAAGAGCCACATGGAATAAATGTCAGATGTGGGAGGAAGGAAGGAATATGTGTGAAAGAGCCACATGTGGCTCCCAAGCCACAGTTTGGCCACCCCTGTCTTAGTATCTATATATGGATGAAAATATCTGTGAACACGTACTTTTTTCTCTAACTGTGTGTGGGTTTGGGGAACTAGCATGTCTTACATATGTGCACTCAGATCTCTGGAGTACTTTTGCCACTTGAAAATGTAATGTGTGAAGCATCCTTAGATAGGGATGACAGCCTCTAGGTGGGATTTAGGGATCCCCTGGAATTATAGCTCCTCTCCAGACTACAGAGATCAGTTTCCCTGGATAAAATGACTGCTTTGGAGGGTGGACTCTGTGGCATTTTACCCAAGTGAGGTCTCTATCCTTCCCAAGCTCCATCTCTAAATCTCCAGGTGTTTCCCGACCTGGATCTGGCCACCCTACTCCACTAACCCCTGCCGGTGGCCAGGGGGAACCTGGCAACCCTACCTCTAGAGGGCATTTTGGTTCAGGAAATAGGATCTTATTGATTTACAAACTATGTGAGCCACAGTATTTTGATGTCAGCACATTTGCTGCTAATGCCTTAGATGGGTTTGGGGACTGAATTGTGAGAAGCAAGGCTTGAATTCAGCAGAAGCTCACAGAAGCACAGCTCCTGAACCTCCATCCAGGGTCTACATGCAGTGGGGAGTTATCTCCTCGCTGCACACAGATCCTGGGTCATATGCAAACGAGATATGCTACTGAGCTCCTGCACCTTTTTTTCTACATAACGACCCCTGGTGAGAAGTATATCCCAAAATTGCTTAGTTTGTTTATTTTTTGGGGGGGGGGTGGGGGGCAGCCAGGGAGAAAAGTCCACTTTTCAAAAGTTCTGCTTCTGAAGTGGTTTCAGAAAAGACACATCTAATTGCTTTAGAAAACCTAGTTTGAAACATTGGATGGTTAACAGACTTTCAAACAATGACATTTTAACTGTTTTGGGAAGAATAGGAGACAGCCAATACATTCTTACAGACTGTTCCTCCCTCCACAACTCTCTCCATCTTCATTTAAAAACAATCAGGGTAAAGCACAGTAAGAAAGATAACTTATTTCATTCTCTTAAAATATGCAAAATAACTCAATTAACTTCCATCCCTCTTCACGATATTTCTTTCAGCTTCATATTGGCCTAATTAAATGACTTGATCTCTGATATGAATGGTTTGCACTGGCATTTTATCTATCATTTATATCACAGGCATGCAGCCAGCTGAGAAGGCTGTCAGATCAACATTTCATAAGCCTTAAAATTATTTAGGATGTGAAGCAACTGCATCACTTTGAACCAGAACTAGGTCAAGTTTGACTGGAACTTTTCCTGCCCTCTCAGAAAGTCTACATTGCAGGCCTTTTGGTGGGTTTTCAGTGCCATCCTAAGCAGAATCACACTCTTCTAAGCCCATCCACTTCAGTGGACTCTGTTTAAATTTATGGTTGCTCCCTCTTGGCATGTTAGGGTTCCCAACCAGGGTTGTCAGGTCTAACTCAGGAAATATCTGGGGACTTTCTGTGTTGCCTTTCCACTCAAGTAAGACCCCCAAGATGGCGAGCATCAAAACACTAAAACATTTCAGCATGAAAACAGCATTTAAAATAAAGTATATAATTCAGTAAGAACATATAAATACATACACAACACCAAAACCAGGGAGGAAGGCTAATAATAGTTATTGGGAGGCCACCAAACAAAACCAAAGTCTTCATCCACTGGAAGACAGCAATAGAGGGAAACGTCTCTCCCTAGGGATGGAGGTTTCAGAATGCCCTTTCTTGGACTGCCACCCATCTAGCCTCAGAAGGCAGGCATACCCTAAACTTGAACCCCTGAAGATGACCAGAATGGACCTGGTAGGCTCATGCTGGAGAAGCTCCCTTTCTCACAATACAAGAACTCGTGGGCATTCAATGAAATTGCTGAGCAGTCGGGTTAGAACAGATAAAAGGAGGTACTTCTTCACCCAAAGGGTGATTAACATGTGGAATTTACTGCCACAGGAGGTGGTGGCAGCTACAAGCATAGCCAGCTTCAAGAGGGGGTTAGATAAAAATATGGAGCAGAGGTCCATCAGTGGCTATTAGCCACAGTGTGTGTGTGTGTGTGTGTGTGTGTGTGTGTATATATATATATCAATTTTTTGGCCACTGTGTGACACAGAGCGTTGGACTGGATGGGCCATTGGCCTGATCCAACATGGCTTCTCTTATTTTCTTAAGGTAATAAGAAATATTATAGGTAAGGATGTTCAAACTCTTATTGGCTGAGCTCACACCCTGTCCACCACAGGGAGCCAGTTTTTCAATAAAATGTTGGTCTCTTTGTCAACTCATTCATGGTGGGGTGTTTCTAGTGTTTCTTCCCAAGATTACATCATTTTTTTGTATATGAGTTCTCCCTTTGTCCAATTTTACTTCTTGCTATGCTGCTTCTTTGTCTAGGTAGTAATTGTTTAAATAGACATTTCAATAACTCATATAGATCAGTCAACTATAAAACTGTGTTTTAAAACTGTCTTACTATTCACTGTTCATCTAATTAGTTAACTCTGCTAATGTCTGCCAGTCTGGTTGGATTACAAACCAAGAGAGAAACGTGTTCTTAAAGCAAAAACAACAACAACATCTAGAAACTCTCAAAAACATTCACAAGATATACACTGTATTCTCAAAGTAAATCTACTAAATACTTGAAAACATTCTAATGAAAGCATCATAAATAAAGCATTAAGACATAGCATGTACAAACACATTTAACATTGTCACAGACAATATGACACCTTAATAGGAAATATATCAATAAGCGTCAGTCATGTGAAAACCCAAAAAGACACGCTACTCAAGAGTAGTGATGTTGACACACAGACTGTTCCATATAGAAACAAAATAAATGTCCAGAAAATTAATTCAAAATGATTCTTATGAAGATAGTTCAAACATGGATTCAGACATGGAAGAGAAGTACAATTGATAACACGTATCCTAGGTAAAATTTATGTGTTTCGATCCAGCTTCCTCTGATCAATATACTTCAAAAATCTGAAACTGAAAACATTCATGCAAAGGTATAAATTGCTAAAGAAAAAAGACCAAAGAGTTTTACACATAGGTCTAGGCAAACCTCCACTCACCCAATGCTCAGACGCAATATAAAAGCAGTTAGTCAATTTCTCCAAATGGCGTTAGCGATTCTCAAGCGGGAATACGCCCAGCCTATTCCTTAAATACACTCAGGTGATGCTCTAAACTGTTCTTAAAGGGGCATTCATAATTCAACATAAAGAAATACAGTGATGTTACAAAAAAGGAGTTAAATCCAAAGCTGCATTTAAACCATAAGGTGCAACTGTGTTAAACTTCTGAATATGATTCTTTTTGTAACAACAACTTGTGCAAATCCCTTACCTCATATGAGTTATTTGTCTGCAATTTATATATAATGCCACCCTTAAGTTGCTTTGGATCATAGGCATGATCTACCATATGGCTCACTATTGGAGCCTCCATTACCTTTAATTTAACTCGAGAAAGGTGTTTCAAAAATTGAACCTTAAAGGGTCTAATTGTAGATCCAATGTAATACAACATACAGCTGTAACTCAAATAGTAAATAATTTTAGATGATTCACAATTGGAGTAGTGCTTTATAAGCCACATAACATTATTTATACACACTTCCTTGGACTGAATAGTATGCTGACAAATGGTGCAATTCTTCCCACACTTATAGTGGCCAGAAGTCTGCTTGGATTGGCAGTGTTTTTGCATAAAAACCTGATGCAAGCCTATTTAGTGGCATTCGAGTTATTTGGTGCTGAACTGAACACAATCCAGTAATTGGCTCACATCTCATTGACACAGTGAGATGTGAAAGACAATTGTCAAATGTTCTCACTTCAAAATTCACAGTATACCACATTATAGGACACAGAGTGCTTTCCACAAAGCATTATGCCAAAGTAATACCCATGGAAAAGAAGCACCACACAGTAGAAAGTTCACATCCCTTGCAGCAATGGGGTTTTCCATTATAATCCACTGTAGTCTTATCCCCATTATTGAAGCCAGGCCTTAACCATTTCTACTCAGAAGTTCCATTGCTTTGTGGATGGGCTGTGGCTCAGTGGTGGAGAGTCTGCTTAGCATGCTGAAGGTACCAGGTTCAATTCAATCCCCAGCATCTCTATTTAAAAGAATCAGATGATGAAGCACTTCTGCTGGAGTCCCCAGAAAGCTGCTGTCAATCAAAGTACACAATACTAACCTTGATAGACCAGTTGTGTTCACTGCATCCTTGAAGAGAGATGCCTGCCTATTTCTCCAAAGTTCTAGAACTCACTTTTCTTGGAGGCTGCCTAAAAGTGCAGTTGGAAGATCTTCCAAAGATATTCAGAGACCAAGGAGAAGCATTGGATTGTGTGTAGGTAGGTACATTGAAGATAAGAAGGAGATGAGGAGAATGATGTCAGCCACTTTGACTGCCCACTGAGTACCCAAATGAAGCCAATAAATAAACCTATGTATTCTCTCTCTTATAATATTTGCAGAAAATGGTTTATAAAAGTATGGGATGTCCTTGTTTCTGATAAATTGGCATCACAAATTATTACATCTAATAGCCCATTGTATAAGTCAAATTTTGAAGATAAATGGTTTCCCTTTTTTTCAATATGTAACTTCTCAAAGTAATTCAATTGTAAATTACCAAAGAGATACTTGAATTTTATTTGCTATTGTCTGAAGGTTTATCTATACGGCTAAACTATGTATTTATTATTTTGCAGTCTTGCTCAATTTTGTTTTATTTTTTGCTCTGTAATTTTGAAGTTTACTTTTTAATTATTTTATTCTATTTTTGTATTACTTTTGAGATTTTAATAAACTATTTAAAACTAAAAAAGAAAAGAAATGGTGGAATGGTCTGAGTGCATCTGATGATGTAACAGTGTTCAAACTATGCAGCTGGTAAATCAATATTCTTGTCCCTATGTTACAGACTGAAGGGCTGAATCTGGGAAATTATGACCACCTAGGTTCTTCCTGGCCATTGAGATTAGAAAACATTTCTGTCTCTACTCATATTCTTATTTGGGATGTTGCCACCAGCTGTGATCTATAAATGAATGAATACAAATAATCAAATTATGCTAAAAATGATCTTATGGCTCAGGGAACTATGTGATTTCAGAACAAGTTTCAGATTATTCACTCATTTAGATTGGTTTATTTATGTCTATTTTTTTGTTAGGACCCCTGTGGTGCAGAGTGGTAAGCTGCAGTACTGCAGTCCAAGCTCTCTGCTCACAACCTGAGTTTGATCCCAGCGGAAGCTAGGTTCAGGTAGCCGGCTCTAGGTTGACTCAGCCTTCCATCCTTTCAAGGTCGGTAAAATGCATACCTAGCTTGCTGGGGGGAAAGTGTAGATGCCTGGGGAAGGCAATGGCAAACTACCCTGTAAAAAGTCTGCTGTGAAAATGCCGTGATGCAACATCATCCCAGAGTCAGAAATGACTGGTGCTTGCACAGGGGACTACCTTCACCCTTTTTTTTAAACTCAACCTTTACCCTTTTTAAAAAAAAAACTCAGCAGAGACGAGTATCTTGATGCTATCCTCTGAACATAGACTATGATTTGTAAGAGCACTTAGAGATTCAGTAGGCTGGAGAAAGTGTGACAATCCAACTAGCAGCTCAATTAGAGAGCAGTGCATTTCCAGGAAAACCCTCCTCTCATATCTGTTTTTCCACTTGCTTCTGTGCACATTTTGTAGTCCCAAGAGAGACACCTGGGAGGTAGAAGGCAAGAAAAATGTTGTAATTATATTGACGCAGAAAGACAGATGGAAAAAATAGGAGAAAATGCAATTTCTATTCACCAGCAGCTGTCAAAGCTTGAATTTTGTATTTGCTATTCCTAGTACCTGGAAAATCATCTGAAAATCAATTATGATTTCCCAGCTGGACACATTCCACCCCTTGAAAGGAACCATTCCATTTCTTCTATGGCACACATGGCCTGGCCTCATAAAATGACATTTACCGTATGTCAGATCCAGCCCTCATAATGAAAGACACCTTTGAAAGCAATCTGGGATCAAATACCCATAAGATTGTATTCTAGGATGGTCAGGTCTTACCTCCTCGCTGGTGCGGGGTGGGAGGGAGCTTTCTGGAAGTGAGGGGGGAGGCAATATTCCCAACATGATGATGTCACACAGTGACACTCTGGTGGGTTTTTTTGCAAACTCTATGGTAAAATTGGGTAAAATTGGGCAAAATTGGGTAAAATTTTGCAAACTCTATGGTAAAATTCCCATCCAGTTGGGAACATTGTGCAGGGTTGTGGGTGTTGGGAGCAGGGCTTTCCCCTACCAGCCAACTGGCTGGCAGCAGGCAGGAGCCTGAAAAATCCCTCACCCCAACCTGGGGTCTGGCAACCCTATAAACTGCATGGGAATTAAGAGCTTCTTCTGCAGCCCTTCTCTGGATGTCAGTGCTTCCACAGAACATATGAGCATGAGGAGCTACTGCAGCAAGCACTTTTTCCTTGGTAGATTTATGTGTTTAGGTTCCAGCTGGAAACAAATATGCTGGCACTCAAGGTAGATTCAGAGATTACTTGGTTCATAGCTGCCACAAAGAAAATGGAAGCAGTTCAATGAAGATGAATGATTCTCACCCACTGTGCATTAAGGGCGGTGGTCAATTTGCAGTGAACTCCTGAGTTACCCCTTCTAAGCCATTTGACTTCAGTGGAGGTGTAATCCTGTTTAGCATTGCATGCCAGAACTTCTCAGTAACATTGACAGAAAGGCCCAGTACATCCTGGTCATAGCAAGATAGTTATATTTGTTTCCCATCTTGTCCCTGTCAGAATCATCATGTGTTGTACTCAGGGCTTGTTTTGTAGCAGGAACTCCTTTGCATATTAGGCCATACACCACCTGATGTAGCCAATCCTCCAAGAGCTTACAGTAGGCCCTGTACTAAGAGCCCTGTAAGCCCCTGAAGGATTGGCTACATAAGAGGGGTGTGGCCTAACATGCAAAGGAGTTCATGCTACAAAAAAAGCCCTGGTTGTACTTGTGCTGTACTTAAAATTGGTAATTTTCCTTCATGCAAGCCTTGCTGTGACTTGAGGAGACCTGTTCTTCCTTCATCTTTCCAACAATTGATAATCACATGCAGGGCCTGCCCTAGATTGTTTGGCGCCCTAGGCAAGGCTAACTTCTGGTGCCCCCTCTGCACTAATAACTTCACTGAGTCACATGGGGGTGCCCAGTTCAGTGCCCCCTAAAGGCTGGCACCCTAGACAATAGCCTAGTTTGCCTAGTGGCAGAGCTGGCCCTGATTACATGCTAGCCTCCCTTTGTGACAGTAGGATTCCCAACACTGGCTTGGCCAATGCTCAGAGCTTTGAGGGCAGGGTTTCAGGAGGGTAGAGTTTGGGGAAGATGTGATGTCATTCCTGGGTGATGCCCTAGGTCTAGAGCAAGGGTGGGGAACCTCCATCCCAAGGGCCGTATACGGTCACTTGGGGATTGCTGGGCTGAACCAAGCCATGTGGCAGCCTCCCTGGGGCCTGGCTGGCCAGCAAGGATCGTGGGGCCCAGCTGTGCTGTGCAGTAGCCTCCCCAGGGCCAGTGAGGAATCACAGGGTCCAAATGTACTGTGTGGCAGCCTCCCTGGGGCCTGGCTGGCCGGCAGAATTACTGTAGGGCCAGAAAAAGTTACAGTCACAGTTCAGTTTGCACATGATTATCCCAGATGGTGTGGTGTAATATAGTAATGAGTGTATGACCTAATATACTAATATTAAGGGATATGGTCTAATATGCTACTGAGTTCCTACTGGGCTTTTTCTACAAAAAAGCCCTGGACCTATGCATTTGCCTAGGGTGGCGGGCCGTGTGTGTGTGTACCAGATTAGGCTGTCCCCAGAAATAGAAAAACAATTATTTGTATTAATTTTGCTGGCCTGAATCATTCTCCCTTGGCAGAGCACTGTGTTTTAAGCTGATAATTTTGCATGGCCCGCGAATGATGTTATAAATATCCATGTGGCCCTTGGCAAAGAAAAGGTTCCACACCCCTGGTCTAGAGCAGGGGTGGCCAAACTTGCTTAACATAAGAGCCACGTAGAATAAATGACAGATGTTCGAGAGCTGCAAGACATAAATGTCAGATGAAGGAAGGAAGGAAGGAAGGAAGGAAGGAAGGAAGGAAGGAAGGAAGGAAGGAAGGAAGGAAGGAAGGAAGGAAGGAAGGAAGGAATAGATGGAGGAGGGAGAGGAGGAAATAAAGCAACTTTAGTTTAAATTGCATTCTCCAGTCTGCTGGCTGGCTGGCTTGCTTGGAGAAGTGATTTAAAGGGACAAATGCCTTCCCCAAGCCTGCTGATGGGGTGGTGGGGACTTAAAGAGCCACACGATATGTGTGAAAGAGCAACATGTGGCTTCTAAGTTGCAATTTGGCCACCCCTGGTCTAGAGACTAAGGGAAATTCTTAGAATATAGCAATGCGGAGGCCATTTTTTTCATCCACTCCTCAATTCCTCTGGGGCAGGAAATTGGGGATAGGGATTAGGCTTCCCAACCCCCAGGTTCCAGCGGGGGATCCCTTGGTTTTACAGGCTTCCCCCCATCCCCAGACAGCTGGCCAGCGGAGGAAGCCCCGCCCCCACAGCCACCATGCAGTTCTAGATCTTGGGCAGGTTTAGAAACCTGCAAACAGGTCCGTTTCAAAATGTGTGCGTCTGTGTGCCTTTCAAGTTGAGCAGGAAGTACTTCATGGGAAGGGTCAGCAATACAGTCCCTCCATTTGTTTTGCTTTCCTTTCAGAGCAGCTCAGTGTGTGTGCATGTGTGTTAGAGAGAGAGCACAGCGTAGCCCCTGTTCTTGTCTGATGTCATTGTGGAGGAACCAGACCCAGTAAGTGTGTGTGTGTGTGAGAGAGAGAAAGGGTTGCCAATCCCCAGGTTTGGAGGCCCCCCTCCGCTTTAGGGTCATCAGAAAGCAGCAGGGGGGGGCGGGGAGGGAAATGTTTACTGGACAATTATTCCCTATGGAGAACGATTCCCATAGGGAATAATGGGGAATTGATCCATGGGTATCGGGGGCTATGGGGGGCTGTTTTGAGGTAGAGGCACCAAATTTGCAGTATAGCATCTAGTGCCTCTCCCCAAAATACCCCCCAAGTTTCAAAACGATTGGACCAGGGGGTCCAACTCTATGGGCCCCCCAAAAAGGTGCCCCTATCCTTTATTATTTCCTATGGAAGGAAGGCATTTAAAAATATGCGCTGTCCCTTTACATTTGATGGCCAGAACTCCCTTGGAGTTTAATTATGCTTGTCACACCCTTGCTCCTGGCTCCGCCCCAATGTCTCCTGGCTCCACCCCCAAAGTCCCCAGGTATTTCTTGAATTGAACCTGGCAACCTGGGATGGGTAATTCCCACCCAGTATGGGTAAACATGAGGCCAGTTCAGGCCTTTCCTTCCAGTGACTCTGAACTAGCTTTGTCAATAGAGCAGGGAAAACTAGAGCACAACAAAGTTAAGAGGTTCTGAGTACAATTCCTCCGCATTTTGGCTGTAAAAGATGCCTTGACCTAGTGAGCAGTTTTGTAAGCAGAAACAAAGTCCTGATGGGCTGCCTGTCTTTTGTCACGTACTCACATGAGCCCCCAGGATTTCCACATCTCTAGCCACCATTAAAACTCTCATGTCTTGCCAAGCCATAGTCCCTGTGGGCTCAATGACATGTCAGAAACAATAGCCAAGTCTCTTCCAGGCACAACTCCATCTGGCCACAGAAGATCCTCTCTAAGCTAAGGTTGTCCTTTTTTAATCTGCGTTTTGAACAGTAATTAACTTTTTATGATGCTGTGCTGCTCCTGAAATTGTATCAGCATTTTGCTTTGACTGTCATTGATGTATTGATGGAGAACCAACACTGTATAGTGGTCAGCGTGGATGAGGATCTGGAAGGCCACTTTTGCATCCTTTCTGGGAGATCTTGGGCCAGTCACCTATCCCTCTCCTTCTCCATCTAATCTACATCACAAGGTTGTTGTTTTGAAGGCAATAGAAGATCGGGTTGCCAGTCTCCGGGTGGTGCCTGGAGATCTCCTGCTTTTACAACTGATCTCCAGCTGGCAGAAATCAGTTCCCCTGTAGAAAATGGCTGCTTTGAAGGGTGGACTCTATGGCATTGTACCCTGCTGAGCCCCCTCCCCACCTTCTCCTGGATCCACCCCCAAAATCTACAGGTAGTTTCCAACATAGATCTGGCAATCCTAATAGAAGAGGGAGAGCCATGCTGCAAATTGCTGTTACTGAGCTAGGGTTGCCAGCCTCCAGGTGGTAGCTGGAGATCCCCTGGGATTACAATTGATCTCCAGGTGACAGAGATCAGTTCACCTGGAGAAAATGATCACTTTGGAAGGTGGACTCTATGGCATTATATCTCACTAAAGTCCCTCTCCTCCTAAACTTCCCCTCCTCAGGCTCCACCCTCAAAATCTCCAGATATCTCCCAACCCAGAGATGGCAACCCTGTTGCTTCCCAATGGGAGAAGAATGGGATATAAATAAATATTATTTGTATATAATATTTGGTAATTCAGTTTGAAATTTTCTAATAGAAAAGGGTTAGGAGGATTTCAAATCCAGGGTTTTGAAATAAATAAGTAAATGTGTTCTCTCTCTACAGTAGCTAACAGGAGTAGGATGTTCCTTCAGCCAGTACATTCATTTTGATTCATCCAGATGCTAATGATTCACAACTCCTTTCAAAATCTCTCCCCCCCCCCCTTTATTCTTTGCTGGCAGACATGCCTAAAAATGAACAAGTAAATAATGACTATTTCTTTTCCCAATTAAATTGGCATTTTGCTTCAGTAATTATATATCCACACATCACACTAAAATGTTGCATATGAATTAACATAAAATATATACATTCCTTTCCTTTCCTTTCTAATAGGAAGTTGGTTAAATAAAATGTTTTCAAATAAAGTGCCAGAAAGTCCAATGAATAGCTGGTTCCAGGTAGTATGAAAAATGTAGGGAAACAGGCCAGAACAAAGTCCTGTGATCCATTCACAAAATCTCCTCCTGAAGACGTTGGCTATTACTCTGTTGTACAGCAATTTACTTAGGATAAATTTACTTTAATACACCGGCTTTGTTTTCTGTGTCATGCTGTAGATTAGGGCAGAAAAGCAAGGTTAATGGATTCTTTCATTTCCCTTCTTCCTACTTAATTTCCATAAATTCTGAGCTTTTATTGAACATTTAAAAATATCTCTGAGATATAACTGACATCAGATCTCCTGCTTTAAAATCTACTCAGGGAGGATAATTCCTACAAAGTGAATAGGGATGTGGTAAATTAAATTCTCGCTAACCTGAATGGTCCAGGCTAACCTGATCTGGTCTGATCTTAGAAGCTGAGCAGAGTTGACCCTAGCTAGGACTTGGATGGGAGACCACCAAGGAAATCCAGAGTTGCTACCCAGAGGCACTTGCCTTGAAAAGTATTCAGGGCTGGGATGTAAAGGCACTTTCTGCCATCAGAATGGAATCCTGCAGAAAGACACTTTCTATACCAATAAAAGGATGGTAGTTTTGAACTGTCTGATTTTTTAGACACTTTCTCTTTTCTTCCTTCACATTGCATTTTTCATGAGATGTAACTATTTTTCTTTCATTGTTCTCTAAGTGTATGATCCAGTTTGCAGGATGTATTCTATTGTGTTTATTTTCATTGTTTATGTTTCAGGGCATTTTCACACTCCAGTTGTCTCCCTTTTTTAAAAAAAAAAACAGAATGAAAAGAATAGTGGCTCTACAACTATTTTTCTTTTTAGGACTTTGCTACTTGTACTGTAGTAAACAATGTCTCCAAAGTATAGCAACCTCGAATTTATGCTTTTTGCCAATTGGGTAGTTGGGTTTTTTTTCCACCCCAGTTCCTGTAGAGCTTAAAAACCAACCAACAAACAAAAACATGAGGTTTTTTTTTCATGACACGCTGCTTCAGGAAAGTCATCTTAACGTGACTTTGGAGAGCAAATGTTTCTCTAGACTGACTGACACAATAATATTTCAGGGCTGAAATATTTTTCAGTGCCTTGAGAGCTAGTTTTCCTGCTGTTGAGCACAAATAAAGTCCCTGTAAATGTAAATCTTGTTAGGGAGAGGCCAACTACATATTACGTTTTGTAGGCAGTGTCTCATTTTGTGAAAATTGTCTTGGAAACACAGAGATCTTGCAAGAAAAGACAGTGATGTCTTCATCAAGAAGAGAACATTTCTATTTCTGATTGCAAAACATTTTCCAGTAGGATTCTTCTTACTGTTTGACTTATTTTAGAAATTAGCATGGCATGTTTTGTAGGTTGTCCATCCAGTTGCTTCATGGTGTGGCAATCCCCATTACCACATTACATGTGTGTCTGTGCACAGCATTTGCAGTTGGTTACATAGTGGTGCCCAGCATATCTCCCTCCAGATTAAAATTGCAGGTTTTTATGCCAGACATAAAGCGATGTAATATCAAATTGCCCACTAGAGGGAGCAAAAGTGGAACATGGGGGGGGGGGACCCCGGAAGCAATAGAAACATAGAAGCAAGGAAAATGAGAGTGTGAAAATGCCCAATATGAAAATGTGGAGCTGAAGACAAACTTGACCTACTGCTCATGGCAGAGGTGTATCATGTATGTCATGAACCCCTGTAGGAAATACTGGGATGCATCATTATGGGTCTCATACTTCACCATCAACCCAAGATTTCTCACCATTTAAAAGTTCCATTAAATCTGACATCAAACATAGATAGATAAACTAGCTGCCTTCCATGACATCTGAGCTATGTTTATTGAGCAGCTTTGAAAGTTATACACACCAGAAATGGATCTTATAATGGACGAGCAATTGATCATTTTCAGAGGTTGTTCTCCATTCAAGCAATGTGTGTTAGGTAAACCTGAGTAACATGGAGTAAAAATATGGTGTTGTGATGCTGCGACATCATATCCTTTCAAAAGAGTTTACCTGGGCAGGCAATCTTAAACCCTTCATGAATCCCAGCTATTGTGCCATATAGTAATAACAATAGTTGAGCCTTCAAACCACAATGGCAGGAATGTAGTGGTAGATAATTTTTTCACAAGTCTAGAAGTGTCAGAAGCTTTGCTAATAAAAAACCTGACATATAGTTGGAACCATTTGATTAAACAAGTCAGATATCCTTCCTAAAAAGCAGCCACATACATCTAGAGAACATTTGTTATCGGTATTCTGTTTTGACTAGGGTTGCCAAGTCCAATTTAAGAAATATCTTGGGACTTTGGGGGTGGAGCCAAGATCAAGGCTGTGACAAGCATCATTGAACTCCAAAGGGAGTTCTGGCCATCACATTGAAAGGGCCATCACCTTTTCAATGCCTTCCTTCCATAGGAAATAATGAAGGATAGGGGCACCTTCTTTTGGGGCTCATAGAATTGGACCCCCTAGTCCAATCTTTTTGAAACTTGGGAGGTATTTTGGGGAGAGACACTAGCTGTTATACTGCAAATTTGGTGCCTCTACTCCAAAAAACATCTTCCCAGAGCCCCAGATACCTGCGGATCAATTCTCCATGATTTTCTATGGGAATAAATCTCCATAGGGAATAACAGAGTTCCTAGCAGACATTTCCCTCCCCTCCCCCTGCTTTCTGACGACCCTGAAGCGGGGGGAGGGACTCTAAACCGGGGGATCCCCTGCCCCCACCTGGGGATTGGCAACCCTAGTTTTGACTGAGAATATTAATGGGTTTCATATGTCCCCGAGAAAGGCAAATCACTAAATCTCTTTTCTACCATGTACCATGACCCGGTTGTCCAGGAAGAGAAAAGGAAACCAGACATTACAATGCGAAAGAAGAAGAAGAAGAAGAGGATAACCTTCACCACTTGTTAATTTTATAGACAAGCAGAAGACCAACAGGTGACCAATTGTATTGTTCTTGGAGTACAATTGTATGTTGGAGGTTCCTGCCGTTGCCATTTTGTGGGTGATGACCCTTCCTAATTGAAAGAATGGATCAATCAGAAAAGGTTCATATCTGGGCAATCTGGAGGGAAAGCCTATAAAGATTTTCAGTTATGCTGAAGGATGGAAGAAATGCCCAGACTCACAAGAACATCAGATCATCTGTAGCTTGTCTTGGATATACCACACCGCAAGTAGCTGGAGAAGCTTTTCCATCAACAAGGAGATGCTGTTTTGTTTGCTCTAGGGCAGCAGGTTAAGAAAAAAAAGAAAGGTGTGCCATCTGTGGGAGATCTGATTGGAGGGCTCAAAGCAGCAATGAAGTGAAAAGTCAGGATTGCCGTAAATTGGCACAACCAAAGAGCCTGTAGATCTCTTGCCACAGAAAGATACACTGCTGGGGTAAACAAACACCCCAGTGTTTTGTTCAAGATTTATGGCAGTTTGTATTAGGTTTCTGTTATCTTAGCTTCAAAACATTGTTCTCTTTGTTTAAACTGGAGGGGGGGGTTACAACATTAAAAAGGAGCACATCTGGTGCAAGATTTTCAGAATGCAGAAGGGAGGTTCTCATAGACTCCAAAGAACGTTTTTGTTTCATGAGAAAGTGTATTTTCAAGCTTTGAGTATTCTCAAGGTTTGGGTATTGTCAAACTCAATGACTTCTGCCACTGCAAGTCTTATTTGATTTGTGGGACATTTTGTACTCCAAGACACATTGGAATTTGGCTTGCGGTAGAAATTACACCCCAAATACAATGTGTGTAACTTTTTAAAATGATTTTTTGAAACTTTATTGGTTTGTATTGCATCATTCATATAATTCTGCAATCTGCCTTCAGTCTCAACAAGAAAGGAAGATGATAAATGAAATAAGTATGTAAAGTAAATAAGTAAAATAAATAAGGCTGAAACTTTTGGGTCAAAGATTTTTAATTTACTTACACACACATCAGTCACAACTAATGCTGGTAAGAGTCTCTCCCCTCCCCTTCCCGTCCCCCCCCCCCTGTCTCCCAGCAGCTCTGCTCTCCGTTTATATCTGGAAAATGATGTAGTACAGAAGGGGAGCTTCCTTGCCAGATCCCCCGATCACCAGCCAGAGATTGGGCAGTAGGATTGGGAAACTCCTGGAGATTTGGGGAAGGAGCCTGGGGAGGACAGGGACCTTGGTGGGGTACAATGCCATAGAGTCCACCTTCCAAAGCATCCATTTTCTCCAGGGGAACTAATCTGGCAATGAGCTTAATTCCAGGGGATCCCCAGATCCTACCGGAGGCTAACATCCCTAACTGGCACCAATGCATGATCCAGTCCCCTAGCTATTTTAAAATTGTTGCCTTATGTGATCAAGTGACAGGTTTATTTTGACTGTGTGTCCTTGTGAATGAGCCCACTTTGTGGTGTGGTTCCAGCTTAATTTTTGGATAACTTCAGGAAGAACATGTCCCTTTTGCTGATTCTCCACTCTGATGAGTTGCTGGCTTTATACCTCTCCTTGCCTTAAAGTTCAGGCTAGGCAGTGAACAACACAGGTGGCAACCAGATGAGTACTGACATGGCGATGGGGCCTCTAATGCATACTTGGAAGAAGGACTGAGACCCTGAATATGGGGAGATCAGTGAGAGTTTTATGGAGGGAAATGACTGGTACCATTCAAGAAGTCACAATAATATCAAAGTCATGGTAACATTCTCAAAGTACCAGAATGCTCGCGTTAAGATGCAATATTCTGAACATTGACATACACACTGCACAATATGTATCAACAAGAGCAGGAAAGAGCTGACTATAGCTACCTATCTGTGGAGGGTCCACAGAAACTATAGTAATCAAAAACAACATTGACAAACATCTGTGCAACCAATAATCCAAAATGTAGTCCACATGGGAAGAGCTGCAGGGGCATCTGGCATATGTTAATCATCAATCTTCTGCTCTTAGGACAAGGATACTCCTCGACAGACTCTGGCTTCAGTTGTAGGGCTCAGGGCTTAAATAAAAATGAGACATTCCTTTTCCCTTTGGCTGGAGAAAGCAGAGGGTGATCCAGATAAATTAAAAATTATGCTGTCTGATTTGCAGAAAGTGGAGGGTGTTTCAGGGTCTTGGGACTACTTCCAAATAAAGAAAGGGAGTAGGGTTGCCACCAGCAGAGGCAGAGTATTCACTGTATCCCATTGTCGTCTGCTGCTGGAAGTGGGGATTTTAAAAAAGATAAATAAAGCCTCATCTACATAAAGGAAGTTTTTGGTGTTTCCTTAAGGCTTCCAAGCTCCCAGGCCGGGCAGAGGTTCTCCCTCTTGGGAGGTCCCAAACCCACCAGCCCACATTGGGCCAGCAGGGGGATGCCCTCCCAACATTGCCAGCATGATGATGTCACTTGCAAGTGATGTCATCATGCTGGCCATTCTAGGAACTTCCAGGAAAACACTATGGTTTTCCCAGATGCTCTAGCAATTTGGGAGGGAAATTCTATGGTACCGGAAACCGCGGGGAACTTGGCAACCCTATGATTCCTAAAGCTACCAAGAAGTGACAAAGGGTAGCTCTAAGAAAGGTTAATTTCCAGTTTTATCATAGACTTTCTGAATTTAAAATAAATTCTAGTTTTATTGTAGACTTTCTGAATTTAAAATAAAATAAAAATAAAATTCATACAGCTGTGATGCGACATCATCCTAGAGTCGAAAACGACTGGTACTTGCCTTTACCTTTTTTACCTTTGTCAATTGCCTTTACCTTTTTTTACCTTTGTCAATTTTGGGTAGCACTAGGAATCACCAGGATCTCTATGGTAATACCAGAAGCTTTTACCGTAGACTTTCCCCCATCTTTTTCCCATCAGATCCCATTTGGTTGAAGGGAGTATTTAGATCCATGCCTTAATGTCTACTACTACCACTGGCACAAAGTGCTACAGATATTATCAGAGTAATTGATTTCTGCATCAAAACATTTATTTAGTTTTTCTGTGCAAGTTGCCATGAAAACTTGTATCATGCAGCTGCCTCCATGGCTGAAAATACAGACAAGAACCATTATCATTCCAAAAAAATTTCTTTCACATGGATAGTGTAACAATTAATAACCAGAATTATCATTCTTTGGGGAAATGACATTGACTGTACTTCACTTCATTAGATAATAATATTACTATAAATAAAAAATATACATTGGAATGGATCCAATCAGTCCTTATGAATCAGTTCATAAACAGAAAGACAACACAGGAATCAGAATACCTAGAGCAAGCAGAATTCACCATTTATGCTGCCGCGAAGCTTGAAATATGAAAATGGAATTCATCATACATGCTTAATTTAAGGAAAACCATGTTTGCAAACCTGGGAAATGATTTTGCACACCCAATGATAAACCATTATGATAAACAATATAGTGAATTCAAAACTTCCTGCCATTTTGCTTTCTGAATCTCCCTTATATGATGTCATAATCAAATAGTATATCTAAGGTGGTTTAAAAAAACTCATATAAAATATACTCCTTTCAGAAGTAATCCCATAACTTGACCTCAAACCCAGTTTACGCAATGTTTTCTTAATGGTGTGGATTCAACTATCTAAAAGGAGCATTCCCCAGCCTAAGGAGCCTGGATTCAACTTCTGTTGGATAGAGGCTCTGTAGGCTGTACCTACACCCTATATTACTAATTCTGAATTACTAACAAGGAATTGGATCTAAGACAATTTTCAGGTAATGAAAAAGGTGCAAGAAGTTCCCTTTGATCACCAAAAATACTACACAAGGGATCATGGGACCTGCATGAACAAAAGTCATGCGGGACAGGGACTGTGACAAGGAGGGGAACTGGGCAGGATCGAATGAACAAGCTGACTGAATCCAGCTAAAGGCACACAGTTAATATAATTCATCCATATTTGCAGAAAAAGAAAAGTGTTTATTAATTTTAACTTTCATCAGATATCAAGAGACTCATAATATTTCATTTCACATTTTAAAAGCCAGCTATTGATCCATACATTTTAAAAGCCAGCTATTGATCTGCCTTTGAGGTGGAAGCTCTATTCTTCTTGTCCAATTACTTGCCCCGCTGTAACTTAAATTATATTTGGTTCTGCAAAGAACTTTGAGACTCATGGAATAATGATATGAATAACAATCTGGTCTCAGCAAATAGTTTCTGAATAAACTCACAGCTCTGATTCTGGACTTCTCAATCTCTCTATTATTCACTGATTTTTTTTTCACCTGCATATAGGTGGTTTGCATACAGGTCAACCAAAACATGACATCAAGGGCCTTTGATTAGAAGTTCCGTTGCAAAAAACAGCTGTGTGAGTGGCTAATGTGGATCAATGATGTGGTGCTAGGGAAGAGATGGGGTTAAACCTTCTTTGGAATACTCATTCCCTAATTGAAAATACCTTCCCTATAGACCCAGAGAGAGCAAATACATGAGATAGGCAGGCAGAGTAAATTATTCATGTCTACAGCCTCATGGGGGAAAATGGAGAAAAACAGATATATGCTAAAAATGACTATTATCTCTGCAAATTCTCCTCTTGGTCACTATGTGGTCAGCTGTGATATCGTGGAATAATGATAAAAATTCTAATTTATGGGGTTTAAGGATTTTCAGCATAAAAACAAATTGAGGGACGTGGGGTTTGGCAAAGATATCTGGGAAGGAAACATGAAGTTTTGGACTAGTATCTCTGAAAACAAGAGATATTAATCCATGCCTTCAAACTGAGACTAAAATTGTTCTGTGCTGAAGATGGCTTGCTAGCTACTCTGAACTGGGATACCCATAAATAGATTTGGTTGAAAGCTATAGATGAGAAATTACTGTTAATTGAGATGTTATCTAATCATATTTGTGATATGGACAAATCCAAGATATTTTCTTTGATCAAAAAGCATGTTGTAGAAACTGATCACAGAAGTTTGATCTTAAGACCTGCTGTGTTTGATCACCTGTCTTTTGGTCTTTCATTTCAAAACTTTTACCCTATATGTACTACCTTAGTATCCCATGATACTTGCAGAACTTTCTTATTTGCAAGATTGAATATTATTCCCTCAATGATTCTACAGGGGAGGTTTCTGAATAGGCCTTATTCTGATCAAATTTGCCCTTGTGGCCTTAATAGGATTGATTCATCCTTTCATGTTTTACTTGAATGCAGGTTTCTTGAGAATATGAGGGATCATTATATGACACCACTAATTGATCAGTTGTCCCCTTACACCCTGGAAACTCTGTCTCCTTTGCTTAGTGATAAGGATTCTAAGATCACTTTAACAATAGCAAAGTTCATTTCAGTCCTTTTAGACCTTGCATCCAAAAAATGAGGAATCCATCTTCTGCTGCTCAGGATTTAGTAATCAATGAGTTTCTAAGGGGATAAAAGGAAAGGAAACATGAAGTAGAATCTAGGAACAAGAGGAAATCTGCAAAGTTGTCAAGAAAGAACCTGCTGTCTGGAGAAACCACAGACTGTGATCCAAGGGTTGCCAAGTCCCCCGCAGCCTCTGGTGGGGGACTTTTTTTCTCATGTGCAATGTGTGCGCAATCCAATGATGTTACCCAGAAGTGACATCATCACACTGGCGCCTGGCATCACCAGCACAATGATGTCACTTCCTGGTGACATCATTGCACCGGCGATGTCGGGGGAGGTTCCCCCACCGGCCCAATGTGGGCCAGCAGGTTGGGAACCCCCAGGGCTGGTGAATCCCCACCCGGCCCAGGGGCTTGGCAGCCCTACTATGATCCTAAGTCTATTCGTTCAGTCAGACCCATAGAAACCCATAGGACTTTGTCTGGATTTAATACATCATTGGTTTGCACAACTAGAAAGTGTGGTCACAATGTGCTAAAGCCTCTTTCTGTGTGATCTCTAAATGAAAAAATCTACAGTTCAATAGTTTCTACAGTTGCTCAGTAGGTTTGGAACATATTTTATTTGTGTAAAATGCACTATATATAACATGAATGTCTTTGATTAATGTACATGTTACTACATAATTGTTTTTGTTTCAATGCCCTATTACCTTATTTTATTTTGTATCATTCATTTTCAAAAATAAAAAAAATACATTAAAAATAATTTCTGCTGGCAAAAGCAGAAGCAATTCTGGATATAATGGTGGCAGTCAGAGTTGTTTCTTTATACATCTTTCCTATTCATAATCAAGTGGAGGATCAGCCTGTCCTGCCCTATTTGGTTTGCCTCTGAAGGTTTACAAAATGGAGGAGATACCAGAAGTAGGAGGTCTGAGGGAGAAGGAGCCCAGGAAGCAGAATGAGTGGCTGAAAGCTGAGCAGAAAAGACAAGAAATGGGATTTTAAAATCTGCTTTGCTTTATAGCCTGTAGCTTTACTTGTGTTTAAATACATTATAAGCTAGTTGCGTAAGCCTCTCATAAAGCAAGGAAACACACAGATCTCATGTCCTTCACTTTCCAAAACCCATTCATTAACATGGTTTGAAAACATATCATGACATCTGTGCCATTCTGGAAGTAGGTAATAGGTAGTGGGTAGTTATAGCACTAAGCATAGGTTCTCATTCTGCTTGCACTCTTCATGCCTGCTTTTAAAACTAAAAGGAAGTGAATAGATCCACCACACAGAGTTCTTTTCAATATACCCTTGAGTTCAAAGGTCCAGTAAAGAGCAAAGTATACCAATATCCTCCTAAAAGGCATTGCACTTTAATCATTTTATAAATGCAGTAATGCTGAATTTGCACACTGTGTTAATCGAGCAGAAATTGCTGCTGGAGCCTGAATGTCTGCCTGACAGTGCAATCCATTGACTTCAATGAACTGAGAATGGTGAAATGTTGCTTACAATTGCACTGTCGATACATGTGAGGCAATAGATTACTTCGGGTCAGTCAGCTAGGGGTCCACTAGAAAATCCATGGTTTGAATCCATTCTTAATTTGAAATGTCACAGAGATGAGATCATATTTTCTGTCAATCATCACAGGTATTTTTCTTTCTTTTCAGCTTGGACTTTAGCATGACTGTTCATGATCTGACATTAAGGTATCCCTATTGATGCAGCAGTCAAAAATCCAATCCTGAAACTCTTCAGATGGCAAGACCAACCCTATAGATTCCTTTTAGAATCACAGTATGCAAAATCTGAACCTCTGTAGCAAGCCACTTTATTAAGATAAACAGAAGAAAGGAGATGTGTGAGTGATTTCCATTTTAATTTCTGAATTTTCAGGGCAGTTTGTTACTAACAGTGGCAAAATATGGAAGGCCCAGAACATGTTTGGGAGAGCCAGTTGGGGAGGAGAGCCAGTTTGGTGTAGTGGTTAAGTGTGTGGACTCTTATCTGGAAGATCCGGGTTTGATTCCCCACTCCTCCACTTCACCTGCTGGAATAGCCTTGGGTCAGCCATAGCTCTGGCAAAGGTTGTCCTTGAAAGGGCAGCTGCTGTGAGAGTCTTCTCAGCCCCACCCACCTCATAGGGTGTCTGTTGTGGGGGAAGAAGATAAAGGAGATTGTGAGCCGCTCTGAGACTCTGAGATTTGGAGTGGAGGGTGGGATATAAATCCAATATCATCATTATCATCATCATGTTTCATGGAGCAACATGGAATTCATTGTGATGCATGCCAACACAAGCAGGCACATCAATGTGATTCCTATCCCAATTCCCTTCCAAGCATCTCCTGAAATGGCCCTGGCTAGCTGCTGTTTTGGGAAGCTTATGTGCACTGGTGGCCTATGCATTATCTGATGGGCTACATGTAATTTTTCTCCATGAGGCAAGTAGTAGCTCCCCAAGCATTCAGGAAAGCAATGCAGGTGGGAAGGCTTAAACCCTCCTTCCATGCCATGGCCCTAATCTGAAAGACCCCACCTACACACCCTCAGCCATTCCTGGAAATTATGTTTCAGCACTGAATTCCCTGTGTATGTCTAGTTCAACATAAGGGAGAACATGGGGAGGAAACCTAAATAGTGTAATGTACAGTTAAGTCTCCAGTGTGCCCTGTGCCATCACAAGTAACAAAATTTTTGACAAAGAATATGACGGTGGAACAAATTCAGGCCTTCCAGCAAAAATCAGGATTTTTGTATGAAAAAAGAATCAAGTATTTAGGTGTGATTAATTCAAACAGATGTAGCAGTTTAAAAGCAGATAATTATAACAAACTACTTAAAGAAATTAAAAAAGATTTGGAAAAATGGCATGATTTGAACTTATCTTTAATGGGAAGGATAGCCTTAATAAAGATGAATATTTTACCAAGGTTACTATTTTTGTTTCAAACTATCCCAATATTTTAAATAGTGGATTTTTTCAAGAACTATACAAGATGGTTGTTAAATATGTGTGGCAAGGTAAAAAATCTAGAATCAAATTAAAGACACTGCAAGACTCTAAATTAAGAGCAGGTATGGGCCTGCCAGACTGGCAATTGTATTACAGAGCATCTGCACTTCTGTGGATAAGAGATTGGATATTGTTGAAAGACAAGATACAATTGTTTTTAGAAGGACATGATTTGACTATGGGATGGCATGCTTATTTGTGGTATCTATTCGTGAAGGCCACTCTTATTTTAAGAATCATTGGTTTCGGAAATCATTATATCATACCTGGTCATGGATAAAGCCTAAAATTTATCAAAAAATTCCAAGATGGGTTTCACCAGTAGAAGCATTTACTCACCCAAATCTTTTAAAATTAAACCAGAGTTACAGGTATGATGATTTGTTGGGGAAAGATAATCAACTGAAAACTAAAGAAGAATTGGAAAATACGGACATTAAAATGAATTGGTGGTTGAGAATGCAAGTTGAATCTAGATATGCTAAAGACAAGGCAATAGGCTTCATTACTGAACAATACTTATTTGATAAAATTCTTTTGGGACCACAAGAAAAGCTAATCTCCAAATTGTATGCATATCTACTTCAAATGAAGACACAAGATGAAGTTGTAAAGGACTGCATGGTTCAATGGGCAAAAAAATTTGGTTATAATATTACATTAGAACAATGGGAAAGACCGTGGAGGTTAAATGTTAAATTAACCAGATCAGTAACCTTTAAAGAAAACCTTTACAAGATGTTTTATAGATAGTACTTGACCCCACAGAAATTGTGTAAGATTTATACCAATATGTCTAACAAATGTTGGAAGTGCACTAAACAGATTGGTACTTTTTACCATATGTGGTGGACATGTGAGATGGTGAAAAACTACTGGAAAATGGTACATGAAATGTTACAGAAGGTTATGAAGACTCAGATACATTTCAAACCAGAACTTTTTAAATTAAATATATTTCCAGAGAACTATTCTAAAGAGATGAGACACCTGTTGGCACATTTTCATACAGCAGCTAGGATCCTTTTGGCGCAGAGATGGAAATCTCAGGAAATTCCCACAAAAATGGACTTGGTGGGAAAAATTTTAGAGACAGCGGAGCTGGACTTTTTATCCCAGTTGATGGCTGGGAAATCTAAAGAAGAAGCAAGGAAAAATTGGATGAAACTGCATGCCTGGTTGGACACTCAAGACTCTTAAGATTCTCTGGTGTGAACTGATTTTGTTTTTCTGTTTTCCTGTATTTTATATTATAACATTTACCTTTACTGGAATTATCAAATTTATCTTTAATGGAATTGTCAAATTATTAGATAATAACAAAAGACTTATACTATTAAATTTTAAAATGGTTCATATATAGCTTAGATAAAATAATATGGGACAATTTAAGTAAAGAAAACACTGTAGAATTATCCTTCTGTTTTTGGAAAGTATTTTATGTAAAACAAGGCCAGGATGTATTGTGCTTTCATTTTTCTTTTTCCCTATCCCCATTCCTCAATCTTTTCTGAAACTAATAAAACTTTTGAAAAGTCGCAAGTAACAAATTAATAGGGCCTAAATGTCTAATGCAGTGACCTAGATAGCCCAGGCTAGCCCAATCTCATCAGATCTTGGAAGTTAAACAGGGCCAGCACTAGCCAGTATTTGAATGGGAGACCATCATAGAAGTCCAGGGTTGCTATGCAGAGACAAGCAATTGCAAACTACCTCTGAACTCCTCTTGCCTTTGAAAACCCTACAGGATTGCCAAAAGTCTGGTGTGACTTGATGGAAAAAAAATGTCTAATACATGTAGAACTGGCACACCTTGCTAAAAGGGAGATATATAAGTGGCTGAAAGCACACACACACACACACACACAAAGATTGCACACGAGTCTGACATCAACTGATCTCTGCTTCTCATGAAGGGCAATGCCATTCTGAATATGTAACATTAACCGAGCCCTCCTAAGCAGAATCACATCCTTCAAAGTCCATTGAAATCAATCCTAAAAACTAGGGCTACAACCATTTCATTTTATAGGCTTCAGTGGGGCAGCTCTATATACAGTAGAAGATTTAGAAATATATGCACAAATGCCACATGAATAACGGCGTACATTGTTTGGCCTCTTAGCTCAGTAAAGCAAGCATTGTCTGATGCCAGATGGTATGAAAAGATTCAGCCTTTGGAATCTTCTTTGATCACATTAAAAAAACAAACACCAGAATGGTTCAGAACGGGATAACTCTGTGATCTCAAATAAGGTAGAAGCAGCAGCCACGCTGAAGGGCACACAACTGTTCTCCATCTTTACATGACCTGAAATGAGAAATGGAAATCTTTAAATATCAGAGTTAAGCAAGCTTAAAGTATCTCACACAAGTCAAAAGCTATTGATCATCAGTTCCCACATAGCAGATGATATAGATCACTGCTTTCAACCATTTCAGGAAAATAACAGGTATTGATCTGTGATGGTGAATGATGAAAGTTTGAATGTTTCAGAAGATCACTCCCATGCTGAATGGGAACCAAAACACCATTTGTCAAAGAGAATGTAAGAGAAGCCATATTGGATCAGGCCAATGGCCCATCCAGTCCAACACTCTGTGTCACATAGTGGCCAAAAAACCCAAGTGCCGTCAGGAGGTTCATCAGTGAGTCAGGACACTAGAAGCCCTCCCACTGTGCCCCCCCCCCCCCGCAAGCACCAAGAATATAGAGCATCACTGCCCCAGGCAGAGAGTTCCAATGATAAGCTGTGGCTAATATCCACTGATGGACCTCTGCTCCATATGCTGATCCAATCCCCTCTTGAAGCTGTCTGTGCTTGTAGTCACCACCACCTCCTGTGGCAGTTAATTCCATGTGTTAATCACCCTTTGGGTAAAGAAGTACTTCCTTTTATCAGTTCTAATCCGACTGCTCAGCAATTTCATAGAATGTCCACGAGTTCTCATCTTGTGAAGACCCATCCAGTAAGATTTTAAAGCTTGTGTAATTTGGACCATGAAGAAAAGGTCACATCCTATTATCCTTAAAAATCTCTGCCTGGCTGTAGAAAAATACAGATAACCGCTACTTGGATTAATAGCAACAGGCCTTTACCTCAGAAGACACACAGGTATCATCAAAAGACATTTTTGAAGTTGACAGGTAAGCATCTGTGATGGTGATATCATCCAGTTCAGTGTTGAAGTGATCGGACTCCTTGATGACACTATAGTTGAGGGCCACACTGTAGTTGGTGGGCTTTTCGGATTGTTTCTGTTGGCATTTGCAGAGTTTCCTGAAGGCTGCTCGGAACTTCTGGGACATGAGGTTGTAAATCACAGGGTTGATGGCACTGTTTAGGTAAATGCAGATTCGGCAGAACAGCAGGAACCAATTTTCTTGGAAAGGGTTAGATAGGAAAGAGTTGATGACCACCAGGGTCCGGTAAGGCATCCACAGTAATGCAAACAGAATGACAACCACAGCCAGCATCTTGGTGACCTTGGGAAAAATGGAAAGGTATAACCTGTCAGCAATAGAAATGAACAAAGCATGAAGGCAGTATGGTAAACCATTAATGCAGTGATTCCCAAAGTAGCACCCATGAGCAAAAGGGTACCTGCTGATAGATTTCCTGTCAGAGATTTGCTTTTTATCCAAAGAGTCTGTTCCTGAAAGTGAATGGTCAGTCCTGAATTTCCTCCACCCCACTGGACCATTGGGTTGTTAACCTGCAGGTAGGACCTGACAATCTCCCACAATTGCAACTGAAAATGACTGCCTTGGATATATGGCATTATACCACACATGGGTCCCTTCCTTCCCTAAACCCTGTCCTCCTCAGGTGCCATCCCCAAATCAGGAATTTCCCAATTCAGAGCTAGCAACTGAAAATGAGGTGCTTCAGAAGATTAGAAGGCATCACCATTGTGTCTTCAGGAAGCACCCAATCTGAAACAGCTGCCTGTGTCACAAGAGTTTGCTAGACTTCGCCTGCAATATTCCAACATTTTATGATTGACTTCAGCCCCAATGTCAGCCATTTTGTGTTGCACTGACTTAAAATTCTGAAAATGCCCACAAGCTCAACAAGACTCTCCCTAAAAGCTAAAAAGACTAAATTTAGTCCTTTATGCTGTCGAAGGCTTTCACGGCCAGAGTTCATTAGTTGTAGATTTTCTCTACAACTTGGCAACTTGGCTCTAGTCTTGGCATTGTGAGATGTAACGTTTTACCAACAGCTGTGACTGGCAGAGTTCTCGCCTTCATTCTGTCATCAGAGGTATAACCCAGAAAACTGGGTCAAAGTGAGAAGAAGATGGTAGGCAGGTAATTTATATCTACTCAGGAAGGTGGGGGTAGGAAAGCTTCTCTATTAGCACGTCACAGCCTGGGAAACTCCTACAAGATAATGACTCAGCCCTACCCCACCTTCCTGAGTAGATATAAATTACCTGCTTACAAGGCTTTTTTTGTAGAAAAAGCCCAGCAGAAACTAATTTGTATATTAGGCCACGCACACCCTGACATCACAATTGTTTCACACAGAGCAGGAGATCAGTTGCATATTAGGCCACACCCCCTGACACCAAGCCAAAAAAAGCCCTGCGTGCCTACTAACCATCTTCTCACTTTGACCCAGAGAGAACTCCAGTTTTCTGGGTTTAGACCTCTGAGAATGCCAGTCACAGTTGCTAGTGAAACATCAGGTCTCACAATGCCAAGACCATGGCCATCTCTTGGCTTGACTTCGCGTACGAAGATTTAAGAAAGGTGCAGTAGTCCACGTCTGCTACAGGCTCGCTGGTGGCTGACAAGACCAATGTGGGACAGGCAGGTCCGGCCACAGTGGCTGCAGGGAAAAGTCTGATTTGGGGTTGGTGCTGTAGCAGTACGATTCTTCCTCAATCTCCTTTTGTCCTCAAGACCAGCTTGAGGACCATGGCCATACAGCCCAGAAAATCTACAACTAATGTACTTTGGTCATATTATGAGAAGTCAAGACTCACTAGAAAATACAATAGTGCTAGGAAAAGTTGAAGGCATCAGGAAAAGAGGAAGACCCAACATGAGATGGATTGGCTCAGTCAAGGAAGCCAAGGCCTTCAGTTTGCAAGACCTGAGAAAGGCTATTAGCAGTAAGATGTTTTTGAGGCCATTGGTTCATAGGGCTGTCATGTCAGAAGTGACTTGACAGCATTTAACACGCATAGATTCCCCCGGAGAAGGTTTTGAAAGGCCTCAAAATTTTAAACGTACTTTTGACTGGAATAAAAGATGGCTTTCTTTTCAATGTTTAGCTATACTCTTTTGGGCTTTGCCTTTGGCCCCTCTTTCAGTGTTTGGCATGGCCCCTGTTTCCTTTGCTGGTAGGAACAGGGCAGCTTGGGATGGTGTGGGATGATGAAAGAGTATAAATCTCCTCACTTGAGTGCATTTTTGAGAATAAAAACTAGATCTCTACCACCTCACTAGAGTCTTTATTAGTGAGTTAGATTTTTATCCCATCTTACCCTGTATCAAGGGCTCAGGGCAGCCAGCAGCGGACTGGTCAGAGTGTCAGCTTGCCTGATGGCAAGTGGGCCCCCTTAAACATTAGACAATATGTTAAAAATGTTAATGACCTTATAGTAGCTTGAAACCATTATAGACGTTCCAGTATTATTATTGTAATGCTACTAAAATTTACATGGTATTTAGGGTTGCCAGCCTCCAGGTGGCAGAGGAATAGAAAGCAATGCTGCCGTGAACCCCAGCCTCCAAGTAATTACAAAATGAATAACGAATTAAATACAAATGTATAATATATTCAGATAACATCAATGTAATCATTCAGTTTTATATATAGTCCAAGGAACTCAAGCATCAGAACACCAGTCCCATTATTCTTCAGCAAATTAATGTCAGAGTTCTTCAGGAGAGTTCTGATGAAATTGATCAGTGTTCAATCAATTCACATTCATGAAAAATGCAGCAAGCAATCCAAAGGCAACAGGTCTGTACTAGTGCCCCTGTTTCGCATAGAGCTTTTTCACGCTGCATGAGGAAAAATTTTGTTAGGATTTCATAAAATTATTAAAAAATATATCATGTGTGTACACATCAGTGAATTCTCCAAATACATACCTTCCAATAAAGATTTTTATTCACTGGGTAAGAAAGCCAAATACTTTCGTCAGTGAATGACCCTGAAGGCATTACTTATACATATCAATTAAACCCAATATATACACACAAGTGCAACCTCTTAGTGTTCCTTAAAGATACATCTTCCATGGTAGAAAAACATTCCTAATTACAATCTTCTATATATAAAGCAAGGACAGTTTTTACATGAATCCAATGCAAAATATCGTACTCCGTTATACAGTTATAAAAACAAGTAAGGTTCCATTCATTTTTTTAGCCCATGAGAAGTATTTAATTTTAAAATCATGCTCATTTCCTGTTGTAAAAGCCATCTATGGCAATCCAACTTATCCTGCAATCTAGAAGGAAACTTGAGAATAACACAAAAGTGCATCGATTCTGGTTGATGATTCACGGCTGTAAAATGTTCTACAAGTGGAGCACCTATCACGTGATTCTTCACCCGTGATTTGTGCTCCAACACGTGTGTGCACACTGCTCGTGTTGTAGAACCCAAATAAATTTTATTGCACAGACAGAGAATTATATAAATACATTTTTTCATTGTACATGTTGTTGTTTCTCTTAAGGATACTCTAAAACCAGAAGTCGAATGAATTAATTCCTTAGTTTGTATAGACAGACCACAAGTGGAACAGACATCGCATTTAAAGTGCCCGCCTGTATTTTTTGGCATTTCCTGTTGAACTGCAAAATCTGATTTAATCAGAAGTTCACTGATATTTCTAGATCTTCTAAACCCCATCCTAGGAATTTCCTGGCATCCTGGCAAATTCTTTACAACAGGGGTGGGAAACCTTTTTTCTGCCAAGGGCCATATGGATATTTATAACATCATTCGCGGGCCATAAAAAATTATCAACTTAAAAAACAGTGCTCTGCCGAGGGAGAATGATTCAGGCCAGCAAAATTAATGCAAATAATTGTTTTTCTATTTGAAGTCATGTGGGGATTAGGCTTTCCCTACATGACTTCAAATAGAACAACAAACCAAATTTTTAAAATTATATTGTAATTGGACTGTGTTAATGGAGAATACTGCATGGCGCAAGTAATCCTCTTGCGTCCACTATCACTCTGTTCCTGTTGAGGTTTTTAAAGTAAAGTTTGCCTCTGAACCCAGTTAATCCTGGTAACCACCTCCTGCAAAATATTGTTGGGATCCCCTCAGGATCTAAATTGTTGGCAGATATTGTCTTATTCCTTTTCAAAGTCCTGTTGCGTAGTAGAATTGCGGTTAGCCCTTATCATCTGGCTATAAGGTAAACTAGCTCTCAAATGCCTCTGATGATAAGATTGGAAATGCAGAAGAGCACTCCTGTCCATTGGCTTCCTATAAATTTTAACAACCAAAGTATTATCTTTGATTTTGTAAACACAAGTATCCAGGAAAGCAATAACCTGCTTATCTGCCACATAAGAGAACTTAATTGAATGGTGTACTCCATCCATTCATCCACTCCATTAAAGGGGCAACCATCGACTCATGTGTCACCACAACCATGATGTCATCAATATATCTTTTAAACCAAACGATGGGGGAAAAAACTGGATTAATTTGAGGATTACAAAAATATCTGTTTTCAAGGTCCACCAAAAATAGGCACGCCAGGCTAGGAGAAAAGGGGATTCCCATGGAATCCCCCTTTACTTGTAAGTAGAATTGCTGGTCAAATCTAAAAAAAATTGTGCTCAAAAATCAAGTCAATTAAATCCAACAGGAAATATGTTGGAGGTTCCTGTTTCTGCCTAGTGTCCAAAATATTATGTAGTAGTAATTTGGCTTCCTCAAGGGGTATGTTAGTATAAAGGGAGGTGACATCCATAGAAATCAAAACCGAGTCCCCAGGAACCTCTAACACTTCTACTTGAGTCACAAAATCTGAAGTGTCCTTTATGTAAGTTTTAATGTTAACAACATGAGGTTTCAAGAAATAGTCCACATACTGACTTAATGGTTCTAATAGCGATGCCAAGGCTGATAGGATAGGGTGCCCAGGCAGTGAAAATTCCTTTTTATGAATCTTTGGAAGTATATAAAATACTGGTGCTCTTGGATACGGTTTTCTTAAAGAGCTAGCAATTTTATCTGTGATGTAACCCAATTCAGTTATAGTGATATCAATTAGTTTTGCTACCTTTTCAGTTGGATCTGTCATTAAGGACTTATAATACATAGTGTCAGCGCTTGTTTCAGTTTCCAGTTTTTCATGTTAACTGTAGTTGTTGATTGTGAGAGTTCTCCCCGTGCAAATAAAGGGTTGATGTCTTGAGCCAATTTGTCTCTGCTGAATGGACCTCAGGATAGGTGCCTGAGTGAGTACTCTAATCTGGGAACCCACAGCCAAAGGCGGCATTACAAAGGGAATTGATCTCTGTCACCTGGAGATCCATTGTAATTCCAGGAGAACTCTAGGTCTTGCCTGATGCTTGGCAACCTCAAGGGAGAATGGGCTTCCCACTTCCCCCTGTGTTGCTTAAACAGTAGGTTCCTGGTTATTATTACCATCATAGGTAATAATAAAAGGTTCAAAGTCTACTTATCTTCAGAAATCCCGTATATCAAAAAAGACTTTATTTGAAAGCATTCTGGTGCATTACTTAGACTTTTTCCACATTTGTGTATATGAACTTACCTTCTGGTGAATTGTATGTATAAGCCATAGGTGTCAAATTCATTTGCTATAAAGGCTGGATCTTGACCTTGTTGGGTTGGGCAATGGGTATCATTTAATGCCAGATCATGGGGATATAAACTTTATAAAGACACAGACAAACACACACATGCAACCCAATCTACCTCACTGGCTTGCTGTAGCAACCAACAGAAGGAAGAGAGGCTTGGCTCTCTAGCTCTGCTGTGCAATTGAGAGAGCCTGGCAAAGCTTGCTCTCCTTCTCCTACTTCCTCCCCAAGGGAGGAGCTTTGCTCTGTAGCTCTTGTGTGATTGAGCAAGCCTGAAAAAGCAAGTGGTTATGCAGAAGGAAGCAAGAGAGGGAGAAGGAAGCAGATGATAGTGAGTTGCTTGCGGACCTGATAGTAGCCTTCCGGGGGCCTGATTCAGACCCCGGGCCACATGTTTGACATCCCTGGTATAAGCTGATATTTATTCCTTACTAGCAATTGCTTTACCCCCGAGATTCTGCTTTACTTGGAGCAAGCGACCGATTTCCTACTAGTCACTGAGCAGCTGCATTTTGACTTGCTGTTCCCTCCAATTTCCCTCACAGCTTCAGGATCTCAAAAAAAAACAAGACCAAGTTGCCACAGGGGAAATTGGAGGGAGCCTCAAGTAAAAATGTGGCTGTGCAGTGACTAGTGGGGAATCGGTCACTTGCTCCAAGGAAAACAAAAGCCCAGGGGTGGAGCAACTGCTAGCGAGGAATCAGCATCTGTCTTTTGTACCGATTCATTATATGGAGCTATATTAGAGTATTTTCAGAAATGAATTTATAGTGTGTTTTTCTTTAATTAGTTTTTGGGGGCTGACATCTCTCAAGTCTATGTGTCCTTTTAAACATCATATCCATTGAGATTGCCATACAATCAATAATGTATTGGAGGGAGGGCGTTTGAACAACTGTTTCTCTGGCCAGCAGGGATCTGAGTTTCTTTTTTTTTTTTCATTTTGTAGGGAAATGTAATTGTGGCAGCTTCGGGTGAAGTTTAGGACACCTGTCCTCTCTCCAAAAGGCACATCCCATAAAAGCGGAGTGGCACATCTGATACAAGCATAACTGCACGTATCCATGATATGTGATACACAGCAGCCAGCGGGGATATTGATGCTGGATTAGGGTCATGGCCATTGTCTACCAGAGTCATACATGGCCTTGGAAATTCAGGCTGCGTTTCTCACATTAAATGGATTTCCTAAAAGTCCAAGTGAATTGCTCATTTGATCCCCCCTGTTCTTTCATGGGGCACTGTTGCTGACATAGTGTTTGTACTACACTATAATTGGTTCTCTGTTGAAGAGACTATTTAGGTAGATGTTAGGTAGATGTTAGGTGGATGCAAAGATCCAGCAGTGTGCTCAGCACCTTGGAACAGGCATTAACTACAAATCAGAGGAACATAAGTAGTTCAGACTTCTTTTTTCCTGAATAATGGCATGCCTTTGTCCATGCAAGCTACAACTAAGAGAACTTAATCTGATGTCTCCCCTCAATATGGGGGACAATTAATAAGAAATTTGTAGTAATTTTTTAAAAAATGTCCCACTCAGTGCACACCTGAAACTCCTTGTGCACATATTTTAAAAATATTGCACAGGGTTATTAGGCATTGAAAAAATAATACATAGGCAAATGGAATGAACATTCTTAGAACCATAGAGTTGGAAGGAACCTCCAGTGTCATCTAGTTCAACCCCCTGCACAATACAGGAAATTCACAAATAAGCCCTCCCCCCCCACTAAATTCACAGAATCTGCATTGCTGTCAGATGGCCATCCAGCCTCTGTGTAAAAACCTCAAAAGAAGGAGAACCCATCACCTCCTGAGGAAGCCTGATCCAATGAGGAACCACTCTAACTGTCAGGAAATTCTTCCTAATGTTGAGCTGGAAATTTAATTTCAACCCATTGGTTCTGGTCCTTCCTTTTGGGGCCACAGAAAACAATTCTGCAACATCCTCTATATGACAGCCCTTCAAGTATTTGAAGATGGTGATTATATTACCTCTCAGCCACCTCCTCTCCAGGCTAAACATGTCCAGCTCCTTCAATCTTTCTTCATAGGACTTGAGGAACATTTTTGAACTTCTTTGAGTCACATCAATGAATAGTGCATTCGCCCATCATTTTGATTTTGCCAATACTTGAAGGACTGCCTCTTCTCATATTATCCAGTCTTCTAGCTAACTTCTTCCTCAAAAGCCCAGTTTTCTGTGCTCCCCATCCAGAGATACGATGTGGGTGATGAACAGAGACATAGATTTTTCAGTGGTGGCACTTTACCTTTGGAATGCACTCCACCCCATGAGGTTTGCCTGGCATCTATGCTACTTTCCTTTAGGCACCAAGATAATGCTCTTAATGAATGGTCTGTAGATCTTTTATTTACGGCTTGCAGACTGTTTTATCCATACCGTTAGGTTGATCAATGTGTAGGCTGTACTTTTTTAACAGCCTGTCTCCTTTTTAATGGTCTGTTTTAATAGCTCTGTTTGTTTCAGATGGCTTTTTTTTGTTTTTAGTGGCTATTAAAAAAATGTTTTGTTTTAATATTTTAATTATAGATCACCTCAAGTGAGTCTCTGGAGAAGCAGTGTAGAAATTTTCCCAGTGAAATAAATCATTGGGAAATGATGCTTCCTCAAACTAAAGCACTGATTGTACAGCATTCTGTGCCACCCAATAATGATATACACTTAGATGGATGCATGGAATCAGAGGACTTTCATGATGACAATAATATTTTTCAGTGATCTCAATACCTAGCCTTTTTTTTAAAAAAGCCCAGCAAGAATCATTTGCATATTAGGCCACACCCCCTAATGCCAAGCCAGCTGCAACTGCGTTCCTGTGCGTTCCTGCTCCAAAAAAAAAGCCCTGTCAATACCACGTGCTACACAAACACTTCAGTGAAAAAAGATTTACAATAACATGCAAATACTCAAAGCAGACAATTTTGGAAGTAGATTCCGGTAGGTACCCGTGTTGGTCTGAAGCAATAGAACAAAATTTGAGTCCTGTGGTACCTTTAAGACCAACGAAGTTTAATTCTGGGTATATGTTTTTGTGTGCATTGTCAGGTGCCACTGAACTCAAACGTCATAATTTTGGAAGTACCGTACTTAGTCCTAATGGATGCTTTGGGTTGGCTAAAAAATGAATTCACTGTCCCCCCACCCAATACCTCAAGTTATACAACAAAAGCACCTTTTAAAAAATACTGTTTGGTGGTGACCAATTATGATTTTTTTTCTACTCAACAAATTTACCTCAAGCTTTTGACCCAAAATATTCTCCACACTCCTGAGTTAAAATAGCTGCCTTTTCCTGTAACTTGGATATAGGTCTTACTAGTTTGTTTCTATGTTTTTTTTTTTTTTTAGTTTCCATCCTAGGAGGAGGATATGACTAGCATGCCAGCTTTTAGGAACGGTGATTGACCACCAAAGGTCATTAAACAAGCACCTTTACACAAAGGGCTAAACAGTTGTGCATCTGTTCATTTTACACAATACAAGATCACATCTATAATATTGCATTTTAAAAACCCTGAGAAGCAAAATGACAAGAATAAAGATGTGGCCATCTCATCTAATTTTCTCACCAAAGGATCACAAAATAGTGAAATATGCTCCAACACAGTATTTGCATTCAACATCTCTCCTGTTCTGAATTAGAAAAATGAGACCTTGACCCGGCATTCTTCAAAAGATGTTCTTCCCAGCGTGCTATATTATAATCTCATTGATCTTGATCCTAGCCGATGTTACCATCTCAAATTTTACATTCTTTCTTAAGTGCAGCCTCATCCAATTGGCCTAATTGAACCAAATAATGAGAACGGAATGACTACCCTAATCAGAAGGGTGCAATGAAGCATAAGAGATTATGTCCATTCATTCATACAATTTTTTTTTAATTTCAATCCGATTAAGTTTATATTTCTGGCAAATTAATTGGGGGAGAGTAACTGGCTGGGAGGGTCTTTGCAATTAAGGAGCCATCAGCATTAATTCAATTATTATTCAATTTTAGCTAATTAATTAAAGGGGAGATTGTGGGGTTGGGGTTTTAGATTAAATTAGCTGTTAGATTAAATTAGGAAACTGATTGATTGGCGAGAGAGGAGAGGGTTGGGGAGCTAGCTTGTTGTTTAGCACCCGGAGTAGGGTGATGAGCTGGGCCTATTCACAGCTGGTCTGAGGCTGTGGCGGAGACTAGCAGGGGATGACCGGCGCTCTCCCTGATTCTGTTCAACATCTACATGCGTCCCCTTGCCCAGATTGCCCGGAGGTATGGGTTGGGTTGTCACCAGTACACTGATGACATCCAGCTCTATCTACAGATGGACAGCCGGCCTGACTGTGTTCCAGAAAATTTGGACCTGGCACTACAAGCCGTGGCTGGATGGCTTAGGCTAAGTAGATTGAAGCTCAATCCAGCGAAGACAGAGGTCCTTTGTTTGAGTCGTGGCAGTGTGGGAAGGGAAATTCCCCTAATGGCATTTGATGGTGCACCACTGGCAATGGTGCACAAGGTCAAGAGCTTGGGGGTGCTACTGGAGCCTGCCTTGACAATGGAAACCCAGATAGCAGCTACTGCTAAATCCACGTTTTTCCATCTTAGGCGGATAAGGCAGTTGGTCGCCTTCCTGGAGTGCAGCGACCTGGCAACAGTGATCCATACAACGGTCACCTCGAGGCTGGACTACTGTAATGCCCTCTACATGCGGCTGCCCTTGTGCCAAACCTGGAAGCTGCAGCTAGTGCAGAATGAGGTCACCTGGCTGTTATTGGGGCTCCCCAGGTGGGAGCACATTCAGCCGGGACTGCAGGAACTGCACTGGCTGCCAATAGTATACCGGATTTGTTAAAAGGTGCTGGTTATTACCTTTAAAGCCCTATATGGCCTAGGACCTGCCTATCTTAGGGACTGTCTCTCCCCACATGTTACCCAGAGAGTACTTAGATCGGGATCACAAAATCTATTAGTAATCCCCGGGCTGAAGGAGGCCCGATTGAAATCAACCAGAGACAGGGCCTTCTCAATTGTAGCCCTCTGCTGGTGGAACCAACTGCCAGATGAAGTGAGAGCCTTGCGGAACCTTGTGCAGTTCTGCAGGGCCTGCAAGACTGTCCTCTTCCGGCTGGCATTCAATTGACTCGGCACCGGTATTTAAGAGAAGTGGAAGAAGGCCGTCGCCACCAGAATAGCACCAACTCAATATTCTGTTTTAACTGTTTTAAACATTGCATATCTATTTTATAACTGAATGTGTAGTTTTAATACTTATTAATTTAATTGTTTGTGGGATTTTATGTTGTGAGCCGCCCTGAACCTGCTTCGGCGGGGAAGGCGATATATAAATCAAAATAAATAAATAAAATAAATAACTTTTATTATGAATTTATCAATATTACAGACATAATATTAGGAAGTAAAATAATATATGCCAACGTCATACATTTATGTTGAAATAATACACAGAAAATACTGCATAAGCTATTTTCTATAAGCACACTGACATCTAAACTCATTATATTCATATCAATATTTGTGGCTATTCTTAATGGTCAATCTTTACTATCACTTTTTTCAGAACCAAGCCTGTATATACATAAATCAAAAATAAATTAAACTATTATAATAATGATTCTTCAGAATTAGCTCATGTTCTGCCATTTATGTAATAAATGGATACCACACTGCTACTACTTTGTTTTGGTATTGTGTTTCTGTTGAGCTTGATAAAGTATATGTTAATTTGTGCATTATAAAGCATTCCCAATTTTTTTCATGCCATAATTGTATGGTTGGTGGGGAATGGTCAACCCATTTGGTTGTTAAGGTGAGTCTTGCCATAGACCATGGGTGGTGAACATCTGTCCCAAGGGGCGTATATGGTCCTCGAGGGCACTTGGTGTGGCCCTTGGGGATTGCTGAACCAAACCAAGCCATGTGGCAGCCTGCCCGGGGCCTGGCCGGCCAGTGAGGATCTTGGGGTTGTGCAGCAGCCTCCCCAGGGTCAGACAGGGATCACAGGGCCCAGATGTACTGTGTGGCAGCCTCCCTGGGGCCTGGCTGGCTGGCCAGAATTGCTGCAGGGCCTGGAAAAGTTACTGTCACAGTTCAGTTTGCACATGATTATCCTAGATGGTGTGGCCTAATATGCTAATGAATGTGTGACATAATATAGGGATGTGTTCTAATATGCTACTGAGTTCCTGCTGGGCTTTTTCTACAAAAAAGCCCTGGACCTATGCATTTGCCTAGGGCAGCAGGCCATGTGTGTGTGTGCGTGCCAGATTAGGCTTTCCCCGCATGACTTCAAATAGAAAAACAATTATTTGCATTAATTTTTCTGGCCTGAATCATTCTCCCTAGGCAGAGCACTGTTTTTTAAGTTGATATTTTTATGGCCCACAAATGATGTTATAAATATCCATATGGTCCTTGGCAGAAAAAAGGTTCCCCACCCCTGCCATAGACAGTAGAATTGTTATTAGTTCAGCTTGTGCTTTATTACCTTTGCTTACACCTCTGTTTAATAACATATTTTCTATTGTGCAATCAAAATTGCAGCCTGAGATTAAAATAATTTGTTGGTGTACTTTATGCCAAAAAGTTTGGATTTTATTGCAAGCCCACCATGAATGTATATAATCTGCTAGAGATCTACAATTTTTTCAACATAATGGGTTAAATTTTTTATTTATTTTATGCATTGTTTGGGGGGGGGGAAGGTACCTCATTAATACTTTAATAGCTTGGTAACGTACACTGAATATGCTAGAAGACAAGCTTGCTGAAGACCATATTTCTTCCCATTCTTCATTTGTGAGCTCCGTTTTGCAATCTATGCGCCATTGCTTTTGATAGGTAAGTATTTTTTCTTCTGTTGCTTTATTTAGTATTTTGTAAATACTAAATAATATTGCTTTTGAATACACTGATGATTTCTTAATATAGAGCTCAAATTCAGTTAATGATCTTAGCATTATCTGTTTTATTTGTGCTGATTCCACTAAATGTTTTAGTTGGAGGTATTTGTATCACATTATTTTTTGTCCTATTTTGCGTTCCAATGCCTGTTTCGTGAGTATTTTGCCTTTAGCTGTGATGTCAGTGATTCTAAATATGCCTGCCTTGCTCCATGCTGTGAAGTCTTGTGTTAACTGTCCTGGGGGGAACCATTTTTTATTAAGGAATGATGATAATATAGAGATGTTTGGAGCTAATTTGGGTTTTCTTTTGTACCAAATTTATAAAAAAAGTGTTTAGTTTTTATTTATTAGCTGTTGGTTCCATAATACCTCTGAGATTTTATTAGGTTGTAATGTTCTATTTTCTATAAATTCCCAGTCTAAATCTGTATTTTCGTTAATTGCTCTAATTATTGGTGTCAAATTGGCTGCCTCATAATATAAGGCTAAGTCTGTGTAGTCCATCCCTCCTCTTGCTGGTAAGCATCTTAAAGTATTGTGTCTTATCCTAGGTTTTTCATATGCCCATTCACACCTTGTTGCCATTTTCTAAGATCTTTTGAAGCAATCCTGATTGGAAGTGAGTGAAAGAAAAAAAGGTATCTTGTGAGTATAAAACTAAGTGAAACCTGTCCGGACAGATTAAGGTAAATCTGTTCCAGTCTTTTAACTGTTTAGTGACTTCTTGATGTAATTTGAAAAAATTATGATAAAATAATTGGTTTAAATTTAATGGAATTTGGATTCCCAATTATCACATTGTTTTTATAATCCAAGAAAAGTTAATCACCTTATTTATTTGTCTTTTATTGTTATCTGTAATATTAATTGGGTATATTTTTGATTTGCTCGGATTAAAATTAAGTCCAGAAACCTTGCTAAAATTATCTATTGTTGTTTGCAAAACTTTACTAGATTCTATAGGGTCAGTCAAGGAAAGCATTATGTCATTGGCATACAGGCCAATTTTCATTTCTCGATTTCCAATTGGTATGCCTGTTATTTTGGTATTTTTTTGTATGTCCTATGCTAAAATAAATAAAAGCGGTGACAAAGGGCTTCCCTGTCTAGTCCCTTTTTTGCAGATTAATAGGGTTGGCAATAATATTATTAATTTTTATTTTTGCTGTTGGGTTTTTGTGTATAGCATTTATTGCTGATTGGAATTTTAGTCCAAATCCCATTCTTTCTAAAAGTAATTTGAGGTAACTAATTTCTATATTGTCAAATGCCTTTTCAGCTTCAAGCGAAATTATTGTAGCTTCTGCTTTTTGAGTTTGACAATGTATAATTATATTTAGCAGTCTTCTCATACTGTCTGTCATATTGTGGTGTACCACAAAGTCGGTTTGGTTTTTGTTAATATAGTATGGCAAAATTTGTTTTAATCTATTGGCTAAGATCTTAGCAAATATTTTGGCATCTGTATTTATTAATGATATTGGCCTGTATGCTGATGTCTCTAAGTGGTTCATATTTGGTTTCGGAATAACTATAATATTGGCTTCTGACCATGAAGTAGGCATTATTCCAACCTCTATAATATGATTGCATAAATCTTTGAAATGCTCCACTAAGTCATATTTAAACATTTTAAATCCGTCAATCCCTGGAGCTGAGTTATTTTTAGCTGACCAATAGCTTCGCTTACCTCTTTCGTGGTTATTTGTGCCTCTAAGATGTTGTAATGGTCTGTGGTTAATTTTGGGATGCCATTCATGCATTTGTGATAGATCTGGAGTTAGCAAAATGGACACAAGACCTGTCCTCATGTCATTCTTGCCCTCTTCAAAGTGCCTTTTCCAAAAACATTTCTGCAGGCAGGCACAATACCCTCCTCCCTAAATTTCTGCACCAACTCACAGTCCCTTGAAACCTTCAACACCTTATTAGCCATCATGACTGCTGATCTATTAGGAAGAAAGCCAGCTCTGCTCCAGGCTGTCTTTGCACAGCTTACAGTGCAGTCCTAAGCAGGCCTACTCAAAATCCTGCTCAGGTCTACTCAATGGGGATTGCACCACTAGCATCTGCTGGACATCACCTTGCTAAGGATCTGGCACCTGTTGGACTGATAAACTCAACACACCTTCTAGCCAACTGGTGGTACTACAGAATTCAAGCCAAAAGTTCCAGCTGTTTGCAAGGCCACATCAGTAGCTCATAGGCTACAATATTTAGGCATCACTCATAAACTTCTGTTTCTGAGACACGCTGGTACCCAGAGCTTTTTCTAAGCAGGATCACACAGGAACGCAGTTCTGGCTGGCTTGGTGTTGGTGTGTGTGGCCTAATATGCAAATGAGTTTCTGCTGGGCTTTTTCTACAAAACCCCCTGTGTGAAACAATGCTGATGTCAGGGGGCATGGCCTAATATGCAAATGAATTCCTGCTGGGCTTTTTCTACCAAAAAAGCCCTGCTAGTACCCAACATTGCTCTTCTGCCCTAGTGATATTTCTTGTCACTTTTCCTTCTTATTCTTCACACAGTGTGAATTAATCCACTAAAAGTTCCCTTCAGTCTTCTCCTTTCAGCGCCAGCTGTAAAGTACCATTTCTTGTCCCTGGAAAAGTCAGTTTTCTCTATCCAACCCTCTCCTATTGATGTACAAATGTTCAGCAACTGGTATGAATGAATCTACGGCTCCGAATCGTGGGTTTTATACCGTCATCACCTGCGACTCCTTGAGCGCTTTCATCAGCGCTGCCTTCGCACCATCCTCAACATCCACTGGAGTGACTTTGTGACCAACACTGAAGTTCTCAAGCGGGCGGAGGTTACCAGCATCGAGGCACTGCTGTTGAAGACGCAGCTGCGCTGGGCAGGGCATATTTCTAGGATGGAAAACCACCGCCTTCCCAAGATTGCCCTGTATGGCAAACTCTCCACCGGTCATCGAAATAGAGGGGCACCAAAGAAGAGGTACAAGGACTCCTTGAAGAAATCCCTTGGCACCTGTCGCATCAACCATCACCAGTGGTCTGACCTAGCCTCAGATCGCAAAGCATGGAGGCACACCATCCACCAGGCTGTCTCTTCTTTTGAGAACGCACGCATAGCTGGTCTTGAGGACAAAAGGAGATTGAGGAAGAATCGCACTGCTACAGCACCAACCCTAAATCAGACTTTTCGCTGCAGCCACTGTGGCCGGACCTGCCTGTCCCGCATTGGTCTTGTCAGCCACCAGCGAGCCTGCAGCAGACGTGGACTATTGCACCCTTCTTAAATCTTCGTTCGTGAAGCCAAGCCGAGAGAGAGGTATGAATGTCTTGACTGCAATTCTGATTTTGTATCTGGGGAGCAGTAAGTGGAATGGAAGCATTTAAGGTCCAGATTATATGTACTGAATATGGTTGCCATCCTCCAGGTGGTGGCTGGAGATCTCCTGGGATTGCAACTGATCTCAAGACAATAGAGATCAATTCAGCTGGAGAAAATAGCTGCTTTGGAAGGTAGTCTCTATGGCATTCTATCCCACTGAAGTCCCTCCTCTCCCCAAACCCTGCCCTCCTCAGGCACCATTCCAAAAATCTCCAGGTATTTCCCAACTTGGAGTTAGTGTGTGGAATGAATGGTTATAAGAATGACAGCGAATGGTTATAAGGTGTCAGCGTATGGGTCCACAGGTGTACACAAAGATAGTTTCTACACTGAACCTGTGAAAATGGTTAGTAGACTAGCAAACATTCAAGACTGCAATTCTGTGCACACTTAGTAGACAGCAAGTCTCATGGAACTCTGATGACCTACTTCTTAGTAAACTTGTTATTGCATCTCATTTACCATGTTTTCTGTTCTGTTTGGCTTTATGACTGAATGATTATGAAAATCAAATTTCCCTTTTTAAATTTCCCACGTATGGAAGCCCTAGAGTGGTTCACAGGAAGTTGTATAACCTCTGTTAAAGAGCTCTGTAAAGATAACAGCTTTCTGCATATTTGACTTAATGCTTTAGTGAAACCCCATTACTTGTTATGTCTTTAGGGAGGGAAAGAATCAGTGCTGGAGGCAGTAGTGGTCATAAGGACTGTGCTTATTGGAGTGCAACAGTGAACTAGCTGAATAGGCCACAACTAGGCCTCAGTAACTCTAATTCCTCTTCTAATTATGGTCACAAGACCTGACCTGAGTCTCTCTTTTCTAGAGAAACTCTGGAAGTTGTCAATAGGCTTGCCAGCCTCCAGGTCCCAGCAGGGGATCCTCCAGTGTCCAGGCTCCAGGTTTCAGACCCCGCCCCAACAGTCAGATTGTGGCTTTAGATTTCAGCAGGTTTAGAAGAAGTAGACCTCTGCAAACTCTTTGTGCTTTGGAATGCATATGGAATCTCAGCAAGACCCAAAACTGCATCAGGATGAACAAGCAGCAGAGCCATGTGGCTCTTCCCAGTGAGTGTATGAGGGAGGAAGAGAGCATAATACTTGCATTCATTTCAGAAGAGTTTTGTATAATTAAATTGATATAGAGTTGGAAGGGACCACCAGGGTCATCTAGTCCAACCCTCTGAACAATGCAGAAAACCCACAAATACCTATCCCAAATTCACAGGATCTTCATCGCTGTCAGATGGCCATCTAGCCTCTGTTTAAAAACCTCCAAGGAAGGAGAGCCCACCACCTCCCGAGGAAGCCTGTTCCACTGAGGAATCATTCTAACTGTCAGGAAATTCTTCCTAATGTTGAGCCGGAAACTCTTTTGATTTAATTTCAACCCATTGGTTCTGGTCCTACCTTCCGGGGCCACAGAAAACAATTTCACACTATCCTCTATATGACAGCCCTTCACGTACTTGAAGATGGTGATCATATTACCGCTCAGCCGCCTCCTCTCCAGGCTAAACATGCCCAGCTACTTCAAACTTTCCTCATAGGACTTGGTCTCCAGACCCCTCACCATCTTCGTCGCCCTCCTCTGGACCCATTCCAGCTTGTCTATATCCTTCTTAAAATGTGGTGCCCAAAACTGAACACAATACTCCAGGTGAGGTCTTACCAGAGCAGAGTAAAGTGATACCATCGCATCACGTGATCTGGACACTATACTTCTGTTGATACAACCCAAAATTGCATTTGCCTTTTTAGCCACCACATCACACTGTTGTTAACTGGAACTGGAACTCCACCCCCTAAAGTAGACCTCTCTCCCCTATACTCTCATTTTCCTGTTAGTGGTTGGTGGAAATACAGCAAATTCTTACATTCAGCGACTCCCATGAGTAAAGCTATTGCCCTAGTGAGATCACAAAAGTGTGGACTTTTAAACTGTTTTTTTGGGCTGCATTGTGTATGTGTGCTGTGTGTGTATGTGTGTGTTCACTTTCATTTAGTGGAAGTGCACCTGCTAGGGGATGAGGAAATGAAGACTGTTTTCATAGGGACTGTGCTGCTGTATTTTTATACACCTCCTAAAATCTCCAGGCTACACCCCCGAAGTCCCCAGGTATTTTCTGAATTGGACCTGGCAACCCTAGTCTGTAAGGCAATAGTACTATACCACATAGCTAGCTGTAATCCTGCAACACTTGCTCAGGTCTTCTGATTGCTCTCACTGTGGTCTTCTTCCAGTCTATAAGCAACCTGGAAAGGAGGCCAAGCCATAAATATGAATCAGAAAAAGAACAAGTGTCCATTTTGATTTATCTTGCTTAATAGCAAAATCTTTAACCTTTTCAAACTGAGCTCCATCCTTTAACTCCAACCTCTGGGGGTTAAAGTGAGAAACACCTTTAATACATACAGTTTTGGAGGGTTTGGTGGGCAATAGAACCTGGGTGGCACAGAATCTCCTGCTTTAACAGGAGGGTTTGGCAATCATAGAGAGGGAACTGTGAGAAACACGATACTGTTACAGATAGATCACAGATCTGATCCAACATTATTCTTATATCCTTAAGAGCTTGGGGGTGGGGGGAATTAGCTCTGTGATTTTGAGATTTCAGTTATGTTTCATATCAAGCAGCCAAACACTCCAGGTTTTGAAAAGGATGCTGATTTCAAAAGGCAGTAATGAAAAGATGATCTCTAGCACTTGTTCGCATAGCTTTTCATGCTGGCATAGGCCCAGAGTTGGGGAAGCATCTGGGAATAATGTTTTATAAAACATTCATGTGGGAGGAGTGAAGTGCTTATGTTTGAATAACTGAATAGAATGCTTAACAGAGAGACTTGGCAAATACAAAGAGCAAACATAAGAGGGCCTCATAACTCGGAAAGCTGGAAGTACTTCATGGCTACTGCATAATTTTTTGTTCATAATGTAAGAGCATGGAATACATAGCAAAATGTTTCTCCTTCCCTGTGAATTCTGCCTTTCATTCAAGAGATCAGGGAACCTGTCATCACTCTTATGAGGTAAGTGGTGTTCAGAAGGGGATCTTTGCCGAATTTCCTTTCATAGCTGAGCACAAGAATGAACCCAGCTTCCCCTGGCTCATGGACAATAAAGTTATAATTTTAAAAGAGAAAAGAACCATCCTTTAAAAACATGTATTTTAAAAATCATCATAGTAAACAGGGAGCCTAGTTTCGAGTAGAAAAACCAAATGAAGATCAAAAGACTAAAGCCCATAATTCTTTCCTAGTTAGGCAAAGAGAAACCAGGTTTGCTGATTGTTATGAACACCTCGACGGGTAAAATGTATAACAACCTTCCCAATATAATTTCAAATGTAATAAATGCAATACAGTAGCTGGCCCAAAATGACACAAAATGAATGCTAGAAAGTGGATGCCAGGCAAGGACATATTACTTAGAAAGTGTGAGTCAAGAGCAGCTGACCTGCTAACAAGCTCTTTCCCACCTTAAGGAGATACATACTTCAGGACAAAGGGTTTCCCAAGAAACATATTGTCTCACCTGAATTAATTTCATCAGCCTTCCAGTCTCACTTCCCTTGACCTCTTTACCCTTATTAAGCAACACAACCCCAGGGCTTTTTGGTAGAAAAAGCCCAGCAGGAACTCATTTGCATATTAGGCCACACCCCCAGACACAAAACCAGCTGGAACTGCGTTCCTGTGTGTTCCTGCTCAAAAAAAAAAAAGCCCTGCTTAACACTATTCAGCAAACCCGGTAGCTTTTCCCATCCAATATTATCAGGGTCATCAAGTTTTTTACACCAATATTCCAACTCAGAAAGGCCCATCAAGTTATTGTTTTGGAGGAGAATACATCAGCTTGCCCCAGGGAGCAATTTGCCCCATAAATTATGACACTGTGCTTAATAAATGTGTTTCTGGTACCAACAGCATGCACCATCACTTTATGCATTTCTTCCCCCTGTGAAACACTGGCCATTTTGCTGCTGCATCTGTGGATTCCTACAACATCTGGTAATTATAGCCCCTTTCCCCTCAACTATTCCCACTTCTCCCTGATTTCTTCTTAGCTAGTATGTGTTTTAAGTGTGTTTGTGTTTTTCCCATTTGTTTACCTTTTAATAAAAAGCCTTTCTGGCTGAATATCTACCTGGCTTATGTGAGAGGTCTCTTAAAGGGGAAAAATCCTGGGATACATTGGTGGAGATCCCAGTTACCTACCTCTCACACTGTCTTCTTAAACTAATTCCCCCAATTAAATAGGAGACTGCCTCTTGGATAACAACTCCACCTTGAGATAAAAGACTTTGGGTGAATCACTCAACAATTTATGTTTTATGGATGGAGCAAGGCTGATCTTCTGCTGATCATTTTGAAACCTCTGAGGCCTGGTTTATATTTAAAAGCAGGCCGAAATGAGTAAATACAGTGAACCACTTGAGGTTGTGGATAGGCTACCATGGCCTTCAAATCTCCCATACATGAATAATTCACTGCAAATAAAAAAATTAGTGCAGCATACAAAATACTACCCTAAATGCTCCTTCCCTCTGTGATAAAGTTCTATATTTAAGATACTTGAAGCTGCCTTATACTTAGTTACTTGGCAATTAATAAATCATACTAGTTTTGTGTCAGCTTTTGTATCAAAAGCAAAGGAGTTGTCTTTCAAGGCTAGGGTTACCAACTCCAGATTGAGAAATTTCTGGAGATCTGAAGACAGTACTTGGGGAGAACAAAGTTTGGGGATGGAGGGAGGTCAGCAGAGATCTGATGTTACTCTAGGAAATCCATATCTGCTACTACAGTTAGGGTTGCGTGTGCACTTTGCACGCACAACGCAATTTGCATGCCGCTCTAGGTGTTTCCGGGAAAACTATATGGTTTTCCCAGATGCTCTAGCCATTTGGGAGGGCACGATGTACCATAGAGTTTTTCCTCCCAAATGGCTAGAGTGTCCAAGAAAACCATAGAATTTCCCCAGAAATATCTAGAGTGGCAGCTGTGTGACATTGCCAGCATGATGACATCACTTCCGGGTGACATCACCATGCCGACAACGTCAGGGGAGGTTCCCCCCACTGGCCCAATGTGGGCTGGCGGGTTGGGAACCTCCGGGGCGAGGGAACCCCTGCCCGGACTGGGGGCTTGGCAACCCTAACTACAGTATAACATAGAGTAAAGAGTATGTCCTTCATGGCTGCCAGGGAACTGATCTATGGAGTTTGGAGATGTAATTCCAGGAGAACTCTGAAGCACACTTTATGGTTGGTAACCTAACAAGGTCAATTTTGTCTACTTAGGCCAGGAGCAATTCAAAAAGGAGGAGGAGAAGTTGGGTTTTACACACTGCTTTTTTCTACCCAAAGGAGTCTCAAAGCAGCTTAAAATCATCTTCCCTTTGTCTCCCCAAAACAGATGTCCTGTGAAGTAGATGGGGCTGTGACAGAACTGTGACTGATCCAAGGTCATGTAGCTGGTTTCATGAGGAGGCGGAAGGAATCAAACTTGGTTCTCCAGATTAGAGTATGTTGCTCTTAACCACTACACCATGCAAAGAACCTCAGATAGAGGTTTTTCATGTCTCCTACTATCTAGTCCTATTAACTGAAGGTGTCAGGGATTGACTCTGAGATCTTCTTGCATGCAAAACAAGTGCTCTGTCATTAAGCAATGGCCCTACCTCATGGGGGAAACATTCAAAAAGTGGTATGCCCCACTTTTGGTATGCCCAATGGTATGCAGTCTAAGGCTGTACACTTCATTCTACTACTCTAACATCCTTCCACCTAATTCAGTTGCATGTGTAGAACCAGCCTAAATATCTGCCAAACACACATATGCCTTTGACCTATTGAGCTGAATGCAGCCCACAACCCACATATGGCAATTAATAAATCATACTAGTTTTGCGTCAGCTTTTGTATCAAAAGCAAAGGAGTTGTCTATCAAGCTGCAACATCCGTCTGGGCTATGTTTAGCATAGTGGACTGCTGCCTTGTCTGTCCTGTGTTGGTGTGAACATAAACATTCAGGAATGGTAATGGACTGGTGTTACTCTCCTAAACTGTGGTTTGAATCAGTACATCAGTACAGCCCAGGGGGGCCCTTCAGTCCATCACCAGACTGCCCCCATGCCTCCCTTTCCACTCATCCACTTGTGTACATTCCCACCTGACTGAATAGATAGATTGATGGAGGATGGAGGATGGAGGATGGAGGATGGAGGATGGAGGATGGAGGATGGAGGATGGAGGATGGAGGATGGAGGATGGAGGGATGGAGGATGGAGAGATAGATAGATAGATAGATAGATAGATAGATAGATAGATAGATAGATAGATAGATAGATAGATAGATAGATAGATAGATAGATAGATTTATTGTCATTGTTCTCCACAAAAAGAGAGCAACGAAATGAGGTGCTCTTCCACAAATCTCTCTCTCTCTCTCGGCTTGGCTTCGCGAACGAAGATATACCAACCCATCAAACACACATATTCATATTCATACCATTTAAATACATCTAAAACCATTTAAACCATTAAAACCATTTAAACCATTTAAATACATCTAAAACAGATAAACATTCATAAAACCATTTAAACCATTTAAACCATTTAAATACATCTAAAACAGATAATCCTTCATAACCCTGCATTTAACCTAACCACAGCACTTGGATAGAAACTGTCCTTAAATCTTTTTGTCCTAGCCTTCAACACTCTATATCGTCTACCTGACGGTAAGATCTCAAATAGCAAATGGCCCAGATGTGAAGGGTCCCTTAGGATCATTTGTATCTTCCTTTTACATCCCATATTATACAGATCCACCAATGAGGGGAGAGAACATCCGCAAATCTTTTGTGCTCTTCTCGTCACTCTTTGGAGCACCCTTCTCTCTGCTTCCGTGCAGCTCCCAAACCACGCGCAGAGGTTCCTTCCACTTTCACAACAGCCGTGCCCTTTGTTGTGGGTAAGCCAGGGCTCAGCAATAGCGAAGATTCCTCAGGAGAAGATGAGCCTTATATAATCAACTCTGAATCAGCAGAAGCTGGCAAACAGGAAGATGAGCCGCAAGCTTGTCAGGGTTCACAACCAAGAACTAGGGCAAAGCCACTAATGTCTTCCAGCCCTGAGGTAACAGGTGAAACCCAGTTGATCATTCCCAGCCATCCAGTATCACCTACACCTTTGGAGCACCATAGACAGAGACTAAGAGCAGAGCTACAGGAGAGACAACAAAATACACACCTCCTGGCCCCATGCCAACAGCTTGAGTAGTTTTAGAACTACCTGAGCAGCTGGCTGTAAACATGGCTCTTTAGCACACAGGTATAAAAAACAGCAAAGGGAATCTGTTAAGTGTGGAAATAAGAAGTCACTCTACTTGGCAACCACTGCATTGAACTCTGCCTTGCTTGTGTGACTCCTGGGCTGGTTCCTGATTGGCTCTGCATGATTCCTGCTTGTGTGTGACTCTCAGCTCTCTCAACTATGCCTCTCAGACAACTCCTTGGTAATAACTTTCTTAGCTCTTGGACTGGACTCTTGACTCGGCTTCCCACACTCTGCTGGTGCAATCAGCTCTGTGGCCACCAGAAGTTCTGCCACTGTGCATGCGCTTCCTATCAATGCTGGGAAGCTGGGAGCATGATGGAAGCTTGAAAGCAAATGGGTCAGCACCTTGACAGGTGTCAGGGGAGGTGAACAGGTGAGGTGGAGGTCTGTGACAGTGGGCCCTACCACAAACCCTGGGCTCCAGCAGCTGCCCTGCACCAGGGTATGCTGATACCTGTCCTGATATGGTGTACAAATATATGCCTGCACATTAAAAATATGCTATCTGAATGAGCATCAATATATATACATGTTCATTTTACACTACAAGTCATTGTTGCAAATTGCATAGTATCCAGCTGAGCTCAATCCCTGCTTGTGTCTTTTATAGGTTTTTTGCTTGCTTGTTTCTCAGTTCTTGGCAAAGTGATTTATTTTCCCCTTCAGAATCTCCCTTCTTTAGCTTTTGTGCTGTAACTTGACTGAGCCCGTTGGCACAGAAGTGTTGATTTGACTATTGTATAGTTCTGGGTTTAGGTTACTATGGGATGTATGGATGATAGAAATATTGATGAGTTTCAGGTTGGGTCTCTCCCTAGGGATGCCAGAAATGATTTTCAGCATTCACTATGAAAGCTGGGAACAGAGCCTCCAGGTTCTGAAGCAGTCAATCTCAGATTATCAAATTCTAGAGGCAAAAAGGAAGGAACTGCTGTCACCAACTTGCCTTTCTTATAAACTGTGCTTGTCCCGCTATCTGACCACAGAATGCTGAATCCACGTGACCTATCATAAGCATTATGGTTTCATATAAAAATAAACAAAAAAAAAACCTGGCATAAAGAAAGCATTTTGTTTTTCTTTACTTTCATTCAAATTTGATTTTTGCTGAGGTTGGCTTCATAAGACCTGTTTCAGACATAACATCAGCAACCAGGATTTCTTTATTTATACCACTTTTACGCACACACCCCCAATGGGACAGGGGATCCCCTGGTTTGGAGCCATCCCCCCACTTCAGGGTTATCAGAAAGGGGGGGAGGGGAGGGAAATGTCTGCTGGGTACTCCATTATTCCCTATGGAGACCGATTCCCATAGGGTATAATGGAGACTTTATCCACAAGTATCTGGGGCTCTAGGAGGGCTGTTTTTTTGAGGTAGAGGCACCAAATTTTCAGCATAACATCTAGTGCCTCTCCCAAAAACACCAACCAAGTTTCAAAAAGATTGGATCAGGTGGACCAATACTATGAGCCCCCAAATAAGTTGCCTCTATCCTTTATTTCCAGTGGACGGGAGGCATTTAAAAGGTGTGTGGTTCCTTTAAACAAGACGGCCAGAACTCCCTTTGGAGTTCAATCATGTTTGTCAAAATCTTGCTCCAGGCTCCATCCCCAATGTCTCCTGGTTCCACCTCCAAAGTTTCCTGGCTCTCTGAACAGCTAGCTTGCACTATACAAACATTTCCAAATGCTCCTTTGGATTCCATGGCACTTGATTTACACTTAAAAAAAAACAAACAGGAACATGCACCCCCAAAATTGTAATGCATAATAAGAGCTAACATGGCATAGTGTATAGAATTTCATGCTAAAACCTGAGAGACCCAAGTTCAAATCCCTACTCTGCAATGAAGCTTGTTTGGATAACCCTGGGCTAGTCACGCTCTCTCCCTCAGTCTAGCCTACATCACAGGGTTATTGTTTTGTGAATATAATGGAAGAGGAGAGAATGATGTTATAAACCACTTTGGGGCTTCCCTGGGAGGAAAAGTGAGGTCTACAAATCTAAAGAAATGTGCTCAAAGAGGATATATATAATAGGCTGCAGATTTCCTGTCGCAGTTAAATGCTGGTATACTGGTGCTTGCACAAGGGAAGGGTTGGATGATGCAAGATTTTCTGGCTAAAAATGTCCACAGTCAGTACCCTTGTAGATGGGAGAGATGTCCTTGCTGTTTGCCACTGCAGTAGCAAGCTCTTGACTCTGTACAAACCCCTGGGGGCTGAACTTCCCTCAATGAACAGCCCAAGAATGTCACACAGAGCTAGCAGTATCCTTTGGCACTGCCTCTTTAGTACATGCTACAAATGTGCAGATTTCGTGTTCTGCAGCAAAAGAAGCTTCAGGCCTGCACGGCCATGCAGCTCTGTGGATTGCAGCAGACTCAGGCCACACCAGAGCATTCACCCTTGTCTCTGATGCACTGGTACCTTTCGTTCTTGACCTTCAGGGTTTATTCTGGGTGATGCTCAGATTCTTTCCAAGTTTTGTAGTCAGATAAACACAAAGGCTGCAATTCTAGACCCAGGCTACTTAAATCCCATTCATTCAAGCTGAGAGGAGTTATGCAGTTTACTGTACAACAAAAAAAAAATCACTTTTCATGTCTTTTGACTTTCTTTTAAATGTCAGCTTATCTGCCTCTTAACAGAGTGGTTCTGCTTTTGTTGGTCCCTACTGCCTGGCACTGAGAAGTAAATGACTTCTGAATGTGGAGGTTCCATTTCTCACAATCTAGGAGGAATCGCTCTCACCACTCCTTAGCCAAGAGGGAGATGCTTCTCAACCCCAGGGGAGGGATAGGCAACTGTAAGCCTGCCCAATGGGGCATTTAAGCAAGGCAGCATGGTTCCAGGGGGCACTGGACCTCAGAGAACACCATACACAGTTCTTTTTTCCAGTGGTTTCCAAAAGAAACATTTGAGAGACCCTTTTCTTAGTTGCCCCCTAAAAGGTGCACAGTCAGTCCCCTTGTGCAGTGCAAGCTTGGGATCACTACAGATTGAATTGCACTATTCACAAGTTGCTGCTTTTCAGCTGCCTCCCTTACGCAAGCTATTTGAAAATCCCCTTTAGCAACAAATAGTTTGAGTGAAAACTACACAGAGAGGAGAAACCTCCCCAAATGCTGCTCTCGGCTTCCCCCTCTTGCATGGATACCCCCTGCCTACCCCTGGCTGCACTTGCAAACAAATATAGGTGACAGGTATGCAGCACACATCAAACCAGGCAGTTTTGTGGTACATCTTGAAAACTTAATGCCCAAACTGGTTCTCATTGTACAAAGAAGATACTTTGGACTGCATAATCAGGCCTCATTTGGGGCAGGAGTTCACAGGAGCGGAGCTCAAAAACCTCTAAATGTTATTGTGCTCTTCTGGGCTCCATTGTTCAAACCCCCTGGGAGAATTTTGCTGAACTCTAACATTCGACACAAAATTTGACACAAAAAATGGGAAAACAACCAAAACATATAAAGCAGGCAGATGGAAATCTTCATCATGCCACTGTAGCCACATAAAGGTAGTCCCTTGTGCAAGCGCCAGTCATTTCCGACTCTGGGGTGACGTCGCATCATGATGTTTTCACAGCAGACTTTTTATGTGATGGTTTGCCATTGCCTTCCTCAGTCATCTATACTTTCCCCACAGCAACCTGGTACTCATCTTACCGACCTCGGAAGGATGGAAGGCTGAGTCAACCTGGAGCTGGCTACCTGAGCTCAGGCCGTGAGCAGAGAGCTGGGACTGCAATACTGCAACTTTACCACTCTGTGCCACATAGGAGAAAGCAATTTAAAAAGTATGATGGGAGTAAGGTTTTATTATGACAACTGTAATTCAAGAAGCTTTTTAAGGTATATGCTGAGCTGATATAACTTAGTATACCTTCTGCTGATGTCACAGGTGTGTGGCATATGCAAATGAGTTATGCAAATAAGTTGTGCTAATGAGCTCTGGCACTTCTTTTTCTATGAAACGACCCCTGTGCATAATGATCTGGTTCAGCATTCCAATAGCGAGCAGCCACACATCACAAGGAAACTCACAACTAGGACATGCATTCCAACATGCCCAGTTGCTTGTGCCAAGCACCCAAAGGTAAACTGCCTTTGAATATGGAGATTCCAATTTAATCAATCCAACAGGAAAGCCTTAGCGAAATACAAAGTTAATTTCCAAAGAAAGTTTGAGAAATAATTTTCCTACCTGCCTTCTAGAAGCCACTGCGCTATTGATACCCTTGTTGGTCCCTTTGGTCTTGCTTGGGGGACCCAAGTCATTCTTCCATGTCTTTTCTTTGGGGTCTGAAGGAATGGGATTCAGGAACAAGATCCTGGCGATCAAGCCATACAGGACGGTAGCAAGTACCATTGGCATGACATAAAATATTCCAAAGTCCATCATGTAAATGGGGGAATAGTAACTCCTAGGCACCTTATACCCACAGGACACCACCGTGGCATCCTTGTAGGCTATCATGTTGAGATCCAGCAAGAAAAACCAGAGCAGGCAGTAAATGGAGGTGAATGCCCAGACAAAAATAATGATCTTTTTGGCTCTAGAGAAAGTGCACAAAAACTGGGCTTTGATTGGGTGACAAATGGCTATGTACCTCTCAACTGTGAAGGCAGTTATTGAGCAAGAAGAAGCATTGATGCCAAGGTACTGGAGGTAAGTGATGCAGAGGCATCCAATATAGCCATAGACCCAGGATCCGTAGATGCTCTCTGTGATGTTCGGGAGTCCTGCAGCCACAAGGACCATGAGGTCAGCCACCGCCAGGCTCACCAGGTAGCAATTTGTGGGGGTCCTCATGTGCTTCGTCCTGAGCACCACCAGCACCACCATGATGTTGCCGACAATGCCTAACCCGCAGATGAGGAGGACCAAAAAGATGGTGACGACTTGGTACTCAACGGTGACTATCTCTCGGCTCGGCAGGAATCCTGTTTGGTTCTGGCCATCACCTGTGCTGTTCTCCATCTTCAACCCGCTGTGTCTGCCCTTCAACCACCCGGTCAGCACATTTTCTCCTCGCCTCCCTAAGAAAAGTTGTCCACAGTGAACAGGGTGTGAGAGGTTGCTCTCTTGTATGTCTTTGTACACCTTCCCTCCCTTCGTTTCATAGTGTTTAGGATCTCCCTCCCTGGCACATGCTCAGCTTTGACTACCCACACAAGAAAGTCCATCTCTCAGTCTATGTTGTGGGCTCCTTCTGCTTTTGAGCCCATTTTGCTATGGCAGACTGCTGTGGGAGAGAGTTTTTCTGAGAGTGCGGAATAGGGTGCCTCAAAAAGATAAATGGAAAGTTTGGGCTCTCTCTTTTTCACTACAGGGCATTTGGAGGCAGGAAACAAGACAGAGTGGAGAAGGAGGAGTGAACATAGGACCATAGGGGCACTGAAGTGTTCCAAAAATCCACAGCACTTCACTAAGCAAAATCCAAAAAGGGATAAAAAAAGAACTGCATGGATATGCATGTTTCTGTCACTCCTGCTACAACTCTAAAACTATCATTTGTTTGCAGCCTAACAGGACCGATCATTCTCTCTTCCCAGGAGGCAACCCAAAGAGTCTTGCTGAGCCGGCTACAAAAGAGTGCAAAGAAAGGAATGTCTGTCTGTCAAGAGCATTAGAGTCACAGCCTTCTCATGCAGCATTGTACGATCTCCCTGGAAGCATGCATGGATCAGCACAATGCAGACCTTAGCACTGTTTCATTCCCTCCCCTGTCCCTGTATAAAAGATGCTGTAAAGAACTTACCTTTGGCTCTGAAGGGACCAGGAGTCTGACCAGAGCCGACAGAGTGCACTCTGTCACAACTTTGTGAGTCCACAGGAAGCCCCGCACCTGACACTTTGCTCCTCGACCATTCCGCACTGCTCCTGGTTTGAGCTTCACCGTGCCAGCATCCCCTCAGTCCTTTGAGCGGACTTGACTGATCACCTCAGAGCTCTGAATCTGTCAAATCACAGATGCCCTAATAATGAGAACCCCACCGAGTTGTCACCGATTCCCAGCTTGTCCTTTCCTTCAGAGAGAGAAAATGCAGATCTCTTTGGGTAACCCTATTTAAACTTAGGATGGCATTTAAGAAAAGATAAGGAAAAGCAGGATGGGGGAAAACACACAGAGAGACATCAGTTCCCTCAAGCGTGCATGTGGAAAACCCGAACAGTGATGTACTGCTGATGCTTCCCTATGAAACTGTATCTGGAATGCGTGTCTGGTAACTCTCTCACACTCTCTTCCTCCTCCTCCTCCACTAACCTGCTATGAATTTTCACATTTCACAGAGATGGGGTGGGGGGAAGGAATAACCTCCAAGTATTTTTTACAGTCTTGTATTAAACAGCCATAGCCTGTTTCTATCTGTTCTTTCGGTTCCTTTTTATTTTCACAGTTTCAGTGTTAAAGATGACATCAGATTAGAAATCCGATTTTCTTTCTTTTTAAATGTGCAGGGCATCTCTTTCCTGTCAATTGCAGCCATTTCAGAAATAGCAGGTTGTGTGAAGGCAAGGGAAGGAAATTGGATTTCATAACAGGTTTGGGGGTTTGAAGAGGCTTTGGTTTGAAAAAAGATGAAAGAAAGCAATTTGGGGCGGGAAAAAGATTTCAGTTGAACATGAGCTTTAAAAAAGTTGGTTGATGATAGGAACCATAATATTAGGGTAACAACCAACAGTGCTATTGGGTGGATTTTGAAGTCTGCCATAAGCAGGGGGGGGGAGGACCAGATCAGACACAATAGCAGGTCCAGGTCCAAGGGTTCTGGCATCATTGCAGTGTGAAACATGGATGCTACACATGTGCACAGCTACACAAAACACAATTCAGATAGAGGGTTGGATCCAGCCAGATTTTCAGCTACTGAAAAATGCTAGGTACACACTGCTTCATATAGATTATATAAACAAGTAACCAAAAATGCAATATTGAGACATAATGAAGAATTGAGCCATGGGTATCTGGGGCTCTGGGGGGGGGCCTGTTTTCTGAGTTAGAGGCACTAAATTTTCAGCATAGCATAGCATTTGGTGCCTCTCCTCAAACCACTCCCCCCCCCCCAAGTTTCAAAAAGATTGGACCAGGGAGTCCAGTTCTATGAGCTCAAAAGAAGGTACCCCCATCTTCCATTATTTCCAGTGAAGGGAAGCATGGTCCGTTTAAATGTGATGACCAGAACTCCCTTCGGAATTCAGTCATGCTTGTTACACCCTTGTTCCTGGCTCCACACCCAAAGTCTCCTGGCTCCACACCCAAAGTCCCCTGGCTCCACTCCCAAAGCCCACAGATATTTCCTGAGTTGGACCTAGGGTTGCCAATCCCCAGGTGGGGGCAGGGGATAGAAGCTGCAGTATGGAGATGAATTGGGCAGGATTGAGTGGGAAAGTTGGGTGGATCCAACCCCTAGTCATGTGCAACAATATGCCTGCAACATGGATGGAAATTTGAGTCTACATCTATCCCAGGTAATGAAGTTGTAGGCTATATTTGATGCCTTTCTTCTAGATGCATCTTACATGGCAGATGCGCATGAAGATGCTCTTTGGCACTCAGGTGATCTGTATGGTTTCTAATGTAGCAATGGAGTCTCCATATGTATCATCCTTGCAGGATGGGGTAAGAAGATGCTTGTACCAGTATAGCAGTGTAAGACAATACAATTTTTCTCTGTCCCAAAATACTAGAAATTGAGGGCATTCAATGGACGTTATGGGTAGTAGAGTCAGGATGGACAAAAGGAAATATTTCTCTATACAGAAAGACTAAAATATGGAGTTTTCTGCCAGAGGATGTAGCAGTGGCCACAGGAATAGACAGCTTTAAAGGGGGATTAGATAGATTCATGGAGGATAGGTGTACTACTAACCATGGTGACTGAGGGAAACCTCCACATTCAGAAGCATTAACTTCTGAAGCCCAGCACCACAATAAACAGAAGGGGGAGGCCTTGGCCTCTATGCACTTTTGTTGGCTCTCCAGAGGAACTGAGTGACCACTGTGTGAGACAGGATGCTGAACTAAATGGACAAGCAGGGCTCTTCTTACATTCTTAATTGTGTTGAGCAGGTGTTCAGTGACAGCATACCCTATGTACATCTCCCTTCATATGTGGGAGAGTAAGGTAGCAGGATAGCTAGAGTCATGCCATTAGGCACAGTGCTATTTCTATCAACTGGATTATGGAACGCCAATGAAATACTGGTGGTCCTAACTGAGCAGAAAAGCAGTATATAAATCTTGTAAATAAAATCTCACAGATAAATGCTGCAATCTTAATATAGCCTTTTTAGGACCAGCTCTTGACTGCAGTTACTTGCTTATCTGACTTCCATCTAGCTCATTAATCAATTAAATTGGAAGAAGTGTGCACATTACCAAAATCTAGAACCTTTTTGAGAAATGGAAGGGAAAGTGTGGTCACTTATGATGATATCAACAGCCAATGTATACAGCAAGTATGTTATTAGAAAGAAAGGCCACCTTGACTATTTTCTTTTTAACTTTCTATGACAATGAGATAGAGTTGCCAGATCCAGGTTGGAAAACTGGATATTTGGGAATGGATCTTGGAGAAGACAGGGACCTCGGTGGGGTACAGTCCCATAGAGTCCACTCTCCAAAGCAGCTATTTTCTCCATGGGAACTGATCTCTGTTATCTGGAAATAAGCTGTAATTCTGGGGGATCCCCAGGTCCCATCTGGAGGCTGACATCTCTGCAATGAGACCAGGACTAAAATAACAGGCCTTTGGCTTTCAGTCCACCCACTAAGGCGTGCTTTTACTGATTTACATTAAACTTGACTAAACTTTGAGTCAATAGACAGCTGAAGTTATCACAGTAGGGAACAACATAACTATGGTTCACACCTCTGCTAAGGCATGAAAATGCACTAGGGGGCCTTATGTATATTGCTAGGACTGAAACCCACGGCCCATCTGTGATACGTAGAATAGAAATACTAGCCTACCTTATGAACTTCTTGTAAGGATTCATGATATAATCTATGTGCAGCAGTGGTATATGTAGCCTATTTGATGTCCAGGGCAGAACAACTCCTCTGTGTGTGTGTGTGTGTGTGTGTGTGTGTGTGTGTGTGTGTGAAGTCACAGCTGACAAATGGAGACCTCATAGAGTTTTCAAGACAAGAGATGTCGGGAGGTGGTTTGCCATTGCCTGCCTCCATATTGGCCTCCCTTAACTTCTGAGACCTGAAGGCAGGTTGGAGCTATCCAGGCCAGAGCTCCTCCTTTATATGACAAAATTACTTTCATTAATAATCATGAAATAAAATGAGTAATAATAATGGCCAGAAAACAGATTCAGGTGGGTAGCCGGGTTGGTCTGAACCAGCAAAACGAAGCTGCTCTTAAAGGTGCCACTGAACCCAAACTTTGTAGTCAATGGCCGGAAAAGAAATGGAGACTGGGAAAAAATGATTACATTTAACTTTGAATAAATAATTATACCAGTTAAAAAGATTTAAATTCCAACACACTATTCCATCGTGAGAGCCAGCATGGTGTAGTGCTTAAATGTTTATGTTTGTTGCGTAGTGCTTAAAGTGTTCAGCTAGGATTTGGGAAATCCAGGTTTGAATCCCCGCTCATGCCATGGAAGCTTGCTGAGAGACCTTGGGCCAGTCACATTACCCTCACCCTAGCCTTTACTTGGATAGCCCCAGAATAACCTGATCCCATCAGATCCCAGAAGCCAAGCAGGGCCACCATGGAGGCAGGCCGTGGCAAACCACCTCTGAATATCTCTTGCCTTGAAAACCCTACACAGGGTTGCCACAAGTTGGCTGTGAATTGAAGGCACTTTCCACCTCCACCCTACTAAATGAAATCTCCTTTTTAAGCTTTAATCTGTAGGGTTTAAACTAACCACATTATGAGCAAGTTCTATATAACGTAGCTAAATGTACAATTTTGAGTATAAATGAGTATCGTTTGTATTTTATGTTTGCACATTTGTAAATTGAAATGAAATATATACATTAAAAAAACAAAAAAAACCTAAGTCAGCTGTGATATGACGGCAAAGAAAATCCATTCTGCCACTCGTGTTCTGAGCAGGCACTTGGGAGGGCTTCTGTTCTTCATTTTGAAGCTCAAGAAATGACCATCTCACCCATCTACAACTAGCAAAAGGGTTGACCAATTATGTGAGTGAGCGGAGCTGATGTTTTGAGTGACTTAACGGCTTCAGCATTAGTCCTGTCCTGGATAAAGCATATGGAAATGGACTACAGGTCAATGAGTTTGTTGGCTGGGGCTGAGTCATTACTCCGTCTTCTCCCTGTCATCGCTGTGTGTTGGTGAAACTTCACCCTTGGAAAAGAAAGAGTATTCCATTTGGAGGCTTTAGAATATATAATATGGAGCCATTTCAGTTCCAAAAGGTGACTTACGTGGTTGAAGGCTGAGGAATCTGAAGCATGAAGCTTTTCCTGTTTAAAGAGAAATGTCGCATTTTCAAGAGTATTGCTGCAGGACATTGTGGACTATTATATTAATTAGGACTTTATTTCCTTTTGTAATCATTTTGAATTGTGTTGACATATATGGTGGTAGAGTGTATTACAGTGATATATATTAACATTATCAGAGCATATATGTTAGTTCAATGCAGAGTACTTTAAAATTGTAATGTGGTTCTTAGTAATTAGTGTATGCAACAGCCATAGGCTTTTTTCATATAGCCTCCAGGTGAGGCCTGGAGATATCCTACTTTTACAACTGATCTCCAGCTGGCAGAGATCAGCTCTCCTGGAGAAAATGGCTGCTTGGAAGGGTGGACTCTATGGCATTGTCCCATGCTGAGGCCCCTCCCCTCCCCAAACCCTGGTCTCCCAGATCCCTCCCAAAGTCTCCAGGTATTTTCCAACACAGACCTGGCAACCCTAAGCTGATTTCCAGCTGGCAGAGATCAGTTCACCTGGAGCAAATGGCTGCTTTGAAGGGTGGACTCTGTGGCATTGAACCATGCTGAGGCCCCTCCCCTTCCCAAACCCCACCCTCTCCCAGATCCACCCCCAAAGTGTCCATGTATTTTCCAACACAGACCTGGCAATCCTAGTAACAAGTGATGTGAAAGACCTCTGCTGGAGATCCTGCAGAAACTCCCAGTCAGAGTAAATGATACTGATCTTCATGGACTGATACAGTAAAAGGCAGTTTCATATTTTCATATATATGTAGACTCATGCACATTGTTTTATGAACATGGGGTGGCGGGTTGTGCGGCGGTACTGATATGAATTACTATGGTTAAAGTGCACACTTTGCTCCCTAATGTCAGCAGATTGATTTCTCGTAAGTTCTTTTCAAAGGTTTCAGCACTTGCCAATGGGTTGGCTGAGCATCTGCTTGGCATGCAGAAGGTTCACTCTCTTGGGAAGGATTAGACAGCAGGTGATGTGAAAGACCTCTTCCTGAGACCATGGAGAGAGGCTGCCAGTCTAAGTAGACAATACTGACTTTGACAGACCAAGGGTCTGATTCAGAATAAATTCCAGGGCTATTTTTGTAACAAGAACTCCTTTGCATATTAGGCCACACACTCCTGCTGTAGCCAATCCTCCAAGAGCTTACAGGGCTCTTAGTACAGGGCCTACTGTAAGCTCCAGGAGGATTGGCTACATCAGGGGTGTGTGGCCTAATATGCAAGGGAATTCCTGCTACAAAAAAAAAAAGTCGTGAGTATAAGGCAGCTTCATGTGTTCATGTGAGCCATCAAGCATCAATCTTTTTCTGTCATGTTCTCTGCCAACATGAGTTTCAGAGGGCAGCTGTGTTGGTCGGCAGTAGAACAAGTCCAGTAGCACCTGGAAACCAATCAGATTTTTGGAGTATGAGCTTTTGAGAGTCAACGCTCCCTTCTCCAGATACAGCTGCCAATGAGTTATGATAACAACCTATGTAAAAGACCCAGTATGGCAGCAACATCCCTAGTGGTTGACCTTGCCACCCTCAAGACCGATAACAGCATTTGGCAAAACAACACTAATGATGGTGCAGTGGTCCAGCAGTCACGCACTGACACTCACAGCTATTTTTTAAAACCCCACAATTCGAGATGGAGAAAGGGGATTTCTGTGCAGAAGAATATTTCTGCAAACAGGTCACGTAGGAGGAAGAGTTCAAAAGCACCCTCTCTCTCTGATTTCTTGTGGATGTACAAGAAAAATTAAAGAACATTTTCATAGATGGCTCATAGCATTAAAGCGTCTGCTTCCTCATTACTTTTGCTGAAGCTAAACTCACTGACAATTTAGCCAGTTTAAATGTTGTATCCTTGCTGTAGAAAGAGAGAAGCAGGCAATTAAGTAGCAGTGATAATTAATTTTAGATAATTAAATCATTCGTTACAGACAAGTCTTGGATTTAGGTGAACTAGGTGACCCTCGGGGGCACGTTTTGCATGGGCTACTATTCACAGCACAAGACTGACCATAGTGTCAATTCTGGTTGCTACCTTTTATTGTTATAGTTTTATGTTGTAATCTGCCCTGAGCCTACTTGCAGGAAGGACAGAATAGAAATTTAACAAATTAATAAATAATCCTTTTATCGTCATCATGTAATTTCAGTAATTATTTGCAATTCCCATAAATATGCATGTACAGTGCATATAAATATACTGAATCTTTGTAGGCTTCTTGTAGTGACTGATTGCACAGGACTGGGGACCCAGGTTTGATTCTCTTCACTGCCTCCTATCAACTTGAGAACTAGTAGATGAGGGTCCCCCAATTTTGTTGAGCTTGTCCACACGTTTTTGGTATATTAAGGAGTGGGTACCACCACAAAATTGCTGCCATGGAGGGGGAAGTGACAAAATGGCAGTTGAAGCAAATCACTAACTCGGGATAATTATAAAAACAAGCCTCCAACTGTGATGGAGATAGCTGTTTCTGAATGTGTGCTCCAGGTGAACACAAGGGTGATTCTTTCTGGGTTCTTCTGAAGTATCTCCTGCTTCAGTGAGACAGAAGAATGCCAGGACTGTCTCTTTGCATTCCGGAAGAGTTGTTGCGTTGAAGATTCAAAAAAGCACCAGGAAACACAATGCTGGGCACCCCATTTTCCACTGGGACCATGCTTGGGATTATCCGCCATGGATGAATTGACAAGAACGTAACTTGACTTGAACTACAGCCCCCCCCCCCCAATGAATTGCCCACTAGGATAAATACAGCTCTTGATAATGAGTGAATCAGTTCTTGTTTTAGAGCACAAGAAATGCAGAATAAAAATGTGTTTGTTGCAATTGGACCCTTTCATATCATATATTCTAGGCAAGCTTTTTGTTGTCAACCAGTTCGATGCTGATTAGTAACTTCGTTGCTTCATATCAGCTTGAAAGTAGTAGGACATAAATCATTTTTTTTTTACTTTGGCATGTATCGGATAACAATCAGTTGCCTGGTACTTTCTCAACTGTTCATCTTTACTCAGAGTGCCCATTAGGAATTCAATACCATGCTGATCTTCCCTCCGGTCCTAACCATTTTCTATTTCAGGTAAAATTACACAATAAACTCTGGATGTCATTAATCTTCACTTATCCCAAAATACAAATTAATGGAACATCTTCATTTCTTGTAAAAACGATGTTCACTCATTAATTCTTTTGCAAGAGCTGTATAGACAGTGAGATAACAGCTCCCGTTTCTTTGTTCTCTGCATAGGACTTAATGGGGATCAGTGAAAAGGTCTGTCTGGGCCCCAGCCGGGCACCACTGAATCCAAAGGAGTCGTCTTTCTCTTTTCCCCATAAGCAGCCAAGCACATGCCTAATATCACTATAGAGTAATATCGCTATGGACAGGAATAGTAGTTTAATTAATGGCCACAGTTATGATGAATTATGGTATTTACTGCATTGGTTGTCTTTTTAAAGGATGCGTGTAATTATAATGGAGACAATGGGTGGTTCATTCATTCTTTGAACATATGAAGCTGCCTTATACTGAATCAGACCCTCAGTCCATCAAAGTCAGACTGGCAGTGGCTCTCCAGGGTCTCAAGCTGAGGTTTTTCACACCTATTTGCCTGGACCCTTTTAAGTTGGAGATGCTGGAGATTGAACCTGGGACCTTCTGCTCACCAAGCAGATGCTCTACTACTGAGCAACCATCCCTCCCCATCCCTCTTTATTAATGGACACAGCCTAACCTTTCTGGAACTTTCCAGTCACCATACCTCTTACTACATTTACTGGGGAACCTAAATTTGGGTTCTGGTGATCATGGCAGCAGGGAGCTGCCTTATACTGATCAGGTCACTGGTACATCAATGCCAGCACTGTCTACTCAAGCTGGCAGTGGCTCTCCAGAGTCTCAGGCTGAGGTCTTTCACATCACCTACAACCTGATGCTTTAACTGGAGATGGGAGGGATTGAACCTGGGACCTTCAGCATGCTAAGCAAATGCTCTACCACTGAGCCATGGTCCCTCCTGCAAGTGTTAATTGAACTGAACTGGAGGTATTGCATTGGTAAAATCCCATCTTGCATCAGGCCAGCCATGTGCTTATGTGGTGTGCAAAATGACGCATAGCACCTTTTCTTCAGGCAGAGGGGCTACCCAGGTGGCTCAGAAAATAAATTAGTTTGTTTGTCTAATAATTAAAGGAGAAAAAGTATGCTTGATTAGAATTTTTCTTTTCAGAATTGAGAAGCTCTTGCTGACTCTCCAGTTGGAGAATTTCATAAATGCAGAACCCCGGAAGATACAATCATCCTCCCATAAAACAGCCTGTGATTGTCCCAGCAAACTTTCCAAATAGTAGATTCAGTGGGGAATTGCACAGTTTAGAGCTCAGACAAATTTATGAAACCTGCAGGGTGTTCAGAGTTTAACAAAACAATGCAAGCATGTTGCCTAATAATGGGTAGAAAGTTGAGAGATTCAGCCATCAGTTTAAAATCCAGCTCCTTCCTCCTGACTGAGCTGGATGGCACAGTATTTCCTTCTGTTGCAAAGTTTTCATTTGCTGTGGTCAAAGCTGATACCTTCTGTAAGGAAGAGACCAACTTGGCCCAAAGCAGCAACCCTGGAGAACTTAATGAGGCATAAAGGGGGAGGATCAACCTTGCAAGTCATTGAAGGAACTGTCCGGTTTTCATGTTGCTAAAGTTGCATAGCTGAGCCATCTTAATTAACAGCTGGAATGATAAAGGGAGAGGCAGTGTGATAACAGAAGATAAAGTCAAGTTGAAGGGGGAGTTTCTATCATGCATCTTTTGGTCAGGATATTCCCCTGCCTTTGAGGTTTGAGTAAGTTTTGACTAATTTTATTCATTGTGTTGTAGCTTGGTGACCTCTGGAAGATGTCTAATCTTTTTTTGCCTGCTTAATTATGGTTATTCAAGGTCACCTCGCCTTCTCATTAATAATCAAGAAACTTTGCCTGATTTGCTGGACTTGAGTGTGGACTTTAGAGCCGAGTATCCCTGGGAGAGAATCCAAAACCTGGAACCCTACAGACTTGCAAGGTCGGTCTTCCCCCTTTATGCCTCATTTAGTTCTTCAGGGTTGTTGTTTTGGGCCCGAGTCAGTCTCTTTCTTGCACTTTCCATATCAGATCAGATGGTTAACAAAGTAGTCGGAAATGAAGTATTTAGCTTTCAGTAGGTGTGACATATAAACTCCTGGACTCTTGCAATTATAAAACAGCAAATATTAAACTTCACTCAAAAAATAATAATGCTGGTTGAATGGGGGGAGGGGGGAATTCTACAAACACAGTGGTCTGCATTCTGCTACTATGCTTCAAAATGCCTCATGTTCCACTTGGCTGCTTTTAAGAGAACGGCCAATCGGAATGTAGTCATCAGGATCCTGGAAAGTAATGGAAGGATGCTTCAAGCTCAAGCCTACTAATGGTGAACACAGCAAATACATAACATTAACCCTCTTGAAACGCACCATGTAAATTCTGGCATACAAGATCTTGCCTGTCTACCCTTCTGCCAGTTCTACATCACAGCTAAATTTCCCATCTTAACTGCGGAGGGCAGTCTGCGTAATACATTCATTACATTTGTTTGACCCAAATGGTAATTTCTATCTTCTTTCTGTCTCTGGCATAGAAGTCCACAGATATGGATGCAACATCCCTACCATGATATCAGTCCCAACTCTCTGATAAAGAGGCTGCAGTTCTAACACTTATTGGAATAAAGTTCTGTTGAACTCAGTGTGACTTACTTCTGGAGTATATATGCTTAGAACTGTACTGTGAAATCTGCACACTTTGATAATTGCCATTGATAGATACACCTTCCATCAACTTGGCTAATTTTTTTTTTCAAGTAACACAAGAAGAGCACTGCTGTACCAGAGCATGGGCCCATCCCCATTTCGGTTCACTGAACAATCCATTCTCTCCTTTGTTCTGCAAATGCACACAATGTCATTAGCAGCCCTATCCATGTATTCATCCCCCACCCTCACAAAGCATCAGTTAAATAGATAAAGAAATTATCTGCCTCCACCTCCAAACAATTAGCAATTGTCTGTAATTGTTGTGGACAGAGTTCAATCATATCTTTTTGTGAAAGCAGAACTGTGTATCTGAGCAAACTTCAATCAGCTTTTCTTGGTTGTTTAAAAATATGTTGATGGGAGGGGGGAACTTTTCTACCTTACAGAACAGCGAGAGGGGTGGAGATAATGGTGGCAGAAACATCTCTTTTTTTCCTGTATCAAAATGTCATATTCTCTATGAATACCAAAATTTATGGTTTAGATAATGAGGGCTTTTAACGACAATTATGCATTAGGGTCAAGTGCTCATCTAAGGCACGATCCATCTAAATGTTGAACTCCTTTCAATTCCAGTGGGACAGAGTTACATATAAGCATAACTCTGCCACTGAAATTAGTGAGAGTGTAGCATCGATCCAAAAACAATACCAATACCTAATCAATATAGCAATGTTAGAAATATGTAAGAGTGCTTTTGAGAAATAATCTTCTATGGCAGCTTGAAACAAAGGCGTGTTAGCTTGCAAAAAGGGAACTATGCCAGGTCATTGACCTTGTCAAAACCACAAGCTGAAAACGGTAGGACAGGACCTAAGGGGAAGCAAAACAGGTGCCGGAGATGGAGCCAGAAATCGTGGGGGTATGGGTGGAATGTTTCTAGAGAAAGAGGAACTAGGATTTACAGAAGCCCTAAGAAGGGTCCTAAGAAAAACCCAAAGCGTTGAAAAACAACCTGAATTGTGGTGAAGATATGACGAAGGCTCCTTACCGCAAGAAGGAGAACATGAGTGTTTTAAGGTAGTGCGTGGGTGGAGGCCCCCTATAAGGGATGGCAGGTAACTGTGATCATTGCTCAGACCCTCAGGTCTGGAGCCCGTGTATAGAGCGCTTATGCACGTTAAATAAAGAAGCTGTTTTCCTGACCTTGCCTCAGACCTCGTTTGTGAGTATGATTTACTATTAATTGGACAACACAGGACTTTTCCTGCTACATAAATTTGGCGACCCAGATGGGACACGGGGGCCTTTAGCCCCTGATGATTAGCCCGGCCGAGTGCTGCTGTTGGCGGGGAGGGCCAGATTCACGGTAAGGAGCTCCCAGCCTTTTTTTTGGCTGACCGTCATCTGCCCGCCCTGTCTTCAGTTGACCTTTGACCGATGGCCTAATCTCGGACCAACGAGGAGGCAACGGGAATCAGCTCTGTTAGAAGACTCCGGAGCGTGAGTATAGAACCCCAACCTAGATATTGGGTACAGGGTGCTGCCAATTATAGCCCCCTGCCCTCAACGTTATAGAACCTTGAACACAAGGGCGTGGCAACTTTTTTCGAACCTTGTGCTCAACGCACCTTTCCTTTACGTAATAGTTTGACTGCAGTAACGAACCTCTCCGAGATGGTCGGGTAGGTGACCCAAAGGGTCACCTGACAGCCCACTTCCACCTCCGGTGAGGGGCGGGTAGGAACACCTCGCTGAGCAGCGCTCGCAGGATCCCGCACAGCGGCCTCCTAACAGTGTCTGATCGACGGAGAAGGGAAGGTTTTAGCCCCTTCTGCCGGCGGGCCTTAGTCGGCTCCGCATGCAGCCGCTGCCTTAGGCTACGGGCTGCATTCGAAGAGGGGAAGGGACGTTTTCGACCCTTCTGCCTCCCGTAGGTTTATAAGTAAAGAAGTATACCATTTGGGGGGAAAAGTTTTGTGTTTAATGTTTAATGTTTTGTGTTTAATGTTTAGGGGAAATCGTGGGTCCAATATGTCTACAATGTTTTGTCTGTCTGGTTAACCATCAGTAATTTATAATCTGGGGGACGCCCCTGCTGTTTTGGAAGATCAGAGGTCGAACTGCCACCCCTGGTAGCCTAGAGGTTGAGTTGCCACCCTGCCTTGGGCCGCCACTGAGGATTTGATGAGCCGCCCTTGGCCGAGATAGTTTGAACTGGAAGTAGATTATAAAAGGGACTGTGATATAGACAAGAAGAAATTTTAGCGGCTCCCCTTGTTGGTGTGGTTCTGCTTATAATTATCATTGTAATGGCTGTCCAAAAGACACAGCCTTGCTCACCATGCCCCTTTCTTGGCACCACTGCCTGCCCACAACACTGGATTGGGTACCATGGGAAATGCTATTATAAATCTGAAAATGAAAGAGATTGGGATAGCAGTGAGATTAAATGCTCTACATTTGGTGCCACTTTGGCATTGATTGATTCACAGTGGGATTTGAGTTTTTTCATGAACCTGACTCGCCCTGTATACCACTGGATTGGCCTCTCCAAACGGACAGGTCTAATATGGAAATGGCAAAGTGGCCCAGAGTTTGCTGATCAGTTTCTTGTGCGAGGAGATAATGCATGTGCTTATTTAGATGATATTGGGGTGAATAGTACCGGGTGTTCCCTGGAGAAAACTTCCTCTGTAGCCAGGCGGATGCCTGCGCTGCAAGTAAAGGAAGAAATTAAGACCAGAGTAGTAAATGGTTCACATTACTAGAAGCAGCAGGGCAGTGTAAAGGCTGGTTGTGGTGATGTGAAATATTTCTGCAGTATTGCATAACCCTCGCTCAGAAAACGGGAAGTGCGAGTGTGAATAAGTTACCTAGCAACTTGCAAAATGTATGTGTTTTGCCCCAGGATAGATTCCTGGAGACCCCAAAGATGCTATCTATTAACCAGGAAAACTGTGCTTTATTTTGTTTTATGATTACAATAATACTGCCGTGTGAGACCATGTGAAAGAGCACCTAAAAACATTAATCATGTCACATTTGTGTTTTGATATGCTTCCCCTTTTACTTAAGCGTATTAATGTGTAGTTTTAAGTAGTATATGGTTGTGAGATATACTGTTCCTAGACAGGCGTCTCAGTCTCAGGACAAGGCACTTCTAGTTAAGGAGCCCCTGGGAATTAGATGCCAAGATATAGAGCAGTGTTTCTGCTGCCCCTTATGGGGAGCTGATTTTAAGCCCAACGCAAAGCTCCCAGCTTCTTCCTCTTTTGCCACTTAGACCTCACCCTCGCCCCCTTTATTGATTAAGAGCTGAAGAGTTCCAGATCTATGGGCTCTCCCCGAGAGAAGTTCTCCAGAAGCAAGTCCCCTGCCTCTGGTCAGCTTACCTTCTCAGAGGAAATCCCCGTCAGCCGTGTGATGTCCAGCAGATCCAGGGCTCCCAAGCTCCTGGCCCATGACAGGCTACAGTATTCATTGGGCACAAGGGAGAAGAGACTTTTAAAGTGCTTGCTGAGTGCCCCTGAAATAATCCTCCAAGATTGCGGAAGTGAAGAAACAACTGCCCTCGAGTGAGATGCCAACAGGGAGGCTCCCATCTGCCTAGTAAGCCAATGCCAACAAGCTCTACCGGCAGGCACAAACCCATTAAGACGTGTGAGGCAGCAGAGATCCTCCAGAAGCCAGATGCCTGTGTGAGGCCCACCAGATTTATTTTGTCCACCAACCACGAAGTTACAGTCGGCTCCAGATATCAGGCGAAGGCAGCAGGAAGCTGAGTCCAGCCTGAAGGAGGTTAGAAGATTGATGTTCAGCCAGTAAGATGCAAGGCTATGGGCATCAAGCCAAACAACTGGTCCAAGAAGTAAAAGGCCACAGAGGAAGCCGTGGGTTCAATAGCTTTTTCCTGTGCAATTGCTACGAAAGATAAGAGAGAAAACCCTAGCAGAAGGGCCGATCCAGATAAGGAAACCAAGGGTCATTTGAAGGTCCCGATGTCTGCGACGCTTGAGCTCTTGGGTGGCTGCAGAGGGGCCAAGCAGCTGGCAGAGAGAACGCTGCCCAGCAGCGAAGCAGAATCGAGCGGATCCACAAAGGGGAACTGACTGGCATCAAGAAAGTTTCACGCCTGAAGGCTGTAGCCGGATTGCACCAGAGGGAGATGGCCAGGAAATGGTAGAAGCACGGAAGAAGCAGCTGTCCCAGTCCCAGAACGAGGTGTGAGCCTGCAAGAGCCTCTCCAGAAGGGAGAGGGCCCAGAAGAAAGTCCGGAAGAAAGTCCAACTTGCTAAGTTTCTGTATGAAGCTACAAAGAGGGGACTCTTTTTGTTCCTTTTTGAGTAATTTTTGGATTATTTTGATTTTTTTTAATGTTTTGAAGCCACTTTCCTTTGATAGCAACAGCTCTATGCAGAAGACTTGTTTTGCCCCAGAAGAAGAGAAGAAAATAAGACGATCCCTAGGGGTAAGTAGTCAAAATGTGCCCAAGCTAGTTTTAGCTTGACACATTGCTCAGTGCCTTGGCCATCTATTGTGATGCTTAAGTAAGAGAGAAGATTCAGTTCTTTGTGATTTTATTCATGAAAGGCCCTTTGGGAGATTGTTAAGATAAGGAAACCCAGCCCTAGAAAGAAATGTTATGTTGAATTGTTTTTTTTGAATTGTTGAAATGTTATGATGATAGGATAGGCTTGTATTGAACCTGATCTTGTTTTGGCTATGCAATTTGATTGAGGTTTTCCTAGATAGGTTTTCTAGGTGCAGCCTTGCTCCCAGACCTGATTGCTTGAAGCCCGACCTCTGGACCTCACTCACCGGCAACAGTGAGGTTCCACAGGCAACGCCCTCTGGATCCTGGCTTACCGGAAATGGCAGGATTCCACAGGCATCAGGAGACGACTCCCCTATGATTTTGATGCTTGGTTTTGATAGATTGATTTTAGTATGTGTGATGGTTTGTGGATGTCATGATAAATAATCAAACTCCGTTTGAAAGAGGGGAAATGTAGCATCGATCCAAAAACAATACCAATACCTAATCAATATAGCAATGTTAGAAATATGTAAGAGTGCTTTTGAGAAATAATCTTCTATGGCAGCTTGAAACAAAGGCGTGTTAGCTTGCAAAAAGGGAACTATGCCAGGTCATTGACCTTGTCAAAACCACAAGCTGAAAACGGTAGAACAGGACCTAAGGGGAAGCAAAACAGGTGCCGGAGATGGAGCCAGAAATCGTGGGGGTATGGGTGGAATGTTTCTAGAGAAAGAGGAACTAGGATTTACAGAAGCCCTAAGAAGGGTCCTAAGAAAAACCCAAAGCGTTGAAAAACAACCTGAATTGTGGTGAAGATATGACGAAGGCTCCTTACCGCAAGAAGGAGAACATGAGTGTTTTAAGGTAGTGCGTGGGTGGAGGCCCCCTATAAGGGATGGCAGGTAACTGTGATCATTGCTCAGACCCTCAGGTCTGGAGCCCGTGTATAGAGCGCTTATGCACGTTAAATAAAGAAGCTGTTTTCCTGACCTTGCCTCAGACCTCGTTTGTGAGTATGATTTACTATTAATTGGACAACACAGGACTTTTCCTGCTACAAGAGCAGGTGGTCTAGAATTTGTAAGGCTGGATTAGGATCTAGGAGTCTTGGGTTATTTTGTTTTAACCTGAAACATGGCTCTGGTCTAGAGTTTGTAAGGCTGGATTAGGATTTAGGAGTCTTGGGTTATTTTGTTTTAACCTGAAACATGGCTCTATGTGTGTAGTGTTGCAAGTGCATGTTAGGTCCAGGAAGCTCTGTTGCATTAAAGCCAAGTGAACTAAACTAAAGAAGGATCTGGACCACCAAAACCAGTACCCTTCCAACACCAAGTCCCCAGATGGGGCAGAGGATTCCCCACCCAATGCTCCTATTGCCTGCCCCCACTCCAAGTGGTTTTGGGGGAAAGTAAAAGAAAACAGCACTGGCATCACAAGTGTGATGACATGATTTCTGGGGAAAAGCTAGGAGTGATGGCAGCAGGTGGGGCCTGGAGAGCTCCTGCTTTTACAACTGATCTCCAGCTGGCAGAGATCAGCTCACCTGGAGAAAAATGGCTGCTTTGAAGGGTAGACTCAGTGGCATTGAACCATGCTGAGGCCCCTCCCTCCCCAAATCTTGCCCTTTCCCAGCTTCGCCCCCAAAGTCTCCAGATATTTTCCAACACAGACTTGGTAACCATAGCAGTTCTAGGAATCGCCAGAAATGCTATGGTTTCATCATAGAGTTTCCAGCTGCTCCTAGAATTATGGCCATCAGCTCCTGATTTCACCCAGAAGTGATGTGGTGTGCACGCTGCAACCCCTCAACATGTCCTGACCCCCAACCCTCCTACCGGTTGATTGCCAGGTTCAGCTTGGTTCACAATGTTGGCTCACAACTTAGTACTGAACATATTCACCAGGCAAGCCTACCTTCTTTGATAGCCATGAGACAAAATCTTTGGAATGTGTTTTTCTCACTGCCCAGCTCAAATGGTCAAATGCCAAGCCTTACAGGTCTGCAGTCTCTGGGGCTGCCATGTTTTGTTTTTTTCCTTTGTCAGTTTGAAAGCTCAAAAGCCATAATTTCTCTCTGTAAATATAATGGTTTCAAAAATATATCTATCCTTTTCTTCCGTCTCCAATCATCTTTAAACCCCTTTCGCCTATTTCAGAGGAGAATTGCTGCTGTCCAACTGCTATTCGGGTAAATGTACAAAAGCAGTAATCAAGAACAGGTTTAAAAAAGCAAGCCAGGGGTCTGCTTTGCAGATATGTTCAGATTAACAACTTTTATATCTTGATAGCTGCTTATTCATCTGCAAGAAGCTCAGAAATATTGACATTAGAAAACTGACTTGTTTGCTTCAGAATTTTTGTTTTCTGTGGCCAATAGTAAGGCCTCCTATCATCTCCAGGCCTGCTAGTGTATGCCACATCCATTGTGTGCACATTGCCTTGCCTGTGCTTTTTTTCTCCTTTTGTATGCCTCCTACATCTTATTTTATATTCCCTGCATTTATTGAGATTTTAAATATTAGGCTGGTTTTCTATGGTTGTTGTAAGCGATGTTGTTAGAAAATCCAACAATAAAAAGCAGATTTTGGTAACCCATGTGTTTAAAACGGTCTTCATAGGTCAGAATGAGCTCATTTTCTATAAAGTAGAATGTGCCATTATTATCAGCTAGAATACATATGTGAAGCTGAACCAATCCTTCAGCCTATCACAATCAGTACTGTCTATTCTAACAGGTAGCTGCTGACCGGTGGAGGTCTCCCACACAGGGCTTTTTTTGTAGAAAAAGCCCAGCAGGACCTCATTTGCATATTAAGCCACACCCCTGACACCAAGCCAGCTGGAACTGTATTCCTGTGCATTCTTGCTTTTTTGTTGTTGTTGTTTAAAAAAGCCCTGCTCTTACATCACCTACTACTTGATCCTCTCAACTGAAAATGATGGGGAATGAACTTGGGACTTTTGGCATGCTTCACCACTGAACCATAGTGCTTCCCCTAAGAAAGAACACACCAATTTGCCTTATCCTGTGATAGACTATTGTAGGTATACCAGATCTTTGGCTTGGGTGAGAAACCTCTCACCCCTGTTCTCCTGGCTCCCATTGCTGCTTGGAGGAGCAGTAAGAGCAAAGGGTGGGGGAATAAGCATTGAGCCCATGCCATGATGTCACTTCTGGTACAAACCCAGAAGCGATGTCAAGGCATTCATCAGGACTCCGTCTCCGGCTGTCTCCCAGGGCTTTCCAGTGCTGGACTGGCAACCTGAGATCACTGGTCTATCTAGGTCAGTCTTGTCTACTATGACTCTCTAGGGTCCCAAAGAGAGTTTTTAAATGTCACCTAATACCTGACCCTTATAGCCAGAGCTTGAACCTGGGACTTTGTGAATGCAAAGCAGGTGTTCTACAAGGGAGCGATGCTCATAGCATAATGGAAACTGCAGTTTCAAAGTCAACATGCCACTGAATACAAGTTGCTGTAATGATGAGGCATTAGAGGCAGTGGTCCCTGGGTTGGCAGCAATGCTGGACTAGATAGTTTTACCCCTCCAGGGGTCATATTGTATTTTCAAACCAGCTTTACTCCCTCTTGCACGTTGAATGACTGGTTGGTTGATAGCAAAACTCAGGGCAACTCCGGACAAAAGACTTCAGCATTGATATTTCTAGCCAGAAGACCTCACGGAAACAGGATGCAAGAAGTTTCTACTTCATCAAGCTGAACGAACACACCGTCATCTCGGCTGGAGGTTTTCTTTCCCCCTCATCTTTCTTTACAAAAAGTCCGAGACACGTAGTGGGCTGCCCGTGGCTCAGCTGCAGCCTTCTTAAAGCACAGCAGTGGTGAAATAAGAACCAGCAAGATAACAGTGGATATTTTACCAGGCAACTGAGTCCAAGTCACCATGTCACGGATCCTGGTGCTGAAGGGCAGCATCTTGCAGTCTAAGTCATGCCATTTTTGCTTTTGTGTAACCATCAGTAGATGCTGAATATCTAGAATGCTGCTCTGTTTCTGCCAGATGATAACAAACTCCTCCATTTCTTTTTTTTTAAAAGAAGTTTATTAACTCCTCCATTTTCCATAGATCTGCTGACTCATTATCATTCTCATTTATTTATTTATTTATTTATTTATTCTTTACTTTTCTATTACAGGGCTGTTGCTTACATATCAATTAAAATGCAAATGAAATAAAATGTAAAACAGATTTTTAAAAAAACACACAGATGCTCAACTAAAACTAGCCGAGTGGAGAAAAAGCAGATCGTAATCGCCCTTCTGAGCCTTGTGGGAACAGTACTTTTAATGTTATCGAAAAGACAAAAGGGTAAGCACCAGCGAATATCTCAGGGGAAGGTGTTCCGCATCACAGAGAAACCGCTGTCACTGATTTAGAGCTCAGAGGGAATGTTTCACACATTGCACATCCACAGAATCTGGGTTTATCGTTGATTGTTTATTTGAAAAAGCGCTGCAGTCAGTTCCAGCTGTCTGATGAGTAGCCCTCTCTGCAGTCATTCCCCACTGTTTGTCTGTAACCAGTTCCAAGTGCACATGTATGTAGCCAAATCACAACTTTCTCTTTGCAGCTAATCCCAGATGTGACAAGTGCACATGTTTATATAGCCCATCCTAACTCTCTGTCTGCAGCAAATTTCTGCTATTCGATATGCATATACTTGCATGATGCGTATTTTTTGCATTCATACTCTGTATTTTTTTTGTCGATACCCAAACAGGTTTCTTTAAAAAAAAAAACTTTGTGCAACGTATGTTTCCAACTAGGAGATCATTATTGTGATGCTATTTCCATGACAGGGTATTATGGGCTCCTATGCAACATATAAGGCCCATCGAACTCCATGGAACTTGCTTCTGAGTAAACATACATAGAATCAGGCCATATTTGGACTAGCTAGAACTGCTGATGTTAATTCAGGTGTGTTCTGATAACATTTAAGTCATTATGTCTTTCTCAGTTCAAGTACAGAACCATTTAAGCACGGTGTACTTCATTTATACTCTGTCTTTCTCCTAGGATTGCCAGATCAGAGTTGTGAATACCTGGAGATTTTGGGGGTAGAGCCTGGGGAGGGTGAGGTTTGGCAAGGGGGGGGACCTAAGAGGGGTATAATGCCATAGACTCTACCTTCCAAAGCAGCCATTTTATCCAGGGAAACAGATCCCTTCATCTGGAGACCAATTGCAATGATGGCAAATCTCCAGGCACCACCTGGAGACTGGCAAATCTACCATCTCCCAAATAGCATCCCAAAATGGCTTCCATCATTCTCCTCTCTTCTATTTTATCCTACCAACAACCCTGTGAGGTGGATTGCGCTGAGGATCTGTGTTATTGGCCCAAGGCCTCTCAGTAAGCTTCCAGGACAGGTTAGGGTTGCCAAATCCAATTCAAGAAATATCTGGGGACTTTGGGGGTGGAGCCAGGAGACATTAGGGGTGGAGCCAAGATCAAGGCTGTGACAAGCATAATTGAACTCCAAAGGGAGTTCTGGCCATCACATTTAAAGGGATGGCACACCTTTTAAATGCCTTCCTTCCATAGGAAATAATTAAGGATAGGGGCACCTTCTTTTGGGGCTCATAGAATTGGACTCCCTAGTCCAATCTTTTTAAAACTTGGTGGTTATTTTGGGGAGAGACACTAGATGCTATACTGAAAATTTGGTGCCTCTACCCCAAAAAACAGCCCCCCCTAGAGCCCCAGTTACCCGCAGATCAATTCTCCATGATTTTCTATGGGAATAAATCTCCATAGGGAATAATAGAGTTCCCAGCAGACATTTCCCTCCCCTTCCCCCACTTTCTGATGACCCTGAAGCGGGGGGAGGGCCTCCAAACCGGGGGATCCCCTGCCCCCACCTGGGGATTGGCAACTCTAGGACAGGTTGAGGAACCTTGGTTTTCTGGATCTTAATCTGATATTCTAGCTACTACATCAAGCTGACAATATATAACCTACTTTGGTTATCGATTGTGCTCAGATATGTTTTCTGTGCAGCTAATGATATGAAAGGCTGTCAACAGGATGTTAAGAATGGCTTATACCCCTCTATTTGACAGGGAGGAGTGGGAAGCCAAGGAAATGTTTTAAAGCCGGTCAGCAGCTCAGTGCATTGAGCAGGTTTTTCCAATGGCTAAATCACCCCCGCTGTGCTTGCTGATCCTCTCATCAGAGCCCAACAGCAAGAGGCTTTCTCTGGCATTCTTAAAAGGTAGTTTTGAATTCCTGGCCTCAACTTCCTGCAGCTCTGCAGCTCTCTGAGCTTTCAAAATTCTGAGCAACTCTCACCTCAGCGCTGTTCTCCTGTCTAACGATATTACCAAGGGGAGATTATTTTTTACCCACACTCCTTTCCCAAGCAGACACGTGCCTCGCCCTTTTGCTGGAGGTCTATGTGCCAGAGATGTGTGTCAGGAAGACAAGGCAGGGTGTTTTGCTAATGTGGCTACCGAGTTTGGCCTCCAGGCAAATTCAAGTGGGAATTGTAAGACTTTGACGCAAAACATCCAAGGGATTTTGAAGGAAGCCTAAAGGCTGGGGACATTCTCAAGAGGGTTTTCTTAATCTGCTAGGTTGTCATCCAACTTAGTCCAAAGCAAAGTCTGAAGCAAATGTTGAAGGGCATTCCAGTCTCCAAGAAACTTTGAGAGAAGTAAAAGAGTTCCATAAGTTTTGCACATTCTTAAGGGCACAAGCTTTTGAGTGAGGTTCAACAATCTAAAGATGGTAGATAGATAGATAGATAGATAGATAGATAGATAGATAGATAGATAGATAGATAGATAGATAGATAGATAGATAGATAGATAGATGAATTTATTGTCATTGTTCTCAACAAAAAGAGAGCAACGAAATGAGGTGCTCTTCCACAAACATACCAACACATCAAACACACATATTCATAAACCATTTAAATACATCTGAAACCATTAAACCATTTAAACCATTAAAACCATTTAAATACATCTAAAACGGATAAACATTCATAAAACCATTAAAACTATTTAAACCATTAAATAAACATTCATAAAACCATTAAACATTCATAAAACCATTAAAACCATTTAAACCATTAAATACATCTAAAACAGATAATCCTTCATAACCCTGCATTTAACCTAACCACAGCACTTGGATAGAAACTGTCCTTAAATCTGTTTGTCCTAGCCTTCAACACTCTATATCGTCTACCTGACGGTAAGATCTCAAAAAGCAAATGGCCCAGATGTGTATGGTCCCTTAGGATCATTTGTATCTTCCTTTTACATGCCATATTATACAGATCCACCAATGAGGGGAGAGAACATCCACAAATCTTTTGTGCTCTTCTCGTCACTCTTTGGAGCACCCTTCTCTCTGCTTCCGTGCAGCTCCCAAACCACGCGCAGAGGCAATAAGATAAAATGCTCTCAATGGAACTACGATAAAAGGCAACCAGCAGACTCTATTTGATGGTGATATCAAATAGAAAACAAACAGCAAGGACTTCTCAGTACCTGGAAAGGGAAATAAGGCTCATCCTTACATGTTCTTTCCACTTAAAAGGAGCCTTTAGCTGGTTTGGGATTTTGTTCTATAAATGTCCTTGGTCACCTGCAGGCTTCTATGGACCCTTCAGCAATGGCTGAATGAAGATAGCTCTTACAGTCTCAACACTCTCCTTTCCATTTGTAGTTAGGATGGACAGAGTAGTGCCTGATTTCCTTACATTCCATTTTATCCCTCATGGTTCCAGCAGGCCTAAACAGAGAGCAAAAGAATGAGATAACCGCCACTCATCCCAACACTTCTCCCACCAGAATAAGACAGCATCCCAGAAGTCCTTGCAGACACAATGGATTGTCACCTGGTCCAGTATTGTGACAGCATGCTGGTGGAGAATGCTATCAAGTTGCAGTTGACTTATGGCAGCTCTGTAGGGTTTTCAAGACAAGAGATGTTCAGAGGTGGTTTCCCATTGCCTGCCTCTGCATGGAAATCATGAGCATCCTCAGTGGTCTCCCATCCAAGTACTAACCGGAGCTGACCCTGCTTAGCTTCCAAGATGTGATGAGATCCTGGCATAGTGATGATGAAATTGATAATGTCAAAATGGCGACCCTGGGAATGGGGTACAGAAAAAAACCATTGATCATCAGACAATTGCGATGGGCTAGGAGGGTGGGAAATTTCTGCAGGGGAATCATTTGGCCTGGAAGTGGGGTAGGGGAAGCACGAATGAGAAGATATAGAAAGAGGGAGCTTCCACACCTTCAAAGCCATAAACAGAGAAAGAAGGGGAGATTTTGGAGGCAGTTCAAACACTGCAAACAGTTAAGATATGGAGGACATTTTTAAGGGACAAGACAAAGTCATGCAACATATTTATTCCGGAAGAGGAATGATAATGCACCCAGTTCAAGGGTGCCCTAATCATAAAGCCTCTAGTTCATTTAAAAGGCTGGAGGGGGAGATTGTACCTCTGCCGTCTGGCTTTATACCCACTGAAGAGCCATTATCTTTGCCATTCATGACTCAGGAGTCAAGCCAAGTCTTCCCAGGAAAAGACAGTAATTAAAGTACCAAATAGATAACTTCCAGCCTAAGAACATGTACACATGTGCTGCCAAGTCATGACCAACTTATGGTGACCCCAGCAAGGGCCTTTCAGGGCAAGTGGGAAACAGAAATGGTTTGCCATTGCATTTCTCTGCAGAGCCTTCCTTGGTGGTCTCCCATCCAAGTACTGATTCAGACTAATCATCTGAGATCCCCATACCTGGTTAATATCTCCAGATTTAACATCAGAACATCCTTCACAGCGCTCCTTTTTCTGACTATGCAAAGAACTCTGTTAACTGGTCGATATTCCCACATCCCAACAGAACAATGTTTTTGCATTTGTGGTTCACCTATGATAGAGGACCTCCCCCATTATATTCTATCCTGTCCACTCTACAATGCCCCCAGAATTAAATTTCTGTCTGGAGTACTAACCTCCTTAAAAGCGCGTTCAGAAACTAATAATAATAATAATAACTTTTTATTTCTATCCCGCCCTCCCCGCCGGGGCAGGCTCAGGGCGGCTTACAACATAAAATACATTATACATCAGTTTACTTATAAAATCACAGTTAAAACAATTTACAATTATTAAAATTAACAATAGCAATATCAACATGGTACTAAGCGTTAGGTCTTCAGCAGAATTCAGTAACTGAAAAGGTTATATTTCTCTTATCTGACAATGATGCTCATGTGTCCCACAGAGTCTCTTTGTTTGCAGCTAAGAAGATAAGAGCAAGAGTAATATCAAATGCTGTAACTTCTTGCAGTTGGCCATTCTGGGGAACTTTAGGTGTTAATTGGAAATTTTGTTGTCCAGGTTCTGTCTTGTTTTGTAATGACCAATGGCTATACACAATAATTTTTTGACTGACTGAAGTACTGATCCTGCTTAGCTTCCAAGTTCGGACAATTGGGCAATACCATGCTGGTTGCCCTCCTAGAAATAGTCTTAGCAGTAACAATAGATCAAGTTCTAGAATAAAAGCCATGTCAGTCTCTCTTGGCCAAAACCATAAAGCCGTCTACACCATAACTGTGACATGAAACAAACTGAGTGGCCTAGTTCCAATGATGAGCCTTGCCTATCACCCAGGGTTGTTGTTAGGACAAAAGGACTCTGGGCTCCTTGGAGGAAAGCCAGGATAAAATTATCAATAACAAACATAAACAAAGTTGCTTTATTATAGGGACAGATGTCTCCTTGACAACAAAGATCAGGCAATCTGCTCAACAGTTGATGGGTAATTATAGATCTTCTAAAATTAAAGCAAAGTGTGAAACTCAAACCACCAATATTTGAGATGTATTTTGTAAGACATTATTATTATTATTATTTGCCCTGTCCCAGCTTGTGCTGGGCTCTGGGCAATGTCCAAAAAAATGCATGATACCATGAAACAAATATGAAATGTCAAAATTCAGTATAACAAACGTAATAAAAAACTGAAGATCAGATTAAGATGACTGTAGATTTATATCCCGCCCTTCTCTCTGAATCAGCGTTTCAGAGCAGCTTATAATCTTCTTTACCTCCCCCCCCCCACAGACACCCTGTGAGGTAGGTGGGGCTGAGAGAGTTCTCACAGACGACTCTTGTGAGAGCTATGGCTGACCCAAAGCCATTTCAGCAGCTGCAAGTGGGGGAGTAGAGAATCAATCCCAGTTCTCCCAGATAAGAGTCCACACACTTAACCACTACACCAAACTGGGTCTCTAAAAGATATCCAAGATGGCATCCCTGAAAGTTTTCTATCCCGATTCTGGACTACCTGGCCACTTTCTGGGTGGGGGAGAGGGAACACAAAATCAGAAATTAGGGGGAGGGAAAGGAGGGAGGGTGCCAGCCACAGTAGAAAATGGTTGCTGTCTTCAACCAAAAGCCTAGCAGAACATCTCTGTCTTACAAGCCCTGTGGAATTGCCTAAGATCCTGCACGCCCTGAGCCAGGACTGAATAGGCCCTGGCCCTTGTCGAGGACAGCCAGACATCTCTACAATCACAGTGTAACCCTAAGCAGAGATACATGCTCAAATGAGTATTAGCTTCAACAGTTTTTGACAAGAGTAACACTGCTTAGGACAGCACAGTTCATCAGACACAGATCAGTTGGAAGGCACACAGCCTGTGGCCTAACAATTCTGAAACAGTGATGAGAATTGCACTGTGGTCCATTCAACAGGGTTCTTTGGATTGCACTGTTTAGAATCCCTGTTGGTAGGCAAGAGATGTGCAGATCCTAAAGACTTCTGGCTCCTTCTCATCCCAAGCAAATGGTGATTAGTTCGTTACATCCTAAACTCAGCTGGAAGCGCCATTCTCAAAGCCATAGGAAGAACAACCGCTGGGAGTGAAAATATTTTAGAACGTTTTTGTCTCTATCTCACTGCATAATTGCAGCACTTAAATGAAAAACTGTGAAAGAATGATAGTAAATTGTTACCTTAGGGTATTGTGTTCTTGGGGGGGGATCAATGCATTTTAATTTTTAGGCAATTGTAGGGATCTGGAAACCCCAGCCCCACCACTGGGTTCTTCACCCTGGAAGTATCTGCCATCTGCTGCGGCCCCTGCCCTATGGAATCAGCTCCCTGAGGAGGTGCGGGCCCTGCAGAACCTTGACCAGTTCCACAGGGCCTGCAAGACTGCCCTCTTTAAACGAGCATACATTGACTGCTGAATTGTTGTCAACTAAGGACCCGCCAACACGGTCCTGGTTTAAGGACCTATGTCATCATGGAATTTGTTTAAACTGGCAGGAACTAGCGTCAGAATGCCACCATTACTGCCAGATCAATTCAAAGTATCAATTTTTAAATACATTAACTGGTTTTTAAATAATGTTTAAAGTTTTTACTGTTAAATATAATGTTTTATTTATTATTGTATATGTACGAAATGTTGTTAGCCGCCCTGAGCCTGCCTAGGCGGGGAGGGCGGGATACAAATAAAATTTATTATTATTATTATTATTATTATTATTATTATTATTATTATTATTATTATTATTATTATTATTATTATTATTTATTGTCTATATGGGGGTAATTACCAATACACCTGCATGCGGAGTTGTAGTTAATATGGCTGTAACATGAACTCTGCATCAGATGTTCTACAATACCAACTATAGTCTTCAAGTTAGGATGTTGGAGGGAAGCTGGTATGATATATAGGGTTGCCAAGTCTAATTCAAGAAATATCTGGGGACTTTTGGGGTGGAGCCAGGAGACTTTGGGGTGGAGCCAGGAGCAAGGTAGTGACAAGCATCACTGAACTCCAAAGGGAGTTCTGGCCATCACATTTATAGGGACCCCACACCTTTTAAATGCTTTCGCTCAATTAGAAATAATGAAGGATAGGGGCACCTTCTTTGGGGGCACATAAAATTGGACCTACTGGTCTAATCCTTTTGAAACTTGGAGGGTATTTTGAGGAAAGGCACTGGATGCTATGTTGCAAATGTGGTGATTCTACCTAGAAAAAATCCCCCCAGAGCCCCAGTTAACCGTGAATCAATTCTCCATTATCCCCTATGAGAATTGGTCTCCATAGGGAATAATGGAGTGCCCAGCAGACATTTCTCTCCACCACACACTTTCTGATGACCCTGAAGCAGGGGGAGGACTTCCAAACCGGGGGATCCCCTGCCCGCAACTGGGGATTGGCAATCCTAATGGTATAGCCTGATCTTGTCAGATCCTGGAAGCTCAACAGAGTCAGTACTTGGAGAGGAGACCACCAAGGAAGGCTCTACAGAGGAAGGCCCTGGCAAACCACCTCTGCTTCTCACTTGACTTAAAAGCCCATTGCTGAGGTCACCATAAGTCAGTTGCAACTCAATGGCACTTACATAAGTAATAGTAATGATGTGTACTCAGCAGTGGTGGTTCCAAATTTTTCTGGTCCTTAAGTAAGAGATTTGTATTCCCCTTCCTCACAGGACCTCTTCCCCACATATCTCCAGCCACCACCAGCAGCAACCTGAACTATAAAATAAGCCCAGGCCATTTCCTTGCCAGTTATCCAGCACCTTTTCTTGGCTTTGTGAGATTTATGTTTGATGCTTTGTTTGAGACCGTTTATCTCAGCCCAAAGGATTTATGGACACAAGCCAGATGGGTTTATGCTGATGGTGTTTCATGTATTGTACTATAATATTGTTGTGTTATCAAATAGACTGAAGACAAGTTGAAGCATTACAAAACCCTTTATTATAGAAGAGTTTGGAGTGCCACACAGTTCTGTGATTGAATATATACAGGGCTTTTTTTTTTAGCAGGAATGCAGTTCCTGGTGGCTTGGTGTCAGGTGGTGTGGCCTAATATGCAAATGAGTTCCTGCTGGAATTTTTCTACCAAAAAATCCCTGAATATATATATTCTTTTTTGCATAGTTATCCAAGTCCCCCAACCCCCTGTGCCCCACTCACCTAACTAGCCCTGGTACGGTTGCCAGGTCCCTCCTGTGGGGGATAGGGGTAGGGTGTCAGATCAAGGGACTCTCCTGGAGATTTAGGGATTGAGCATGGGGAGACCTCAGTGGGGTACAATGCCTGGCCTAGAGACTGCCCTCCAAAGCAGCCATTTTCTGCAGGGGAACTGATCTCTGAGGTCTAGAGAGGAACTGTAATTCTGGGCAATCATCAGGTGCCAACAGGAAGTTAGCATCCCTAGGCCCTCTTGTCCCTACACCTGCCTGATTGGAAGGGGTAAGTGTGGGAACCTGCTGGTAGTGGGTGTCAGCCAATGGTTGATAACTTCTCTGAAAGCAATTTGGTGGGCCCGTGAGCAGTGGGAAGCTAAAATCTGTGGTGACGCAGCTGTATTTTAAAAATCTAGCTGGTGGGAAGCAGGCCAAGGTGTCTGTTTTCAGACCGCATTGCGTATTGGAGCTTTACCACACTGGGTTGTGCTCCATCAAGCTACATGCAGAGGAGGAGGAGGGAAGTGGGAAAGGGAGAGCACAAAACAAGCTGTGTTCAGGCCCCACTGCGGTTTAATTAAGGCTCATTATAATATCTGGATGCAGCCATAACCATCCAGCCAGGACTGGGAACACTGATTTGACCTTTAAAAATGAGTTGAACCTAAAGATCATGTTTGTTGGCACAGGACAGCAGAACTCTCCCACTTACATGATACTGAGCCCCTAGAATGTTGCTTGTAAGGGGGCAGGGGTCCTCCAGAACAGTGTGGGAGAGATATGGGGAAAGTATATTGTGGGAGGGGGGAACTGGCAAAGATGGCACTCTTCCACTGGCAGAAAATGTCACTGGGATCCAGCCCAACCAATGTGCGGATAAACACTGTGGCAGCTGATGCTTTGTTCCCGACCTTAATGAACACAAGATGTTCCAAATGCAGCTCATTATCTGAACAAAGTTCATTCGACAAGGATGGCCTTCTATTTGTTTGTGGCAACACCTGGAATATTTAGTCAAGCCTATATGGAGATATTTATTGAATAAACTTTTTTTTATTATTATATTGGAAAGTTTAGTTCCTGCAATGCGGCTTGACAAACTTTCAGTTGTCATAGAGATCCAGATTGTAGTTGGTCACCTGGAAAATTAGAGATTTAGATGGGAGTGAAGGTGATCTAGTTAGTGACAAAGTTCAGTGGGAACAATAACCAGAATCACAGACCAGAAAGTCTTTACTACCTCTGCTTCTCCAGTTAGAAATTATAAAAAAAGATGTTGGTGGGTAAAATCAGGGCTTTTTTGCAGAAAAAGTCCAGCAGGAACCCATTTTCATACTAGGCCACACCCCCTAACATCACTGTTGTTTCACACAGGGCTTTTTGTACAAAAAACAGCAGAAACTCACTTGCATATTAGGCCACACCCCCTGACAGCAAGCCAGCCGGAACTGCGTTTCTGTGTGTTCCTGCTCAAAAAAAAACTGGGTAAAATGAATGGTTGGGTTTATGCTCCTGAGATGGTCATTAAGGTTTCTCAGTCTTACCTGGCTGCCAGTGGAGGAAGCCTCTTTCTTGTGACAAGCATACGTGACATGATGACATCACTTGAAAATGACATCATCACATCGGGCACAGCACATGTGGGATGTTCTAGAGGAGGTTTAATGTGTGGGAAAGGACTCCAGAGAAGGTACAAACGTTTCCATAAGGTTTTTTGGAAGTGTGTGTCAGCTTCCAATGGCAAGTGATAGCCAGTGCAACATGGAAGCATATATTTATGATTTATTTTATTTGACTAAAATATTTATTCCTTGCCTGCCTCTTCAAAGCTGCCTACAACAGAAAAAACAAAAAATACAAACAGAAATAGAACAAGTGGGAATCCCCAAGGAATCTGCACGATGGCTCTTCCATTCCTCCCAACCTTTGCTTCCTCCCATCTCTCCCTAACTCTCTCATACTATTTCTCCCTTCTACCACCCATTTTTTTACTGTCTTTCCTCCATGCCTGGAGAACAGTTGTAATTCTAGGTGATCTCCAGCCCTCATCTGGAGGTTAGCAACCTTGGTTCCCATGGAGGAAATGACTGCTTTGGAAGGTGGAGTTTATGGGATTATACCTGTCTGATATCCCTCCCCTATTCAAACTTCACCCTCTCCAGGTTCCATCCCTCAAATCTCCAGGAATTTCCCAATCTGGAGTTGGCAACCCTATCTCCAATCAACAGCCAATCTGCTCTTCTGTCTTCAGTTTTTTGTCTCCACCCCTCCCTGCAGACTATTACCTAGGAAAAGGCCAGTCTTTCTCCACAGTGGGGACCAAAACAGCTAACATTATTCTCTCCTACTTTTTATCTACACAACAACCGTGTGTGGTAGGTTAGGCTGAAAGTATGTGAGTCTGACTGGTTCAAAATCACCTAGTCAGCATTCACAGCAAGATGGGGATCTGAACTTGGGTCTTGCAGACATTACTCTGAAGCTTTAACCACTCCTCCACAGTGCTTTCATGGGGTGACTGCTGTTGAAGAGTAGCAAGCGGCAAGGCCTAGCAAAGTCATGCAAGTCAGGTGGTATACCAGAGGGTGCTGCCAAGCCAGGGTTACTAACTTCCAGGGGGGACCTGGTGGTCCCCCAGAATTACAACTGAACTCCAGACAACAGAGCTCTGCCCCCCTGGAGAGAATGGTTGCTTAGGAGGGTAGACTGCATTATACTGGAGTCACTCTGTACAGGAGTGCACTGACGTCATACTTTTAGCTATGTAGAACTACTTAATAATAATAACTTTATTTTTATATCCCGCCCTCCCCCACCGAAGCGGGCTCAGGGCGGCTAACAGACATGGAAATCCCATGATTCATATAAAACAATGTAAACAATTTTAATATATCAATTATATAATAAATTAATTTAAAATAGATAAAATATATAAATGGGTGCTAAAATACTGTGATCATAATATCCATAAGATGGCTAGATGTGCATATGTCAGATTATACTTATAGGACATCATTAGATATTTTTTATATGTTTAGCTAATTTTATTGTGTAGCTGTAGAAGATATTGAAGATAGAAGATATTGGATTTATATCCCGCCCTCCACTCCGAAGAGTCTCAGAGCGGCTCACAATCTCCTTTACCTTCCTCCCCCACAACAGACACCCTGTGAGGTGGGTGGGTGGGGCTGAGAGAGCTCTTACAACAGCTGCCCTTTCAAGGACAACCTCTGCCAGGGCTATGGCTCACCCAAGGCCATTCCAGCAGGTGCAAGTGGAGGAATGAGGAATCAAACCCGGTTCTCCCAGTTAAGAGTCCGCACACTTAACCACTACACCAAACTGGTGTATTTACACCAAGCTGTAAATACTATGTTGTTTTTAATCCATGTTATACATCACCCTGAGCCCAGCATGAGCTGGAACAGGACAATTAAATAAGCAGAAATCATTATCACCATCACCTTTATTAGTATAGAATTAAAAAAATCCATAATGACCACATATTTTATACAAAGGCAGTCATTCCACTAGAGCTTTAACCTTGTATTCTCTAACCCTCATAGCAATAGAGAGGAACTTCTAGCTATTATATTATTGTTTTTATTTTGTTGTATGCATGAATATGGTCATTGACCATAATAAATAAACTACTATAAGGACTGCACTGTAAGTAAACTATGGAGATTTTTGTACTCACCCTATCTTCACAAAATTATATATTTTTTCTGAAATTGCTTGTTTATTTATGGCTAATGAACCATGCACAACCTAAGAACACGGAGTCCAGGCTAGAAACCCACGTATGCTTCTGTTCTTTCATTATTATTATTATTTTTAAAGATTCATGTATTTTTCAGGATGCATGCAAAGATGGGTCTGACTTCTTTGACTTGTTTCATTAGCAAGCTGTCCCCAAAGAAAACACTTGCTGCAACTGATTTCATCTGAAATTTTGATTAAAAGGAACTTCTGTTTTTTTCAAAAAGGAGGAGGAGGAGAAGGCAACACTTAATTGGCTTCTTTTTCTTCCCACGCATGTAATAAGTTACTTATTTGTTTAGGAAAGTATGGGTTGGATCCTCCCCCCACCCCCATTCTGATAGCATTGGGACTTTTCCTCTGGCACTAGGATTGCCAAGTACAGGTTAGGAAATTCCTGGAGATTTGGGGGGTGGAGCCTGAGGAGGATGGAGTTTGGGAAGGGGAGGAACTTCAGTGGGGCACAGTGCCACAGAGCCCACCTTCCAAAGTAGCCATTTTCTCTGTCACCTGAAGATCAGTTGTAATAGTGAGAGATCTCCAGTCACCACCTGGAAACTGGCAACCCGATCTGGCACCTGGAACCACGCTCTGATGCAAGAGATGCAGAAGAGACTAATGCATCAAGGAAATGCTTATTACACCAGAGCAAAAGACTGATAAGAATGGACCCAACCCATTGTTTTTCTTAAGAGAGCCAGTTTGGTGTAGCAGCTAAGTGTGCAGATTCTTATCTGGGAGAACCAGGTTTGATTCCCTACTTCTCCGGGTTTGATTACCTACTTCTTTGCAGCTGCTGGAATGGCCATGGGTCAACCATAGCTCTTGCAGAGTTGTCCTTGAAAGGGCAGCTTCTGGGAGAGCTCTCTCAGCCCCACCCACCTTACTGGGTGTCTGTTGTGGGGGACAAAGGTAAAGGAGATTGTGAGCCGCTCTGAGACTCTCACATTCAGAGTGGAGAGCAGAATATAAATCCAAATTCTTCTTAGTTAATAATTTAAAAAGTATTCTACCGCTATTGCTATTATTGTTGATGTTGAGTAACAATATTTTACTGGTGTAGCTGGTGCTTTATAGATAACTGATGTAAAGTTTTGTCACCTGAGGGCCAAACTAGACATGATGGCATCCATAGGTCAGACCTGTGAATGCTGTCACTTCTAGTGCGGCCCTGTAAAGCCAACTGATACGTGATTCTAACAGTACCATCATAAACAAAGTTACTTGTATGGTGGTTTCATTGGCTTGGAAGGGTATAACTACTTTGGGTAAATTTGTAAATTACCACAAATTTGTAAATTTGTAAATTACCACAAAATCCCAGCGTGATTAACCTTTTTTAAAAAGGGGAGGGGGGTAGATCCAGCCCAATATTCTGCTGGCGTAAAAGGAAAGAGGAGTTCTCTCTGACTCCAATAAAGAGTTGTTCTGAGCATCATGGAATCTGCATGTTTGAAAGTCATATGAGGTGGCTGCTGTAGTAAAGAGGGGGAATTTAGTAAGACTTTAAAAAGATGGCTGGATCCAGTCCATATTTTTCATTTACCTGAAACGACTAGGACAAAAATAGATATGTACAAACAGGCAAGAAAAAAGGAGTTTTCCACAAGAAAAATTTATACCTCCAAACCAATAAACAAGAATTTTAAATGGAAGTATTGCTCCGTAAATCATACAATACAGAGTATGAAGCAAACAACCCTTTATCTCAATTTAAAACAAGAAAAAAAATACCCTTTTAAGGCACTTGACAATTCCGACTGACTAGAGACAGTATCTACTTTAAAAGAACTGAGTTTTGAATAGGTCTAACAATATTAAGAGTTTAATGAAGACAGAAAAAAGAACATTGACCAATTTTCTGTGAATATATCAAACTGTGAATAGCCTTTCATGCATTATAAATGAAAAGTTATCTTCTTCATCAGTGCCTCTTGCAAGATTCAGCACAAAGCCTTGCTGTTCTTTTCCATTTTCTAGCTATTTCTAATCTTTTGGCAAAGATAACGGATGGTACATAATTTGTTTTTATTCTATCCTTGTAAAATCCCTAATAAGAATCAACGTAGGGCCTGTCTAGTTATCCTCCTGATCTCCTCATTGATCAATATCCCCCCCACACACAAGGCTGCACAAAATCACATAGTCACTAAATATTATAATATGTTCCCTGCAGGTTTTGAGCCCACAGTTTATGCTGGCTAATCCAGGGGTATGCAACATTTTCTAATTAAAGAGCCAAACTACGTCAAAATTCCAAGCAAGAGATCAACCATAAGCTAGTAGAAAGCCCATTTTCATAACTGAATGTATACAACTTAACGGCTATTTTTGTAGAAAAAAAACAGCAGGAACTCATTGGCCTATTAGGCCACACCCCCTGACATCAAGCCAGCCGGAACTGCGTTCCTGTGCATTCCTGCTAAAAAAAAAAGCCCTGCAACTTTACATTACTGATAAATTAGGGTTCTCAGGTTCCCTCTGACCACCAACTAGGGTTGGGAGAGGGGTAGGATTGCCAGATCCACACTGGGAAGTTCCTGGAGATTTAGGTATGGAGCTTGAGTAGGACACCTCAGGAGGTGATGGGCTCTCCTTCCTTGAAGGTTTTTAAACAGAGGCTAGATGGCCATCTGACAGCAATGAAAATCCTGTGAATTTAGGAGGAGATATTTGTGAGTTTCCTGCATTGTGCAGGGGGCTGGACTAGATGACCTGGAGGTCCCTTCCAACTTTATGATTCTATGAGAGGAATCTGTTTGGGGAAAGCAGGGGGAAACCCCACCCCCAAACAGGGACATTGTTTTGTGACATCACTGATGCAATGACATCACTTCCAAGTGACATCATTGCACTGGGGACATTGCATAGTGACTTTCTGGTTTGGGGACAAACTCTATGTAAGGTTTCCAGGTCAGTGTTGGAAAATACCTGGACACTTTTGGGGTGGATCTGGGAGAGGGCAGGGTTTGGGGAAGGGAGGGGAAGGGCTACAGCAGGGTACAATGCCATAGAATTCAGCTTTCAAAGCAGCCATTTTCTCCATGGGAACTGATCTATGCCAGCTGGTGATTCTTTTTCTTTTCTTTTTTTTAAAAAAAGGAAAAACATTTTTTCACCATGAATAGTTCCTCCCCCCACCCATGGCCCTCCCATCTGCCCAAGCATGTCCTCCATATCTCCAGGAATTTCCTAAACCAGACTCAACAAGTAGGGTTGCCAAGTCCAATTCAAGAAATAGATGGGGACTTTGGGGATGGAGCCAGGAGGCTTTGGGGGTGGAGCCAGAAAACATTGAGGCAGAACCAGGAGCAATTGAACTTCAAGGGAGTTCTGGTCATCACATTTAAAGGGACTGCACATCTTTTAAAACACTTCCCTCCATAGGAAATAATGAAGGATGGGGCACCTTCATTTGGGGCTCACAGAATTGGACCCCCTGGTTCAATCTTTTTGAAACTTGGGGGGGGGGGGTATTTTGAGGAGAGGTCCTGAATGCTATGCTGCAACTTTGGTGCCTCTACCTCAAAAAACAGCCCCCCCGCCAGAGCCCCGGATTCCTGTGGATCAATTCTCCACTATTTCCTATGAGAATAAGTCTCCATAGGGAATAATAGAATTCCCTCCCTTCCCCCTGCTTTCTCTCTCCCACTCACACACACGCTTAACTGACTCCGGTGCCTCCACAAGGAAGTTTGGAAAGTACAGGGGCTATGCTGCTCTCCTTTACACACACAAACTCACTTGTCTGAAACGAAAGCAAAAACAAACGCAAGGGCTGCACTCTGAGGAGGTCTTCTGTTGCTGATCCTTCCCCATGAAGTACTTCCTGCTCCAGTTTAAAGGCGCACACACATTTTAAAATCAGACCTGTTTGTAGGTTCTGCTGGAGATCTAGAGGTACATGGTAGCTGTGGGGGAAAGGCTTCCCCCGCCAGCCAGCTGACTCGGGGTGGGGGGGAAGCCTGTAAAACCCCCTGCTGGGACCTGGGGATTGGGAAGCCTATCAACAAGCCTTCTTAGAGACAATATCTTATTAGAGTTCTTAGTCAAATATAATATATGAAACAGTATTAAGTCAGCTAAACAAACCAGAGTCTTTAAAAAGATTTTTAAAATGCCTTTGCTGCAGAGGAGTGGTTATGAACTGAAATCTTAAATTCCTCAGAACTAGTTTTATTATTAAAATATTAGTATCCAGAAATGGATATTAGTTTTATTTCAGTTAACTCTTTTGACTTGCCACTCCCCTCCAGTGTTCCTGGAAATGGTCGGCCCAGTTCTCACAAATAGCAGATGAAGCAACAAACCATTCCACTGGACTATGCCTGTGTTCTAGTTTTTTCTGTTTGCCTCTTGTCCCATTTTTCCTTCATTGTCGTGCGCTGCTTTAATTTGTAAACTACTTTGGTTTCAGTGTCACATAGATTGCAAATCCACAGTTAGTGGCAGACAGGACTGTTTTTTTTTTTAGCAAGAACGCACAAAAATGCAGTTTTGGCTGGCTCGGTGACAAGGGGTGTGGCCTAATATGCAAATGAGTTCCTGCTGGGCTTTTTCTACAAAAAGTCATATGTGTAACAATGGTGCTGTCAGGGGGTGTGGCCTAATTTGCAAATGAGTTCCTGCTAGGCTTTTTCTACAAAAAGTCCCTATGCGTAACAATGGTGATGTCAGGGGTGTGGCCTAATATGCAAATAAGTTCCTGCTGGGCTTTTTCTACCAAAAAAGCCCTGGTGGCAGGGGATTCCCCAGTTTGGAGGCCCTCTCTCCACTTCAGGGTCTTCAGAAAGTGGGCAGGGCAATATCTGCTGGGCACTCCATTATTCCCTATGGAGACTGGTTCCCATAGCGTATAATGGAGAATCAATCTGTGTGTATCTGGGGCTCTGGAGGGGCTGTTTTTTGAGAAAGAGGCACCAAAATAGAGGCGTAGCATCTGGTGCCTCTCCTCAAAATACCTCCCAAGTTTCAAAAAGATTGGACCAGGGGATCCAACTCTACGAGCCCCCAAAGAGGAGGCTCCATTATTTCCAAATTGAGAGAAGGTATTTAAAAGGCATGTAGACCATTTAAGTGTGAGGGCCAGAACTCCTTGTAGAATTCAATCATGCTTGTCACAATCTTGCTCCTGGCTCCACCCCCCAAAGTCTCTTGGCTCCACCCCCAAAGTCCCCAGATATTTCTTGAGTTGGACCTGGCAACCTGACTAGAACCTGATTATTCCAGATGCCAGTCCAAGATTCTAACTACTACACCATACTGGCTTTCTATTGGTATCAAAAATTGATGTGGAATTAGGGTTGCCAAGTCCAATTCAAGAAATATCTGGGGACTTTGGGGGTGGAGCCAGGAGACTTTAGGGGTGGAGCCAAGATCAAGGCTGTGACAAGCATCATTGAACTCCAAAGGGAGTCCTGGCCATCACATTTAAAGGGACGGCACACCTTTTCAATTCCTTCCTTCCATAGGAAATAATGAAGGATAGGGGCACCTTTATTTGGGGCTGATAGAATTGGACCCCCTTGTCCAATCCTTTTGAAACTTGGGGGGTATTTTGGGGAGAGGCACTAGATGCTACACTGAAAATTTGGTGCCTCTACTCCAAATTTTGGTGCCTCTACTCCAAAAAACAGCCCCCCCAGAGCCCCGGATACCCGCAGATCAATTCTCCATGATTTTCTATGGGAATAAATCTCCATAGGGAATAACAGAGTTCCCAACAGACATTTCCCTCCCCTCCCCCCGCTTTCTGACGACCCTGAAGCGGGGTGAGGGTCTCCAAACCGGGGGATCCCCTGCCCCCACCTGGGGATTGGCAACCCTATGTGGAATGCATCAAATGTTTTGCCACTCCATACTGCAGATGGCAATTTCGTGCAACAGCATGCTTCTCCATTCAAAAAAGAAATCTTAAGCAGAAAGCTAAAGCTCTTTTCACATACCAACCATGCATAATAGGATTGCATACTACCAGCAAGCCATTTAATACATAGGGTTTCCAACGTCAAGGTGGGGCCTGGAATCAGGCCCATAGCCAGGAATTTAAAAGTTTGGGGCATGTAAAAACATCAGGCGGCATTTAATGACTCCCCTCTTTTGGCTGCTGCCATGACTCAGGACCCCCGCCGCCACCACTTCAGGGGTCACAGGGGTGAAAGCTGGGGGCCGGCCCCTCCCTCCCCCATGATTTAAATTGCACAGGTGGGATACCCAAGAGCAGCCACTTCCCCTCCCATGCCATTTAAAGGGCTGAGAGGAGCAGTGGCTGCTCCTGGGGACCCCTCCCATGAAATTTAAATCATGGGGTTGGGAGGAGGCAGCCCCCAGCCTTTCCGTTTTCACCTCTGTGGTGGTGGCAGGGAGGGGAGGGAGTTGACTGAAAGTCAGGGGGCAGGGCCCCCATAGCCCCCCCTGTAGCTACAGGCCTGCCTGGAGTTCTCCTGGGATTTCCAGACTACAGATATCAGATCTCCTGGAGGAAATGGCAGGTTTGGAGAGCAGACTCTATGGCATCACATCCCAGCTGAATTCTCTCTCCTGCACAAATTCTTCTTTCCCCGGGCACTGGCTCCAAATCCCCAGAAATTTCCCAATCCAAAACTGCAAATCCTACACAGATGCCCTATGCAAACCCTCAAACATCCAATTTCCACTCATACATATTGAGGTGAAAATATGCATGTTAGATTGTACTTCTGTTGGGAAGGAGGCACTATAGTTAAAATGAGCATCCGTTATCCAGGGATATAAGTTCCAAAAATTTGGAAAAAGCACCTAGCTATTTTCTCTAGAGGAACTAATCTCTGTAGTCTGGAGATCCCCTGTACTTCTGGGAAACCTTCAGGCCCACCTGGAAGTTGACAACACTAGCCCAAGAGCCAGTAGAAGTTCTCACAGACATAGTCAAGTAAACAGACAAGCAGGTTCCCAGGAAGACAAGGACAGCAAACACTATCACAGCTGTTGATCCCACAACAGTCACAGTAAGATTGCTAGTTCATAGCTGGTAACTCCCGAAAGCATTTTTAGGGCAAGGACTAATGCATGAGCATGCTGATGCCTCTTCCAGTGAAAACCAGAAGTGACATCATGGGATGCTCTAGGATTTGCAAAACTCTACAGTAAAAACATACCAGAAGTGATGTCAGCATGCTGGCATGATGCTGTTACAAATTCCCAACCCCTCATTTCCTCCCTCCAGAGCTTCAGGTGCTAGTAGGCAAAAAACTGGATTGTGGGAGAGTTGGCAGTCCTAAGTCAGAGCTGGGCTGAGGCTATTTATAGGAACTGGTGCTTGCAGCTGTCACAGGTGTCTGAAGTCCATAGACACAGTTGGACCCTGTCCAGCATCCTACAAAACCTCAACGTGGATCTTGGCCTTCTCATGCCTCACAGGCACAAGAGAGGCCCTAAATGGCTAGTCATACATTCCATTTTCTGAGCTGAGCTTAGGTTTGCCAGCTTCAGGTTGGGAAATACCTGGAGATTTGGGAGGGAAGGTGGAACCTCAGTCTCCAGCTCCTGTTGATGGTCTATTTGAGCTTCTGGCCCTCCAGTGACAGCTGATGGATCCTGTGAGTTGGTCTGCCAGGGTTTTGTCCTCCATGGATTAACCACCATAGTGTTCTTGTTTTCCAAAGAGGACTCCTCAGACCCAACCCTAAGACTCTCACCATTTCTCAGTAACCTGGAGGGCAGGTAAATGTCTAGATTTCTACAGCATTGTCAGTACACAAAATGCATCTACATACATTATCACAATGATCCTTACAAACACTCTGCAATGTAGGCCAGTATGCTCATTCCCATTCTTCAAGCAGGGGACTGAAAGTTGCCTGCCTCATGAATATGGGCTAAAATGAGCTTCAAACTGGCAACATCTCAGATCACAGTTTCCTCTCATAGTAACTGCTACAATGGCAGCTTCACCTATCCAGGTATTCTCTCCTCTCTCTGTCAGCTTATTAATCAAGTCTAGTCAAGTCAGCCTTTATTGGCATAAAAATAATAATTCAGATTAATATAGTATAAAACAGGATAGCAACACAACTTTCATGTACCCTTGTGTGAACAGAAATTATTTCTGTGATATTCTTTGGTGCAACTTCAGAGTACAGAAACCTGGCTGAGTTTATTAATCTAGCCATGAAAGAACTGCATTCTCACAACCAGCAGGTGGTGGTGATAAAACTGTTTTTTGACCACTGAACCAGTGGCTTCCAGATGCCTGCAGCAATGTGCAAATGACCCTTCCCTATGGCCATGGGCCAACTGTGCAGGTCCCAACTATAGAATTGGCACCCTACTGAAAGCAATGGTACTGATACCATGAGAAAACTTGCATAATTGGCTTCCGGTTGGGTCATTTCAATTTTCCTAGTTGTATAGGAGCCTTTCAAAGAAATGCAGATTCCATGCAGTTAAGGTAATATATATGAGCAGACACCAATTTAGAGATCTGAGCCCCCTCACTGAACTGTAATTCCTAGAGTTCCCTTGGGAGAGGAAATGAGTATTAAACCAAGGAAGTATGTGGTAATCTGCTCTTGGACTTCTATTGTAACTTTGTTTGTGGGCAGTTGCTTTTGGGGGGAGAAAAGATCACCACACTTTTCTGGTGTAAGGCCTGACAGTAGTTGGACCATGATCAGCTAGTCAAACTTCTTGAAGGACAGAGGCCACTGGTAACATGACAGAATTACAGATATGGTTTTATAGCTAGCTACAAGTCCAGTAGAACCTTAAGAGAGTCGGAGTGGTGTACCAGTTAAGAGCAGTGGTCTCTAATCTGAAGAACCGGGTTCGATTCCCCACTTCTCCACATTAAGCCTGCTGGGTAACCTTGGGCCAGTCAAAGTTTTCTCAAAACTGGCTCAGCCCTACCTACCTCACAAGGTGCCTGTGTTGGAGAGAGGAAGAGAAGGAGATTGTAAACCACTTTGATACTCCTTAAGACAGAGAAAAGTGGAGTATAAAAACAAATTGTTATTCTTATTGTTTAAGACAAACAACATTCGCTTTAAATCTGATAAAGGGAGCTTCTTGAAAGCTCAAACAACAAGAATCTAGTTGGACTTCTGCCTCAGAAGAATCTTGGAAACTTGGAAGGTGTGTGTGCTTTCAAATCTCAGTAGCAGCAAAGTTGAATGGGGGTGGGGTGAGCCATCAGAGTCACATGGCTGTTCCTAATGAGTCTGTGAAGCTGTGAGAAAGGCAGAGAACCCAGTCCTTCCATTTGTGTTACATTCCTTTCATAAGCCATTTGAATAGTAAAGAGTAAACTAGAACCTTTCATTTCCTGTGTTAATTAGAAGAAACTGGGTGAAATACAGCAGATGGTTACATTCAGCAACTGTTATGAGTAAACTGCCCCAGTGAGATCACAAAAGTGTGTGCTTGAAAACTGCATTTATTTTGGCTGCTTTGTGAATGTGTGTGTGTGTGTGGGGGGGGGTGTTCACTTTCATTTAGTGGAAGTGCAGCTGCCGGAGGAGAGGAAATGAAAACCATATTCAGGGGAACTGTGCTGCTGTATTTTTATTTATTTATTTTAGGGAATGGGAAAGTTCTGCAAAACCCACAGTCTAGAGTACAATCTTTCATATAGAAACACTGTCTCTCTGACACACTCCTGTGAAACATATAATGTATACGCTGCTGTCCCCAAAGTGACAATGGGTCACTAGCTGAGATCAGCCATTTCATGTGTCACTTCGTCAAGTAGCCAGACAAGAACTGGCAATCCCATCACCAATTCATTCACGCTGAGCATCTTAAGAAGCCAGCCTAATTAGTGACTCATTGTGAGCAAGACTTTGTGAATGAGGGAAGTCCTTCCACCAGTAGACCTGGCACCCCTAGTGTTGCTGCCATGTCAGCTGTGACTTGACCACATTTTCTACCCCCATGTCAAGATTAGCTCTTTGTTTCTAGTAAAGAAGAAGAAGAAGATGAAGAAGATATTGGATTTATATCCCGCCCTCCACTCCGAAGAGTCTCAGAGCGGCTCACAAGCTCCTTTACCTTCCTCCCCCACAACAGACACCCTGTGAGGTGGGTGGGGCTGGAGAGGGCTCTCACAGCAGCTGCCCTTTCAAGGACAACCTCTGCCAGAGCTACGGCTGACCCAAGGCCATTCCAGCAAGTGCAAGTGGAGGAGTGGGGAATCAAACCCGGTTCTCCCAGATAAGAGTCCTCACACTTAACCACTACACCAAACTGGTTCTTGATGCACCCAAAACTTTCTTCAAATTTAGCATTTAAACATTTGCATAAATAATGAAGCAACCCACGTTTCTCTGAAATATTTTGGCAGCTGTTTTCTGTGGGTGTTTTTTGACATCAGGTGGGAAGGCCTCTTGAGAGAAGGGATGATCAATTTATGCCGAAACCAGTTACACAATATGATGGTCACCAGGGCTGTTGATTCAGCAGCCATCTGTTTTGCTTTACATTTCCTAAATCGAACTCACAACTACTTGTATTTTCAAATCAGTATTACTCTTGATTTTTTGCTTTTGAAGAACAAGTCTTTGGTGTACTATGTCCTGCTAAGCTCCAAGGACATCCTGATTTATTATGGCAACAATTTTTGTTGTTGTTCAGTCGCAGTTGAGTCCAACTTTTTACGACTCCATGGACCAAGTCACGTCAGGCCCTCCTGTCTTCCACCATCCTCCGAAGTCTGCTCAAATTCATGTTAGTTACATCAGAAACACTGTCCATCCATCTTACCTTTTGCCATCCCATCTTTTGCCTTCTGTCTTTCACAGCATCAGGGTCTTCGCCAGTGAGTGCCCCCTTCTCATTTGGTGGCCAAAGTATTTGAGCTTCAGCTTCAACATCTGACCTTCCAGGGAATAGTCACGGTTGATTTCCCTTAGGACCGACAGATTTGAGCTTCTTACAGTCAAAGACTCTCAAGAGTCTTCTCCAGCACCACAATTCAAAAGTATCTGTTCTTCTGCGCTCATCCAACTTATGGTCCAACTCTCAGAGCCATACATTACTATTGGGAATACCATCACTTTGACTATATGGACTTTTGTTGGCAGGGTGATGTCTCTACTTTTTATTATACGACCTAGGTTTTCCATAGCTGTCCTCTCAAGGAGCAAATGTCTTTTAATTTCATGGCTACAGTCACCATCTGCAGTGATCTTCGATCCCAGAAATGTGAAGTCTGTCACTACTTCCATGTCTTCCCCTTCTATTTGCCAAGGAGTGATGGGGCTGGATGCCTTGATCTTAGTTTTTTTGATGCTGAGTTTCAAACCTACTTTTGTTCTCTCCTCTTTCACCCTCAACAAGAGGTTCTTTAGGTCCTCTTCACTTTCTGCCATTTTCCAGCCTCAATGAATCATAATTAAGATTGCCGGGAAAAACATCAACAACCTCAGATATGCAGACATCACCACTCTAATGGCAACAAAATAGTATGTACCAATTCTACTCACAAGAATGGTGAGAAGATAACATTTCAGCCCTGTCTGTTCAGGACATCTCAACCCAACCACAACATGTATCATAGAGAGATCTGGGTGGAGCTTCATTGGAACTAAGGTTCTATAGGGTATGGTAGTGCTCAGCCTTAGAACCCATTCAGAAGTCAGACTGCCTTTGTGCACAAACAAAATTTCTTGTTCTCACCATGGAATCCACAATCAACAGCTTAGATCAAGGATCTGAAGTCTTCCAAACAGCTTTTGGACTTTGGGTTGAATCCAGTGCATCATTTCCATGGGCAAAAGGAACTGGGTTTCAGGGGGTATTTGGGGCTGCTACAAGAGAGAAAGCAAAGAAAATCACGCTCAATGGTTGGAAGCCCTTGAGCCCTCTGAAACATTGTTCCAACACTTTGGTGCCTGATTTTATGATGCAATCTATACACCCATCTTGCCTGGTTTAGAGCATAGGAGGGACTATTTTCAGTGATCCTGTCAGTTGCTCTTCCACCATTATTTTTAGACTGATGTACACTTGCACACTAAGAATCTCTGCTGCCTAAGAGTTCAGGAACAACAAAACCAGCAAAAAGACCATTGTGTTAATATGGATTCGACACTTGAAAATATAAGTTCTTTTACATCTATTGCTGTGTTAATAGTCATGGCTAGCAGGGGAGATCTGCTTTCACCACTGACTGAAGCAGGATTGCTCCAGCTAGGTGTCCCACAGCAGTTTGCTGGGATGGGGGGGAGGAATTGGTGAAGGGGGATGAAGGGGAATCAGTATTGTTCTGATGCCTCTTGTACCTGCCCTGTCTGGGGCTCTGGCGGCAATGGTGGCTCCCTTGCCTACCTTGCATAGGGCAAGGGCCACTCCTTGCTTGAACATTGGTGGCCAGTGGTGCAATGGCAGAGATTCTGGGGCCTTATCCTCAAATTTTGCCTAGGGCCTCAGCTCCCTAAGACTGCCCCTGGTTCCACCTGCAAGAGGAGCACTGGCTATAGTGTGGTAGTCTGCAATAAGAGGGGTGACCTGTCATAAATCATCAACAGAAGCAACTGTTTTAGCAGCAGAAAAATGACTGTAGGATCCAACTATAGAGCCAACTCTGGGTTGAGAAATACCTAGAGATTTATGGGGAGTGGGATGGAGTATGAGGAGAGAAGGAACCCTATTGTTATGTAATGCCATAGAGCCCACCCTCCAAAGCAGCCATTTTCTCTATGGGAACTGATCTGTTTTGCCTGTTCCATTGTAATTTTGGGAGATCTCCAGGCCCTATCTGGAGCTAAAAGAATAACACAACAAGCCTACAAGCAAACAACAGGTGTCTACCAAAACTAATAAAGTTATAATTGTGTTGTAATAACAAATAATAGAATAATTGGAGGGGGGGAGTGTTCTTAAACTCATTGGTTGCAATAGTCTGTTAAAGAGACTGCGTGTAAACTCATCCATATGTGTCTTTTCATTAGAAATTCTAACTGAGACCAGCTAACTCACGTTTCCTCCTGCTGATCGTCCAAAGTGGAAGACCCATTGGCCAAAATATCATCTTTTTCTTGATCAGTAAAAGGGAAAAAACTTTTCCATGTGGACATCTCTCACCAAAAGAAATACCAAGGAAAAAGTGAGAAGCAAGGATATGGAGGTGAAAAGAACAAGGCAACATGCCTACATCCAAACGACAAGTCTCTGCCAGAACCAATAAAGTTATAACTGCTTTGTAATAATAAATAAGAGAATAATTCCATCAAGTGCATACAATAGCTCATATGTACAAAAATGTTCAAAAAGGAACAAACATTCCTACAGTGCTGAGGAATGGAGAAACCAACCAAATAGAATAATAAAGTCTTTCCAATTAGCCCAAAGGCTCAAGCTTTCAAAGGCTGGAAAAATCTTCAGTTATACATAGAAAGTATAAATCCAACTGTATGGTAGTTCAAAGTTCCAGAAACAGTCCTAGTAGCTACAGCTTGTAGTCAATTTAGAAAGCACAGAGTCTCTTTCCCCCAAGAACTCTCTATGTCCTTCTTAGAAAAAGAATGGCTAACTTGAAATAGTGAGACCAGTAAAGGGCAGAGAATGTGATAATGGGGGGTAGGGGCAGCAAAAGAAGAAGAAAAAATTTCATTATAAGCTGCTTAGACAGGGGATTTGTTCTTATATTAATTACAAAACACTCTGGTTTTGTAATTATTGTAATGAAGAACAAAAGGAGCACACAGGTCTAGCGGGTTTTGAGGCAGTAATAATGCTTGGAAGTTCTTACAGTAGGTCAATGATTTTCGAAGTTCTGATAGCTGGCACCCTTTCATCTGTCTTAAAACTGGAGAGATACTCATGATAACACCCACAAAGGTTTGCTTCTAGAATGTATGAAAGAAAGATCCACACAGCTCCAAGAAGCCTGCCCTTGGTGTTTCTGTGTCAGAGTTTATTTAAGCATTCATATTCTGCCTCTTTACCAGAACAACCACCACCAAAAACCCTGGCTCCTGGGGCAGGTAGCAGCCTATTAGAAACAATAAATTTGTATTAAAATATCCAGTTCTTGGGGGGGGGGGGGTAAAGCCAAAAAGTGATAAGGTAAAAGAGATAAGGTAAAGCATAGCAGATTTTCATTAAAATGCACCTTAACAACAGACAGAACGCAAACAAACAACAATTTCACAGAATAATTTAAAAGCAAGCTTCAAAACACAGCATTGGACAGGAATGGAGAGAAAGAAAACACTCACTGAAAAGCCTGGAAAACAAAGATTTCTGCACCAAAGCTGTGGAAAACCAGAAACTTCTTCTCTGCTCCCCTCACAGAACTCCTTCACAACACAGGGCAAACAAGCATTTTTCAAAGTGAGCAGCCTCAGTGTACATCTGACTGTGAGTCCTGTCTCATACCCACGCTAGGCTTGCCAGGCAGTGCAGGAGGGCTGTGGGAAGCATCCTGATAACTTTAAAAGAAAACTGAGGCCCCATCTTACAGGAGTTCCTGGCAATTCCTAGATATACCTGGAAGTGACGAGGGTAGCTCTAGGAATCACCAGAAACTATGGCCAGAACTTCCTGTAATTGCATACAAATGCCTCAATTACTTGGACATCTCCTGCCATAAGTGGCCAAATGGGAACCCTACTTGTGTTGGGCATATTGTGTAGTTCAGCCCTTAGTCTTGATAATCCACTGGTAGGATAACCATAATTCTGTAGTCTGAGACAAGAATTGGAAGATTGTTGGGCTGTGGCTCAGTGGTAGAGCCTCTGCTTTGTATGCAGAATGCTCCAGGTTCAGTCCCCAGCATCTCCAGTTAAAAGGTAGCAGTAGATACTCTGCTTGTAACCATGGAGAGCTACTACCAGTCAGAGTAGACTATAGTGACTTTGATGGACTGGTGGTCTGATTGTGTGTTCAGGTGAGGGCTTTTGAATATATGTTAAGTGCATTTTTAGAGGAAGAGCTGTGACTCAGTGGTATGGCCTTTGCTTGGCATGCTGAAGGTTCCAGGGTCAATCCCCGACATCTCCATTTTTTTTAAAAAAAATCTGGCAGTAGTTGATGTTGATGTGGGAGAGTTGCTGCCAGTCTGAGTAGTCATATAAGGCAGCTTCATCAGCTCATGTGTGATCCCCCCTTCCTCTCATATGACCTAGTCTCCTCCTACCCAAATATTGTCCCCTGCCCAAATGAATGGTGCCCCTCCCACCCCAGATGGTGATAATGATGTTGATGAAGAATACTAAGCTGGTCTCATGCCCACTTAGCTCTTTGGTGTCATGACTTTTAGTCACCAACAGTAGCCAACTGCTTGAGACTAAACCGGACTCACTCATTGGGAGGAAACTGTTGGCTGTTGCCAAGCAACTTTCAAGATGGAATCTCTCCTGCTGCTTTGCTTCTACTACTGTTGTTGAGGATGACACCAAATGAAGCTGCTTTGTGTGGTGTGCACTAAGCGGAAAACTCAACCTGCCTTGCCCTTGCCATCGCCATCCACTCTTTCAGATAACCCCGGTCTAGGTTCAGGTAATTCAGTGATCAGATTGCATCCAGGGAAGAGACATGTCAGAATTAATCCAGCCATGGTAAGGAAACAGGAAGGGAGGGAGGGAGGGAGGGGGTCTGTAACAGGATGTTGGACTAAAAGGGTGGCTGGTCTGATCCAGCAAACTCGTCTTATGTTCTTGTGAAGCAAGCCTAGGGAAGGAACATTTTAAATGAGTTTCTCGCAGCACACTTGCTTCCCCCTTTTCAAATGCATTGTTTTTGAAATTACTCTGGCATGATCAAGAGATATGAGTATGCTGCAACTGGGCACAAAACACATGCAAAGCACAGATTGTGGTGCAGGACACATTATTCAGCTTTCTATGAAAAACACATGTTTAAATCAGACTAGTTAATTCTTACAACCTATAAAGGGCAGGAGTGCTTGAACACAGTGAAATACTGATATTAAAAATCAAGAAAGAATGTCGCTCCTGACCCCTTGTGGTACTATGTAAAACTGCAATGGTGCCTTGGCAATTAGGCATCAGGTTTAATTTAGAGCTCTCCATTTGTTTCATTGGGGAAGGCAATGGCAAACCACCCTGTAAAAAGTCTGCCAAGAAAATGTCATGACGTGATGTCACCCCATGGGTTGGTAATGACTCTGTGTTTGCACAGGGAACTACCTTTACCTTTTGTTTCATGTTTCTGCAAGAAACACCTGTGAAAATTTGCACTCCCGTTGTTGTTGTTTGTTGCATTGCATTTTCACTGCTGAAATTAACTAATCCTCAATGAGCTAATTTTAACAATGATGCTACTATCTCATTTTTGATGGCAATTGTTTTCAATGATCCCCGTTGTGTTTCAGTGGCATATAAATTGCATGTGCTGTGTGACAGGCTATAAACTGAGTGCATGTACAAACAGCGCATCAATGGCATTCAGTTGTTCAACATGAAACACAAGGCTGATCAATAATGGTAATGAAAATAAGATTAACCAATACTAACACCAATGGAAATGAACGAAAGTAAAATGATAAATGGCTGGCTTGTTGTTGGACACAGAGGTTTTGCAGCCAACAAAATCCATTTGGGGAATTTGTAAAAGCTTCTGTGTCCCACAAAAAAGCTTTAGGGTGAAGATCAAGAACAAAATGCACAGTAATGGGAAGTGAATCTTACTGCCCAGGAAAATGAGCCACCAACTGCTCCTCTAAGCTAACTCTCAGCTGAGAAATTGAGAGACCAGGTCTCCAGCCCTACCAGGCAGGGCTTTTTTTGAACAGGAACGCACAGGAACACAGTTCCAGCAGGCTTGGTGTCAGGGGGTGTGGCCTAATATGCAACAGAGTTCGTGCTGGGCTTTTTCTACAAGAAAAGCCCTGCTAACAGATACTAATCAAGAAGTCAGCCCTGGTAGGTAGGACACTTGCAAGCTGAGTTCCAAGAATAATTACTCTGGTCACTGTAGCCAAAATAGGGTAAGGCACTGGGTTTCGATTGAAGCCACACAGCCCAGATAACAACAGAGGAATATGATTAAGAGGGTTCATTCAAAGAAATGTGCAAAGTTATTCAGGTAACAGAAGCAGCGCAAAGCTATGAAGAAAACAGAGCAGACCTCGCAAAGCGGACCTCCTCCTTTCTGCTCCTGCTGCAGTCCACTAAGCCCCCCCCATCCTCCCTCCCCAAATTTGGTTCCTGGGGATCAGTAGACCCTCACAAAGAGCATAGGGTTAAAGTGGGTGGTGGTCTGCACTGAGGAAATTGCTATCCTCTTTTCAACAATGAAAGTGCCTTTCCTTGAAATCATATGGCTGGATGCAAGGCAAAGTGCTCCATGTGGGTCCATGGTCAACTGCAGAGCATCTGCTTGGCTAGCAGAGGGTCCCAGGTTCAATCCCTGACACCACCACTTAAAAAAATCAGGTGGGAAGTCATGTGAAAGACCTCTGCCAGAGGCTCTGGAGAGCTGCTGCAGGCAGAGAGTAGGCAGTACTTACATGATGGACCCATGGCTTGATTTAGTACACGATAGCTTCATGTGTGTTCATGTGAGTGCTTTTGAGTTAATGCAGAGTGCATTTTTAGGGGAGGACTTGTGGCTCAGTGGAAAAGCCTCTGCTTGGCATGCAGAAGGTCCCAGGTTCTATCTCTGGCATCTCCAGTTAAATGGCCCAGATGCTAGGTGATGTGAAAGGCCTCACCCTTAGGCTATGGAGAGCTGCTGCCAGTCTAAGTAGACAATACTGACCTTTATAAACCAGTGGTCTGATTCAGTTTAAGGCAGCTAAATGTGTTTGGAGGTGAGGCTATGGATCATATTTCTGCATGCAAAAATCCTGCATACTGTCCTGAGCAATTCCAGTTAAAAGGATCCAGTGGTTGGTGATATGAAAGGTTTTTACCAGAGTCAGAGTTGCCCCATTTCTCCATTCAATCTATTATCATCATTATCATTATTCCACACATAAGCAGCTTCCTTCTTTTAAGGGTGAGCGCAAACAAAGCTGAACATTGAACAGGCAGAATATGTCAGGTTTTGAACTAAAGTATTTGATTTCTGATAGCTGCAAAGAAATTATAGCTGCATAAGAAAGATGTTCTAGATCCAAGAGCCAGTAGCAGCAGATCAGAGCATGCATTGATCCATGTCATAAAGAGTGGAGCTGTGGCTCCGTGTAACGTCAGGAGAAGGAGGCTGAGGAAGAAAGCGAAACTGTGAGGAGTCCTTTTAAAAGTGATTCCTTATTCTCTCTGTACAACCACAAGTGGAACACTAAGGTCCACTTCTTCACTCACGTCTTCATCAAGTCCAACTTTCTAAGACTGTTGAGAGACTTTGTGGAAAAATTTCAAGTATTGAATGTTTAATGTTCCTTAGTTTTGTTGTGTTTAATTTTCACTAAAACACATATTTACGCACTTTGCATGAAAGTTTCATTGCTTCCGGTGGTTCTTATATATAGCTCCCCTGGAGAAAATGGATAATAAAAGGAAATTACCAGAAACAATGTAACTTTCACAAAACAGTGTACAAATATATTTAATGGAAACTGAATTGAACAAAAAGAACAGAACACTGAGTATACAGTATGAATAATGTCCCCACAAAGTCTTTCCACAGCCCGAAAGTCGGTTTCTTCTGATAGACACAGGGGTGGGCAAAATCCTTTGAATTCAGCGTTCAACTCCAAATGGCATGGAGAAAGTAAGGAGGAACCGCTTATTGCAAGACTCCTCATGATTTCTACAGAATATACTTCATCAGACTCCTTTTCTCGACGTTATACGGAGCCTTAAGTAAATGTTCTTTACACATGGATTAACACATGTTCTTCTACAGGTGCTGCCTGGAGAAAATGGCTGCTTTGGAGGGTGAACTCTATGACATTGAACCATGGTGAGGCCCCTTCTCCTTCCCTCCCCAAACCCTGCTCTCTTCTGGATCCACCCCCAAGGACTTCAGGTATTTTCCAACTCTGTTCTGGCAATCCTACCTACTCCAGAAGGTAAAAGTGGATCAGATGGGTTTAAATTACAGGAAGGAAGATTTCCATTGAATATTAGGAGAAATATCCTAATGGTAAGAGTGGTTTGGCACTGCAACAAATTGCAGGAGTGAGGAGGGAGATCTCTCTTGCTGCTCTGGTTTGGGATTTCCCGCATGGACCAGAGGTTAGATTAGATGGCTTATGAGACCCCCTTCCAAAAAGGACTCTATGATTAGAGGTTTGCACTAGCAGAACTGTCATTTTAATATCATACCAGGAAGTTGGGAAAGGCATGCTTATTGCTATCATTAAATATTGGGAGTATTGACATTGTATTGGAAAGTTGTCCCAGAAATGGTGGATTGCTGCCCAGAGGAAAATGTCTATAACCAGCCCTGTGCCCGGGCTACCCTGCCAGGCAAGAACCCAGCCCTACTGATATTCAGGCCATTTACAGTCCCTCTGGGGAACTTCAGGGCCATGCTGTACCTGCTGGCTACCCCAGAGTCACATTCCATGCCAGCCCCTTTAAGGCTAAATCTGCCCCACAGGATAGCAGAGAATAGGGGTGAGGTGCAGCTGCACCATGGGGTTCCCTTCCTTCCTACATGCTTCCAGTGTATATGCTTAAAATATGTATATCCAATATATATGCTTAAAATATTTCCAATATGCTATACTATAATACATCCCTCTATTCAATATAATAAGAATTCAGCATATTTATATTTCACATTTTTATCCAGTTCATCTAAGATACAGTTCAGATACAAGTAGTAAGAACTAAATAGCACTATTCAAGAAAGTTTCTAATTAGTGAACATGAATTCAGCATGAGACTCCTCTGTGCTTCTTCATATAATAGTATCCAAAAGTCCAAAGAGAAGGCAGAGGATGTCCCTGAGAAATCTGTACAGCTGATATGTCCTTCCCAAGTATACAAGATGTTTTAAAACTATTCTCCATCAGTTATATGGCTGAAAAATGGAACCTGATTTCCACACTACTCTAGGCACAGCTCATATCTCAAATGGAGTCATGAGGTTGCCTGGTCCTTAAACTAAATGCCAGGGATAGAACCTGGGACCTTCTGCATGCAAAACAGAAGCTCTTCCAGTGAGCCATTTGCTGGCCCCTTTTGAAGAGCTGCCTTGGTACACAGTTTGTGAACTTGTTGGGCTTCTTTCCTGTCTTGTATAATAGTGCTGGCCCTTTGCACTTGTCCTATCTTAGACTGAAAGGTGGTCTTCCAGTGAGATTCAGAGCAAAGCAGAGATTTCATCCTAGACCTCCTTAGTTCAAGTCCTCTCTCAAATTCCCTTCTGTCACTTTGCTTTCACTAAGGGGTGGAAAAGACCAGACTCTAGGAGTCAATAATCTCTTTCTGTGTTGATTGTCCTCCACTTTATTTTTGTAAAGGTGTCACATTTAATTCCACATTTTCTGTTAGTTTCTATTGCCTTGGTCCAAAGTTTGTGAAAAATATGGACAGCAGATGGCAGCCTTCTATTCCGATCCAACGGAACCCTAAAACTGTTTGCTGTCCTTACTTCTATATTCAGTGTTTCATTTAATACCCTGCACAGCCCCAGGAACAGCCCCAGGAAAGAACTAACGTGAAGTGACATCTGTTGTGTGAGAAGCCATAGGGGGCTGGACTACTGTGTCACCCTTGACACTTGAGGTGTTTCCTGATAACCACACAGGGAAACTGTCATGTTATAGTTAGGTGGGCAGACATGTTGGTCTGAAGCAATAGCACACAGTTGGAGTCCAGTGGCACCTTTAAGACTAGCACTGTTTAATTCTGGATATAAGCTTTCTTGTGCTTGCGCACTTGGAGTGTGCACATGAAAACTTATATCCAGAATTAAATGTTGTTGGTCCTAAAGGTGCCACTGGACTCAAGCTTTAGTCATGTTATATCAGGGATGGCCAAACTTGCTTAACGTAAGAGCCACATGGAAGGAAGGAAGGAAGGAAGGAAGGAAGGAAGGAAGGAAGGAAGGAAGGAAGGAAGGAAGGAAGGAGGGAGGGAGGGAGGGAGGGAGGGAGGGAAGGAAGGAAGGAAGGAAGGAAGGAAGGAAGGAAGGAAGGAAGGAAGGAAGGAAGGAAGGAAGGAAGGAGGGAGGGAGGGAGGGAGGGAGGGAGGGAGGGAGGGAGGCAGGGAGGGAAGGAAGGAAGGAAGGAAGGAAGGAAGGAAGGAAGGAAGGAAGGAAGGAAGGAAGGAAGGAAGGAAGGAAGGAAGGAAGGAAGGAAGGAAGGAAGGAAAATAGATGGGAGGAGGGGGGGAGGGGGAGACTGAAAGAAAGCAACTTTAAATGCATTCTCCAAGTCAACAGCTGGTTTGGCTTTAAGAAATGATTTAAAGGGATTGTTACTATCCTTGACAAGGGGGAAAGCTTTAACTCTCCCACCTTCAAATCACCCTCTCCATCAGTGTAATAGATTAAATCCAGTTGGGTATCCTGCTAAACATGTAGGACCAGTAATTACTTGAGATGGGCCCATGGTCATCATGGAGGCCCAGGGGTTATTTTGTAGAAAAATAGGTGGTGGAGCTCATCCAGGGATTGTTATGCAGCTGCACATACTAGTCAATGGACAAGGAGGTGGAACTCTCAGAAGGAGGAGGTGGAACTCTCAGGAAGCTTCAGGAGCTGCACTCCTGTGAGCTCCCACTGAATCCAAAGCCTGTGGAGGCCACACTGACAACCTGGCCTTTGAGTGGGTGTTAGTCACTCAAGACCACAAGTTTTGGGGTCTCCACCAGCACACCTGAGACCAGCTCAGCTAGCTCAGGCTGGACAGTACAACAGCAGAATTCCTATCTTGACCTTTCAGTGACCACACAAAACCTGCGGACTGTTGGAGGAGGCACCTCAACAGATGGATGGAATCATGATGGACCACTGTAACCCCCTTTCCCTTTGCCTTGGGCTAGCCAGTTGCTGCACAAAGAAACTTGGAAGGGTCAATTGCTTCAGATTTATACCTCCAGCCACATCCAACCAGGTTGCCTTAATACATGCCAGATCAGCCTGCCAGTCCAGAATTAAATCCTAAATGGCTGTAGTTTTTCCATTTACTAACCTAGCAGTCAGTAACAGGGTCATAAGTCCTCGGTGCCAACAGGTCTCTGTTGGTTTGGAGGCGGACTTGAAGCAGGAGTGGCCATCCAGTGCCCAGCCCTCTTTTTCCAAGAATGGCCGGTCTGAATCCTGCCATCATATCTCCCTCTGCCCAGGACCAGGGGAATGGCAGCTACACCTTCCAAGGCACATACACACCACTATCCCACCAGTAACAAGCCAGCTGAAGACTAGCAGTCCCATTCCTTCAACTGCCTTACAAACCCCTTGGTCCTCCCATCAATTTTTACTGTCAGATGAACAGACCCTCATGTCCCTCCAAAGTGGCAACCCACTTTGGTGATGACCCTTTGGTAGAGACCCTGACACCTCAGGAATCCAGAGCCAGTTTGGTGTAGTGGTGAAGTGAGCAGACTCTAATTTGGGAGGACCAGGTTTGATTCCCCACTTTGCCACTTGCAGCTGCTGATGTGACATTGGATCAGTCACAGTTCTTGAAAGGAGCTCTCTCAGCCCCACCTACCTTACAGGGTGTCTGTTGTGGGGAGGGGGAAAGAGATTGTAAACTGCTTTGAGTCTCCGAGTGAAGAGTGGGGTATAAATCCAATCTCTTCTTCTTTTTAATTCTAGAAGCACAGGGACAAGCAATGGTGCAAGTTTGGCAAGAACTGCTGACTCAAGGACTTGCTCCAGCAAAGAGGAAAAGCCCTCAAGCCTTAACAGGGCTGGAGAAACACATGCATTTCACTTCTGTTTATTTATTTGTATCCTACTTTTCTTCCCAGTGGTAACCTAAAGCAGCTTGGAATATTGTTCTCCCCTCCTTCATTTTTATCCTTCCCAAATATCTGTGAAATCGGTCAGGCTAAGGGAAAATAGCTAGACCATAGTGGAAACTTCCACCATAGTATGGGGATTTGAACCTGAGTCTCCCAAGACTGTAGACCAACATTCTATCCACTACGCCACATGAGCTCTTGGGTGCCTCATTTCCTTCCTTCTTTCAACTCCATCACAAGAAGTGTATGGGAAAATGCCAACTTTTTTTAAGAGGATGGGAATGGAAAGCAGAAAGCAATGTGCCATGGGTAGCACTGGCCTGAGGGCACATGGTGCCCTAGGCAGACTGGTGGCTTGCTGCCACCCTCCACAGTGCCCCCCATACCTCCCCCATGGCATTGTGCTCCCCTATGCCGCCTCCTCCCTGCTGGCGCCCTAGGCAACCGCCTAGCTTGCCTAGTGGGTGAGCCGGCCCTGGCCAAGGGATATGTTTTTCATCAGAACATGTGGTTTCCCAAGTAGGTAACATGAGAATAAACATATGGTTGGATTAGGAAGTTGCAATGTCAAAAATGAACTGAGTATTATATGCTTTGGGTGAAAGAATAAAAGCAAACTTTCATTTTGGAAAACTGACAAAGTTGTAAAATCCATATGTCAAATAGGATGGCAGGCTATAGTTATTGAGAGGAACATATCCCTTTGCATAATGGCATTTGGCCAACATAATGGCACCCCAGGGTCACTGCAGAGATGAGTTAAGCACAGGAAATGAATAGCAAAGAAACCATTTACATTCAGATGTGGCATCTGCAACATTGTCAGTCTGAGAATAGGCTTCTGCCCACGGATGCTGCTGGTTTTGTTAACTTATGAAATCTGCAGCACATTATGAAATCTATTATTTAAAATGCTTTGGTCAGAACAGGCATCTCTCCAGAAATAAGGAGTCACTCCAGAGGTTTCTGTGACAATGTAGCTCTGGCCAGGGCACCATCTCATTTCCAGTCAGGATACATACCTGTCACATTCTGTTCTCTGAGATCAACTCATCTGAGCCAAGGAGATAGGGCAGGAGATTGGTATCAGGACCACAGCAGACTCTGGTCCCTAAGCAGATTGATCAGGAAGAGGCTGCCTGCCTCAGGCGGAGGAAATGGGCTATCACCAGGGTTTTCAGGCAGTGCACTGGCAAGAGGGTTGTAGGGAAGGGAGTGTCACAGGATAATTTTTTTTAAAAAAAAAAATGCAGCCTTGTATATTTTCCAGAAGTTCTTATTGGAAGTGACAAAGCATAACTCTAGGAATCACCACAAACTCTATGGTAAAATCATGGAGTTTCCAGAGATCCCTAGAGCTTCCATTTGTCACTTCCAGCAAGAACCAGTCAGGACTCAAGGCTGCAGTTTTCAAAAAAAAATTCCACCACTGGTTGGAGTGGTGGCAAGCAACAGGACCTGGAGATGGAGAATCCCTGGCCACCACTGGAGCTTGGCAGCACTAACCATCACTGATGTCAGCAATATATAAAGGTAACGATAGTCCCCTGTGCAAGCACCAGTCGCTTCCGGCTCTGAGGTGACGTTGCTTTCACAGTGTTTTCACAGCAGACTTTTTACGGGGTGGTTTGCCATTGCCTTCCCCAGTCATCTACACTTTCCCCCCAGCAAGCCGGGTACACTTTGGAAGGATGGAAGGCTGAGTCAACCATGAGCCAGCTGCTTGAACCCAGCTTCCGCCAGGATCAAACTCAGGTCACAAGCAGAGAGCTCGGACTGCAGTACTGCAGCTTTACCACTCTGTGCCATGGGGATGCCTAAGCAATATATACATTCTTTTAAACTGAAACAGGTTAAAACAAGCACTTCTAAACTAACTATTGAATCATCAGTGATCACATTTGCAGTGTTTCCTTCTCTTTCCTTTGCTCCTTTTACATAACTAGCTATATCCTGGATTCCTTGAATACTTGGAACACACAACAGATCTTCCGAGGTTTTCTGCCAATGATCAGAAGGCTTTTTAGCTAGAGTAAGGTAAATCCATTTTAACCTTACTGCTGAAGGGAACACATATGCCAAAAGATAAGGAGGGAAGCTTGCACAGCCTTTTAACCCCCAAGGGCATTACTGTCTACCTGCCAGGACATTTGAGAGGAAGGTCTGATACCTCCAGGAGAAAAATATTCCTTTGATGCTTTTAAAATACTATATAGCTTTCCAAAGCTGTAGATTGTGATGGGCAACAGAAATGGGAACCAAAGGAAGACAGGGATCCTCTTGCCTTACTGTATGGAAAGAGGCACATTAGCCAAGCCAGCTGTTCTTGCTACTGCTTAATAAGCAGACTTGTAAAAAGAAAAAGAAAAGCCTTCTTCTACAAGAATGGTACGAGGTCTTGGACCTGTGTTAGGTCTGTGTTGGAAAATACTGGAGGATTTGGGGGGGGGGGATCTGGGAGAGGGCGGGGTTTGGGGAGGGGAAGGTACCATGCCATGGAGTCCACCCTTCAAAGCAGCCATTTTCTCCAGGGGAGCTGATCTCTGCCAGCTGGAGATCAGTAGCAGGAGATCTCCAGGCCCTACCTGGAGATTTAGCAACAAAAACAAGGGAAACACAGCCTAGGCTGAGAAGAAGAAAACTGCTGTGTGTGAAATTATTGTACAACCAATCAAGATATGCTACAAGAGCTCCATGTACAATTACTATAAGTAATTAAACAACAAGGACGATGGCTCTGAATTATATTAACTTCACTTGTTGATTGAGAAAACAACTGTACACAATTGACACTGATAAAAATTACATACGAATTTCCTTTCAAAAAAATAAACATAAGTCCTTAAGAATCCTGAAGTCAAGTGAAGTCTAATGATACCTCAGACCATAGAAATAATTTGTTTTGTCACTGGAAATGCTGAAGAGTCAAGCTGTTATGCAGAAGGAAGCAAGAGAGAGGGAGAAGGAAGCAGATGACAGCCAGTTGCTGGGGGGGGGAGCCCCCAGGCCGCATGTTTGACACCCCTGATTAGCTATTCTAACTACCTAGGATGGATTCAAATGCAGACCCATGGTGCTAAAGATGGAAAGCAACATGCTCCATGTGTGTGTATGAGAGAGAGAGAGACAGACTCCGCAGAAGAAAAACACCTCAATTATTTTCCCCCCTTTTTCTCCATGGGAGACCCAAAGCAGCATACATCATTCTCCTTTCCTCCATTTTATCCTCACAACAGCCCTGTGAGGTAGGTTAGGCTGAGAGTGTTATGACTGGCCCAAGGCCACCCAGCAAGCTTTCATAACAGGGCAGGAATTGGAACCTGGGTTTATCCAGATCCTAGTTCAACACTTTACCCACTACACCAGCCCCTCTCTCTTTTGCTCAATACCAGTGTTCATCCGTTTCTATACAGATGATTACAGACTCATGGAAATATGCAAACTCCCTCTTACAAAGCACAGTTTTGGAGTCATTTTGAATCCTACAGTTTTAACTCTCATACCGTATCAATTGATCCTACATCCCCATCTAATTCATGTCAGACAGATTGCGTAGAGCAGTTGAGGATAAAAGGTTTTGTTTCTGCCAAATGCCCAAAGACCCTGCGCTTTCCAAAAAACAGTGGCCAAAGTTCAGCATTAGCAGAAGGAGAAGGAGACCATGTGCCTTTTTGCACTCTCGCCTCCAAAATGTATATTGAGATGTGCTTGGCACTTACATACATTCGCAACAGTTGTCGCTTGTACATCAATCTAGGATACGAGTAGGCAAGCTGCCACCGTAACAGATGGGTGAGAGGAGAGGCACGCCAGCAACCAGATTGTGCATTGAATTTCAGTAATGAGTACATATTCATTTAAAGATCTAACCAGCACCATGACTTGGCCGCAGCTGGACTGCTGTATTGGAAGGCACAGAACAGAGATAACGCCAATCAGTTTTGTGCAGTTGTGTTAAGAAGTTCCATGGAGTTCAGCTGGATTTGGTTCCTAATCAAATTAATCAAGATTGCAGCCTTAATGACAAACCAGAAAAAGCCTACAGGGTCCTGAACTAGACTACCCACTCTCAGTAAGTATTTAGGGCATGATCCAGCCAAAGATGAACAGTTTTAAGTTCACTCATTTCAAATGTGAACGGTTTTAGGTTCCACTGGAAGTCACTGAAAAGTGATCTGATGGGCTGAAATATGTCCTTTAAGTATAACCAGGGCTTTTTTTATAAACAGGAATGCACAGGAACACAGTTTATTTATTTATTTATTTATTTATTTATTTATTTATTTATTTATCTGGGATTTATATCCCGCCCTTCCCATCGAGTGGCTCAGGGCGGCTTACAACATATATAAAACTAACATAAAAGTATAAAATTACACTTTAAATTAACAATTCACAATATATAATTAAAATAAAACATTTGTTATAACTATACATAATTAAAACAGCCAGCAGTCGTAAAGCTACACTCCATTCAGCTTCAGGTAAAAATTCAGTATACAATATACAGCATTCGGTAGTCGGTATACAGGGCCGTTAGTTGTGGGCCAGCCGGAAGAGGACTGTCTTACAGGCCCTGCGGAATTGGGTGAGATCCCGCAGGGCCCTTACCTCCTCCGGCAGCTGGTTCCACCAAAATGGAGCCATTACAGAGAAGGCCCGGTCTCTTGTGATCTTCAAGCGGGCCTCCTTTGGCCCGGGGACAACCAAAAGATTTTGAGATCCCGATCTCAGTGCTCTCTGGGGAACATGCGGGGAGAGACGGTCCCTCAGGTAGGCAGGTCCTAGACCATATAGGGCTTTAAAGGTAATAACCAGCACCTTGTATCGAACTCGGTAGGATATTGGCAGCCAGTGCAGCGCCCGAAGTCCCGGCTGAATGTGCTCCCACCTTGGGAGCCCCAATAACAGCCGGGCGGCGGCGTTCTGCACCAGCTGCAATCTCCGGGTTCAACACAGGGGCAGCCCCATGTAGAGGGCATTGCAGTAGTCCAACCTCGAGGTGACCGTAGCATGGATCACCGTTGCTAGATCGTCGCGTTCCAGGAAGGGAGCCAGCTGCCTAGCCCGCCTAAGATGGAAAAATGCGGACTTGGCAGTGGCTGCTATCTGGGCCTCCATAGTTAAGGAAGGCTCCAGAAGTACCCCCAGGCTCTTGACCCTGTGCGCCGCCATCAGCGGCGCACCGTCAAAAACCGGAAGGGGTATTTCCCCCCCTGGGCCACGACGGCCCAAGCAAAGGACCTCTGTCTTCGCTGGGTTTAGCCTCAGCCCGCTCTGTTTGAGCCACCCAGCCACAGCCTGTAGCGCCCGGTCCAGATTTTGTGGGGCGGAGACCGGCCGGCCGTCCATAAGCAGATAAAGCTGGGTGTCATCAGCATACTGGTGACAACCCAGCCCGTACCTTCGGGCAATCTGGGCGAGGGGACGCATGTAGATGTTAAATAACATCGGGGAAAGAACCGCACCCTGAGGCACCCCGCAATCAAGCGAGTGCCTCCGGGACAGCTCATCCCCAATCGCGACCCTCTGTCCCCGACCTTCAAGGAAAGAGGAAAGCCATTGCAAGGCCAACCCCTGAATCCCCGCGTCGGCGAGGCGGCGGGCAAGTAGCTGATGGTCGACCGTATCGAACGCTGCCGATAGGTCCAACAACATCAGTACTGCCGAGCCGCCCCGATCCAGATGCCGTTGCAGGTCATCTACTAAGGCGACCAGCACCGTCTCCGTCCCATGGCCCGGGCGAAAGCCGGACTGAAGAGGGTCAAGGACGGAAGCGTCATCCAGGAAGGTCTGTAACTGCATCGCCACTGCCCTCTCAATAAGTTTGCCCAAATAGGGCAAATTCGAAACCGGCCGATAGTGAGCCAATTGGGCCGGATCTAGAGATGTTTTTTTTAAGAGGGGGCGGACCACCGCTTCTTTAAGCTGTGTTGGAAATTGCCCTTCCGCGAGGGATCTATTTATGATATCCCGTACAGGATATCTAAGCTCCCTCTGGCAAGATTTAATGAGCCAGGAGGGGCACGGGTCCAATTTACAAGTTGTTGGGCGTGCAGATAAGAGGATCCTGTCAACTTCCTCCAAACTGAGAGGGCTGAAACCATCCAGAACATAATCCGAAGACAGGCCCGGAGCCTCGGTTTCACTAACTGCTTCCAATGTGGCAGGGAGGTCAAGGCGGAGCGACGCGATCTTGTCCGCAAAAAAGTTCGCAAAAGCCTCACAGCCAATCTCCAATTCCTTACAGTTTAGTCTGCCCTGAGGCAGTGTTGTTAGATTCCGAATTATGCTAAATAATTGTGCCGGGCGCGACGTTGCGGACGCAATCTCAGCTGCAAAGTATGTTCTCTTTGCAGTTTTGATTGCCACCTCATAGGACTTCAAAATCTCTCTATAAGATGTTCGAGTCGCTTCGTCTCGAGTACACCGCCATTGCCTCTCTAATCGTCTGAGTTCCCGTTTTAGTCGCCGCAAACCCTGGTTATACCAGGGAGTCGACTTCAAACGGGGGCGCAGAGGACGCCTAGGTGCGATTTCTTCGATAGCTCTGGAGAGTCTATCGTTCCAAGACTCCACCAGACCATCCAAGGAATCGCCAGGGAGCTCAGGGTCCCGTAGAGCCGTCAGGAACCGTTCCGGGTCCATCAGGCTCCGCGGGCGAGCTAAAATACGCTTTCCGCCTAAACAGGTTTGGGGTGGCACACCCACACGAGCCTTAAGGGCATAGTGGTCCGACCATGGCACTGCTGTAGCAGTCATATCGTCCACTAAAACTCCCGCCGCGAAGACCAGGTCTAACATGTGCCCCGCCCGATGAGTGGGCGTTGTAACAACTTGGGAGAGTCCCAGTGTCGCCATGGATGACACCAGGTCCATCGCCCGAGTGGAGGCCGCGTCATCGGCATGAACATTGAAGTCACCCAAGACCAATAGCCTTGGGTGCTCCAATGCCCAGCCCGCCACGGCCTCCATCAGGGATGATAAGGCGCCGGCCGGTGCGTTAGGCGGACGGTACACCAGCCAGATCGCCAACCCCTCCCCAACGTCCCACCTCAGGCCGACACACTCAACACCCCTGATCTCCGGGTCCGGGAGAGCCCTACAGGAGTAAGCCTCTCGTATGAGAAGTGCCACTCCTCCCCCCCGCCCACTGGTCCGGGACTGGTGAAAGACCGAGTATCCCGGGGGCGCCATTTGGGAGAGGGCTACGGTCTCCCCATCGCGCACCCAGGTCTCGGTCACGCAAGCCAGGTCCGCCTCCTGTTCCAATAAGAAATCCCGGAGGACAGCAGTCTTGTTATTAATGGACCTGGCATTACATAACACCAGTGCCGGAGGTGGGTAAGATCGCCTGGCTCCACTACCTGTCACCGTCGGGATGGGACACAGGCAGGAAGGTGGGCGAGCACTACTATGTCTCGGCCTCCTTCCCCAGTTCTGGCTGGCTTGTCAGGGGGTGTGACCTAATATGCAATAAATTCCTGAAATGAGAGCCAGTTTGGTGTAGTGGTTAAGTGCTCGGACTCTTATCTGGGAGAACCAGGTTTGAATTCCCACTCCTCCACTTGCAGCTGCTGAAATGGCCTTGGGTTAGCCATAGCTCTTGTAGGAGTTATCCTTGAAAGGGCAGCTTCTGGGAGAGCTCTCTCAGCCCCACCCACCTCACAAGGTATCTGTTGTGGGGGAGGAAAATAAGCCACTCTGAGTCTCTGATTCAGAGAGAAGGGCGGGGTGTAAATCTGCAGTCTTCTTCAGTCTTCTTCTTCTGTTGGGCTTTTTCTATAAATATGATGACTGGGAGATACCCCAGATGGTAGCTGGGACTTTTTGCTTTATTGTCTACCAACCATGGCAGATAAGGGGAACCTCCATATTCAGAGGCATTAAGCCTCTGACATCCAGGGCCTAGGAGGCAACACTGGGGGAAGGCCTTGTCCTCTGTGCCCTGTTTGCTGGTTCTCCAGGGCATCATTTGGCTACTGTGTGAAACAGGATGCTGGACTGGATGGAGTACTGCTCTGGTCCAGCAGGGTCCTCCTTACGTTCTTATGTTGCATACAAAATATGTGCTCCACCAATGAACTATGGTGCTTCCTCTCCATGGCTACCCAAGATCAGTATCATATATTATCCTTGCTAATCAGATAATGTTCAAATGGGACTTTTTAAAAAAGGGACACTTAGAACTAAAGGGTAGCAATTTATTGCAATTTGTACATATCACAGGCTGCTGCAACACCCTTGCACATCTTTCTTATGTATTCACATTGTTGCTGAAAGTCATTGTTGGAGAATAGCCCTAGAACTTGAAGCAAAAGAGCTTTCCACAAACTTCCAAGATTCATCCATGATGCAAAACGAACTCCAACAAAATTTTATTTGGAGTTAGGGATTTTTTAAAATAACAACAACTAAGAACTGAAGAAAAGCCAGGTGCACAAACACAGCAGGATGCATTTCAGAGTCTTATTAGTATACAGATGACATCACATCTTGTTAGAACAGCCAGGAAGTAAATTCTTCTACCACTATTCCATATTAGGGTTGCCAGCTTTGGGTTGGGAAATATCTGGAGAATTTGGGGGTGGAGCCAGGAGAAGGCAGGATTTGGGGAGGGGAGGGGCCTCAGCATGGTACAATGCCATAGGGTCCACCCTCCAAAGCAGCCATTTTCTCCTGGGGAACTGATCTCTGCAGTCTGGAGATCAGTTGTAAAAGTGGGGGATCTCCAGGTCCTACCTGAAGATTGGCAACCCTAAGAGAAGAAAGTAGGAGCATGTGGAGAGCTAATATAATGTAACTTATGCACACAGTTGCTGTATGCCCATTGGGGGAACAAAATCTTCAGCAGCCAATGGAAGGAAAAAAAAATCAAACGTCATTAATGATGGGTGACATTATGTCAGGGAAAAACCCAGAAGGGATATCACACCTCTCTAGGGATCAGCTGAGACTCTGCTTTTTATCAAAATTTCTGGCAATTCCTAGAGCTACCCTACATGACTTCCATTTTTTCATGGAACTTATGTCACACCATCACTGATTGTCACCTCCCATCCATGTCCCCATTCTACCTAGTCTCCTGCTGGTTGCAATGCTGGCTCTTCTGGCAGCATACTTATGCATTACTCGAATTTTAGGCCTGCACTTCCTCCACCCTGGGATTGCACATTTTATGCCTGGCTGCACATTTGTAAAAAGTTCTGCTTTGAAACACACAGAGACACACGTCAAAGAATGAATTATGTAGACCTGAAGAGGTCTGACTTTATTGTTGGCACCTTAATCCTAATTAAATGTATCTGGAAGTAAAAGTCAGCTCTTAAATTGAGGGAGTGCGGTAAAGTTCTGATCTTCACATAGGGCTGCCAAGTTCCCCCGCTGCAATACCCTAGAGTTTTTACCACGAATCCTAGAGCGTCCCTGGAGCAGCGTGCCCTGCGCGATGATGTCACTTCTGAGTGACGTCTTCATGCAGGGCACATCACATGATGATGGGGCTCTTTGAGAGCAAGGATCCTCCCCACGGCCTGCTCCATGCCAGCAGGTTGGGGGGGCCCATACCAGAGGATCCTCCACCCACAGCGGGAGTTTGCCATCCCTATCTTCACAATATGTTATCTGTGAAAGTATTTCACAAAGAGAATACCTCTTGGCCAACCCCAATACCTTCTTCTTTCATAGCCCTGGAAAAAATTCTTACTCCAAAGAGTTCAGTTGACTCAAATATGTACTTTCTTCAGGCTTGCTTCTGGAGGCTTGCCAAAGGTGTAATTAGCCGTTCCTTTTTTTAAAAAATAAATTAAGCATTTTGTTGGCCTTTGTCTGGAGATTTGATTTCCTCATGGAAAATCTATCCATAGTTCAGAGGCAGGGCACTTGAGAACACAAGCTTTGCTGGATGAAAACTTCACAACAAATGGGATGTTACTTGCAGTTCTGACACATCGGCTTTCCAATTTTGTAAAGGAGCCATTTCATTGACTTTGGCCGAGTGCCTGATGAGAGGAAGAAGAATGTGTTGAACAGTTTTTCACAAATAGCAAGCCCATATAGCAGCACCAAAAAATAAGTTGGCTGCTGGACAGAAACCAGAGGTAGGAACAAACCCAACACTTGTCAGTTTTGCAGAACTCAGAGGCATCTTAATTACAGAGAGACAGATTGGGATTTTTTTCCCCCTTGACATTCTGCAGTTTCCTTCATCCATTCAATTTATCAAGGATTAAAGAAAATACTTGATGGTTTTCTCAAAGATAATTATAATTTTATTGTTGATGATAAAATGTCTCGTATATTTACTCATTCATATACCACATTTCGAATGAAGTAACAGCAACACACTCTAGTTAGGTTGTTGAACATGCATGAAGCTTCCTTATATTCTAGACTGTGGATTTTGCAGGACTTTATGTGCACTGGAACGTCTTTCCTTTTGTAAAACTCGTCTGCCCCAACAGAGCGGGTATTAACTTCTTCGAGTCAAGAATTGTTGAAACTTTTGATTATACTGAGCTGTAATGTTTTGCTTTTTGTATGACTGCATATTGGATAGATTATATATTTGATGAAAGAATACAAACACACCACAGCTGAATAGTCACAAATAAATATTTTTTCATTTCGTAATTCTGGCTGTAAGCATTGTAGCTGCATTTAGAATCTTGTACTCACATAAAGCTTGCCTTATATTGAATCAGGTCATCAGTTTATCAAGGTCAGTTTTGTCTACCCAGACTGGCAGCAGCTCTCCAGGATCTCAGCAGAAGTCTGCCATATCACTACTGCCTGGTCCTTTTAATTGGAGATGGTGAAGACTGAACCTGGGGCCTTCTGCATTCAAAGCAAGGGCTCTTCCACTGAGCCACAACCCCTCCAGAGAGGGCTTGCAACTGCTAATATGAGTTCAGACTGTCACTTCACCAATGTGATGTTCTTCTAAACACAAGGAGCACTTTTCGTTGAGTGTAGGACCCTGTATGTATGCAGTGGAGCACCTACACTTTCCCACCAGCTCAGATTAGAACTGATTAAATTAAACCACTTATGGAGAGGAGTTCATGGATCAGTGGTGGAGCATCTGCTTGGCATGTAGAAGGTCCCAGTTTGATCCCCAGCACTTCCAGTTAAAAGGACCAGGTAATGGGTGATGTGAAAGTCCTCCATGGATGGATGGCGCCTACCTTCCTAAGTTCCAAGGTGACAGTGAGGGGCCCATGCAGCAGCAACACAGCTGCACCTTGGCTGGGGGGTGGAATTAGGGCACTTGCACCACTGCAGGCTAGGAGGAAGGGAACCAAAGCATTGAAGTCTGAGTGAGTCCTCCAGGAGCTGACATTCTTTGGGGGTGGGGGGGCTCAGACCACATAAATCCAATCCTCAGGCCCCAGAGAAATGCTGCCAGTCCGAATAGACAAGACTGACTTGTTTACCAGTGGCGCAATTCAATAGAGACAGCTTCACGTGCATTCAAAGGTTGTTGGAAAACTCAAATTATGCAGTGCTGCCATTCTCAGAGGGGCTGAGAATTGATAACCTCCAATATCATGAGCTGCAAGGAGTTTTGTTTGGTTGTTGTTATGTGCAATTTAATTGCTAATATGCCACTGCTAACTGGGTTTTGTATGTTGCCATTGGTGGAGGGAAAGGCAGGTTATAATAAATAAACAATATGAACTTTAGCATCATTTTTTTCCATAAGAGCTGCGGAGATTCATTCCTTACTCTGCTTTACTTACTTATTTACTTCATTTATCCCCAGTCTTTCTCCTCAAGAAGGATCCAAAGCTGCTTAAGTCTTTCACTTCTTCTCCATTTTATCCTCACAACAATCTTGTGGGGTAGGTTAGCCTGGATGTGTGAGAGTCTGAAGGTCACACAAGCTTTCATGGCAGAGTCAGGATTCAAACCTAGGTCCCCCAAATCCTGCTCTGACACTTTAACCACTACATCACACTGGCTCTTGAAGCTCTTATGCTCAAGCAATCTTGGGCAATCTTGGACCAGTCACAATCTTAAGAATGTTGGATAAGTCTGTTGGATCAGACTGTTGGTTATTCTTGTCCAGTTCCTCTCGAGGGTCAACAACAGGGCATAGATGCCAAGGCCCTCCCCTGATGTTGCTTGCTAGCACTGGGATTCAGAGGTTTAGTGCCTCTGAATGTGGAGGTTCTTTTCAGACACCATGGTTAGTAGCCATTGATAGACCTACCCTCCATGATTTTTTCTTATCTCCCTTTAAAACTATGCATGTGGCCATCACTACATCCTCTGGCAGCAATTTCCACATTTTAATAATTTTTTGTGTAAACTTCCTTTTGTTCCTCCTAAATCTATTGCCCATCAGCTTTCTTGGATACCCTTGAGTTCTAGTATTTTGGGAGAAGGAGGAAAACATTCTCTTTGACTGTGATCACACACACTAAATAATGCATTTTCAACCGACTTTTGATGCACTTTCCAACTGGATTTGATGCACTTTTCAAGAGTGACTGGCAAAATTCAGTTGGAAAGTGCATTGAAAGTGGATTGAAAGTGCACTCATTAGTGTGTGCAATTGCAGCCTTTGTCAGCTATCTCCACCCTTTATCTCCAACCTCTGTCATGTCTCCCTTTAGTCATTTCTTTTCTAAACAGAAAATTCCCAGCCTTTCCTCATAGGGATGGTGCTCCAAACCCCTAATCATCTTGGATGTCCTTCTCTGTACTTTTTTTTTTTCAGTCCCGCGATGTCCTTTTTGAAATATGATGACCAGATCTGTTGTATGCAGTTTTCCAAGTGGAAGGAAAGGAAAGGTCCCCCGTGCAAGCACCAGTCATTTTTGACTCTGGGGTGTCGCATCATGACATTTTCACGGCAGACTTTTTAATGGGGTGGTTTGCCATTGCCTTCCCCAGTCATCTACACTTCCCCCCCACCCCCCAGCAAGCTGGGCACTCATTTTACTGACCTCGGAAGGATGGAAGGCTGAGTCAATCTTGAGCCGACTACCTGAATCCAGCTTCCGCCAGAATCGAACTCAGGTCGTGAGCAGAGAGTTCAGACCGCAGTACTGCAGCTTTACCACTCTGCGCCATGGCAGTGAGGCCCCACCATAAATTTATATAGGGGCATTAAACTTAAATCTTTCAACCTAACTTACTTTAAAGAATTGTTTTGAAAATAAAAATGGGGGGAAGGGGAGGAGGAAATTTTACGTTCCACTACAATACCACCAGAGGAAGAGCAGAATAAAAAGCTAATGAACAAATAAATCAATTATGTTGGCTGTATAGTTGCTGACCTACACAAAAAGATGTTAAACAAATTTGCTTTGCATCAACATCAATTATGTCTTACCTTGCTAACGGAAACACATCCCCCATAACAGCCATTAACTAAATGTGTATTTCAAACTTCCCCTTGGCTCATCCTCTTCATCTAATTTTGCATCCTGACATCATCTCATTGCATAATTATTCATACCATCGCACAAAGCGCACCTATAGAAAATGTATTCAAATGCAGGACAGAAACTTAAGAGAAATTGCAAATAATGATTTTGCATGTTAACAAGTATAATAGGTGACTCATCGTCAGCACTCTTGTTCTCAAGAGCTTCCAGATTTACTATACAGGGATGATCTGCTCAGAGGGCAAATGGAGAACTTGGCTGGACCCCAGATCTGTGGGGAGTAGGAAGAGGCATGTAAGCAATCTCCAGCTGGACTCCTGCCCTGATGCTGTGGCCACCAGGAACTCTTGGCTGTTTATGTGGAGAGAAACCGCAAGCACTGGGGGGCGGAATTGGTTTAACACCATCTTCCTTGGCAATCTGAAACAAAGAGAGTCAGAGTAAGAGCCCAGTTACTCCACTCATATTCCCCTTAGCTTGACTAAACTTTTAACCCTGTATCCAGGCTTGCTCCTCCACTCCTCCATTTGCAGCTGCTGGAATGGCCTTGGTCAGCCATAGCTCTCGCAGAAGTTGTCCTTGAAAGGGCAGCTTCTGTGAGAGCTCTCTCAGCCCCACCTACCTCATAGGATGTTTGTTGTGGGGGAGGAAAATAAAGGAGACTGTGAGCCTCTCTGAGTCTCTGAGATTCAGAGTGAAGGGTGGCATATAAATCCAATATCTTCTTCTTCTTTCACCCAAGGCAACTCCCATAACGATTTTTCCCCTCTTTAACTTCTGTAGATCAACTGTGATCAGGGTTTTTTTTGAACAGGAACACACAGGAACGCAGTTCCGGCTGGCATGGCATCAGGGGGTGTGGCCTAATTTGCAAATGAGTTCCTGCTGGGCTTTTTCTACAAAAAAAAAAGCCCTCTGTGAAACAATGGTGATGTCAGGGGTGTGGCCTGCTATGTGTTTGTAGAAAATGTCCTGACTGTGATAATAGTATGAACAAAGTATCTTCAATTGACCCACTTGATTTATACCTATACCACTGAATAATTACATTGTTATTTATTCATATTAACTAAGTTAGACTTATATTGCTAGGAATGGTCAACCAAGATGACAACGACGGTCTAGAATGGATTTGCATAGGTTATAACTATAACATTGAAAGGTCGCATGGCTGACTTTTTATATTAATTAACTTGGACATCACTCCACGGTATTTTATTTATTATATTTATTTATTTATATTTATTTATTATATTTATATTCTGCCCTCCCCTCTCGGGCTCAGGGCAGCTTTTATTTTTATCTATTGTATAAATAGAAAGGGGGAGAACGTAATGTTACTCTGGCAGTAAGTATTGTATATTAATGTAAAGAATGTATGATACATCATATCTGGACTAATTATTTAATAAATTACATTTTTTTAAAAAAAACTGTGAAACTCCTGTAGGTCAACTCTCTCCCTAGCTGAATCACTTTGTCCTCTTGTAATTCTCCTGCCCACTTGAATGAGTGCTTCATAAGGAAACTGCTACCCTCTTGTTTGACTGGGAGGAGACAGAAGCAGAGGTGACTCAGGGATAGGGTTGCCAGGTCTGTGTGGGAAAATACCTGGAGACTTTGGGAGGTGGAGCCAGGAGAGGGAGGGGTTTGGGGAGGGGCGGAGCCTCAGTATGGTACAATGCCATAGAGTCCATCCTTCAAAGCAGCCATTTTCTCCAGGGGAGCTGATTTCTGCCAGCTGGAGATCAGCTGTAAAAGCGGGAGATCTCCATCCCCTCTCCCCCAGAGGCTGGTAACTCTACATCAGAGAATCTTTGGACTAAGCAGGCCTCATTTTGGACAGAAACTCACAGGAGTGGAGCTCTGGAACCTCTAAATTTTATGGTGCCCTTTCTTTCTTACTTCCCCCCACCGGGGGAAAAAAACTTGTTTCTGGGCTCAGTTGTTCAAAACCCCTGTGAGAATTTTTGCTGAACTCTAAGACTTGACAAACTTTCTAATATTTCCCCCCACAAAAAATGGGAAAATAACCAAAACATATAAAGCAGACAGATGGAAATTTTCATCATGCCGCTGTGGCCACATAGGAGAAAATAATTTTAGAAGTATGATGGGTGTAAGGTTTATGATGACAATTATAATTCAAGAAGCATATGCAAATGAGTTATGCAAATGAATTGTGCTAATAAACTCTGGCCCCTCTTTTTATACAAAATGACCCCTGGGACTAAGTAATCTAGAAGGTAATCTAGACATTAGAAGGCATGTAGGAGAAAGCATGATATATTCCAGGGGTGGCCAACAGTAGCTCTCCAAATGTTTTTTGCCTACAACTCCCATCAGCCCCAGCCATTGGCCATGCTGGCTGGGGCTGATGGGAGTTGTAGGCAAAAAAAAACATCTGGAGAGCTACCGTTGGCCACCCCTAATATATTCCATCAGTCCCCATTTTCTGATATCTATTCCTGAGAAAAGCTAGATTCCAGTCCAGCAGCACTTTAGTCCAGCAGGTTGCCAGATGGTGTTATAAGATGATGACAGAGCTGCTGCTTCAGCATAGGTAGCACCCTGCATTAGCCCATGCTGTGATGTCAACACCCTGTGTCAGTTGTCGGTAGCCACTCAGCTGCTACGTGTCTGCGTTGTGTGGCACTACAGCGTTCTCTGGTAAGAACATAAGAAGAGCCCTGCTGGTCTAGTCCAGCATCCTATCTCACACAGCAGCCAATCAGTTCCTCTGGACAGCCAACAACAGGGCATAAAGGCTGAGGCCTTCCCCTGATGTCGCCTCCTGGCTCTGAGATTCGGAGCCTTAGTGCCTCTGAATGAGATTACCCTAAATCACAATGGCTAGTAGCCACTAATAGATTTATCCCCAGTGAATCAATCTAATCCCCTCTTAAAGCTGCTTATTCCTGTGACCAACACTACATCCACTGGCAGCAAATATCACATTTCAATCAATTTCTATGTCAAGTAGTATTCCCTTTACTGCACTAGGTCACTGCCCCCCCCCCCCCCGCCCATTCCCATGCATCAGTATATGAGGTGGAAGTAGGTAGTCCATCAATGAACTGCTGCTGGGTGCACAGAGATTTTGGTATGGAGCAGGGTTTTTTTTTTAAAAGGTCAGCGTGTATTGGGAGATGATTCACAGTGTAATCTTATGCAGAACAATTGTAATCAAAGCACATTGATTTCATTGGGTTTTCGACTGGAATAACTCGGAACAGGACTGCACTGATGTCTCATGTAGGATAAAACCACATCTCACCCTTCAAAAATTTGGACTGAACCTTGATTTAATTTAATTTTTATATTTATATCCCTCCCTTTCCTGTAATAAGAGCCCCGTGGCGCAGAGTGTTAAAGCTGCAGTACTGCAGTCCTAAACTCTGCTCACGACCTGAGTTCGATCCCCAGTGGAAGCTGGGTTTTCAGATAGCTGGCTTGAGGTTGACTCAGCCTTCCATCCTTCCGAGGTTGGTAAAATGAGTACCCAGCTTGCTGGGGGGAAAGCGTAAAAGACTGGGGAAGGCAATGGCAAACCACCCCATAAAAAGTCTGCCATGAAAACGTTGTGAAAGCCATGTCACCTCAGAGTCGGAAATGACTGGTGCTTGCACAGGGGACCTTTCCCTTTTTTCCATTCCTGCAAGCAGGCTCAGGGCGGCTTACAACAGAAATTAGACACCTATTACAAATTTAAAAACATCAAAAATGTAACAGTATAAAAGCGAAGGCAATACAGCATCAATAGTATATAGGCTGATATCTGTCAACACAGCAGATGGTAAGGTAATGGGGAAGCCAGTTAATACCAAAGGGACACCCGCTGGATCAATTAAAACTCAGGTGGAAGAGCTCCATCTTGCAGGCCCTGAAAATCCTCACTAAGTCCCTCAGGGCCCAGATCTCTAGTGGGAGCTCATTCCATCAGGTAGGGGCCTGGACCAAAAAGGCCCTAGCCCTTGTTGAAACCAGTTGGTCATCCTCCTTGCTTGGATGGAGGAAGCCTGTAACCTTCAGGACCCTTTATTGCTATCTTCAGTTTCGTGTAGTAGTTAAGTGTGCAGACTCTTATCTGAGAGAACCAGGTTTGTTTCCCCACTTGCAGCTGCTGGAATGGCCTTGGGTCAGCCATAGCTCTCATAGGAGTTGTCCTTGAAAGGACAGATTCTGTGAGAGCTCTCTCAGCCACACCTACCTCACAGGGTGTCTGTTGTGGGGGAGGAAGGTAAAGGAGATTGTAAGCTGCTCTGAGATTCAGAGTGAAGGGCGGGGTATAAATCCAATATCTTCTTCTATCTTCATCTCTTTCCCCAGTGAATGGCTTGGCTGCTAGATTTAATGTAGTGATCAGAGAATGATCCTCTATTGGAACAAAGAACGTTAAGGCAGAAACTACAAGATCAAAGACAGGAGGAGTTTTCCCCCCTGCCCCCCCCCCCCCCCCGCGCCACCATATGAATCTCTTTTGTATGAACCTGGAAAGAGGGAATGCTTCCAGTGTACCAGATTTTTATTTTGGAAATGTAATCACCTTAAGTGCTGATATTGCATAAGAAACCACAGTGAGTTATTTTTACACTGTGTGCCTTATTAATGTCAGTGCAAGTCTGATTTGACATAGTAAAGGCAAATGCATCAAAACAGAGTTGAAAAAAATATTTTTGAGACTGTAGCTGCTAAGGACTGAAGTTACTACTGAGAAAGGAAAGGGAATTAAATCAGTAGAAATGGATCTCTTGTATGAATAAATATGAGTTCCTTATTTTGGAGTAGTTTATGCTAATTTGATGGGACCTTGCCCTGTGCTTTGTATTTTGCCTTTAAATGTAATGTGTTTTGTCATGTGTCACATATTTAATTGCAGTGGGAAACTTTTCTCTTATCTGATAATTCTCATGGAATAACTTCTGGAGGAGAGAATATCTTTTGGGTCCCTGAAAATGTCATCCAACTGGGATGCAAATACACACTGGAAATGAATTCAATCGTTATATGACTTTCCCCTTTTTGTCTGACATTTGTCTTGAAAATCCCTTGGCAGAGGTTACATCCATGAAAATTTTACTGAAATTTACTGGGAAAGTTAGGAATGTTTTCTAATTGAAACAAAAACAAATATAACCATGAAAACAAATGCATGTAATAATGACTCTAACAAAAACAAATACATTGTGTACATCTTTAGGAACAATATCATATCATATCCCCTCCTCTGAATTATGGGGTGTCAAACTAGGATTGCTTCCCTTCCATTTCTGACTTCAGAGCCTTCATGCTATGCAGAAGACATGGCTGCAAGGAATCTCAAACTACCACATAAAAGTTCAGTCAAGTGCCAGGACAATACAATGGCTGCAGATCTTCATGGGTAATCGTCTCCAAGCAGATGGTCGCCAGCCTCCAGGTGCAGCTTGGCGCTCTCTTGAAATCACAACTGATCTCCAGGTTATAGAGATCAGTTCCTCTGCACAAAATGGCAGTTTTGGAGCATGGATTCTATGGCATTATACTCCATTGAGGTCCTTCCTAGGGTTGCCAGCCTGCAGGTGGGGGCTGGAGATCTCCTGCTTTTACGGATGGCAGAGATCAGCTGCCCTGGAGAAAAATGGTTTATTTGAAGGGTGGACTGTATGGCATTGTACCATGCTGAGGCCTCTCCCCTCCCCAAACCCCACCCTCTCCTGGCTCCACCCCCAAAGTCTCCTGGAATTTCTTCATGGCTAAAACCATTTTATTTAGTAACATATGGTAATAATATCCAATACTAATAACATCAAAAGGAAAACACTCTATACCAATCCCATACATTACTCAATTTTATCCTCCCCTCCCCCCATATCAAGACTCCCGCCGGTGTCAATTACTTAAAACACTAATAAAAATAAAGGTAACCTTATAACTTAAAGAATTTCCTTTAAAAAGAAAACTACATATCATCCTACAAGAGAGTAAACAAAACCTATATAAACCAACTTAGTTATTTTAGTCCATTTTCATTATTCAATTATTATCAAAAATCACCCAATGTCCCTTTATTTTCCATTCTTTTTCCACATATCTTCTAAACTTCTCCCACTCCATTTTAAAACTCTCCAACTCATAGTCTTTTAAAATTCTTGTAAGTTTGTCCATTTCACTCCAGGACATAACTTTTAAAATCCAGTCCCATTTTTCTGGTAATTTATCTTGCTTCCACAAGTGCACATACAATGTCCTAGCAGCTGAAAGTAAGTACCAAATTATTGTTCTGTCTTGTTTTGGAAAAATTTCCATTTGTAATCACAATAAAAAAGTTTCTGGAGTTTTCTTAAACTCATATCGTAAAAATTTTAAAATCTCTTGTTGAATCATTTGCCAAAATTGTTTTGCTTTTTCACAAGTTCACCACATATGGTAGAAAGAACCCTCATGTTTTTTACATTTCCAACATCTATCTGACACCTTATTGTTCATTTTTGCCAGTTTTTTTGGTGTCATATACCATCTGTACATCATTTTAAAACAATTTTCTTTAATATCATAGCACGTCGATATCTTCATAGAATTCTTCCATAAATATTTCCATGATTCCATTTATATTTCCTTATTTATATTAATTGCCCACTTTATCATTTTTGATTTTACTACTTCATCTTCTGTAGAACATTTCAATAGTAATTTATATATTCTTGAAATTAACTTATCATTATCTCCAAGCAGAACTTTTTCCAGCTCAATTTGCTCTTTTTTTATTCCTTCATTTTTAATATCTTTTTCCACCAAGCTCTTAATGTGTTGCATTTGAAACCAATCATATTTGTTATTTAATTCTTCAGCCGTTTTTTATTCTACCTTACCACCTTGTATTTTTAACAGTTGACTATACGGTAACCACTTTTCTTCAACCATCGCAGGAGATAGTTTTATTACTTCTGTTGGCACGATCCACAACAGCTTCTTTTCATCTCCATATTTTTTATACTTTATCCACGTATTTAATAAATTTCTTCTTATATAGTGATGAGAGAAAAAACTATCCATCTTATTTTTTTCCATAATAGATATATGCGTGCCAACCAAATATGTTTCCATGTCCTTCCAATACTAAAAGTTTTTTTATTTAATAATGTCACCCATTCTTTTATCCATACCAAACACATTGCTTCAGTCTCCAGGTATTTCTTAACCTACACCTGGCAACCCTAGTGCTTACCTTCTCCAAACCCCACCATGTCTAGGTTCCACCCCCAAATCTCCAGGAATTTTCCTATGACAAATTGGCAATCCTGTCTTAGCAACCTAGGGTTGCCAGGTCTGACCCAAGAAATATCTGGGGACTTTAGGGGTGGAGCCAGGAGCAAGGCGTGACAAGCAGGATTAAACTCCAGAGGGAGTTCTGGCCATCCCATTTAGGGACTGTATGCCTTTTAAATGCCTTTCCTCCATTTGGAAATAATAAAGGATAGGGGCACTGTAATGTACTGAGTTGCGAGACGTTTTGAAGGCAACATGCTTTATTCAGTGGTACATTACAAGAGAGCAAGCACGCGGGCCGGGTCCCACTTATATACATTACCCGGAACTGCCCCCCAGTCTGGCCAGTCCAATCCTGGTCAGTCAAACTTCCCGCCACAGATCTTGATGGGCGGGGCATCTGGCGAGCTACATCCGGGGACCTGCGGGGTCACCTCTGTAGCGATCGCCATGCGGTACATCAGCTTATGTTCAAGACATAACAGGCACCTTCTTTTGGGACTCATAGAATTGGACCCCCTGGTCCAATCTTTTTGAAACTTGGTGGAGTGTTTTGAGGAGAGGCCCCAGATGCTATGCTGAAATGTGGTGCCTCTACCTAAAAAAACAGTCATCCCAGAGCCCTAGATACCCACAGATCAATTCTCCATTATACCCTATGGGAATCAGTCTCTATAGAGTATAATGGAGTGCCCCCCCCAGACATTTCCCTCCCCTCCCCTGCTTTTTGAAAACCCTGAAGTGGGAGAAGGGCCTCCAAACTGGGGGATCCAAACCTGGGGATTGGCAACCCTAAAACCATTTCCAGACCCCAAACCTCAAGACTCCCATGGAATAACAGCCACACTTGTGGAAAGGGTTCATTTCTGTCTTCTAAGTCTGGTAACCCCCTTGTATATAGCAGGGCCTCTTTCCAAGCATAATGCCCAGGTCTGAAGCCTGCAATTGTGCTCCACAGCTCATCATTTCAACACAGCTGTGTTTTCTTTTTCTCATTATGCATCATAGTTCCTCAAGGTAAGGCAGCTGGGTTTCAATTAAATGCTTTACAAGAAATGGCTCCACCTTCCCAGTTTAGTGTAAGATGCCCTTGTGCCTTAATAGAAAGATGATTCACTATGCTTTTTTTCTTTAAAAATAAATTAATAAAAGTGGTATTCAAGTACATGGACATATATATTTTAATTAGATTTTTTTAAAAAACCATTCTTTCCTGAGAATATTCATTTAATGCTCTGAGCAACCTTGGCATCACTTTAAAAGGCCCATCCATCAAAATCCTCTGAACACATGAATATGGATAATGTTTCAAGGGCAAGCTTGGGGGAAGTTTTGAATGCCGAGGAGAAGAAGGGCGGGATCAGGCTAATCATAACTTCCTTTGTGAAAAGAAAGTAGAGGACAGAGACAGTTGGAACAGAGAGTTATAAACTGTTGGGGGTGGAGAAAAGTGGACTAGTCTAGAAGGATATTTGGGTGGCCTTTGGAGGATTTTAATTTTTAAATAAATATCTTAAATACTAGAAATGATACTGTAATGTTGAATAATTTTTGGGTTTCGTATTTTATCTCTGGATTGGATCAAGACAGCTTTTTTGCTCACCTAATCCCCCACCTTAGCACAAGCCTTCAGGCCTCTTTTTGGACAAGAGCTCACAGGACCAGTGTTCCAGAACCTCTAAATTTTATTGTGCTCTTTTGTTCATATCACCCTCCTTCCCAAATATTTGCTTCTGGACTCCATTGCTCAAACCCCCTATAAGAATTTTGCTGAACACTAAGATTTGACAAACTTTCTAATATACTTCCCCACAAAAAAATGGGAAAATAACCAAAACATATAAAACAGACTGATGGAAATCTTCATCATGCCACTGTGACCACATAAAAAGTAATTTAAGTAAGGTTTTATTATGACAATTATAATTCAAGAAGCATTTTAAGGTAGATGCTGAGCTGATATAATTTAGTACACCTTCTGGTAGGGCTGCCAATCCCTAGGTGGGGGCCAGGGATCCCTCGGTTTGCAGGGCCCCCCTCCACTTCAGGGTCATCAGAAAGTGGGGTGGGGGGAGGGAAATGTCTGCTGGGCATTCCATTATTCCCTATGGAGACTGATTCCTATAGGGTATAATGGAAAATTGATTTGTGGGTATCTGGGGCTCTGAAGCAGCTGTTTTTTGAGGTAGAGGCACCAACATTTCAGCATAGCATCTGGTGCCTCTCCTCAAAACATTCCCCAAGTTTCAAAGTGACTGGACCAGGGAGTTCAATTCTATGAGCCCCAAAAGAAGGTGCCCCTATCCTTCATTATTCCAAATGGAGGGAAGGCATTTAAAAGGAGCGTGGTCCCTTTAAATGTGATGGCCAGAACTCCCTTTGGAGTTCAGCTGTGCTTGTCACACCCTTGCTCCTGGCTCCACTCCCAAAGTTCCCAGATATTTCTTGAGTCGGACTTGATATCACCTTCCAGTGATGTCAGGGGTCTGTAGCATATGCAAATGAGTTGTGCTAATGCGCTCTGGTCATTTTTCTATGAAATGAGCCCTGCAACTTGCATTTTGACCATGCATGTGCTATAATTCCCAAGTCACAGCTGATTTATGGAAATTTCTTAAGGTTTTCAAGGCAAAAGACTTAACAGAGGAGGTTTGCCGTTGCCTGACTCTGCATTGCAACTCTGGTATTCCTTGGTGGTCTCTCATCCAAACACTGACCATCGCCAACACTGCTTAGCTTCCAAGATATGATGGGATCAGGCTAGTCTGGGCTACCCAGGATCATTTGGGGCTGAGGCAAAAGAAGCAAGGGGATGGTGGGGCTAGGATTACCAGCTTCCAGGTGGTCAGCCTGGAGATCTCCAGACTACAGAGATCAGTTTCCAGTGGAGAGAATGGCTGCTCCGGAGAGTGGGTTCTATGACATTATAGCTCATTGGTCCTTCCCTCTCCAGACTCCACCCCCAAAATCTGCAAGAATATTCCAACCCAGAGATAAGAACCTGATATATGGCACTATACTGATAGAAATCCCTCCCATTGTCAAAAATTACCAGTGGATACAACCCACTGAGCACTACAAAATGATGAGGGCATGTATCCAGTATCAACAATGCTTACACAACATTGCTTACACATTCCTGCCTTTCAATTACCATGTGCCCACAAAGCAAGTATTTTAAGCTGGAAAGCAATTTCCATGTACATTCCATAGACAAGCCATTCCAATGACAGAGGGAGTGAAAACATAACTCTTTTAGGAAGAAGTGAACATCCCTGTGTGATAAGGGTACAATCTTATTGACATTCTTAAACTGAAAGCTTACTTGGCCTCTGGCAAAACTCCATTTCATGCATCACTTGTTAAAAGGACCTGTTACTTCTTACTGTTTCTAAAGTCGACTGAGCTGTATCATATGACGATAATTATTTTGACACCTGATTACAAGATTTTTTTTTTTGTTTGGGAGAGTGTGTATAACCCTGGACAAAATATATTACTGATCTGAGGTTGACAATTGGTCTCCAGACAATTGGTCTCCCTATCTAAGCAAAGTCTTTGGAGTAGATTACTTCAGGTATTCATTCATTCATTTTAATTGCTATTCCGCCCTATCCTGTGGGCAAGCTCAGGGTGGAATACAAGAAGTTTGAACAGGTAACAATAAGACAATAGGCAATTAATAACAAATTGAAACAAAACAATAAAAGCAGTAAAACAATTAAAAATACTCCATTTCAGGCGGTAGACAAACTAATCAGACCATAACACAGATGGAGCTGGAACTTAGGATACATCAATAGGCCCAAGAGAAGATGGAATACTGTGACAAGGGAGGCCAGATCTGATGTACCATGTGTATGATGTACTATGGTGTGTATGTAAGTCACAGCCAACTTATGGAGACCCTGTAGGGTTTTCAAGGCAAGAGATTTATTTTATTTTATTTTATTTTATTTTATTTATATCCCACCCTCCCCGCCGAAGCAGGCTCAGGGCGGCTCACAATACAAAACTCCACAGTAGTAAAACAATACATCCTATAAAATAGAACATTCCATAAAATTATACATTCAATAATTAAAATCAGCATTTCATTTCATTTGATGCTAAGATCTAAATATTGCATCATTCAATTTTCAGTGTGATGGCATTCCATCTACGATGTAGGCTTCATGTTAATTAAAAGCCAGCTGGAAGAGGATGGTTTTGCAGGCCCTGCGGGACTGGCCAAGATTCCACAAGGCCCACACTTCCTCTGGCAGTTGGTTCCACCAGTGGGGGGCAGCGATCTAAAAGGCCCTTTCCCTGGTGACTTTCAGTTTGGCCTCCTTCGGCCCCGGGATTACCAATAGTTTTTGGGAACCAGATCAAAGTACCCTCTGGAGAATATATGGGGAGAGACGGTCCCTAAGGTAGACAAGTCCTCGACCATATAGGGCTTTAAAGGTAATAACCAGCACCTTTTAACGAATCCAGTACACTATTGGCAGCCAATGCAGTTCCCGCAGCCCCGACTGTATGTGCTCCCACTTAGGGAGTCCCAATAACAGCCTGGCTGCCGTGTTCTGCACTAGCTGTAGTTTCCGTGTTCGGCACAGGGACAGCCCCATGTAGAGGGCATTACAGTAGTCCAGCCTTGAGGTGACCGTTGCACGGATCACTGTTGCCAGGTTGTCACAGTCCAGGAAGGGGGCCAACTGCCTCACCCGCCTAAGATGAAAAAAGCGGATTTAGCAGTGGCTGCTATCTGAGCCTCTATTGTCAGGGCAGGCTCCAGTAGTACTTTCAGTGGCGCACCGTCAAATGCTGGTAGGGGAATTTCCCTTCACGGACCACCCTGACTCAGGCAAAAAACCTCTGTCTTCGCTGGATTCAACTTCAACCTACTCAGCCTGAGCCACAGCACCACAGCCTGCAGCACCAGATTTAGATTTTCTGGCACACAGTCAGGCCGGCCGTCCATCAGTAGATAAAGCTGGGTGTCATCAGCATATTGGTGACAGCCCAACCCATACCTCTGGGCAATCTGGGCAAGGGGGCGCATGTAGATGCTGAACAACACCACCCCCGTGGCACCCCACAGTTAAGCGGGTGCCTCCGGGACATTTCTTGAACAATTGCCACCCTTTGTCCCTGACCATCAAGGAAAGACGAAAGCCATTACAAGGCCAACCCCTGAATCCCCATGTCAGCGAGGTGGCGGGTCAGTAACCGATGGTCAACTGTATCTAACGCAGCTGATAGGTCTAACAGCATCAGCACCGCTGAGCCACCTCAATCCAGATGCCACTGGAGATGGTTTGCCATTCCCTTCCTCTGCATAGCAACCTTGGAATTCCTGAGTGTTCTCCCATCCATGTACTAACCAGGTCAACCCTACTTAGCTTCCAAGAGCTGATGAGATCAGGCTAGTCTGGGTCATCCAAGTCAAGGCAGGGATAGAGGTAGATCTTCTTATGTTTCCAAACATCATCATTTCAGTTCTTTCTCTATCCCTTATCAACTCCTGTTCAGTCAAATGGCATTTTATAACTTTATCCACATACAGGGGGTGTTCAGCTTTAGTACATCTATTCATCATCCTGGGTTTTGGCTACACAGTCATTGAGGTTAACGTAGGCATAGCTTTGCCAGCCTAATCTTGGATTTGTCGTCCGTCTTCCATCTGCCAGTCATGATTCATGCCACGTGGCCTGGAGAATAATAATTTTCAAAAGCCTACTCTATTTATGCAGTGCTATCAATGTACGTTGTGTTACTGGGTTTCTAAAATTGAAAGGTTCCAACATATGAAGTTTCTTTATACCGAGAAAGACATTTGCTCTGTCAAGGTTCACTCTGTCCACTCTGATGGACAATGTCTCTGTAGGGCCTGGGGTCTTTCACATCACCGGGGAATTGAACCTAGAACCTGCCATAGACAAAGCAGATGCTCTACCACTGAGCCACAGTGCAACTCCCAGAAATATATAGTCTAAATACTATCAGTAGAGAAGATACAGTCATATTCTTTCATGACAATTTGCCTCTTTGCTGTCACCCCAGAACAGATGAAAATTTGGGGCTGCAAATTATCTTAGAAATATTAGACGGTTCTCAGGGAGCTTCAAAGGCTACCAAGTTGCTTGTATGTTCAGGTCAAAGTGATGGTGTTAACCTATAAACATAGGCATAGTTCCTGGCCAGGCACCCACATAGCTGAAGGGTAGAGTTGCCAGGTCCCCCCACCTGGCCACCAGCAGCAGGGGGGAGGGCTAGGGTTGCAGAGCTCCAGATTTAGGGATGGAATAGGGTTGCCAGGTCCAACTCAAGAAATATCTGGAAACTTTGGGGGTGGAGTCAGGAGTCTTTGGAAGTGGAGCTGGGATGGCTGTGAACTCCAAAGGGAGTTCTGGCAATCATATTTAAAGGGACCATGCACCTTTTAAATGCCTTCCCTCTATTTGGAATAATGAAGGATAGGGACACCTTCTTTAGGAGCTCATACTGTTGGACCAATCTTTTTGAAACTTGGGGAGTGTTTTGAAGAGAGGCAATATTTTTTGAAACAGGGGGTGTTTTGGATGTTATGTCTCAAAAAACAGCCCCCCCGTTTGAAAGCTTTAAAAATAACAGCCCCCCCCCCCGAGCCCCAGATACCCACGGATCAATTCTCCATTATACCTTATGGGATATAGGGTCTCCATAGGGTATAATGGAGTACTCAACAAACATTTCCCTCCCCCTTCACTTTCTCATGACCCTGAAGCAGGGGGAGGGCCTCCAAATTGGGGGATCCCCAGCCCACAACTGGGGATTGGCAATCCTAGGATGGAGCCTGGGGAGGATAGGGATTTCAGTGGGGTACTATGCCATAGACCCCACCCTCCAAAGAGTCCATTTTCACCAGGGGAACTAATCTCTGTAATCTGGAAATGAGCAGTAAATCTGGGGGATCCGCAGGTTCCATCTGGAAACTAGCATCCCTACTGAAGGCCCATCTGACCCTGTATGACCCTTGCCAATTAAGACCTAGACAACAAGCACTGCTAGAGATATTGATCCAACAAGAGGAGGCTAAGATTTCTTCAGCAAACTCCCCCCACCCCTGTTGTGGCTCTAACTCACGTGGAATTTTCTTTTAGAAGAAGGTAGGTGAAAAAATTCTGTAAGGATCCAAGGCATTGCTTTCCAATTGGCATTGAACGGAGTGGTTTCCACGCAACGAGTTAAGATATTGATGCCCTGGGCTGAAATGTTCATTTTGCTGCAATTGTATTTGGGATTAATTTAACTTTCCTGTTTTACTGGCTGTTTTCCCTGTTTTGTAAGCCACTTAAAAGGGAGGGAAGTGCCATGGAATAGCCGCCCTGAGCCTGCCTAGGCGGGGAGGGCGGGATATAAATAAAATGTATTATTATTATTATTATTATTATTATTATTATTATTATTATTATTATTATTATTATTATTATTATTATTATGGAATAGCCCAATCTTCTCTCATCTTAGAAGCTAAGCAGGGTCAGTACTTGGAAGAGAGATCACCAAGGAAGGCTCTGCAGAGGAAGGCAATGGCAAACCACCTCTGCTTCTCCTTTGGCTTGAAAGCCCCTTGCTGGGGATGCCATACACTGACTATGGCACTTATGTGTGTAAGCCACTTAATGCATAGGAAAGATGTTAAAGAAAATATTATGTTATAGGGTGAGGAGCCTTGGAGTGATCCTGGATGCCTCACTTTTAATGAAGGCCCAGGTCACAGTTGGTCAGGTAACTGGTTCCCTATCTCACCTCCCTGGATCCATGCAATGGTCACTTCCAGGCTAGATTACTGTAATTCACTCCTTGAACCTTATCTGGAAACTGCAGCTAGTTCAGAATGACATGGTGCACTTGCTGGTGGCACCATCTATGTGGGCTCCGCCAGCTGCACTGGCCGCCAATAGAGTACTGGATCTGGTTCAAGGAGATGGTACTTACCTTCAAAGCCCTATGTGGCCTGGGACCAGCATACCAAAGGGACCATCTCTCCCCATATGTGCTCCAGAGAGCCTTGTGGTCAGCTGAACAACATCTACTGGCAGTCCCTGAACAACATATACTGGTTGTCTCTGGCCCAAAAGATACCTGCTCAGCCTCAACCAGGGTCAGAGCTTTTTCTGCCCTGGCCCTTGCCTGGTGGAACATGCTCCCATGTGAGATCAGGGCCCTACAGAAGTTGCTACAATTTCGCGGGACCTATAAAATGGAACTGTTCTGCCAGGCTGAGGCATTGGGCATCAGTTCGTCTCAGCCTCCCCTGCCCCACAGAAGTACTGCCCATAGCATTACTTTCTAGAAACACTGTGACAAGTCATCCCACAGGCATCATTAAAGACTGACCTATTCTGATTTATTGCCATCCTGTTTATAGTTTCTGTGCTTAATGCAGGTTGCTGAGTCTTTTAACTTGATTTTAAAATGGCTTATTATTGTTTATATCTGATTTTGTAAGCCTACCTGAGTCCTTTTGGGGATACAGCAGGGTATAAACCTAATTAGACAGACAGACAGACAGACAGACAGACAGACAGATAGATGATAGATAGATAGATAGATAGATAGATAGATAGATAGATAGATAGATAGATAGATAGATAGATAGATAGATAGATAGATAGATAGATAGATAGATAGATTAGATAGATCTACCCTCTTGTACATTCTGTGACTTTTACATTTATATTCCGGTACCCTAAGCTGCATTTGCAGTACCCACAGAACCACTGCATGACTTTGGAGGTTGGCTTGTACTCAGTGAACTGTAATACAGGATACTACAAATGACATGCATAATTCATCATTTGCAAGAATACTTTATAAAAGGTTATTACTTCCTCCAGGCCCAGGCAATCTGCAGAAGATTGGTGCTCTGAAAAGCAGTATTTTGCATTAGACCCTTTCAGCACTAGCATGCAATGTGGTGGTAGAAAGTGCCACCAAGTCACAGGTGATTTATGGTGACTCCTTGAGGTTTTCAAAGCAAGAGATGTTCTGAGGTAGTTTGCCATTGCCTGCTTCGACGTCGCAGACCTTGCCTTGGATGTTTTGCATCCAAATATGTGCCAGGGCCAACCCTGCTTAGCTTCTGTGATCTGATGAGATCGGGCTACTTCATTAAAATTTTTGAAACTGGTAATGTGTAACATAATCTTCTGAAGGTATGTGAGAAGGATGCATTTGTTCTGCTAAGAGTAAGCAGGTCTGATCCTGGGTGTTTTTTGAATGAGAGGCTGCCTGGGTCTGCCACAGATCAGCTGCTCTAAGTTCCAGTCCTGGGAGGCAGTACAATGCATGACTCAGAGATGAAGCTGAAGGCCTTCAAGATCCTATAGGGTGATCAGCATTGCTACAAAGAATGTTGTTTTTGCTTACCTCGGTAGATTTCAGGAAAGATGAATACTCGGGAAGAGAAACAGAAATGCTACAGTTATTTATTGCTCATATTTATTGCTCATTAGAACTATTTGTTGACATAAATATTCCTGTTCTGAATGGCTCAGGCTAGTCCAATCTCATTAGATCTTTGTGCCTGAGCGGAGTCTAGACCTGGCTAGCATTTGGATGGGGGACGACCAAGGCAGGTAATATGCGGAGGCAGGCAATGGCAAACCACCTCTGAACATCTCTTGCCTTGAAAACCTCAATCTTTTGGGATTGGCACCTTGGCCTAGCCCCTTAGGCACAGTAATGACAATACTACATGATGATGAAGGCCAAAGTATCCTTTCACACTCTGCTGGAATGCAGATTTTTTTCTTTTTTTGCGATTATGAGGGACTATTTCCATGGGGTCGCAAAGAGTCAGACTTGACTGTGCGACTGAGCAACAACACTATATGAAGCCTTTATTCAACGAGTCATCTCCCCATACTCCAAAGACCCTGGCTCTTTTGCTCAGTGATACTAAGATCACTCTAGCAATGGCAAAATTTGTCTCAGTCCTTTTAGCCCTTGCATCAAATAAATAAGAAAAAAGTGTCTTCTGCTCCTCAAGATTTGTGAATCAATGAGCTTCTAAGGAAAGGAAAGGAAAGGAAAGGAAAGGAAAGGAAAGGAAAGGAAAGGAAAGGAAAGGAAAGGAAAGGAAAGGAAAGCCAAATGAATCTCTGGCCTACAAGGTCTCAATTTTCAATGTATTTATTTCTCTCGGCTTGGCTTCGCGAACGAAGATTTAAGAAGGGTGCAATAGTCCACGTTTGCTGCAGGCTCGCTGGTGGCTGACAAGACCAATGTGGGACAGGCAGGTCCGGCCACAGCGGCTGCAGGGAAAAGTCTGATTTAGGGTTGGTCCTGTAGCAGTGCGATGCTTCCTCAATCTCCTTTTGTCCTCAAGACCAGCTATGCGTGTGTTCTCAAAGGAAGAGACAGCCTGGTGGATGGTGTGCCTCCATGCTTTGCGATCTGAGGCTAGGTCAGACCACTGGTGATGGTTGATGTGACAGGTGCTAAGGGATTTCTTCAAGGAGTCCTTGTACCTCTTCTTTGGTGCCCCTCTATTTCGATGGCTGGTGGAGAGTTCGCCATACAGGGCAATCTTGGGAAGGCGGTGGTTTTCCATCCTAGAAATATGCCCTGCCCATCGCAGCTGCGCCTTCAACAGCAATGTATTTATTAAGGTCTTCAGAACTGGTGATGACCCACTAAGGCAAATGTAGCCCCCATCTACTCTGGAAGTACATCAAACTCAGTAATCCTCTGTTTCACTGAAACCTGTAGGCATGGCAACCAGTCATTCTCTTGGGCTGTTTGGCATCATTTGTGTCAGGAGATTATATTTGATAAGGAATTCATGCAGGCTGAGTCAGTCAATGAAGGGATAAAGTTCTCCCACGACTGTATCACCTCCATTTTCACAGGGGGAAGCACTTATGCAAAGGCAACCTCCAAGCAAAAACCTGCTTCATGACAGAATTTACCATCTTGGTAACTGACAGAACTTAGCATCTCGGAAGGCCAAGACTTTACACCAAGATGGCAAAAAGCCCATGAATGGATCTCCTGTGATGTTTAACGGTGTTTATCAGCTAGACGGGGAATGAAACTCAGTCTGATTTCCTCCATAACATCTTTCTAACGTAAATCCCTTTTGCAGTGCTACTGGACTCAAATCTTGCTCTTTTCTTGGAAACCAACATGGCTACCCACCAGAAACCTTCTTCAGAGCTCTTCTTTCTCCCCCTATAGAGGACCCCTATGGCACATCTGTATGTTCTTTCTCGTAGAACATATTTGCAAGGGTAGAGGAAGAGAGTTTGCACTAGGAAAATGAAGCAGCCATACTGAGCCTCTCCCAGGAGTACAATCCTGATCTTACTTCCTCTCCTCTCTCCTGACGCCTCTGGAAATCTTACTTCAGACACCCTTCTCTTTTCATTGACTGTGGCAAGATGCCAGCTCTGGAAGTCCTGAAGACCAGAGAGGGAAAAAAAGCTTCCAGACGTCAATGAGTTATTGCCAACTGTGTTAAACAAAGCCATAAAAGCCCAAGTGATATATATATGAAAGGTCCTCTATTGAACAACCTTGCCATATATCTACCTAATGCATAGCTAAATTTAGACTCAAGAGTAGTTATGATTCTAGTTCTGAAACTACTTAGCTAATGATTTTTCCCAGGCCACAAAGAACAGAGATGCAATTTCATAATAAACTGCACGACAGCACTTAGAGCCCTTGTTTGAGACACCTCTGCCATTTTTCCCCAAAGTGAATAAACCGGGACAGAAGAAGAGGCACTCAGGTTGGAGGAAGGCTTCACATTTTGTTCAGGGGAGTGCTGGAGAGGGGTAGAGTTCACCCTGCTATATGAGCCGGCATGGTATAGTCAGGGCTTATCTTGCAGCAGGAACTCCTTTGCATATTAGGCCACACACCCCTGATGTAACCAATCCTCCTGGAGCTTACAGTAGGCCCTGTAAGCTCTTGGAGGACTGGCTGTATCAGGGGTGTGTGCAGGGCCGGCGTGTGGGAGTCAGTGAAGTAGGCAGTCACCTGGGGCGCCACCTTGCCACAGGGGCTGGGGGGCAGGCACCCCCTCCCCACTCCTGCCGACCCTTATGCTTTTCCTGACTCCCTCTGAAGCAGGAGAGGGCCGAGCACAGGGTGGACCAAGCATTCGTGCTTTGCGTGTGCGCTGATGACGTCACTTCCAGTGATGTCATTGGGCCGGATGTGCTTTGCACATGCGAGTAGACCCCTTGGGGGGGTGCAGGTGTGGGGTTCAGCCTGGGGGGCCATAACCCCTAGTGCTGGGCCTGGGTGAGTGGCCTAATATGCAAAGAAGTTCCTGCTACAAAAAAAAGCCCTGAGTATAGTGGTTAAAATGTTGGACTAGGATCTTAGGATCTGGAGGATCCAGGGTTCAAATCCCTGCTCTGCCATGGAAGCTTGCTGAGGAGATCTTCAGACTCTCACACACATTCAGCCTAACGTACCTCACAAGATTGTTGTGAGGATAAAATGGAGAAGAGGTGAAAAATGTCAATTGCTTTGGAAAGAAAGGCTGGGGATAAATGAAGGAAATAATTAAGTAAAGCAGAGCAGGGACTGAAAATGAGATCTCCCCAGCTCTTATGGAGGAAAAAATGTTGCTAAAGTTCATAATATTCTGATTAGGAATACCACTTATTTATTATTAATTATTATTATTATTAGTTTATTTCTATTCCGCCCCTTCCCCCTTTGGGGGGTCTCAGAGCAGAGTACAACAATTTAAATTAAGATCACAATAAAATCATAATAAAATCAACTTCAGCAATCAGTAAAGTGCAATAGGTTAGTTCAGCATGATGATATGAAGCAAGATAGTCTAGCACCACAATACAGTGGTGCAGCGGGCTAGAAGGGCGTAGGGGGAGGCCAACTGGTCTAATAGGTGGATAGATGCCCGCTGCCTCATACAAAGACCTGGCTTTTACATCCTGCCTTTCCCACTATTGTAGCCTTTTTTTGTGAGGATAAAATGGAGGAGAGGAAAAAAATGTAAGCAGCTTTGGGTTCCCATTGGCAGAAAGGTGGCATGTAAATAAAGAAATAAATAGAAGTCCATAATAGCAGTAAGACTTGAACTCAATCATTCTTCTCAATTCTTCTCATTTTTTAAAGTAGGCACCCTAAAAATGTAAAATATATCAAACATACGGATCACTTGTAGAGGGCTGGGCTGTGGTTCCATTGAGCGTACACTTGGCCAGAAACCCAGCTTATTGGAGCATAATGTGAGAAACAGATCCAAGTCCATCTTTTTTGTTCACTAAATATCTCTGTCTTATGCACTATAACATCAAATATAAGAGAGGGCCCCCCCTCACAAACTTTACAAAACACATTAAAATGTGTGGAGCAGCAAGGTGTGTATAAGTGGAAAGTATTTCTTTTTATTCTGCTGTTACACTCCTTATCCTGTGGTTGCAATTTGAGCACATACAGGGAATAAATGAGCAGCGCGGGTCACCTCAAGTCATCAGACATAAAAGAAAAAAGAAAATCCCCACAATTCCTGAATACTTTGAAACACGCTGGTACACAACCTCGTCTTTAGTGATTCCTCTTAAGTCGCACAAAGCCTCATTCTGTCACCTGTGATATATATTTCACTGAAGACTCTGCATCCTTGGCCTGTCACACTCTGCCTTCTTCACTTTCTTCTCTCACCCATGGCTTTATGTGCGCAGAGTTGAATAAATACTCCAGAAGCCCTTAGAACTTTGTTCTCCCAAGACCAAGGGTTAGCATCAGCAGTTTATAAAAATATAATCTCAGGATTCAATTGGACTCTCTGGTGACTCATCACATAGCCCTTATTGCTAGGACGATGCGTAGGACGCAAGGCACATAATGTATGTAGATGCAGAATTCAAGGTGTCTTGTTTCAGTCTGTTTATTCTTAGATAGCAGTGTAACAATAAGTAGAAGAAGATACATCCAGAGTAATCAAAGAAAAGAACCTCAGCCAAACAATATATGATGTTTAAAATTTAATATATAAAAACTAGTGCTGGGGACCTGAGCAACCTGTGTGCTCCCCACACCCTCAGCATCCATTCACCCAAAGAGCAACACATGGGGTATCTTTAAAGCAAAACCTGTTGCTCCATTGCTAATCTGAGACTTGCCCTTTAACAGCCCACTGCCTGGCAATCAAGTGGGAGGCAGCCTTGAGCCAGGGGTGGGGGAAGAAAGGGTCGAGTCACAGCTGAGATGATGGCAGAGCTTCGCATTAGAATTGCTCAGATCTCATGACAGCTCCACAGGTGGGGCCACCAAAGGGACTGACTTCAGAATGGGCCAGGAAGACCTTCCTGAGTCAAAGAGAAATTGACCAAGGAGAACTCAACAGCCAGTCTGGTGTAGTGGTTAAGTGTGCAAACTCTAATCTGGAGGACCAGGTTTGATTCCCCATTCCTCCGCCTGCACCTGCTGATAAGATCATGGGTCAGTCATAACTCTCTCAGAGCTGTTCTCTCAAGAGCAGTTCTCAGTGAGCTCTCTCAGCCCCACCTATTTCTCAGGGTGTCTGTTGTGGGGAGGGGAAGGAGCCAGTTTGAGACTCCAGGTGAAAGGCGGGGTAAAAATCCAATCTCCTCCTCCTCCTTCTCTTGCTCCTCAGGTTGAGCGCAAAAGGGTCAGGAGAGCTAGGGTGAAGGAAATCCCCTTCCATCTCAGTCTTAGTACTGCTTACCATTACATGTTATCTCAATGTTATAAGACAGCAGTACCAATGCACATTGTCTTGAACTACAAGAGATTCATATTATTCATGTATTATTCAGAGAGTTCTGAGAGAGGGCAGAGAAGCTCTGAGATAAGCTGAGACAGCTGGGGAAGTTGCTGAGAATTTCTGAGTTTGTGTGACTGCTGAAAATTCTGAGTTTGTGGTTGCTTGGGAACTGCTGTTTGTTTGGTTGAGTGGGCTGAAGGTGAAGGTGATTGTTGCTGATTGATTAGGAATGGCTGTGTTCCCCACCCTCTTTGCATTTTAAGCTGCGCCTTGCCAGAGGCTGAGCACATTTCAGAGAGTTCTGAGAGAGGGCAGAGAAGTTCTGAGATAAGCTGAGACAGCTGGGGAAGTTGCTGAGAATTTCTGAGTTTGTGTGATTGCTGAAAATTCTGAGTTTGTGGTTGCTTGGGAACTGCTGTTTGTTTGGTCGAGTGGGCTGAAGATGAAGGTGATTGAAGGTGATTGTTGCTGATTGATTAGGAGTGGCTGTGTTCCCCACCCTCTTTGCATTTTAAGCTGCACCTTGCCAGAGGGCAAGAGCCAAAGGGCTCTTGGTTGGTGGCTCTTAGGCACTCGAAGAAGACTCTCGGGGACGTCTGAGATGAGCCCTGCTCTGAACGTGGCAGCCCCGTTGCTGCCAGGGAGCATGACGGTCAAGAGGGAACAGGGCACCGTGCTGGGGGTAAGGGGAATGAGCCCTCAGAAGGGACCTCTTCTTCAGTTGATGAGCGGGTATCCTTTCGCGCCAAGGAACCATCCCTGGGCAGGGAAGGGGGGCGGTCTTGATAGTTGGTGATTCAATCCTTAGGAAAGTAGACAGCTGGGTGGCAAAACCACATACTGACCGTATGGTGACTTGCCTGCCTGGTGCGAAGGTAGCAGACATTATGTGTGTAGTAGATAGGCTGATAGACAGTGCTGGGGAGGAGCCTGTGGTCGTGGTGCATGTTGGCACCAACGATGTGGGGAAATGCAGTTGTGAGGTCCTGGAGGAAAAATTTAGGCTGCTAGGTGGGAGACTTAAGGCCAGGACCTCCAAGGTAGCCTTCTCAGAAGTGCTACCTGTTCCACGTGCAGGGCAGGAGAGAGAGGCACAAATTAGGAGTCTTAATGTGTGGATGAGACGATGGGGTAAGGAGGAAGGGTTTAAGTTTATTAGGCACTGGGATGCTTTCTGGAACAAGTGGGAGCTGTACAAAAGAGACAGTCTCCACTTGTCCCCAGATGGAACCAGGCTGCTGGTGCTTAAAATCAAAAAGGTGGCAAAGCAGTTTTTAAACTAAATCTTGGGGGAAAGCCGACAGGAGATGAAATGTCTCTGGTTCGGGAGGACACATCTCAAAAAGATGAAGGGTTAGCTGTTACTTTCTACCAGGTAATGGATCAGAGTTGTCCACTGAGATAGTGACAAACAATATGGACTGTCTGCCAAAGTCTCAAGGCAGCAGGAGGAAGGTTGTGGGCCTAGCTTGCCTGGGATGTTTGTATGCAAATGCTAGAAGTGTTCAAAGTAAAATTGGTGAGTTGGAATGTTTAGTGTTGGGAGAAAACATAGACATTGTGGGAATTTCAGAAACTTGGTGGAATGAGGAGAATCAGTGGGACACAGTGATTCCTGGATATGTTATATCAGAAGGATAGGGAGGGAAGGGTTGGAGGTGGGGTGGCTCTGTATGTCAGAGAGGGTATACGGTCCAGTAAGACTGAGGTCAGAGAATTAGATTCCCTTCTAGAAATGCTTTGGGTTGAAATAGAGAGCCCAAAAGGAAATTTAACTATGGGAGTTCGTTATCGCCCACCAAATCAAAAGATAGCGGATGATTATAATATGATGGAAGGATTAAAGATAGCGGCTAAATGTAAAAACTGTGTTGTAATATGTGATTTTAACTACCCGCAGATTGATTGGGTCAATATGTGTTCTGGTCGAGAGAAAGAGATTGAGTTTCTTGATGCTCTCAATGACTGTGCTATGGAGCAGATGGTCTCAGAACCTCAGGAACTGCTCTTTTACATCTCTCACCAAGACTTGGTGAGAGATGTAAAAGTGATCGCACCGCTTGGGAGCAGTGACCATAACGTTATTGATTTCACCATTTGTGTAAATAGAGAGTTGCCCCAAAAGACCGGCACAACCACGTTTAACTTTAAAAGGGGTAAATTTTCTGAGATGAGGAGGCATGTGAAGAGGAAACTGAAAGGAAAGGTAAATACAGTCAAAACCCTTGGGGAAGCTTGGAGGCTATTTAAAACTACAATCCTAGAAGCCCAGATAAAATATATACCACAAGTTAGGAAAGGCACAAACAGGAATAAGAAAAGGCCTGCATGGTTAACAAACAAAGTAGTGGAAGCTGTAAAAGGAAAGAAGGACTCCTTTAAGCGGTGGAAAGCTAGTCCAAGTGAGATTAATAAAAGGGAACACAGGCTGTGGCAAATCAAATGCAAGACTGTAATCAGGCAGGCAAAAAGGGACTACGAGGAGCATATTGCAAAAAACATAAAGACCAACAATAAAAATTTCTTCAAATATATTAGAAGCAGGAAACCAGCTAGGGAGGCAGCGGGGCCCTTGGATGACCAAGGGGTAAAAGGATTACTGAAGGAGGATAGGGAAATGGCTGAGAAGCTGGATGTATTTTTTGCCTCCGTCTTCACTGTGGAAGATGAGAAATGTTTGCCTGCTCCAGAACCACTAATTTTGGAAGGGGTGTTGAAAGACCTGAGTCAGATTGAGGTGACAAGAGAGGAGGTCCTACAACTGATAGACAAATTAAAAACTAATAAGTCACCAGGTCCGGATGGCATACATCCAAGAGTTCTGAAAGAACTCAAAGTTGAACTTGTGGATCTTCTGACAAAAATATGTAATCTTTCATTAAAATCTGCCTCTGTTCCTGAGGACTGGAAGGTAGCAAATGTCACCCCCATCTTTAAAAATGGTTCCAGAGGAGAAATTACAGGCCAGTCAGTCTGACTTCAATACCGGGAAAGTTGGTAGAAACCAACTTCTTCACCCAAAGGGTGATTAACATGTGGAATTCACTGCCACAGGAGGTGGTGGCGGCTACAAGCATAGACAGCTTCAAGAAGGGGTTAGATAAAAATATGGAGCAGAGGTCCATCAGTGGCTATTAGCCACAGTGTGTGTGTGTGTATTTTCCCAATGCGATCCTCTAGCACAGGAGTGGCCAAACTTGCTCAGTGTAGGAGCTGCATAGAATAAACATCAGATGTTTGAGAGCCACAAGACAGGAAGGAAGGAAGGAAGGAAGGAAGGAAGGAAGGAAGGAAGGAAGGAAGGAAGGAAGGAAGGAAGGAAGGAAGGAAGGAATAAATGGGGACGGAGAGGTGGAAAGAAAGCAATTTTAACTTTAAATGCATTCTCTAAGCTACCGGCTGGCTTGGCTTGGAGAAGTGATTTAAAGAGATCAGGGCTTTTTTGGAGCAGGAATGCACAGGAACGCAGTTCCGGCTTGCTTAGTGTCAGTTCCGGCTGGCTTGGTGTCAGGGGGTGTGGTGTGATATGCAAATGAGTTCCTGCTGGGCTTTTTCTACCAAAAAAGCCTGTGTGAAACCATGGTGATGTCAGGGAGTGTGGCCTAATATGCAAATGAGTTCCTGCTGGGCTTTTTCTACAAAAAAAGCCCTGAAAAATGCCTTCTCCAAGCTGGCCAACAGGATAGTGGGGGCTTTGAGAGCCACACAATATATGTGAAAGAGTCACATGTGGCTCCCAAGCCACAGTTTGGCCACCCTTGCTCTAGCAGCTTGTCTTGTTTCCTCACCTCCATTGTATCCTCACAACAACTCTGTGAGACCTCTCAGTCTGGGGCTTGTGGGAGGGTATATAGTGCCCTTTGCTGGCATGCTTCTGCCAGATTTAGGAAGATCATCTACAACAAATTAGGACTCATTGATTTGTATTAAAAAATGCAAATGGAACAAAACTCACAGAATGGAATGTTTCTGCTTCCCCCTACCTCCCAAAACTGTTCCTAGAGGGTCAGGATCCCTTCATAGTGTAGGGAAGACAGGATTCTGCAGCTGGAGCTGAAATAAGAAAAAAATTGTTCTCCTTGGCCAAAAAAGCCGTTCTGTTGTTGGGAAATGATGGTAGCCAGCAAGCCAATGATTCTTAAAATACATCAAATATGCATTGCATGTTATTTTGTAACTTTTTGTTCCTCTGCACTATTTGTGGTGGTGCTGGCAGTGATGTATGAGTGTAACATAGCTGTTGAGAGGTGGTGTATTGTAATTCCTAATAAAACTATAAGAATTTATTTTAGAAAAAACCCTAGCAGTATCCACATGTTAAGTTTAGCACAGCAGTAAAACAGCAGCCAAGAAGGTCAGAGCGCCTGCTCCGGCTGCAACGCCACTGAGGATGTTCTCCGCAGCTGAGAACGAAACGTCTGGAAAGAAAACTTTCTCCAGTAGAACACGGCACTTGATCCCGAAAGATTCTACAAACCCTAGAGAAATAGTTTGTTGCACAAACTGAAGTCATCTTTAATTAACTGTAAGGGAAATCAGTGTTCACAGTGCATTTAAACAAAAATGAAAGAAAACGTTTCTAGTATGGGTTATAATACATAAAGAAGACACCCATAACAAGACTGTTTGAGCAACTGTTTTTCTGCATGGCCTACCAAAGTCAGAGCATCTGGATACCTCTCAAGTCACTGAGCCTGCTTTGGTGGGGAGGGCGGGATATGCAAAATGCAAAATAAATAAAACTATGGAAGGTTTCAAAATGGAATCAATCGCATGTTGCCTGGAATCTGTTCTCTAGGCAACCAAACACTATACCTAAACATCAAGGGAGAAAAAAAGACTCATTACAGGAAATAACTGACCATTTTGTGATAGTAGGTTTTGCCTTTTGATAGAGATAACTCCATTCTTGACAAAGAATGCTAGAGATAACTTCACTCCCACTGACAATAAAGTCAAGGAATAGTAGACAAGCCATCAAAGAAGCTATATAGAAGAAAGGGTTTATTGAAAGCTAACCACAAAAGGGCAAAACATGAATGGATCTATGTAAAGCAATTTCTGAGTACTAAATTACTTTGTTCAAATTGTTGGTCTGGGAAGGAGGTACAAATTCCAGGATAGGAATACAAACACACAAAATACTACATAAGGTCTGACAATGAGAAGGTATAACTCAGGGGTCCTCAACAATGTTGAACATTTGGAGATTTTGAGAACAGACAGTGGGTGCTATAACAAAATGGCTGCCACAGGGGTGAGGTCCACTCATAAAATTTTGGAAGTTCCTACAAAATGTTACAATGATCCAGGCCAGACAGCAGTTTTCAAATGGTTGAACGCTGCAGATGCAAAAGCAGCATCTGCCAGGCTCTTCTGAAGCACCTCCCACTCCATTGAGGAACAAGCAAGTGGGCATCAGGAACACATTGGTGGGCACTTGGCATTCACAGGTACCATTTTGGGGACCACTGGTTTAAGAGTAGCTATAGTATACCGGAATGCCCAACTAAGTTAGTCATATTCCCTGTCGGGTCTTCGGTACCCCTCCCGGTCTCCCGGCGTCGCTGTTGCCCCTCCCGGGCACTCTGGGGCGTTCCCCGGAGGTCTCAGAAACAGGGGGGTGGGCGCTGGGTTACTTCACCGCAGGCCCCCGTTCCCCTCCTGGCTGTGCTGCGGCTCCTGTCCCTCTTTCGCGCGAGGCAGCCTCTTTGAGCATCAGCCAGCTTCCTCAGCGACCTCCTCCCTCCCTCCTTTTATGCTTCCCGACCCAACCTTCCCCCTTCCCGGGTCCTGCCCCTCTCTGGCTCCTCCCCCCTTCAAAGCCCCAGACGCCCGGGAGAAGCGAGCCAGGGCTGGGCTGACTGGGCGCGCCTCGGGCGTCCTAGCCCTCGGCTGCGTGCTGCGATGGGGCGTCTCGCGCTGCGACAAGACGAACAGCTCTCCTCCTCCTGGCCCGGTGCTGGGCTCAGCTTCTCCCTCTTGCTCCCCGGTGTCTTGCTCTGGCCAGACTTCGCGGACTCGGAGCCGGGCTCGTCGTCTGGGAGGCGTCGCTTGGGTGGCTGCTGGCGCCCCGTCAGTCGAGGTGAGGGGTGGGGCCGCCACGGGGGCTTGGAGAGGTGGGGAAGGCTCTTGGGGCGACGACAAGGGCTTGGAACGGCTGGCAGGCGCCGGGGGGTCTCCTCCGCGCAGTCCCCGCCCGGGCTGGGCGGAACATTCCCATATCACAAAAAAAGCTACTTAGGAAAAATTGAGTTGAGAAGCTTATAAGAAATGAAGCTGACTATAGATATAATCAAACTTTATAAATATGGTTATTTCATCATAGGATGTCAAGAAATGCCTCCAGAAAGTTTGATCTCTTCTGTCTTACTTACTAGACAAATCAGAACTGGAGGAAAGAAGGGTTGTTGAAGAACCCAGTAATTCCGGCTAAAAAGCAGCCAGTTCCATCCTGTGCCTTGTTTTCCTGTGTTGCTAAGGACACAGCTTCTTGTTGACAGTCAAAGCTAGTCTTCTCCATTGTATCCTTCTCTTCATGGCTGTGGCTAACTCCACTTGCTACATTGCTGCCCAGGGGAAAGCACAGCATCAGACCAGAAGCGTCTGAAGACAATGTCTTGAAGTTACTAGGCAACTACACTTTGTTTCCTTTCTCTCTTCAACCTCTGCTTTGCAGAACAGCAATTTGGCATTGTTATGAATATGCAGCAGCTGTTCAAGGAAAGGATGTCAAAGCTTAAAAAATGCAAAGCAGAAAGATATAGGTGGAACCTGATTGAGATAGAAGTTATCCAATAAACATACTCCTCTGGAGTTACGATCAGTCTTTAATCTGTTTCCAGAAAATCTTCTGAAACCCAGTGTGTGTTTGTGTGTGTGTGTAAAATAGAGTCAAGTTGCAGCCGACTGATGGTTGACATCAAAGGTTTGCAAAACAAGAGTGTTAGACTCTTGTTTTGCAAACCTACGATGTCAACCATCAGAGGTGAGTTATCAGTGCCTTCCTCTGCATAGAGACCCTGAGATTCCATGGTGGCCTCGCATCCAAATACTAACCAGGAGTGGCTCTGCTTAGGTTCTGAGATCTGATGAGATTGGTGCTAGCCTGGGCCATCCAGGTCAGGGTCTGAAACCCATTACTCGGATGGCAAGATGTAGCCGGTGTTAACAGTGATGGGATCAGTACTATGGACAGCTCCAAGTGGGACATCAATGTAAAATATGTACTATAATGCATGGTTATTAAATTCACTGATCCATTATAGTAATGCGTCCATTTGTGATTTTGGATATCCTTCACTCCCTCCTTTCTTTAAAGCATTTATTTCATTAAAGAGTTTGCTTTGATTTGTGACAGGAACGCTCTGTCCCCCCACTCCAGAAATCCTGATTGTTATAAGTATATTCCCATTTGCCAAAAACAGAAGCAATTTGCAATGCACGTACATGCCTAAGTCACCAGTCGCAGTGTAAGATGCTAGCTTCATTTTTCCCCCTCTGGAAAAGAATCCACATATTGTGAATTTTCTTAATGCATGGCAGATAAAAGGAAATTATACACTCGCGAGGGCATCCAAAGTACAGCTAGGTTTTTTCTTCTCTTTCGATTACTAAATAAGTGTAGCTGTCAATTCAGGCTGCTTTGAACATCCAACTATTTAGAACCTTTCTTTAGCAGAGAAAGTTGTCCAAATATTTATCTTGTGCTATAAGCTCTGATGTTCGTTGAACATAAAAGAGTACCACATTTCCCCCCACAGTGTATACCAGCAAATTATTTATACCTACCATTTTTTTGTTTTCAGTATTTCTGGCTTTCAAAACAAGATTGTCCTTCCAAGGCAACAAGCTCATTTCCTTCAGGATGTACCTTAACACAATGGAGTGAAGAAATAACCCAGTGGTAAAATGGATATACAGGTATGTCAGCAGCTCCCACTTTCTTGACCAAATATGGTCACAAGACCCAGAAAAGGAAACATACCCATTCTCCTGGATATTCTTCTGCCACCATGCTATGATGTCAGAACCTCCACAAGTCATCTGCAACTTGACAGCACTTTTCACTACCAAGCACAAAAGTAGGTCTCTGTGAGCTGTGGTCTAGAGCAGGGGTGGCCAAACTGTGGCTCAGGAGCCACATGTGGCTCTTTTCGCACTGCCCTGTCAGCTGGCTTGGAGAAGGCATTTAGATTTAAAGCTGCTTTCTTTCTACCTCTCCCCCCCAATCTACTTTCCTTCCTTCCAGCTCTCAGACATCTGATGTTCAAGTCTTGTGGCTCTCAAACATCTGACATTTAATCTATGTGGTTCTTACATTAAGGAAGTTCGGCCATACCGGTCTAGAGGAAAGGCTGTGGGAACTGATCTGGGTTCTTGCATTATCACAAAATATTGAGCTATGATGCACTTTCCAGATGCAAAACCCCGCTGAATTCACCTGATAGGGAAGGGCTGTAGCCTACCATTCTTCCTAATGTGTGTGTGATGCAAGTCTAGATCACGCAATCAGGCCTAAGAGGGCTCCTATCCTTCTCCAGTAGAATCAGTGGGAAAGAGGGAGGCTACTGATCTGCCTAGTTTAAAGCCTGTGTTTGGCACAGGAGTTCATAACTCAGAGAAATATTATGAAACCTGGTGGGTGGGCAGGATACACTAGCTTGCAAATGCAAGAAATTTCTCAGTTGCATCTCACAGGTTTGCAAGCACAAGCACCCAAAATCCAATAGGGAAATTTCTGCCCAGGCATCTGCAATACAAGACATTTCTCTACTGGATCAGAGGCAGAAAAATGTCCCATGAGTAGTGGTGGTCAGAACACCCCCCTCAGCCCAGAAAGCAGATAAGAGGCAGTGTTCTGACCACCACACAGTTATGTGGCCCATAAGTGAGCCAGATGCCATCACAACGTAGCCCACTGCCTGTCTCACTTGACGGGCAGTCCACACATGCTTTTGAGCAGTCACAGAGTGACGCTCATGCATGTGTGAATGTCCTAAAATAAAACAGAAAGACAGAAGGGAGGGGGGAAGGCTGCTCTGTAAGTCACACTGTTTCCTTCCTTCATTGATTTGATTCATTTTTTAGGCAGTGCTATTTGCAGTTGCCCAAGGGCTCCATGTCGCTATGCATTTTTTCTCACCCCCTCCACTGCCAACTTCTTTGACAGAACAAATTTACACCATCGCAGGAGGGGACGAAATGGTCTGTGAATACCACTTCCTTATTCACCACCTGGAAACAAAGGAAGAATGTGAAAGGCCATTTCTTGCAGACCTGGAACTGGAGGAGGAGAAGTCAATGAAAACGACTGGCTTCTAATTTCCTGACCTTGCCCTTTTTCCTTGCCCTAAAAACTCTCAAAAGCAATTCACTGTAAATAATGTCTCACATGTGTTTGCATTGTGTTGCCAAAAAAAAAACACCAATCTCGCTTTTCACCTTCCTCCAAGAAACGATAAGACTCAGCCACATACTGAGTACACAAATGTATTCAAGCAGTCAGAACATGTGTGAATGTACAAAGAGAGGCAGCAGAAAGATACTCTTTAACTTAGCAAGTCTTAGCAGGACTACTAAACGGTTCTACTCAGGTCTATTAAATGAGGCTTACTCTCAGGAAAGTATATACCAGGACCTTTTTTGAGCAGGAACACACAGAAACGCAGATCCGGCTGACTTGGCATCACGAGGTGTGGCCTAATATGCAAATACATTCCTGCTGGACTTTTTCTACCAAAAAGCCCTGTGTGAAACAATGGTGTGGCATAAATGAGTTCATCCTGGGCTTTTTTTTTTTTACCAAAAAGCCCTGATGTATACAAATTAAGCAGCCTTTTGTGCATCAAAGGTAAAAAGAATCCTGTGCCGCTTGTGTTCACTACAACTCTTTCTGAGACAGAAAGATAGACAATAACACAACAAAAACTCCTTTAAAAACGTTTTATTAGAAATACTATTTTCCATTCCTTCTGAATCTTATTTATTCTTTCTTCCTTCCTCTCCAAAAACCTGCAGTAGCGTTTCTGTCTGGAATTTATCTTCTTGAAGCCTTACATAGGTCATGACTGGCTATTACCTGAAAGCACTCTGCACATGTTCCAAGTACCTCTCTTCTTGATTAAGAGTCCCATGTAGCTTAATCTTTGCTCTGAAAATACGGGGGCTCATCTAGGGTTGCCAGCCTCCAGGTAGTGGATGGAGAGTCCCTGAGATTTCAGTCGATCTCCAAACGAGAGATCAGTTCCCCTGGGGGAAATGGCTGCTTTGGAGGTGGCCTCTATGGCATCATACCCCACCGAAGTCCCTCCCTTTCCCAAACCTAGCCCTCCCCAGACCCCACTCCCCAAATCTCCAGGGATTTTCCAACCTGGAGCTGGCAACCGTAGGTTCAGCCCTGGGGGCCCTTTGCCAGGCTTACCAAGAACTTGACACGGCAAGCTGACCCCCCTCCCCAGCCCTTCACGCACGTGGAAAGACTACATCTCCCATAATGCCTTGGAAGTGGGCTCCTCCCTGCCAGCCCCGCCCCAGCCCGCTCGCCGGCTCCCCCCGCCCTGAGCCCCGAGGGAAGCCGGAGCGCTGCAAAGCGTGGCGGGCTACAACAAGTGCTTCTTTCGGAGACTTTGGCGGACCGGCGCCGGATTGGCAGCCGCCGTCCCGCCCAGGGCTGCCGACGGATGGGCAGAGGTAGGGGCAGGGGCGGGCGCTGCGGGGACGGGCAGAGCCCCTCTTCGGCGAGGCGGCTGCCTGCACTTGGCCGCGAAGCCCCAGGGAGGAGGAGGAGGAAGAGCCGGGATGGAGGAGAGGGAGGCTCTCGCGCGAGGAGCTGCCTCGCCTTCGGCGCGCGAGGGGGTTGCGCCTTAGCCCTGAGCTACCTTCGCCCCAGGCAGCCGCTCCTAGTCAGAAAGTACCAGGTGCGGGGATTTTTTTTTATTTTAAACTGTTTTTGTTTGGTTTTTGTTTTTTTAATCTTTTAAAGTAACAGGGTTTGATTTTCATGGGACTGGTTTGGTTGGGGGTTTTTTTGCATTGCCCTCAATTTCTTGCATGGGATGAATTGCACTGGGGAAACTTTTAAAACACATACACACACTTAAAAAAAAAACTGTGTATGTATGTTTGTGTGGTTAAAATGTGTGGGATTGATTTGATTGTATATTGTTTTTTAATATTCTGTGTGGTTTTTTAACTGTCGTTAGCCGTCCTGAGCCCGCTAGGGGAGGGTGGGATATGAACATATGAAGCTGCCTTATACTGAATCAGACCCCTGGGTCCATCAAAGCCAGTACTGTCTACTCAGACTGGCAACGGCTCTCCAGGGTCTCAAACTGAGGTTTTTCACGCCTACTTGCCTGGACCCTTTTTAGTTGGAGATGCCAGGGGATTGAACCTGGGACCTTCTGCTTACCAAGCAGATGCTCTACCACTGAGCCACCGTCACTTGATTAAATTTATCCCTTGATTTATTTGATGAAATAAATGAATATATTCTTCATCAACGGAGGCATAGTTTCATGGTGAGCGTTTTTAATCAAATCCCCAGATCTGCTTGGGGGAGGGGGGGGAGTACTGCTTTTCCTCTCCCTGGGATTATCAGCTTCCCAGAAGAGACCCAGAGATCCTGGATTAGTGAACTACAAGGGATTTGCCTCCTCCTTCCTAATTAGAGGGTGGATTGCGGAGTTTAGAGCTTCTGTCGGGTTGCTCTTTGAAATTTAAACCCTCTTGGGTATTGCCCCTCCGTAGGGCTCAGGGCGGAAAGGGCAACGTGGGTGTTTCTGCCTTCCTTTGATTTCTGAGGGATTATTTCCATAATTGGATAGCAATGTCAAAGGTTGATTAGAAAGCCTAACTAATGGATTTGAGACCAGCAAGAGGATTTCGGCTTTAAGTGCTTGATTAAAACAATCACGTTTGTTGTCTGCACACACACATACCCCCCCCCCGCCCTGCTCCAGTCGCGTGTGCACACACACACACACACAAGCCCACGCACAAAAGAGAGACATCAGATTAATAGCTGGAGTCCTGTTTCTGCTGCACTTCTCTTTGTCTAATAAGGTATTATGATGATGAAGCTCTTTCTCCCCCCCCCTTTTTTTTTTTTTTTTGCATTTGCAGATTGGAAAAGAGTAGATGTCAGAGGGAATTTGTTTAATTGGGTAGTGGCTGACAGAATCCCAGAGAAAAGAGTGGCCAGAGATCCTTTGCGGGCCATGCTGTTCTTCAGCAATGGCAGGATTTGGTGACGGATGGATTCAGCGATGGTAGCCCCTGGCATGTCTGAAGAGTACCCCGATGGCTTGCCTGGAACTTCTGCACCTCGCCAAGGAGGGCAAGCAGTCAGACCGGAACTGGAGTTTGCACGCTCTCCCATGCCAAGAGCAGCCCGGGGAAGACGAGGAGAGGACTAGGACATTAGCCATGGCTGCTGAGTGTTCTATGAGACATGGCAAAGCTGCAGAAAAGACAACCACAGCTGGTCAGGACCCTGTTTCCTTCACTTCCCCATCGCCTCTGTCCCAGGAACACTTTGCAGCAGAGGATACCATCTGCTATCCCAGCCACTCCAAAGGACAGGAGGCAGCCCAAAAGAGAGCCTGCTGCTGCGAATCAGAGACCTCCTTCACACATGTGGACGAAAACGTCAACAATCTAGCGCTTGGGAGGAGTCTTGCTGACAAGAGCTGTTGCCAAGGCCAGGATCTCCTCCCCTACCCTGATCCATGTGGGGAGATGCCCCTGGAATGGCCCCATGATCCCCCTTCATTAGTGTCTGAGGAAGAGGATGACACCAGCTCGGAGGCTGCCGGCGGGAAGTCTGTAGATTACGGCTTCATCAGTGCCATCTTGTTTCTAGTCAGTGGGATTTTGTTGGTGATTATTTCCTACGTGGTTCCTCGAGATGTGATGGTGGACCCCAGCACGGTGGCAGCCAGGGAGATGGAGCGGCTGGAGAATGAGAGTGCCAAGATTGGGGCGCACCTGGATAGGTGTGTGATCGCCGGGCTCTGCCTTTTAACCCTGGGCGGCGTGGTGTTGTCCAGTTTGCTCATGATGTCAATGTGGAAAGGAGAGCTGTACCGAAGGAACAGGTTTGCCTCCTCCAAGGAATCGGCCAGGCTGTACGGCTCCATGAATTTCCGAATGAAATCTGCCGCCAATGATAATATGGAGTTATCCTTAGTCGAGGAGGACACTCTCGCCATAGACAGTTAGGGGAGCCATGATGCTAAGGCAAGATGGAATGAGGGAAATAATGTTCAAAGCAGGTGATGCTTAAGGTGGCTCACAGCACCGAGCGAGAAACATTTGTTGCCTAACCTGAAATGGAGTATTGTATTATATAGGCACGTATTCTTGGGTGAAACAATGGCAGGGAATAAATATACTGATTTTCTGGTTGGAATTCAGATTGACAAAAAAGGGCTGAAATCCTAAACATGTTGGGAAGTAGATTCCATTGGTATCTGCGAGGCTTAGGGCTGGTTCATGGTGGCACAATTGTTACTTGATGATCATGTAACAGCTGCGTGACTTGCACATGTGAATGAGCCATCAGGGAGACAGCATGAGAGAGCAAACATCCTTGCAGTGTTTCACATGCGGTCATTTTCAGTTGGGTGGGCTCCAGCCTTAAGATGCGAGGCACCAAGTCCTGAAGGGGCAGAGATGGTCAAGTGATGTATGTTCATGTGTGAATAAGACTTCGGTGAGCGAAGTTGCCTTTTGCATGACTCATTCGGACATGCCAGTTGTCACTCGATGCCGCACTCTCATGGCATCATAGCTGGCAGCCAGCTGTGGCAAAGTGGTACAAAAACTCTGTCTTTGGTGTCACATACCTGATGGCTCCTTCACAAACCCCGGTGATAAATATTCATGTGTGAATCGGTGTCCTTGCTTCCAAGTCCAGGCGTTTAGGATTCCAGTCCGCCACTGGGTTTCTGCATTTGAAACGGAAATGTATGACAATTGGGGCATTTAGAATATTAATTGCCAGCTGTCCCTCCGGTGGAAAATCCCAGGAAGCCTTTCAAAGCTGCGGATGTCCCACTGTCGTCAGGCAGCTGGACTGCAAACATTTTATTTTTATTACAGATATAACCAAAGTTTGTGAGTAATACCAGATCTTGCAGAGTTTCTCGTGGAGTGCTAAAATATTGCCTGTGGCTTTTTTTTTTTTTTGCCTAGTTCATTTCTTCCCCCTCCCTTTCCACCCACTCTTCATATAAAGCATTAATACTGCCGCTGTAAAAACTGTATCAGCCCACGTGCAAGGTTAGTAACTGCTAATGTGGTAATATGCAAAGTGGGGGGGGGGCAATAATCAGTTATCAAGGCTGCTGTTTGGTATTTGCAGGGAGCCTTCTGTTTGAACCAGAGGGTTTTCAGATTGGCCAGCAAGGAATGTTATTGGACTCGATGCCCTAGTCTGTCTATGCTCAGTGTTCCCTTTGGAGGCCCCCAAAGGATGGAGGCATTGATTAAACTTCTGTCCTTCCCTGTCCTTAAAGCCTCAAGGCAGACCAAGAAATCTGAGAGTATAGAACCTGTTTCGGGTTGTTGTTTTTTTTTTTTAAGGACAGCTTAAAAATAATGTAAAAATCCTGCTTGTATATGTCTAGTTTTCTTGACATTTGCACAACCAAAATGGTATTTCCCAGTACTTCAGAAAGATGCTAAAGCCAGGCATTTGGCAAGAGGAAGAAAATTCCAGTTTGCATAAGACACATACAGCCAGTTCCAAAGAGGAGACTGGGCTGGGCTTTTGCAAACTGGAAAACCACAGGAGGAATGCAAGAAGCCCCCAGGCAGTATGCAGTGAAGTCAAAGAGTTGTTGCTGGCTGCCTTTTCAATGGAAGGGCTTGTCTGGCAATGCCAGTGCATGGAAACGAATCCATTTCAGTGGGGCTTGTGAACAGGGCACCCAGAGAGCCATCCTGTTGCCCAGAAAAAAAAAGATTCCAGCTCTGCCCTCCCCCTGCACACTATACAGACCTGACCCCGAACATGGTGTGCACACAAAGCACATAGCTTGCTGTTAAGCATGGAAAGGTTCATAGTGAGTTCAATCAAGTTGTTCAACCAATTTACCAACCAATTTATCAACCAATGAATTAAGGTAACACAGGAAGGCATGCTTTCCCATGTTACCTTATTGAATTGGTTTGTAACCCTTGGTTGGATGTGAAAACTGCCAGTCTGCATCCATGTTGGATTGTGAGGATGCGTGTGTAAGACATACTCTCTTCTTTCTTGTGCTGTGTTATACCTCTTTGGAAGATCTCCTCCTGGGATATTTTCCAGGCTCTTGATGGCCACCCTCTCTACTGCAAGGCTGCAACTTGGGGACCCTTTTCCTAGACTGGAGCATCTAATACTTCATTTAAAGCCTGCCTTTCTCTCCAATGGAGACCTAAATCAGCTGACCTTGTTCTCCTTTCCACCATTTTATCTTCACAACAACCCTTTGAGGCATCTGAGGACCAGCACAAGGTCATCCAGCAAGCTCCCATGGGATAGAGGGGCTTCCATCTGAGGTCTCCCAGATTTGAGTCCAGTGTTCTAACCCAGGGGTGTCAAACATGCAGTATGGGGGCTGAATCAGGCCCCTGGAGAGCTCCTATCAGGCCCCTGAGGAACTGGCTTTCATATGCTTCCTTCTACCTCTATCTTGCTTCCTTCTGCATAACAGCTTGCTTTGCAAGGCTTGCTCAATTGTACAGGAGCTACAGAACAAAACCTCTATTTTCTCCATTGGCTGAGGCTCCTCCCTTGCGGAGGAATAGCTTGCTTTGCCAGCCTCTCTCAGTTGGCACAGCAGAGCTACTGAGCCAAGCCTCTCTTCCTTCTATTGACTGAGGCTCCCCTCCCCCCAAATCCCTGGGGAAGGAAGGAAAGAGCCGGAGCTTCCTTTGCCCAGTTCCCTGCATCCCATAGGAGAAATACAAAGAAAGCACCTTTAAAACCAATGAGTTCTAACGTTTTAAGCATGTTTTAAGATTTTTTAAAATATATATATTTGTGTTTGCCTGTGTTCTTTATAAATCTATATCTCTGCTACCTAATTAGTACACACATGGCCCGGCCCAACATGGCTCAGCCCAACCAGACATGGCCCGGCCCAACAAGGTCTCTTTTATGTCAGATCCAGCCCTCATAACAAATGAGTTTGACACCCCTGCTCTAGCCACTACAGCCTCACTGGCTGTCCACTTTTAATACTGCTCACCAGGTCTTGGCCACAGTCCACGATTACAGGAATCATCAACACATTGGATTCTGAGTAGCGTAGGCATACATTTTCAGCTGTGGTTTTCCCCTCCCTGTTTTCCACGCAACAATCCTGTGAGGTAGGTGAAGCTGAGAGGAGAGGACTGGCACATGGCCACCCAGCAGCTTTGTGGCAGAGTGGAGAGTCCAGCTCTAACCAGGACACAAATTTGTGTAACATAAGCTCTGGATATGAAAACTAGGAAATGAGCAAAGCTTCTCCAAGTATTAATAATAATTAAAGCTGAAATCTCTCTGTATTTGAATAGCAGCCTATGCTAATGGACCTTTCCAAATCCTGACCAAATGCTTCTGGGAAACCATTTGTCTTTTGTGTTTTCTTTCTTGTAACTGCCCCACCCTTCCTCTTCTGGAGCATACTTGGCTGTACAACTTTATGCTGATCTGCACAAATGGTGCACTCCTGGGCCAGCCTGGAAACCATGGGATGCATGGATGGACTACTTGGGACTAAAGACAGGAGTAGAACATTTAGCAAACATGTACCTGGGACGATATGGTTGTCGTACCCGCCCCAACATTGCTCCTAGGAATATACAGGAAGTGTCACCTACATGGTTAAGATACCTTGCATGCTTACATGACCTGGATACCTATCCCTTGAGGAGATTTATTTATTTAAATATTTATACCTCACCTCAGTGTTCCTTCTAAGCTGCAGCGTCTTATGAGCAAAAATTCTACTTTGTGAGCTACTGGCCTTAAAAGTTGTGAGCTACTGCATAAATTGGTATGCCCTGGGGTCATCCTTCCTGAGCTAAGACAAAAATGTGTGAGTTGGAGGCTAAAAATAGCTTAGAAGGAACACTGCCTCACCTTTCATTCTTGGCTCAAGGTGACTTACAATAATAATTACAAATTAAAACCAAAATAATACACCCTGAGTACATTATCTCTCTCTCACTATGTCTCTCTCATACACACAACCATGTTAAGAAGTGCACAAATGAGCTCATTGGAAGTTACATTCCTGGAAGAGATCTGAGAGCAGCCACAGAAGGGTTTGTAGGCCAGCAGTTGGGTATCCTGAAGTTTCTGGTTCCAACCCCACCCCCCACAAAAAAAGACTGTGGGGCGGTTGGTACTTTACATCCATTATGGGAAAAGAGATTTTAAAGTTCATTAGGCTCTTGAAATTGTTTCCTGTGGCAAGATCCTGCCAATCCCATCCCCCCAACCCCATCTTGAGCAGTGTCTGCTCCGTAACGCTCCACGTGCATCTGCTGATTTCCAACACAACCAGCCACAAAGCAACAGCCACAGAGACTGTTTTTCCTTGAACTTCATAGAATCATAGAGTTGGAAGGTACCTCTAGGGTCATCTAGTCCAACCCCCTGCACAATACAGGAAACTCACAAACACCTCCCCCTAAATTCACAGGATCTTCATTGCTGTCAGATGGCCATCTAACCTCCAAGGAAGGAGAGCCCACCACCTCCTGAGAAAGCCTGTTCCACTGAGGAATCACTAACGGTCAGGAAGTTTTTCCTAATGTTGAGCCAGAAACTCTTTTGATTTAATTTCAACTCATTGGTTCTGGTCCCACCTTCTGGGGTCACAGAAAACAATTCCACACCATCCTCTTTATGACAGCCCTTCAAGTACTTGAAGATGGTGATCATATCAACTCTCAGCCACCTCCTCGCCAGGCTAAACATCCCCAGCTCCTTCAACCTTTTCTCATAGGACTTGGTCTCCAGACCCCTCACCATCTTCGTCGCCCTCCTCTGGACCCATTACAGCTTGTCTATATCCTTCTTAAAACGTGGTGCCCAAAACTGAACACAATACTCCAGATGAGGTCTTTCCAGAGCAGAGTAAAGTGATACCATCACATCATGTGATCTGGACACTATACTTCTGTTGATACAGCCCAAAATTGCATTTGCCTTTTTAGCCACCGCATCACACTGTTGACTCATGTTCAACATATGATCCACTAAGACCCCTAGATCCTTTTCGCACATACTACTGCTAAGACAAGTCTCCCCCATTCTATAACCATGCATTGGATTTTTCCTAACTAAATGCAGAACTTTACATTTATCCCTGTTTAAATTCATTTTACTGGTTTTAGCCCAGTTTTTCAGCCTGTCAAGGTCATCCTGTATCCTGTTTCTGTCTTCTGTGTTTGTAACCCCTCCCAATTTAGTATCATCTGTAAATTTAATAAGTATTCCATCTATTTCTTCATCCAAATCATTGATAAAGATGTTGAACAAAACAGGTCCCAGGACAGATCCCTGAGCACTCCACTTGTCACTCTTCTCCAAGAGGATGAGCCATTCACAAGCACTCTTTGGGTGCGATCTGTCAACCAGTTACAGATCCACCTAACGTAACAGGATCCAAACCACATTTTACCAACTTGTCAACAAGGATAGTATGTGGAACCTTATCAAAAGCCTTACTAAAATCAAGATAAACGACGTCTACATCATTCCCTCAGTCACTTTCTCAAAAAAAGATCAGGTTAGTCTGACATGACTTGTTCTTGAGAAAACCATGCTGGCTCTTAGTAATCACATCCATTCTTTCTAAATGTTCCAGGACCAACTGTTTGATTATTTGTTCTAAAACTTTTCCAGATATAGATGTCAAGCTGATGGGTCAGTAGTTACCCGGATCCTCTTTTTTCCCCTTCTTGAAGATGGGGACAACATTCGCCCGTCTCCAATCTTCCGGCACCTCTCCATGCTTGCAGTCAAGGTCCCGTGACCAGTCTATGCTTTCCCCATTAGTTTTCCTTCACTGGATGGAGACCCACGTGGCATGCTCAGAATAATTACATGGTACATTCCTTTACAGACTGTACCATTTTCCAAGGAACAGTGACCCATTGCAGTGTTCTTCTGTGATGGCCAACCTCCAGGTGGTGGCTGGAGATCTGGGAATACAGCTGATCTCCAGACAATAGAGAAAATGGCTGCTTTAGAAGATGGACTGTATAGCATTATGCCCCTCCCCTGCCCAAAGTCTGCCCTTCCCAGACACCGTTCCCCAAATTCCCAGGAATTTCCCAACCTGGATCTGGCAACATTATTCCTTCCCCAAACCTGGTCAAGGACAGGCAACATATTGGATATTAAGGAGGAGATATACCTAAAAACTTGCCTGTGAAAATAGGGCTGCTTGATGGTTCTGAATGCGTAGATGGGCTAGCTGTACAGAAGCTGTTTGGTTTGTTCCTCATTGTTTTAGTACCCATTCATTTGTACAATACTTCTTTCTCATCTTGGGATTCTGCATTCAGATATTTAATGCTGAAATAATGTTGGATTTTTTTTAAGTGTGTGGGGGGGTGTAGAAAAAGCCCAGCAGGAACTCAATTGCATATTAGGCCATGCCTCCTGACACCAAGCCAGCCAGAACTGCATTCCTGCTCAAAAAAAGCCATGGTTGTAATCCCATTGCACCTCTCTGTCGTTGAATCTAGTGATTTGGATGTAGGGGTGGGTGGGGAGGAGGGAATTGGGGTTTCTGCAGGACTAGGAAGTTAGCTAGGGAAAAAACTAGCCGAGGAAACGAGCCAGCCCTCTGTAGGCAAATATTACATATGCAAAAACAGCTTAAATAGGCTCTGATAATGGAGGAGAAAGCTGTAAGAGGATTGCGAGAGTTTTATCCAACCTAATCACTGGCTTGTTAGTGCCTCTTTAATGAGGCACTAGCACTCAGGTGGAGAAACTGGGAAGTTGAGTGGTAATTGACAGAAAGCAATTTGAGCTGACCTCTGCACCAGCTCTCTATAGTTGTCTGTCACTGTGACTGCTTGCAACTGCAGTGGAGAAGGCATAACTTTCAGCAGTGTTATGCGCTTCTGAGTCCATGGACCTGTCTGGTGATTGATGCCTGTGAAGTCTATCATGGCTGACAATCTGGTTCCCATTGATTTTTACATTAATTGTCAGACATATTAATTTCTTTGCTGTATTACATAACCCTGTGCAGCAGAGAATAAACTTTATGCGAGTTGAGACCTCAGCATTCTAGGGCATACTTGGGGATCTCCCAAGCCAAGTGCTGGTCTTCCTGTTTTTTGGAGTCCCTGGCTAGCAGAAAAGGCAGGTGTTTTGTCATGTTTTGGGTAGACTGTTTTACTTATCGTGGGCTGTGTCCAGACTGTGACAGTCTCGTTCCAGCCACTTGCAGTTTCATTGGGTTGGATCTAACCAGTGTTTCCACAGGGGAAAAGGGGAAGAGAAGTTGCCAGTCTTCAGGTGGTTGCTGGAGGTCTCCTAGGATTACAGCTTATCTCCAGGTTACAGAAATCAGTTCCTCTGGAGAACATGGCTGCAATAGAAGGTGGAGTTTATGGCCCCGCTATGGTTCCTCCCTGCCTCAAACTCCACCCTCTCCAGACTTCACCCCCAGAATTTCCAGGAATTTTCCAACCCGGAACCAGTAGCCCTATCAAAAACACTATGCTTGAGATCATGAGACCTGGATGGACAAAAGTCATGTGCAATGGAGGATCTGATAAGGAGGGGGGGGAAAGTGAAAAAACTGACTGGATCCAACCATCTGGTGTTTTTCCAGCAATACAGGGGTTACAGTGTAATGTAGACAGCAAGGTTTGGGAAAGGCAGGAGATAATAAATGTAGGGGATGTGGTGGAATATTGTATAATGGTGAAAAATATATCACCCTCATTGAAACTGAGATTTTTTGGGAATATCACCTTAATACTGAATTTTATTTTAATTGCTGTGAAAGAATACTGCCTTTTTATAGGTCATAACGACTCATGTTATTACACAGCTTAGTACTAATTTATGTGTTCCATGGCAGTTCAAAGGATCCAATTCATTATCTCTATAGGATTTTGTCCTTTTCATAACATCTTTGCTTTGTCAGTAACAGTAGATTTTAGACACGTGAGGGTTTTTTTAAGCATCTCAAATATAATAAAAAGCAGTAACAGTTAGGGGTATTTCTGAGCAGGAATGCAGTTCTGGCTGGCTTGTTGTCAGGAGGTGTGGCCTAATATGCAAATGAATTCCTCCTGGAAACAATGGTGACATCAGGGTGTGTGGCCTAATATGCAAATGAATTCCTGCTGGGTTTTTTCTAGAAAAAAAAGCCCTGGTAACAGCATAAAGATTATAAACAGTAGAGACATCTGACTCCCCATGAGGACGTTCTAGGAGATGGACAGGAGTTTATTCTCTTGTTTCCTTCCCTTCCTCCTCCCCCCTCCCACTAGTCCTTGCCCCCATCAGGGATGCATGAGGAGCGCAAAGGAAATGGTACTTAGTGCCATTTCACTTGTGCAAGCAAGTGGTGCAACTGCTGCAGTGGTGCTTATTTAATGATTTAATACAGTGTTTAACAACGTAGCGGTGCCCATATGAAGCAGTGGAACGCACAACAGACAGTTCACACGTAAACATTTGGCTGAGTTTTGAAGTGGCATTGGAAGAAAATACCCTGTGCTGTGCCTTGTACATGGAGAAGAGATAAAGGGGATACGGTGGCTTCCACCTAATGCAAGCCAACCATGAGGAGTAATTTTTACTGTTTCTGTTTGCCCAAGGACTGCACAAATGGAAATCTTTCATAGGATGCAACCCAATGCCTTCAGTGGGAAGTCCATGTGAACTCCCGATTTATCCATCCAACCTGCATGCAAGTTACTTCTCTCCCAGATCTAGGGTTGTCAGGTCCCCCATGACTGCCAGCAAGAGTAGGAAGTAGAATTGCCAGCTTCAGATTGGAGAACTCCTGAAGATTTGGGGGGAGAGCTTGGGGACCTCATTGGGGTACAATACCATAGACTTCACCTCCAAAGCATCCATCTTCTCCAGGGAGACAGATTTCTCCACTGTGGAGATCAACTCATGAACTGATTATCCAGAGGATCTTCAGGTCCCACCTGGAGGCTGGCATACCTACCCAGGTCACAGAACAGAAGCCGAAAGGACTTTGCCATTTCGTAATTTTAAAATTAGAAAGCATCTTGAGGCTTTTCTGAACATTAAAAAATGTTTGGTATTTGTGGACATCTCTGGGAAAGGATTTCCACCAAAAGAAGAAAAGTGATATAAATAATTCTTCTTGACCCCTGATAAAACACTTGGAATCAACTGTGAGAGAAGGTGTAAAAGATCCAGCCTGTGTTTTAGAGGGAACACAACTGAAATATAGTATGCAAATTACATATATCTCAATTTGCATAGTTCTCTGCTACGCACAACCATTTAGAAAGGAACAGAACCATGTGATGCAAGAAGGGATTCATTTGCAGCAATTGTAAACATACATCCACTTTCTCTCTAACCACTGCCAACGCTTTTGAGTTTCTAAGCCTTTATTAGAATCTCTGGACACATCTTCAAAGGGTTCTCCATCATTGTAAGGGGCTGAAACGTGCTTTGGTGTATATTCCATCTTTTTGCATTGCAGATTTCTGTGATATGCACACAACATGTGATCATTTTTAAAGCCGATCGCTAGATAATCGCTGCCTATATTATTGAGCAGATGGTCTGTATCAGATTGTCAGTGCATGGGCCTAAGCATCACAAAATCTGTTAACTCCATGTGGCACTCCTTTAAATAGATTCTGGTGCTTGCCATTCATGCAAGGTACTGGCTTATGCATTGGTTGCTGTGCAGTCCAAGGAAGAGTTATAGCCTTCTAAGTCAGAGGTGTTGAACTCATTTGTTATGAGGGCCAAGTCTGACATAAATGTCACTTGGTCAGGCTGGCCCATGTATGCCATAACTTTCTCAGTTCTGGTCCCAACCTGGTGGAACTCTCTGTTTGAGAACAGCAGGGCCCTGTGAGATCTTTTACAGGGCCCGTAAGGCAGAGATTTTCTGCCAGGCTTCAATTGAGGACAGTGACAGTTGCCCAGCTGGCACGTCCCCCCCCCCCTTTGATGCTGCATCCAGAAATCTGGATTGGAAGATTTTAATAGGATGCCATCAGGGGTTTATAATTTAATTGATTTTACTAGTTTAAAATGTTTGTATTTATTAATTATGCTGTACATCACACAGAGCCCGGCATTAGTTGGGATGGGGTGATTCATTAAACTGAAGAAATAAATAAAATGTAACAAGGTATCAGAGATATAAACTTTATAAATGTGATTTCAGTTGCTGAATGGCAATAGCGGGCATGCTTGGATTAGGTGTGATATGTGGAAGTGTGGTAGGTGTGGAGATATCAGCATTGTTAATGAGACAGGAAACCTAGGTCTCAGTTTGGTCCAGGAGCATTCAGTCCAGGAGGATGCAAAGAATAAATGGAAATAAGCCTGCACAAGTGAGCAGTGACCCACAAAACCACATACCCTACCACAAATGTTGTTAGTCTTTAAGGTGCTACTGGATTCTTACTCTTTCTACTGCTATTAGAAACCACAACATTCAAAAACGAGTGGGGGATCATTTTAACCTTCCAGGACATTCAGTTGCTGCCCTAAGAGTAGCAGCTCTCTTGCAAAGGAATTTCAAAGGAAGATTAGAGAAACTGCTGAATTGCAACTGACAATGAAGCTAAAGACATCGTCTGGGACTGAACTGAGATCTAGGTTTCATCTCTCATTACCAATGCCAATAAGGTTGCCAGTGCTGGTAATCTCTGGGAGTTTTTGAGGGTGGGGCTTGGCATCCGATGGTGCAGCAACACCAATTCTGGTCACCTGACCAGAAGTGATGTCAATTCCATCTGTCATGTTTTTCTCCCCCCTTTACTCCAAGGAGCCTAAGACAGCATGCATGTGTTTCTTTTATTTCTTTATTTAAAGCATTTCTATGGGCCCTTTCCACACAGAGTCCATGGCATGGTGAACAGCAAAACGTCTTGATGTAAAAACATCAAGACATTAAAAGAGCATTTAAAATAAAGTTTTAAATTTGAAGCATATTGAACCAAATCCAATACAATGTTATAAAGACACAAACAGGGGTGGAGGTCCAACAACAGTGAGCGATGGAAGGAATGCTCCGTGAAACAAAAGTCACCATCACCTCCTGGTAGGAGACAATGATAATAGGGCGCACATGAATCTCTCTGGGGAGGGAGCTCCAAAGTTTTGGTACAACAGAGATGGCACCCCTTTCTCAGGTTGCTTCCTGTATAGCCTCAGATGGTGGGAGCACACAATGCTGGACCTCTGAAGATGCCCAGAGTGGGTGGGTAATAGGGTTGATAGATTTGGGGGGTGTTCCAGGGGTGGATGGGATGTTGCATTCAATGCCCTCAACATGGTGATGTCTCCATGCCAGTGACATTGTGTGTGACATTCTGGTTTTGGAGTAAAACTACATGGATTTTTGCCTTCAAAACCAAAATTTGACCAAAACCCAGAGCGTTGTCATATGACATCCCTGGCACAATGATGTCATTCCATCCCTGTTTAGCAGTGTTTTTTTTGCCCACTGGCTGGTGGCAGATCAAAGCCCTCCAAAGCAGAGGAAACCCCATCAGCACTTGGGAGCTGGCAACCCTAGGGTGGAGGTTCATGTAGGAGTAGATGTTTTTCAGGAATGCTGTCCCCAATCTGTATATGGTTTTAAAGGTCAATGCCAGCACCCTGAATTGAGCCTGGAGGCAAATTGGGAACTTAGGGTAGATGGGCCAAGACTAGAGTGGTATGGTCCCTACAACCCATTCCCCTCAAAGTTCTGCCTGCGGTGTTCTATATCAGCTATGGCTTCCAGACAGTCTTCAAGGGCATCCTCACGTAGAGCACATCGCAGTAATCTAAGTGTTGCCACGGCATGTGTCACAGTGGCAATATCTTTCTTCCCGAGGAAGGGCTGAAGCTGGTGAAAGGCACCCGCAGCCACTGTTGACTCACCAGGTTATCTCTCTTTTTAATGTTGAAAGTGGGTGAGGTCAGTGTCACTGCCCTGTCGTCAGCCTGTTTTATTCAAGTGAGGAGTAACTTTAAAGCCTTGTTTGTCCCCACCCCCAATCTTTTTGAAAAAATGGCTCTGGTAACCAGTGTTACCAACCCATTTAACTTTGTAGAATCTGTAATTTGAACCAATTCAAGGGCAAAACAAGAGCCTTTTTTAAAAAAAAATAATAATTGTGAGCTTCTCCGTACTGTGTGTGCTGCCTTATTATAACAAGATGAATAGCATTCTGTAAAGATGTCAAATAAACATTTTAAAAATCAATTTGTTGCCGGAGTGCTTCCCCCCCTTCTTTACCTTTAAGTATAGCATAATGTCATAGATATTAATCACAATACTGTACAATGAAGCTATACAAGATTTATTCTCTTGCCCTTCCTGTAGCATTTATGGTATGATCATGTGCACCCAGAATTCAAAGATGGAATCCTGCCGCCTTTAATTGAACAACACAATTAGTGGCAAAAAACATAATCTGAAAGAAAGTAATACAACTGACCTGCAAAGGAAAACAACCTGGGAAGCTGCCTTATCTTGAATCTACTCAGATGGGCAGAGGCTGTTTTGGGTCCCAAGCAGAGGACGGTCACATCACCTACTACCTTCCGCTTCGAACTGGAGAAGTCAGGGATTGAACCTGGGACCTTCTGCAGGCAACTAGGTGTTCTGAGCCACTCTCCTCCCTGGGAATCATTATGGCCTATCTGCCTGAGAACCACTCCCTGTTTTTTGTTGTTCCAGGCATACATCACAGGGAGGTTTATTGAGGTTGCTTTTGATGTGGTCAGTTGCCTTCTGGGATCTCAGTGAGAGGTCTTTCATACTATATTACTTGAGATTTTATCAGGAGATGCTGGGATTAAACCCAGGGCCTGTTGGGTAGAAAGTGTGAGTGATCAACCACTAAAATGTGGCGCACACCCAGAGAAAATATTCATAATAATAAAATGGCAAACATAATATCACAGGGATGTGAGGTTCACTCCTACTACAGATTTGGAAGATTACAATCTCCTTCCCTTCCTCTCCCCACAACAGATACTTTGTGAAGTAGGTGGGATGGCTGAGAGAGCTCTCAGAGTGCTGCTCTTGAGAGAACTATCATCTATCCCAAAGCAGCTTTGGGATAAAAGAAACCTAAACAGGCAGGAAGGCACTAGGCAAGATCATCCAGACCCTTCAGAGAAGATGTCATCAAGTCGGTTGTCTCTGACAAGGCTGATAACATGTTGGAAGGGAGCGGGTTAGCTGGGCTTCACAGCCACTAACCATGACCAGTTCTGAAGAAGTGAAGCAGTGACTCACAAAAGCTCATACCCTACTTCACAAATTTTGTTAGTTTTTAAAGATGTTTCTGTACTCTTGTCTACTGCTACAGACAGACTCACGCAGCTATCAAGGGCTTTTTTTGTAGCAGGAACTCCTTTGCGTATGAGGCCACACCTTCCTGATGTAGCCAGTCCTCCAAGAGCTAACAGGGCTCTTCTCACAGGACCTACTGTAAGCTCTAAGAGGATTGGCTACATCAGGGGTGTGTGGCCTAATATGCTGTGGAGAAACGCCATCTGAGTTAATGTTGGTGCTTGGTTGGAGGGGAACATGAAACTACTAAAGCAGGCTTTGTGGCCTAGCCTTCTCTTCATCCCCCCCCCTCCCTTCCAGAGTTAAACCAGCGCCTCTAGGGGGAAAGCCTCCTAGAGGGGCAGGAAGTTCTTTAGCCTTCCCCTCATTCCCTCCTCCCTTCTGGAGTTAAACCAGCAACTCTAGGGGGAAAGCCTCCTAGAGGGGCAGGAAGTTCTTTTTTTTTGAGTTAGGCGGGAAAAGGGCAGTTCTCGGCTGGCGCTCAAGGAGAGAGGTTGCCAGTCTGTGGGCTCCTGCCTGTGGGAGAGGCGGAGTGGCCCCCAGGCAGTAATTCACAAGGTAGGGCAAGTTTACACCAGGGACGAGAGAATGCGTTTAAATCCACCTTTTATTTGTCCTTCTTGTTGCTGTTCAGGTGCTGTGCTAAACTTTTACATGTAACTGTTGTTGTTTTTATTTTTTTTCTTTCTCTTCTTATTAAACATTTTTACTGTTTTGAATGCTGACAGTCAAACTCTATACCACATAGATCCCCAACTGCTTAGACCACGCTGCTTTATGAAGGGGGCCCCGGGGAAGGCATGCAGTTGGATAAGGTGCCAATCCTCCAGGGGTTCCCCAAAGAAGTGCTGGGGTCTCTGTGATACCCAAGTACAGGGTGGCAGAGGACCTTGAGGCCTGGCCTCATAGCTGGAGAGGGGGATTGGGAGTCCTGTTCCTCTCAATCTGAACCCCTAGACTGAGCAGGTGGTGGCAGCGAGCCCAAATGGCCGGAGGAGAAATAGCTTCCTCCAGGAAGCTGGCGACTCAATAGGGAGTTGATGGGACCGGGTCTGAAGGCAGAATCGGGCCGGTTCCGTCACATATGCAAAGGAGCTCTTGCTACAAAAAAAGCCCTGCAGCTATCCATCTCGATCTATGACCAGCACTGTCAGAGATGGAGCACTGTAAACACCTTCCAATGCCAGTGCCATTTTTACACATTTAAGAATTGGATGAAGAAGACTGAGATCACCTTGCTTGATCAGATCAAACAGCTCAGCAACATCTCTCTTGTTCATTAAGCATCCCTTCTCTGAAAGATATTACGTTCAAATAAACACACTAATTGCTGTACAAAATATTTCCAGGGGGCAAGATGAGACGTTTCCTTTGTAGATCAGGCAGTCAATTCTTTCCATTTAGAAGTCTCTCTTTAAAAAGGCATTGTTCAGCTAGAATGTAAATAAAGTCTTTTATTCACAATTCCCCCACTGCAAGTTATCTATTTAACAAAAGAGATTGAGTGGTTCTCTTTATGCTTCTAAATGCGTTCCATTCAAATCAAACAACAGCAACAAAACCAAAAACACAATGATTGCCAATTCAATCAAAGTAAATGCTCTGGAATATAAATAAAAATGCTTGCCTAGGAAATTGGTCGGTTCTTTGGGGCTTAGCTGTGCACTTTTTTTTTTTTTTTTTAAAGGCTGAAGTCAATGAGAAAGTTAAGTATCCAGGAATAAATGCATTGACTCAGACAAGGGGAAGATAAAGAAGGAAAGACAGAAATTGACTCTCTGCCATTAGCACATTGGCTTCTGATTTCAATTAATCAATAAGGGCAAATCTTTGAAGACCATTAGAATAGATCACCCCAAAAGGACTAACAAATATAATTTTGTACCAACCCTTCTACACTTGTAGAAATCTCCATTCCAATTCCTCCATGATTTTTATTTCATTTGTACTTGAAACCTGGAAGACATCAAGGGGTAAAGCTGGAACTTGTCAGTTGTATTGCAGCTGATGATATATAAGTCTGAAAGGCAATACTTCTGAATGTCACTGATGTGGTGGGGAGTAAAAGACAACTTTTTAAATTGGATCTAGGTTATGATCAGTGCAGTTCTTCTGATGGATTCACAGATGTAAGCAATCCTCAGTTTTATTGTCAGATATGAGTCTTTCTTAGAGAAACCAGCTTTCAGTGCATCTTAACCTTAATGCAGTTTTGGGATGATAAATGGAGCACTTCCTTTTAGCATATGGTTTGCAGGTAGAACAAAAGAAAAGAACACACTTCTCTTTAAGAGACCATCACCAGTCAGTGTTTTGCCCGAGTCTGAAACTTCTGAGATCAGCAAAGATGGGGCATAGCAAAATGATAGGACATCTGAGGTTCCCAGGTTCAATCTCCAGCATCTCCAGTTAAAAGAATCAGGTAGTGATGTAAAAAACCTCTACCTGGGTAGACCAATTTCACACTAGAGCTTTAATCCTGGTTTAACTCTGTCCCCAAACTGACTTTCTACAGTAAAATCATTGAGTCATCAAGTTGGTTTCTTTGATTCTCTGATTCTAGTGTAGAAAGTCAGTTTGGGGATAGAGTTAAACCAGGATTAAAGCTCTAGTGCGAAATTCACTTCAACCAGTGGTTTCATACAGTATAAGACAGCTTCAGGTGCATTCATATTATCTCAGTATATTATAACCATCCAATTTTTTTTAAAAGGTTACATGCAGTGGTTACATGCAGATGTTAAACAGTATGGCAAACAACAACTGAAACCTACTGGACAAGTGGGAAGAAACAATCTTCTCGCAGCTTCTCCCATCTGATGTCTACTTGAGAAGTGGGACTACTGGAGTATCTCCAGCTCACCAGGTGATCGGGAGTCAGGATTGATATTGTGGTTGATAGCATCAGCTCTTGTTATGAGCCCTAGGGAAACAAACAGGTCACATTAACCACATCCTTCTCCCATCACAAGTCATTCACTAGGGGTACTCAAGGCATTTTTAGTCTCATCGTCAGAGCAAAAAAACAGAGTGATATCCACTTTTAAATTCTTAGATAAAGTTTGCCCAGATCTGGATGGCCAGTGTTAGCTTGATCTCATCAGATCTCAGAAATTACGCAGGTTTGTCCTTTGTTAGCACTTGGATGAGCGACCACCAGGGAAGTCTAAGGTTGCTATACAGAGGCAGCCAATAGTACAGCTCTGAATGACTCTTGCCTTGAAAACCCTGGTCACCTTACGTTGGCTGTAACATAAAGGCAAAACAACAACAGCTCATACTGTTATACCCATCAGAACTAGTTAACTATATACGCATTAGAACTAGTTAACTGTTGGAGAGTAATATTGCTTGATGCCAGTTCAAAGCATACAATTTAATTTAAGGTGCATGACAATATTGCCCTAACCTGGATAGTCCAGGCTAGCTCAGTCTCATCAGATCTTGGAAGCTAAGTATAGTTTGTTTAGTATTTGGATGGAGGACCTCCAAGGAATACCAGGGGTGTGAAGTGGAGGCAGGCAATGGCAAACCACCTCTGACCATCTCTTGCCTTGAAAACCCTATGCAGTTGTCATAAGTTGGCTGTGACTCAACAATGCTTTCCTACCAGGTAAAGCCCATTCTTGGGAACACACGCCATCCAGCACCAAGCCGTCTGCTGAAGGAGTCCTTCTGTTCTGGCTGTAACTCGTAACTCTTATGAATTTCTGGTCATTCTCTTTGTCCAAGCCACAGAGCAACCACCAAGCATAAGTTTCAACCTGCGAGAAGAGAGTAGTACTCTTACTCAGAAAACAGACAGTTGGATGACTTTTTGCCATCTTAAGATTGTGTGGCTGAAATGGCTTGGCAGAAGGTTTTCAAACATCACTGCCAAAAAGCAGAAGGTGTACAGCTTTAAAACCTTATCAATCAATGTGTGTGTGTGTGTTTTTTTTTTAAAGATATTGTAGAGCATTGTAGCCTGGCAGATCAATATCCATCAGTTAGAAGTGCCATCATTTTCTGGCAGGGCTGCTATTCCCTTAAGTGATGCACAGCCAGACAGAAATTGGGGCTGCTTTTTGCCTTATATAGACATGCTGTTGCTACCAGGGCTCTATGCATTCTGTAATGCAAACATGAACAACACCAAAGCACAGAATGTGACAGAATTCACCATCCTGAGGATCTCAACTTTGCAAAAGCAACTAAGTTTCTAGCCCTTATGGTTGATCTGACCTTGTTAGAGACAAACTACACTCGATGTTGGGTATTGGCAACCAACTGGATCCTTTAGTGCAGGGGTGAGGAACCTTTTTTCTGCCAAGGGCCATTTGGATATTTATAACATCATTCGCGGGCCATAAAAAATTATCAACTTAAAAAACAGTGCTCCGCGAAGGGAGAATGATTCAGGCCAGCAAAATTAATGCAAATAATTGTTTTTCTAGTTGGTCATGTGGGGAGAGCCTAATCTGGTGTGCACACACACACGGCTCGCCGCCCTAGGCAAATGCCTCGTAGAAAAAGCCCAGCAGGAACTCATTAGCATATTAGACCACACCATCTGGGATAATCAAATGCAAACTGAACTGTGACAGTAACTTTTCCAGGCCCTGCAACAATTCTGGCCGGCCAGCCAGGCCCCAGGGAGGCTGCTGCATAGTACATCTGGGCCCTGTGATCCCTGCCTGGCCCTGGGGAGGCTGATGCACAGTGTGGCTGGGCCCCACAATCCTCGCTGGCCAGCCAGGCTCCAGGGAGGCTGCCACATGGCTCAGTTCAGCCCAGCAATCCCTGAGGGCCACACCAAGTGACCTCGAGGGCCATATACAGCCCTCAGGACAGAGGTTCCCCATCCCTGCTTTAGAAGAAGAAGAAGATATTGGATTTATATCCCGCCCTCCACTCCGAAGAGTCTCAGAGTGGCTCACAGTCTCCTTTACCTTCCTCCCCCACAACAGACACCCTGTGAGGTGGGTGGGGCTGAGAGGGCTCTCACAGCAGCTGCCCTTTCAAGGACAACCTCTGCCAGAGCTATGGCTGACCCAAGGCCATGCTAGAAGGTGCAAGTGGAGGAGTGGGGAATCAAACCCGGTTCTCCCAGATAAGAGTTTGCACACTTAACCACTACACCAAACTGGCGAGTCATTTTGCAGTGAAAAGCAGTCATGGGGAAAATCCAGGAAGAACTGTGTCTGAACTGAAACACTTCAGTGGGAGGTAACTGATTGATTGGGATACCTACTAAGCAAGGGGAGGATAAACTTAGAGTGAACCTCTTGATATAAGGAGCAACAAAGTAGAATGTGTTTTATAAGTTTGATCTCCCCTGAACCACAACCTCTATTAAAGCAACAGGACTTGCCCCCCTCCAGGCCAGTTGGCAACCCTAAATGAGAAGTGGGCATGCTCTGAAACAGAAATCTGGTAACATCAAGATGACTCTGCCTACCTTTTATCATACTATCTTAGGAGGGAAGCTTTATACCTGAAGGAAGAGAATTTTGTTTATTGCTCTTTACTCATTAGTTGTTAGACATTTTTTTTGCTCAACTACAGGCATTTCTTTCTTTCTTTTTTTTGTACTTAATGACTGCAAAGTTAGCTTTTCCATTTTCAAAAATTGATATTATAGTGATCTGTCTGCATCCACATAAAACCCTAACATGACCCAGGTTTACCAAGGTACAAAGAGAAAAGGAAAATGCACCTGCCTGGATTTGAATCACTCTGAAAAGTGAGATTCTTAAAGCTTCATCGAAATCCATGGTGATGTGCAGTAAGGTGCCAAAAAAGAAGCTGAAGAAGAGTCTGTTAAATAACAAAAACAAAGAGTGTAAATCCAGACAACCAAGCAAGAATATCTCTAATTCATTATCTGGTTGTAGCAGTGAAAAAGAATCTTGTATGTGTTGAGTTGTCAGCTCTGGGTTGAGAAATATCTGGAGATTTTGGGGATGGACCCTGTGGAGGCTGGGGTTTGAGGAGGGGAGGGACCTCAGTGGGGTATAATGCCATACAGTTAGGGTTGTCAGGTCCTATCTGATGCTGGTAGGGAGATCCTTGGTCCTCTCTGGGATCTTCCGCCATGTATGTTTTGAATGGGCAGTACAATGACATCACCCAATGGCTGGGGCTGATGGGAGTTATAGGCAAAAAACATCTGGAGAGCTACCATTGGCCACCCCTGCTCTAGTTTTTAGGGAAAACTCTATGGTTTTTAGCTTTTATCATAAAGTTTTGCCCAAAAACTGGAGAGTCACCATGTGATATCAGTGACATGATGACATCACTTCTGGGTGACATCATCATGTCACCTTTTGGGCCAGTTGGGGTTCTGGTAACGTACATACAGTCCACTTCTAAAGCAGTTATTTTCTCTGAGGGAACTGATCTCTGTAACCTGGAGACAAGTAATACCAGGAGATCTCCATCACCACCTCGGGACTCGCAGCCTTATATGCGGTACAATGTGGATGAATAAATCTGGAACTCCTCATCAGGGATCTTGTGGTTTAGGACCTGGCCAGATGACTAACTGAGTAACATCACATGGAGTAGAACAAGGCATTGGCCAGAGCCGTACACCAGTTCTGCCACAGCCATTCCCTTAGGCTGCTGTAAGTACTGATGGGGGGGGGTGACTGTGTTGTGCCTGCCTTTTTTCACTTTGAGGTTTAAAGCAATCTGGGAGGAACATAACTGCAGTTGGTACAATGACTTAGAGAAGCATTAACCCCACCTGAGCATGGCCACCCAATCAGTTATAAGTCCCCAGAATTGTGTATAGTTTGGTCCTTCATGTCTTTTGTCAGATTCATGGTCCCATGAGGCACCCCACTTTGTCGTCCTCTTCTTCTAGTAGATGGGCCAGGATTGCATTCTCACACAATAATCCTGAGCAGGGTTTTTTCTTAGCAGGAACGCAGTTCTGACTGGCTTGGTGTCAGGGGGTGTGGCCCAATATGTCAATAAGCTCCCACTGTGGAAGCCTTTTGTAGAAAAAGCCCTGTGTGAAACAACGGTGACATCAGGGGTGTGGCCTAATATGCAAATAAGTTCCTGCTGGGCATTTTCTACAAAAAAAGCCCTGCTCCTGTGTTACAGAGAGGAAGGCTACCACAGTGGAAATGAAAGCAGAACTGTAACAGTCTAGATGCACATTACACCAGATAGTACACAAGACATCTGAGAGAATGATACTATCTGAATGTCCACATACATAATAATAATCTTTAATTTGTATCCCACCCTCCCGGCCAAAGCAGGCTCAGGGTGGCTCACATAGCATAACATAATATACAACATTTCAACAGTTAAAACAAGGCGTTTACAAACATATTACAAATCATATATACATATTATTATCATACATTAAAACCATCTAATTAAAACCATCAAATTAGTTTGGTGCTAAAGTCTCGGTGTTATCCATCTTACAGTTTTTCCGTGGCTACAGTATTTCTTCCACATTACCAAGATATAGTTTAAGGCCTCAGGTGATGGTGGTAAAAAGGGCTGTCACTGCAGCCAATTCATGGCAACCGTGTAGGTTTACAAGAGGCTTGGAGGTGTTTGGCATTGCCTGCCTCTGCTTAGCAGCCATGGACTTCCTTAGTGGTCTCCCATCCAAGTGCTGACCAGGGCCAACGTGGCTTAGCATCTCAGATCTGACAAATTCAGGGGAGCCTGGGCCATTCAGGCCAGGGCCTCAGTTCATGAAGAGCCTCTAAATGAAATTTTTTAAAAACTAAATTTCAAGTTTTACATAATTGGCTAAATCCAAGTAGGCAGCCATGTTGGTCTGAGGTAGTAGAACAAAATAGGAGTCAAGGTGCACCTTTAAGACCAACTTAGTTTTATTCAGAACGTAAGCTTTCGTGTGCTCTTCCTCAGACGAGGAATCCGGCACAGTGAGCAAAGCCACACGTAGCTAAAATACGCATTTGGGGGCAATGCTCTTAAACAATCTTAATCTGGCCCTGACCATAGCTCAGTGGCACAGCCCATGCTTTGCACATGGAAAACCCACCTTCAGTCCATGACACACCCTGAGAAAAAGTTAGCAGGTGTGGGAAAGTCTCCTGTCTGAGACCCTGGAAAAGCAACCAGAGAAGTTAGAAAAAGAGTAGAGGGCAGGCAGCTTTACTCAGGATAAAGAAACTTTGTGTGGATTTAATTATGGGATACCTGAGCTCAGATCTCATCCGTGAAACTCTCTCATCCATGGTGACATGGTGCCAGAAATAATTAGATAAGGATGGAGAATGGCAGAATATGGCTTCCTGTTCTTCAGTTTATTCTCCTGAAAAATGGGGGGGGGGGGGGAGGGCACGCCAAGAAAGACATAACATGATTCATGATTTATGGTATGTAAAGAACCTGATGGAACCCAGTGAGGAGAATCAAATCATACGGAAAGAGATGTCCATCAGCAAGATCAGCAGGTAAGAATATAGCCATTGTGATGCATAAATGGCCCCCATGAATAATTTACTGAGGAAAAGAAATATGCATTTTGTGCTGAATGATTCATTTGGTTGTGATTGGGGGCAGGGAGGGGGTGGCTGAAGACTTAGGACATAGGTTTTGGAACGGAGGAAAAGAAGCAAGCCCAATTCAACCTCTCACAGGTATTTAAGGAGAGTTTGGCTTCTTTCACTTGTTTTCAGCTACTGTACAAAAAACAATTTATAGAAATATTCATTATTGTTGTAATTATAAAGAGCCCTGGATTATACAGCTTAATTGCAATGTAAGGCATTTTAATGTAATCCCATTTTAAAAACCAAGGAGTTCACTGTGGTAAATACATTGCTCTTTGCTTAAGGTTAATTACGGGTGTGACCCTGCATCCTTGTGACTGTTGTTATTTTAAGAGTTATTCACTACTTTATTTATTACATCTCAATCTTTTCCAAAGAGCTCCATAGGAGATAATGCCCCAGGAAGTGTTCCCAGCCAGACCAGCTTAACTTCCACAGGAAATCTACATCTAGAACTTCCAGTTGCTTTCTGAGCTGCCACACATCCAGTGCCAGAGTAATGGAACACCTTGGTTTTAGGCAGGGCTTTTTTGTAGCAGGAACTCCTTTGCATATTAGGCCACACACCTTGATGCAGCCAATCCTCCAAGAGTAGCGCAGGGCCTACTGTAAGCTCCAGGAGGATTGGCTACATCAGGGGGTAGTATGCAAAGGAGTTTCTGCTACAGAAAAAGTCCTGGTTTTAGGGTGGGTGCCTGTAGTGCTCCTGAAATTACAAGTTATCTCCAAACTACAGAGGTGAGTTCCCTTGGATGAAAAGGCACCTTTAGAGGGCAGACACTGGGTGGTATCATAGGACAGACACTGAGCTCCATTCCCTCTCCAAACGCCATCCTCCCCATGTTTTCCCAGCCAGAGCTGACAACCCTACTTGCACCAGTGGGTTGACATCACAACTGACTCAAGAAATCTCTGGGGACTTTGGGGGTGGAGCCAGAAGCAAGGTTGTGACAAGCACAATTGAACTCCAGTGGAGGTTTGGCCATCACATTTAATGGGACTGCGCTCCTTTTAAATGCTTTCCCTCTAAGGGAAATAACGGAGGATGGGACTCCTGGTCCAATCATTTTGAACTTTGGAGGGTGTTTTGAGGAGAGGCATCAGATGCTATGCTGAAAATATGGTGCCTCTACCTCAAAAAACAGCTGCCCCCCTCCCCAGAGACCCATGGATAGATTCTCCATTATACCCCATGGGAACTTGTCTCCATAGAGTTTAATGAAGTGTCCAGCAGACATTTCCCTCCACCCCCCTTCCCCACTTTTTGATAATCCTGAGGCGGGGGGAGGGCCTCCATACTGGGGAATCCCCTGCCCCTAACTTGGGAGTGGCAATCCTATCTCATGTTAAGGCTGAGATTAAAGATGATTCCCACCCCTGTAAATTAGAATCCACATGTGACCAATCAACTAGTGTCAGTTAACCAGTCTATAGACAACCTCAAATCAGTATTTTTTTCTATCAGTCATTTGCACAACAATTAAATCAATGGTACTGTTGCTCCAGCATAGCCAAGTGTATCAAAAGTACAATATCTGTGTAGTCACAATTCTAAAACCACTAGGACTGCCAAGCCCACAGCTGGGGTGAGGGATCCCCATTCCTAAACTCCTGTTGCCTGCTGGGGAATTTTTTGTAAAATAACTCACTGAAGTCACAAGCATGATGATGTCACTTTCAAGGAAAAGCTAGAAGTGATGGTGGTAGCCAGGGCTTTGTTTGTAGAACAAGCCCAGCAGGAACTCATTTTCCTATTAGGCTACACCCCCTGAGATTACCATTATTTTGCATAGGGTTTTTTGGTAGAAAAAAGCCCAGCAGGGACTAATTTGCATGTTAGGCCATAGACCCCCTGACACAAAACCAGCTGGAACTGTGTTCCTGTGCGTTCCTGCTCAAAAAAAGCCCTGGTGGTAGTTCTAGGAACTACCATAAATGCCACGATTTTAACCATAGAGTTTGCAGTAATTCCTAGAGTTACCACCACTGATTCTAGGTTTTACCCAGCAATGCCATCCCCAACATTTTCCCACCCCCAACCCTCCTGCCAGTTGCTAGGTTCAGCCTGGCAAACTGTACCTCTTCTGAGCAGTAAGCTGAATGTAGCCCACCAATAGCTAATGGGGCCAGATCACTCCCTTTTTATTGCTGACACTCCAAAAAGAAGGCTGCCAAACTACTTCCTTGTGTTCTGCATTCAGCTTCTCTGTGTCACAAGCTGTGGATGCCTGCCATATCCCAGTGCGATTCCCAATGCCAACATCATGCAATACACATGGCCACATCTTCTCCTCCCCTTATATAATTCACACTAGTTGTCTGCAGAGAGCAAAAGGTTTTAAAGTAAAGTGTTCTTACAGTTTTGTATTTTTGTAGGGCATGCAAACCCAGGACTCACTGGTGCCATTACGGAAGACGAATGAGGATTGCTGTGCCAGAATGCAAGCACAGAGCCACTTTAAGATCTACTGTTGATTAGTTTAATTAAGCTAATAAGCCAAAGAGGAAGCAAGTACCCTTGTTTAATCAAGATAAGTTCTATTATTATCTGGTTCAACAAGGACAGCATTTGCATGCAGCTCTGGACCCAGTTCAGACTGTGAGGACTACGTTTTAGCCTCTACGGAACAGTCCTGTTTCTAAGAGAATCTCATGAGCAGGGCCCAGTGCCAAGGGCACCATCACTATAGAGTTTCCAAGGCCCCATGGTCTCTTACCACTGCCAATCCCCAGGTGGGGGCAGGGGACCCCCCAATTTGGAGGCCGTCCCCCCCCACTTCAGGGTCATCAGAAAGCAAGGGGGGGGGAATGGCTGTGGGCACTCCATTATTCCCTATGGAGACTGATCCCCATAGGGTATAATGGAAAATTGATCTGCGGGTAGCTGGGGCTTGTGGGGGCTGTTTTTTTGAGGTAGAGTCACCAAATTTTCAGCATAGCATCTGATCCCTCTCCTCAAAAGACCCCCCATGTTTCAAAAGGATTGGACCAGGGGGTCCAATTCTATGAGCCCCCGAAAAGGTGCCCCATCCTTCATTATTTCCTTCATTATTTCCTTCATTATTTCCAAGGGAGGGAAGGCATTTAAAAAGTGTGCCGTCCCTTTAAATGTGATGGCCAGAACTCCCTTTTGAGTTCAATTATGCTGCTCACAACCTTGCTCCTGGCTCCACCCCCAAAGTCTCCAGGCTCCACTCCCAAAGTCCCTATATATTTCTTGAATTGGACTTGGCAACCCTGTACCACTAGTAGGAGGGTTGTGAGCAAGGAATGTGGGGAGTGATGCTGGCTGCTGAGTTACATCATTTCCAGTAAAAACCCAGAAATGACATAGGGTAGCTCTAGGAACTGGAAAACTCTGTGGCCCTATCTCCTGATCCAGACAGCTTTCCTGATGACTCAAAAGGGACAAGCTGTAAAAAACAATCCTGTGTAGATTTGCTTCTGTCTAAGTTCATGACAATCAGTGTACAGAATATAAAGAGAAGAGGCAGAGTCTTCAGGTTGCACCACACCCTGACCACAGTTGGTATTTTATACACCAGACCACCTCCATGGAGCACAAGGGCTATAGCAAGGGTGGCCCGACTTGTTTAACTTAAGAGCCACATAGAATAAATATCAGATGTCTGAGAGCCACAAGACAAGAAGACAGGAAGGCAGGCAGGCAGGCAGGTGGAGGAGGGAGCGAGAGGTGGAAAGAAAGCAACTTTAAATGCGTTCTCCAAGTCACCAGCTGGCTTGGCTTGGAGAAGTAATTTAAAGAGAGAAATGCCTTCTCCAAGCCAGCCAATGGGGCAGTGGGGACTTCAAGAGTCACAAAATATGTGTGAAATCCCAAGTCGCAGTTTGGCCACCCCTGGGCTATAGGGATGGATAGGAGTTGGTAGCAGCAACGAACCCTTGGAATACAGTGGAGGGATGTGGCTGGGGGATGGCTGAACACGTGGGTCAGCCAATCCACTTCAGCAGCAAGGGCTGCCAGCTCCAGGTTGGAAAATACCTGGAAATGTGGGGGGTGGAGCCTGAGGAGCACAGGGCTTGGAGAGGGGTGGGACTGCCCACCTTCCAAAGCAGCCATGCTCTCCAGGTGAGCTGATCTCTGTAATTCCAGGAGATCTCCAGCCATCACTTGGAGGCTGGCAGCCCTAGCAGCAGCCCATCCCAAGAAGCTGTGCAAACCCTCCATTCTGCCCGTTTATTTTTTGATGCATCTTTGAGGATGGTTTGCATCAGGGGTCGTTTTGTAGAAAAATAGGTGATGGAGCTCATTAGCATAACTCATTCACATATCCCCCCAGTCAAAAGCAACCCGATGCAAGAAAGGAGAGCCTCAGGCAAGCGAGGCCTGCTTGGGCTGGCTAGAGATCCAGCCAGCCCAAGCAGGCCTGACTCGCCTGGGGCTCTCCTGGGCTGCTCCCCACAGTCAAAAGGCCAGCAAGCCACCCACTGCCTAAAATCACATAAGAAGTGGAGAAAGGGTGGTGCAGGCTTCTCCAGGGGTTAATGAGGGCTGTTGGGGGCATGGCAAAGCTCCTGATGGATGGATGGCTGCCTGCTCTCCTAATCCAGGGATTGTTATGCAGCTGCACCTACTACTCAATGGACAAGGTAGGTGGGGAGGAGGAGGGGGAACCCTCAGAAAGGTTCAGGAGCTGTGCTCCTGTGAACTTCTGCTGAATCTGAGGCCTGGTTTGCATTATTGTTTTCAAACTGCCATCCAAATGCTTTGGAGACACAAATGTAAGCATTTCTAATGGTAAGAGAGAAGAGCAAACAAACAGCATATTCGCCTCTGGACAATTTGTTTAGGTCAAAATCAAACCTTCTCGCCTTAATCCAATATTCCACAAGGGAGTGGTAGTGTCAATTTTCTGATTAACAGCACTGCTTTGCATTTTGGACCATTCTGCTGAACCCCCACTTGCTTAGCTCGTAAATGATGTTGTGTCATTGAATTCTGTTGCTCATAAATAAGCTAATGAATCAAGCTTAGTTTACAAAGTGCTGGAAAGGTTTATTACATGACGAATTTCCAGTGTGACCTTCTGATAATTAACTTTGGTTTTTTGAAGTTTCCAGAGGCATTTCTATGATGGAGGGGAGGAGGAATCTGCGCAAACACAAAACAGAGATACATGCAATTCTATTTAGTTAAGTACTTCACTTCCACCTTCAGATCAAGCTGTTAGCTTTTAAAACCAGTAGAAGCTGATAGTCCATAGATCACTGAGGAATGGATAGATCTTGTAGGGCACATCTCTCAAGAAGTAATTAAATCAGGATTTAAACCATCGGGCTGGATCCAATGTTCCCTTCCACAAGTGAAAGACTGGTCATCATATCTCAGAAAAGATTTTTTACATCTGGAAACAGTACAGTAAATGGCAGCCAACATAATCAAGGAACTGTTGTACTTTCCTTAGGAGGCAAGGCTGGCGAGTTTGGGGCTTTAAAATTTGGGGGAGGGGAAGGGACCAAGACTGCAACCCTTATTAGGGAGAGAGTCTTATTGTCCTCCATGAGATTTTCTACTGAGGATACATGTTTAGGATTGCACTGAAAGGGGAGCCAAGACAATTTTATAAAATTATGAATGAATTGAGAAGACTTGAGAAGCCCTGGATAGCCCAGGCAAGCCTGATCTTGCAAGATCCGGGCTGCTAAATTGACCCTGGCTAGTACTTAGATGGGAGACCACCAGAGAAGTCTATGAAGAGGCAGAAAGCAAGAACGTCCAGGCAGAGGCAAGTAATGGTGAACCACCTCTGAATGTCTCTTGCCTTGAGACCCCTTTGGCTGCAACTTGAGGGCACTTCACACAGAGAGACTAGGAGAAACAGACACAGGGCGTTTTCGCACTGACCTTACTCGGGAGCAACGTCCCTCTTCACCGCGCAGCGTCTGCGTGGATTTCGCACTAATTGCTCTGCAGAACCTGGAAGAGCCGCAAAGTCCCGCGGCTTTTGCGTCACAAATGTAAACTGGCTTTTGGCGACGCAAAAGCCGCGGGACTTTGTGGCTCTTCCGGGTTCTGCGGAGCAATTAGTGCGAAATCCGCGCAGACGCTGCATGGTGAAGAGGGACGTCGCTCCCGAGTAAGGTCAGTGCGAAAACGCTCACAGATAATTAGAAAGGCCCACTTAGCGTTTTGGTCTGGTTACTACTTGCTCTGTACTACTTTCACATGGCTATGGCAATTTCCTTCTCTTATTCCCAGTTTCTTTTAAACTTTCTATTTTTGCCCACATTTCTTGTAAGCATTTGATATGAAAGATTTCTGCTTTTTCTGCATTAATTCTTGGTTATGTAATGAAAATCCACTGTATGTGTGTGCCATTTGCGCAGGCAAGCTATTCACACCTCTGGCAGGTTCCTTGACATAATTAAACATGCATCGGAATGAGGGCGTACAGCGCCTACAGTAAGTACCCGATAAGGTAGGCACCACTGCTTGCAAGAGGAAAGTACAAGATAAAATGAAACAGAACTAGTTCTAACGCCAAGGTAACTTTGATCAAATGCTGCAGGAGCAGAGCGAAGCCTCTACATTCTCAGTCATTATGCTTTGCCTGCAGTCCACACACCCACCCACACACCCAATAAAACACCAACTCAGCAAGACAATCAGGGGGAAATATATCTGATTCTCTAGACCTGTGAGCTGAAGCATTCATATCACAGAGCAAGTCAGGTGGGTGAGTCTCACAGCCAAGCCACACTTTTACAATATAGCTGCATGGAATATTACTCCAGTGTCTGCTTTGCTGCTGGAAAACATTTTAAATTGAGGGGTGGTCAGGGGTTTTTTTAGCAGGAATGTGCAGGAATTTGGTCCTAGCTGGATTGGCTTCAGAGGGAGTGGCTTAATATGCAAATGAGTTCCTGCTGGGCTTTTTCTACAAAAAAGCGCCCTGGGGTACAGCTGGGAGGGGAGTTATAGAGGCAAAGACCAAGGAAAGGAAGGATTAAGCAATTTTACTCTCCAAATAGGACCTGGCATGATTGCTAAAGCTGTTTGATTAGGGTAAGCCTGCAGACTTGCCCTTTTCATGCAGAATCATGCAGCTGGGATGGATTCCTGAGAATCTTGGTTTACAAGGGTTGGAGTACAAAGCATGTTTCTAGTCCTCATATACTTGAGGAGATGAAAAGATTGGCTCAGATGTAGCAGTTCTTTTTGTGGAAAACAGACACACACATATGCGCATGCAAACGAGCTGTTTACGTGACAGAAAAAATATTTCGTTACCCTAACCATCAAGCTAAATATAAATTTAAACAATATCATCTCTCTTCTTACCGACATCTTAAAACTAAATGAGAGGTCACCATTTTAAAAATAAGTTATTTTTTAAAAAAACCCAGAAAAGTGAGACAAGCATCCAAGCATGATGAAGAGCCCGTTTGACACTACTATTTATATATACTAGCTGAGACATAATTGGATGTGCAGTCTGAAAATCTTTGCACTTTCCTACAGTTGTCATGAAATGTAACTCAATGGACAGGAAGCCACCAGCAGCAGACCCATCCCCCAGAGCTTTCACTTGGTTTGATTCTTTGACCAAGGCAAGCAGATCCCAGCTTTTGGCCAAATTGCGTTTCAAAAGATCGTACCTTCTCGCTATGCCATTTAGCCACCAGCTCTAGGAGTCCTTTGCAGGCGTGGGAGACATTCCTCAGGCTTTCTTTGGAAACAAGATTCATTGCCAGGGCTTTTGTTTGTTTGTTTTTGTTTGTTTGTTTGCATATTAGGTCACACCCCCTAACACCACCATTGTTTTGCATGGGGCTTTTTTGTAGAAAAGGCCCAGCAGCAATCATTTGCATATTAGGCCACACCCCCTGACACCAAGCCAGCTGGGACTGAAAAAAGCCCTGTTCATTTCTATATCAGTCCTCAGAATGCTTTGCAATGAAACATGATGCTGATCTAGGTGAGATGTTGGAAGTTCAATGATGAGCTCCCACGTTTTTGTTGTTGTTGTTCATAAAGAACAGCTGCCCCGCACTGGCATGTGACTGTGATGTGGAAGACAGGGGCAGGACCTTTCCACTATGAAGGACAGGGGCAGAACCTTCCATCTTTCCACTGCGCTATTGTTCTGGTGTGCAATCACCCTGTTGAGCTACCAATTGCCCCTTAAGTGCAATGGGCAATGATGTATTTGTTACCTGTATGTCCCTTCTCCCATGCGATGAGTAACAACTCCACAGGATAGGGTTTCCAATCCCCAGGTGGGGGCAGGGGATCCCCCGGTTTGGAGGCCCTCCCCCCGCTTCAGGGTCATCAGAAAGCGGGGGGGAGGGGAGGGAAATGTCTGCTGGGTACTCATGATTCCCTATGGAGACTTATTCCCATTAGGGTTGCCAAGTCCAATTAAAGAAATATCTGGGGACTTTGGGGGTGGAGCCAGGAGACTTTGGGGGTGGAGTCAGGAAACATTGGGGGTGGAGCCAGGAACAAGGGTGTGACAAGCATAATTGAACTCCAAGGGACAGCATACCTTTTAAAATGTCATTTCCAAGCTCCGGAGTGGTGCGCAGCCCCTTGCTCTTTGGCATAACTGCTCAGACTGCAAGGGATGGAGCCAGTGATGTCAGAAGGATCGTGCAGCCTGCCCGGGGCCGCTGCTCTTCACTTGCCACCCCAGCCAGGCCGTGGGTTTGGGCAGCAGCCGCAGGCAGGAAAGGCAGCGGTGGCTGGCCTCTCTCCCGCCGCCCCCGCAGACCGACTGCGCGCCCAGAAGGGCCAGGGGGGGTGCCAGGTAGGCGCCCGGCTGCAGGGGCTGGCGATGCCAGGCGGCTTCCAAACAAGAGGGCAGCTTGGCTCCTGGAGAGGCCCGCAGGAAGGCAGCCTTCCTTCGCCCCGCCGCCCTGGCCAGACGCCCACCTGGCTGGGCCTGCCACTGGCCCCGGGGGGGGGGGGCGGGGAGAACACGGTTGGGCAAGCGGCTGCAGGCAGAACCGCCCACTGCTCTCTGCAAAAGCAAAGGGCCGCCGCAGAAGAGGCCCATGCGCATGCTTCCCTCCCTCCGGGGACAGCCGGCACTCCACCACCAGGGCGCGGAAGAGCCCCCAGTCAGTCGGGCTGAGGCGGGAAGGGAAGCTGCGCGGCCACAGGGCTATCAGGAGCCTCGTTACAAAGAAGCGCCCAGTTCCAGCCCACCCTGCCAGGCGCCGGCGCGGCGTGAGACCTTGGTCAGCAGCCAACCCAGCCAGAGGCCCACTCGCACTCGGCTCGTCTTGTCTCGAGCAGGTTGGAAGGGCCACCATTCCCCCCCCCGCTTTCCAGATTTTTGGCGAGCGGGGGGGAGGATGCTCCAAATCGGGGGTCCCCCGCCCAGGCGGGGGATTTGGGAAGCCTAATTCCCATAGAAAATAATGGAGAATTTATCCACGGGTATCTGGGGCTCTAGTGGCCCTGTTTTTTGAGGTAGAGGCACCAAAATTTCAGTATAGTATCCAGTAGCTCTCCCCAAAATACTCCCTAAGTTTCAAAAAGATTGGACCAGGGGGTCCAATTCTATGAGCCCCCAAAGAAGGTGCTCCTATCCTTCATTATTTCCTATGGAAAGAAGGCATTTAAAAGATGTGCGGTCCCTTAAAATGTGATGGCCAAAACTCCCTTTGGAGTTCAATTATGCTTGTCACACCCTTGCTCCTGGCTCCACCCCCAAAGTCTCCTGGCTCCACCCCCAAAGTCCCCAGTTATTTCTTGAATTGGACTTGGCAACCCTACCACAGGGCCATTTCAGTTGGGAAGATGGAACAGTGATAACTCCCACCTGCAGCATGGCTGTGAGGCAAATCGAGACCCTGCGCACCTCCCAAAAGAAAAAGACACTAGAAGATCCAATCACAGTTCTCCAGCCTGTGCCTTGTTTAGTTAGGCCCTCAGTAGCAGGAGTTCCCTCTTTCTTTCATCTGGTGTCCAGGTGGGGAAGGAAGATCTAAAGCCTTGTCTGTTGTTTTGTAAAGCAAAGCTCTTGTGCAGCATCCCCAGAAGGATGGTGGCTAAATCCATGCTTTGCTCTAGGAATGCCATAAATCTCCTTCCTAGTGGAGCAGTTGCTCTAATTGCCACCCGGGAGCCCCTAAAGCTAATCATCATCTGCATAAGCAATGTGCTAAATTAATTCCCGCTCTCAAGGTGGCTGTCACACAAGCAACATAAAAGGACCTGCACTAATTGAGATCCTCATCGACCATCTTGGCTTTTGATATTTCACAAAGTGACAATCAGAAGCAACATGAAAGATATTGCTCCATTCCATGTGACAATAGAAACGTGTCTTCCCAGTTTTGATAGTGCTCCTGGAAAATAGTTTGGGTGGGGTAGGGGGGGGGGTAAGCAAGTCTCTGCTTTATGTATTTCTTCGACTGCATGGGAAATACCATCTCACCTACAGTTGAACCTTGTGCATGACAATGACATGGATCCAAGAAGCTCTGAATTGAGGCCCAAAACAAGCTGGAAGCCAGCATGGCGCTCTTATGATATAGTGAGTTCAGCCAGCTTGAGGTAAGCAAGAACGTTTATTGAACAAGAGCAGAACTGAACACAACAGGCCCCCCACTCCTTATATCCATTGGGCCTGAGTTAAACGCACCCCCTTAAGTGGGCAGCAATCCATCCTATTGGTCTCCCCAGGATCCTTCATTTGCATTTCCTGAGAGAAATGCCTCATCTCCTGATTGGCTGGTTCTAAATGAACAGCCAATAGGAATGTAGGCATAAGGGTCCTGGAGAGCAATGAAGAATGCTTCAAGGTCAACTCACAGACATAACAAACCAGCAGTTAAAACAATCATTACACAACATCCATCCTCCAGAGACACCTGATCCCTTGGCTTTAGATGCCTGCAGTTGTTTCCTGAAGGCAGAGTTGCTAGTTCCAGACCAAGAAATTCCTAGAGATTCAGAGGTAGAGCCTGAAGAGGGTGGAGTTTGGGGATGGGAAGGACCTCAATGAGGTATAAATGCTGTAGAGTGCACCCTCTCAAGCAACCATTTTCTCCTGCAGAGCTGAACTCTGCCATCTGGAGATCATCTGTAATTCTGGGAGATCTCTTGCTCCCACTGGAAGGTTGCCTGCCCTACCAGAAAGCAGCCATGTTTGTGAAACAGAGAACACACAGACAGGCAAACCACAGCACTTAATAACATGTACCGCCTGACAGGTTGAAAACAACAACAAAATGACTGGATAGGTTGTTGAGATGAGCACACGCTGGGAGGGAGAGATGCAGCAAAAAGCTGATCATCCATGACGTTCTTCATGAGCTGTAGGCCTTTGATACATAGTGTTGCTAACTCAGCCTTGAAAAATTCTTGGGGGTCTGGGGGGACAGTGCCTGGGAAGACTGGAATTTGGGGAGGGATCTCAGCAGGAGGTACCCACAGGCTCAAAAAGGTCGAGGACCCAGTCTAGTCCTTAGGGAACTCAAAAAGTTGAGTAAAAAGTTCTCTTCCCTGTTAAGGCCTGTAGGCAGATATTGGGTAGTCTGGCCATTGGCTTATTCTGCTGAATGATGGCACTGGAATGGGCATAGAGAGATGGCCTAGAGAGAACCCAACATGTCTTCTTGTCAGAAGAGCCAGTTTGGTGTAATGGCTAAAAGCGGTGGACTCTAATTTGGAGTAGTGGGTTTGATTACCCACTCATCCACATGCAGCTGCTAGGTGGACTTGGATCAGTCACAGTTGTCTCAGAGCTCTCTCAGTCACACCTACCTCCAGGGCTTTTTTGGCAGAAAAAGCCCAGCAGGAACTTATTTGCATATTAGGCCACACCCCCTGACATTATCATTCTTACACATAGGGGTTTTGTAGAAAAAGCCCAGCAGGAACTCATTTGCATATTAGGTCACACCTCCTGACACCGAGCCAGCAGGAACTGCATTCCTGTATGTTCCTGCTCAAAAAAAGCCCTGCCTACCTCCCAGGGGAGAGGAAGGGAAGGTGATTGTAAGTCTGATATACCTCCAGGTAGTGAGAGCCAAGGTATAAAACCAACTCCTCCTCCTCCTATGTGTTGCCAACATCTGTTCAGGTTCACCTCCTTCCCAACCTGCTATTGAATATCATTTTGTTTTTCCAAACCGATTCCAAAACACAAATCCCACAAATACATAAATGCAAAGCATGCCTCATTTAAATGCCACTGATATAGTATACATCATTGACAATCCACATGGATGCCACTTTTTTGGAAAACTGATGTTGAAAAATGGGTTGATTGGGGGGGGGGAGGATGTGACATGAGAAAATCAAGATACAGAGGCTTGTTTTGCAGAAGGGATGAAGAAAGTCAAAAGAGGGATTTTCAAACCAAACCAGACAGCATTGGAAATTTGGTCACAACAGGAAATGCACTCTGCTTTCATTTGTCTGCTGGCGTTTGCTATCCTGCGTTCACATTCATAGGTCGTTTTCGCACTCACCTTAATCAGCAGCGACGACCCTCTTCACCGCGCAGGATCTGCGCGGATTTCACACTAATTGCCGCGGAGCACCCAGAAGAGCTGGAAAGTCCCGGCGCTTTTGCGGCGCAAACGGAAACCGCCAAAACCCAGTTTCCGTTTGCGCCGCAAAAGCGCCGGGACTTTCCGGCTCTTCTGGGTGCTCCGCGGCAATTAGTGTGAAATCTGTGCAGATCCTGCGCGGTGAAGAGGGTCGTCGCTGCTGATTAAGGTGAGTGCGAAAACGACCATAGAGACACACATGAACCCATCTGGCAACATTTTTCATTATCCATGCACAGTTCTGAATGGCGAATACTTTGTTATTAACACCTATTTTGGAAAAAGTATCGTTATTTATGTGCTTGCTCTCTCTCTTTTTGTACTCCCCCCTCCCCCCCCCCCATTTTCTGTTACTTGTAGGCTTCTATTTCTCTGGTCTCTAATGAGGAGATTGAAAATGAAAATGCATAAAAGAAATCCAGAGAGCTCTGGTTTGTTTGTCCATGTTCTACCTGGCCTCTATCACCTTTTTGCAATAAAATAAGCAAGATAAAGCTATAATAAAGCCAGCACGAAAGGATACAAATAGCAGCAAAAGCGTTAACATCCTTAACCAACAACAACAAAAATTTTAAGAGCCAACATGCTGGTAAAATTAAGTCGGTATAAACCGGTACACCTCCATGAAAATCATGCAGATTAGACGAGGGAGAGAAAAAGAAAAATCAGCCGGGGGGGGGGGGGGGAAGAGCATATTTACTTGCTTGTGCTACAGTTTGGAAGATTTGGCAACAGTTAAGCATCTCTGTCCCCTAACCTGGATAGCCCAGGCCAACCCAAACTTGTCAGATCTCAGAAGCTAAGCCCTGGCTAGTAAATGGATGGGAAACCTCCGAGGAATACCAGGGTCTCTACACAGAGGCAGGAAGTGGAAATTCACCTCAGAAGGTCTCTTCCCTTGAAGAGGGTCAGCATAAGTCAGCAGTGACTTGATAGCAAAAAAAAAAAAGAGAGAGAGAGTTGTGTGGAGCAGATCCAGGCACCACCATCAAGTAGTCCCTGCCCCTAATTTACACCCACCTCAATTCTGAGAGGGGGTTGCAGAGAGCAGAGGCCTCTGTTGAGGATTTTAATTGATGGGTGTGTTTGCATATGGCAGTGTTATCACCCCAGCTCCAGATCATTTAAACCTTTGAAAGTAACAAGTGAGTAAACTGTACATTGCATCTAGAAGCCATTATTTAGCCAGCATAACCCTTTCAGAGCCAGCAAGGTATGTTCCTTGTAATAATCTCTGGTTCTCAATCTTGCTGCTGCATTTTGTGGTGATTGAAACTTCTGATGTATTTAGCGCATTTCTATTTCACATCTTTTGCCAGGAGTTCAGGATGGCATACACTGTTTTCTCCTCCCCACTTTATCTTTAAAACAACTCTGTAAGGTAGGTTAGCTTGAGAGACAGAGATTGGTTCAAGGTCATCTTGCAAACTAATGATATTTGAGCCTAGAGTCCTCAGGTTATAGTCTGACTAACCACAACACCACCCTGTAGGCTTCCCAATCCCCAGGTCCCAGCGGGGGATCCCCCGTTTTCACAAGCTTCTCCCCGCCCCCAGCCAGCTGGCCGGTGGGGGAAGCCCCACCCCCACAATCACCATATAGTTTTAGAGCTCCTGCAGGTCTGTTTTTAAAATATGTGCCTTTAAGGCTGAGCAGGAAGCAGGAAACAGGAAGGGCTTCAGAGGAGGGCCCCTCCCTTTGTTTTGCTTTCGTTTTCAGATGAAGTAAAGTTCTGCAGGAACAAGACCCAGTAAGTATTTGTGTGTGAGAGAGCGGGAGGGGGCAGGGGATTCCCTGGTTTGGAGGCCCTCCCCCCCCCCCGCTTTAGAAAGCGTGGGGGAAAGGAAATGTCTACTGGGCACTCTATTATTCCCTATGGAGAACGATTCCCATAGGGAATAATGGGGAATTGATCCGCTGGTATTGGGGGCTCTGGGGGGGGGCTATGTTTTGAGGTAGAGGCACCAAATTTTTAGTATAGCATCTAGTGCCTCTCCCCAAAATACCCCCCAAGTTTTAAAACAATTGGACCAGGGAGTCCGATTCTGTGAGCCCCAAAAGATGGTGCCCCTATCCTTCATTATTTCCTATGAAAGAAAGGCATTTAAAAAGGTGTGCTGTCCATTTAAATGTGATGGCCAGAACTCCCTTGGAATTCAATTATGCTTGTCACACCCTTGTTCCTGGCTTCACCCCCCAATGTCTCCTGGCTCCACCCCCAAAGTCCCCAGATATTTCTTGAATTGGACTTGGCAACCCTACCACCCTGACAACTCCAACAGGTCTTTAAAAGCAACCCTACATTTGGAGGGGGCGGGGATCAGATGTGACAGATTTGGAAGAGGGGGGAGGAGAAGGAGAAGATTGGATTTATACTCTGCCAATGGCAGGTTGCTATTCACTACCTGAAGGAGTCTCAGTGGCTTAGAATCTCCTTTCCCTTCCTCTCCTCACAATAGACACCCTGTGAGGTAGGTGGGGCTCAGAGAGAAGCAGAAGCAGTACAGAATTAAGCTTCCTTCCCCCTCTACCCATTTTATGTTCCTTATTGTATTTCCTGAAATGTTTCCTCAAAATGTTTTTAAAGCCATGGTGGATTTGGTTGCACTCACTGACGTGTTAAGACCTTCGCCCTCTCTGTGAATCTGCTTTGTTTCCCTGTCTTTTTAGTTCTTCCAGAGCCTCAAATGCCCATTTGATTATTTTCATCCCACTTCACAGATTTTAAGCACTGCCGTCTTGATGCCAGCCTCTGACTAGAGAGATAAACTAATACCAGGGAACTGCTGGTCCCTAGCTGCAAAGGAGACAGAAGAAAGAAATGTTAAGAGTTGCATCTTATTCAAGCAGTCAGGTGCCCAAAACGTGCCTCTGTGCTTAGAGGCACAGCAAAGAGACCAAAGAACGATTCTCCATGCTGATGGAGAGGAAGGATGCCGGGTCCCTTAAAAGCGCATTGCTTTTGTTTGCAGTCATTAGAAAAGGAAGAGGAGAAGGCATCCAGCCTTCTTGGTCTTAAGGGAAAACTGATGCTGCACTCACTCTGGGATTTTATGGCACAACTGTGGATATCAGCCAGCAAGCTGCTGGGGTTGGACATTCCCTCACTGAGTGCTTTTCCAAATGGCTTGTCCTTCCTGCAGCTCAAAGCAGAAAGTTCACATTGGGTAAAGACACCTTAGACAGCTATCCTACGTCCCTTAACAGGCCATGTTGAGTTCGTTACATTCATCATGCAGCCAGTTTTCTGCCACATGGCTCCTACTTACCTAAAGACAGATAGACTTTTATGTCTGATCTCCAGCTGGCAGAGATCAGCTCCCCTGTAGGGATGTGCATTCGGTTCGGCCGAACCGTATTTACAGCCGAATCACCACTGATTCGGCTGTATACGGAATAGGCTGCAGCCGATCCCCATAGGCGCCCATTATACGGCAGCCGAATACGGCTTGCCGCATACTTACGAATGGCTATTCGGAAGTATACGGCTGTCAATTCAAAAGGCGGGAAAGTAGCTTCTGCAGCCTCAAAGGAGCGGCTTGCCTACTTTCCCGCCTTTAGTTGCCTTTTCCCGCCTCTCCCATAGCCTCCCTGGGATCAGGGAGGGGGGAGGGGGAAGAGGAGCCCCAGCAGCCAATCCAAAGCATGGGGCTGGAGAGGGCTCTCACAGCAGCTGCCCTTTCAAGGACAACCTCTACCAGAGCTATGGCTGACCCAAGGCCATGCTAGAAGGTACAAGTGGAGGAGTGGGGAATCAAACCTGGTTCTCCCAGATAAGAGTCTGCACACTTAACCACTACACCAAACTGGCTCTCCGAATGTAAGAAGGCACTGTAAGACCAAGCTGGTCAGAAGGACACATGGAGGATCTCAGACTTCTTGAACTTTGAATGCTCTGATTATTATTTGTTCTTTAAACTTGGTTTTAAATGTTTTGAGGCCCTAAGGGCTTTCCTGCGTTTTCATTTTCCTCCCTTGTTAAGTTCCTGTTTCTTTTTTTCTTTTTCTTTTTTTTTTTGGGGGGGGGGTGTCTGTTCTGCATGTGTTTTGCTCCCTCTAGTGGTTGATTTACAGTATATGTCCAGCACAGGGCTTTTTTTGTAGAAAAAGCCCAGCAGGAACTCACTTGCATATTAAGCCCCACCCCCTGACATCACCATTGTTTCGCATGGGGCTTTTGGGTAGAAAAAGCCCAGCAGGAACTCATTTGCATATTAGGCTACACACCCCTGCCACCAAGCCAACCGGAACTGCATTCCTGTGCATTCCTGCAAAAAAAAAAAAAAGCCCTGGCTCCAACATATCTCCCTGCAGATTTAAACTGTAGGTTTTTGCGCCAGACATAAACTGGTGTAATATCAAATCAACCAGCAGAGGGAGCAAAACACATGCAGAACAGTGCGGGGGGGGGGGGGTGGAACCCAAAGAAACAAGAATTTACAAGTGAGGAACATGAGAAAGCAGAAAACCTCTAAACTGGGGAGAAATATGGGCTTATAAATATCATTAACTAGCAACATTTCCCTGAAATGATCTGAAATGTACTTCTTTGTCATCTTGTTCTTTTTCAGGCACACCTCTTAAACGAATCATGTTTTCCATTAACTTGCAATTTTGTAATATTGCTTTCTCCTGCATCTTCTTTATAGTGGCATCTTGATCTTTAACTCTAACTTCTATCTCCTGTGTCTTCTGTGCTGTTGCTTGTGACTCTTTCCTGATGGTGATCAGCCACAGATATCTCATGCCTTTAAAGTTGCATCTGTTCACAATAACAGAATAATGGACAGCCACCATACAGTTCAAAATCAAATGTCAAATGTTGGATCAATCATTCCCCACACTTTGTATACCACATTTAGGAGTTCTCAAAAACACTTTGTATACCACATGTCTTGTCAGTCACCATCAGCAGAATTTTTTTAGACTTTCCCCCTTTTTGATTATTTTCCCCTGCATTTGCGGGAGTCTCTTGAGTATATAGAACCCCCTTGTGGATAGCCGGGCTCTTTTGTCAGCTTCTGTTATCAGAAGTTAGGTATTTTTGCAGAGTGACAGGCTAGGGACTCACGCTGAGACAGAATTAAAGGTGGAAGGGATAATTTGGAAATCCCACACCCACCTCACAAAATGATCCCCCGTGTACATTAATAAGCTCACAGGGGCTTAAGAGGTCTTATCCCCCCCCCACACACACTTTCCCCCTTTCAGAGATTATCAGCTGTTCTCAACATTCCTTTCCTTCTGGAGCACATTTTGCTTCCATCTGCCCAGTTTATTACCCCCCCCCCCTCATAGTTAAGGTACACAGTCCTATTTTTCTGCACATCTGAAGAATTGTTCATAGGTCAAGGTTCTTGGTTTGGTCTGTGGGTGGTCCTGCTGACCAGCTTCTGCCCTCTGTCCTCGACTCTGAGATACAGTGATTATAAAAATAACTAGCCAAGATAATGTCAGTGGTGAATTTAGACCTTCAAATGGTATAAAAATACATTAAAAATTCATAATATGTAAAACAATCCATTAGTCAAAACAGATTTACAATAAATTGTATCAGCACATTTTTTAAAAAAAATCTAGCTGTTACAATGCACACTCTCTTAAAAACCTTTCAAACAAATACAAGTTTCAGCCTAACCCCCCACCCCCACCCCTGAAAAATCCCATGATTCTCTTGCCTTCCCTCAGGCTGCTAGATGGAGATGCGAAACATCCCTGTCTTGTCTGTTGCAATATCGACATTTCTCCAGTTTCATTTGGAGAAGGGTATCTTCTTTCATGAGTAGTCCTAGAAGTGGCTGTGGGAGGAGAGACTGGCTGCAGATTTGATGGCACAAGCAACTCAGGGCCCATAGATTTGTAGATCTTAGTCAGATCCCAGTGGGTCGTCTTGGACATTTCAAGATATGAAATATTAACAAGCATGACTGATGTCTTATGAGAACCGGACTTCCTGCAAATGATAGCTCAGGGAGGCCTATAAAGTGTCCCCTGAGTAAGGCCTAGGCCATTTCATGAAGAAGAGAAAGCAATATGGCAGGCACATCTATGGCCAATCCAGAAGGATGCAAGAATTGTCTAGCTGAATGATAGATATGCCCAGTATTTTGCCTTCAGTAGTGGACTGTCATTTAAGCCAAGGGGCAGGATCAAACTAACTTTTCTACTGAAGAAAAAGTAGGATTGCCAGACCCAGCCTGGCAAACAGTGAGAGGAGTTGGGGGTGGAGATGGGGGGCTGGTATTGTGACTGTGATAACATCACTTCCAAGGAAAACATGGAATTGACAGCGGTAGCTCTAGGAATTGCTGAAAATGCTATCATTTTACCATAGAGCTAGTTTTACCATAGAGTTTCCAGCATTCTCTTGAGCTACCGCTATCACTTCCTGGTTTTCCCTGGAAGTGACACTGATCATTGTCACAATACCTTGTGAATTTTATGTTTTGCCCCCACTGCCACTTGGAAAGGTGGAGAGCAACAGGAGTTCAGGGTAGGGATCTCCCACCCCTACCAGGTTCTTGACAGCCCTTAAAAAAAGAGATACAGGGTCCTCTTTGGCCAAGGATCAAGGCACCTGCATAGACAAAAGGTATATGGAAAAGCTGCTGTTGTAAAGTGGGAAATTAGGTGAGATTACATGAAAATGTTGACTAGTTCCAATCCTAGGCATTCACAAACAGGACATGAAGTCTGCACTTGAGGTGGAACCTGAAGTTCTATCAAAGTTACAACTAATGATTCTCAAATTGTGCATCTAAAAATTCTGACATCCATCACAGGTAATCAGCGGAAGAGCCTGAAATGGCAGTCATCCTCCATCTGACTGCCTGATTACCAATGTGTAATGTACTGAATTGCGAGACGGGTTGAAGGCAACATCCTTTATTCAGTAGTCCATTACAAGAGCGAGAACACGTGGGCCGGGTCCCGCTTATATACATTACCTGGAACTGCCCCCCAGTCTGACCAGTCCAATCCTGGTCAGTCAGACTTCCTGCCACAGATCTTGATGGGTGGGGCGTCTGGCGAGCTACATCCTGGGACCCACGGGGTCGCCTCTGTAGCGATCGCCATGCGGTACATCAGCTTATGTTTCAAGACATAACACAATGCAATTGTACTCAGAGTCACTCAAGTCTAAATCCATTCCTTCCAATGGACATAGACTGGAGTAACTCTGCATTGAATTGCTCTGCTACGTGTCTACCATTTTCTCTCGAAGAGTCACAAAAAGACAAAAAGACATTCCCTTGGAAGCAGATTTGGAGAGCACAAACTATAGAGTGACAGATTTATTCATACCTGCTTGTATTTAAAGACTGGAACATATGACAAGCTCTGCAGTACATAATTCTAAAAGATGCACAGCTGTCAGACATCTTTGACTCACTGAGTAGACTGTGTTTCACATTCCATGTTGTCATGGACACTTAACAACTGAACATCTGCTTTGGGCAGACCCTGGAACAAAAAAAAAAGACACACCACACCTGGTAGTGCTCAACAAGGATGCCACTGAAAATCGCAAGACAATGGACTTCCTTTGGAATAGAAAAGAGAAATGGAAACATCTCCTCCTGCTGCTGGAGGACCTTTGGTAGAATGAGTGTGCCATGCACCAAAGAGGGAAGATTTTGCCTGATTGCCTTTTCCTTCCATGCTCAGTGGTCCACAAGGCTCCTACAACCCTCAGCATCAGCTTCACAGTAGCCATTACAGGAGGAGATTACTGGGGAATAGAGGAGGTGGACCAGATCCATGACTGTGATCAGGGCTTTTTTTGTAGCAGGAGCTTCTTTGCATATTAAACCACACAGCCCTGATGTAGTGTGGTGTAGTGGTTATCCTAGGATCTGGGAGACCAAGACCAATTTCACTAGGCCTTTAATCCTGGTTTAGCCCTCTCCCCACGATGACATTCTACACTAAAGTCATAGAATTATCGAGTCATATAGTAGGTTTCTCTGATTTTATTATTTTAGCGTAGAATGTCAGTTTGGAGACAGGGCTAAACTAGGACTAAAGGTCTAGTGTGAAATTGGTCTCAGATTCAAATCCCCACTCTGCCATGGAAACTTACCGGGTGTCCTGGGGCCAATCACCACGTCCAGCCCCTGGCATCTCCTGTTAGAAGGATCAGGTATGAAAGGCCTCTTCCTGAAACCCTCGATGGCCACGGCCAGCTTGAGTACACAATTCTGACCAGATGCATCAATGATCCAATTCACTACAAGGCAGTTTCATGTTTGTTCTTGTGTGTGTTTGCCCACTCTTGGCCTAACTTACTCCCAGGGCTTTTGTGAGGATAAAACAGAGGATAGGAAAATAATGTATGCTGCTTTAGGTCCCCATCAGGGAGAAAGGGGACGGCTTATAAATGAAATAAGTAAATAAATAATCAACGGAAGGAGGGGACAGACTTGTCTTGTTACTCAATGATTGGGCAGGGGAAAGTACCTGCTAGGGATTCCAGCCTCGAGGTGGGACCTGGGGACTCCCTGGAATTGCAGTTCATCTCTAGACTACAGAGATCATTTTCCCTGGAGAAAATGGATGTTTTGGAGGGTGGACTCTATAGCATTGTACCCCACTGAGGTACCTGCCCCCCCCATCAAGTTCCATCCCCAAATCTCCAGGAGTTTCCCAGCCTGGGTTTGGCAACCTTACTGTACATTTGCAATTCAATCCTAAACAGAATTACCCCCCAAGTCCATCAAAGTCGATGTTTACTTACATCTGAATGCATCTGAATCTATTTTTTTATTTTGGTGACTAGAAGCCAAGAAGTAAGCCTTGTGTGGCATCCACAGATCAAGTCAAAATCCACATATATGGATTGTGCCGCCCCTCTCTGAAACACCATGCTGAGCCAGCCCTTGTCTTCATTTGTACGTCAGACGGCCAGCAGGAGAAAACTTCCTAATTAATTTCTGTCTGACACTTTACACCTCAGCATCTCCCAAAGAACAGAATAGAACAGAACAAAACATTACTTGCAAGGCTTTGATTTAAAAATAGAATGTGATCTCTCACAGTGGAGTCCTAAGCATAGTTATATCCTTCAAAGTTCCTGGACCTCAGTGGACTAAGAAGGTGGTAAGCCTGTTTTGGTTGGCACTGTCTGTCATTCAGTATTCTCCATGGTGAGACAACTCTCAAATGGTTAGTAAAGTAGAAATACCTCAAAAGAAGAAAGTAACTTGTAAAAACAAGACCCACACTCACTGAGGAGCAGTTTTCACAGCTGAGCAACCTCCATTGCCATGAGGATTACTTAGCAGGTTAGCATACCTCAGTTATTAGCACCTAATACAGTGATATTCTCACACCCTTTCTAAAATTGGGGGAATATCTAGGAATTTTCTCAAAGGGAAGTGCAAGGAGTTTAACAAGAAGCAAATACTCAAACCATTTGGTTCACAGTCCAGTTGGAATTGCAAGACTTTAGTCACACACAAAAACAGTTTCCTAAGAGTGTTTCATGAAAAAAGGTCCTGGCAGTGAGATAAACATTAGCCTCAGGGAAATTCTCTATTCATTGGGTCTGTATTACATTTATCTACCTTCCCTTCACTACTTCTCATTATTCTTAGCTTATGAATCCTTAATCTCTCCCCTTTCCCAATAGTTGGCAAAGCAGCATCTGAAGGCTGAGAGCCAGTTTGGTGTAATGATTAAGTATGTAGACTCTTATCTGGGAGAACTGGGTTTGATTCCCCACTCCTCCATTTGCAGCTGCTGGAATGGCCTTGGGTCAGCCATAGCTCTTGTAGAAGGGGCAGCTTCTGTGAGAGCTCTCAGACCCACCTACATCACAGGGTGTCTGTTGTGGGGGAGGAAGGTAAAAGAGATTGTAGGCTGTTCTGAGACTGTGAGATTCAGAGTGAAGGGTAGTATATAAATCCAGTATCTTCTTCTTCTTCTTTTAGATGGCTGGGCTTGGCCAGCAGTGCTTTGGTAAAGGATGTTGCCACTTTGCCTCTTATAACTCCTGCAACTCATTAGAACAAGAGGTTCAATGACCCTGAGCCTCCCTGCCTTCCAACAGCGAGAATGGGTGTGGCTTACTGTCCTCAGTAGGGTTGCCTGGTCTGTGTTGGAAAACACCTAGAGACTTTGGAGGTAGAGCCAGAAGAGGGCAGGGTTTGGAGAGGGGAGGGGCCTCAGCATGGTACAATGCCACAGAGTCCACCCTTTAAAGCAGCCATTTTCTCCAGGGGAGCTGATCTCTGCCAGCTGGAGATCAGTTGTAAATGCAGAAGATCTCCAGGCACCACCTGGAGGCTGGCAACCCTAGTCCTCAGGTTTCCTAAAGTGATTACTGGAGAGTGATGGAAGAAGTTTTATTATGGAGAGAGAGAGAGGCTGCCCTCTACATTCTGTTTATATCACACCTGTTGAAGGCACTAAGCTTTTGCTCAGGAAAGACATGGAAAAGTCTAACAATGTATTTTTATTGGGCCTTCTGCTGGCAAGACTATGTGGACTTTTCAGCATCAGTGAGTATTTCTTCAGGAAGAATGAGGAGATACTCAGTGAAGCTCAAAAGCTTGTGCCTTTTCTTTAACAAAAAGAAGTTTCACTAACAGATAGTCTATTTCAAACATGGCCATGCTCCAGGCTGTTACCCTTCCATGTAAGTCCTCCAAGGAATTCAGGATAGCATACATTGTTCTCCCCTTCTTCACTTTATCCTCACAACAACCTTGTAAGGTACGTTAAGCTGACACGAGACTGCAACTGGCTCCACGTCACCCGGAGAGCTTCATAGATGCATGGGGATTTGATCTCTGATCTTCCAGATCAGAATCCAAAATGGCAACCTCTACACTTGGTCATAGCAGAAGGAGAAACTGAATTGGAAAACAGTTGGAAGACATAGTAACACCATACAAAGGCTATCCTGGTAGGCTGTATGTATGATGTATTTACTACATTTGCTAGATACTTTTCAAAATTCCAAAGGTGAGAAGTAGGAAGTCTACAAGCATCAAATTACAAAGCAGTGTACCACAAATTTAAGAAAATGCACAATGAGAAAGTTCAATAATCATAAAACATGATGAATATAGCAACAATTAGAGGAAATAATTAAAAGGTAGATTCAAGTACTGACTGACTGCCAATGCTTTATTTTATGGTGCACTATTCTCAAGTTAACCACATCCATTTTGGAACCCACAAGTTAAAACAGATCCCTGGTTACTCTAAAGGAAAATAACTTTCCTGAAACAATGGTAGAATGCCAGAACAAACCTCTCAATTATGAAGAAATAAAACTGTAAAATTGGGAACAAAGGTACTGAAGACATCCTCCAAATACTTTAAATAATTAGAAGTTCCATTGGTGGTGGCTTTAAAGGAATCTTTCCTAGTGTAAATTTCTTTGTTTCGAATTGCTTCAGCTCATCTGCAGATAGTTCATTCTTTGGAGTAAATAATTTTTCAGAAGCAATATTGGTTTGGGCTACTGATGATGCAAATGCACCACTACTCCCCAAAGCATTTGTGGGCTGCCCAAACAAGGTGTTCTTCGAATCCAAAGTCGGGGTAGCAACAGCTGAATTGCTAACACCAAATACTGAAGCAGATGCATTATTTGAAGAACTTGTAGGAAGTGACTGTCCAAACCCTGAAAATCCAGAAGTTCCAAAGCCACCAGAAGTTGCAGAACTTTTAAATGAAAAGGAAGCTGCAGATGAAACAGTTTGGTACCCAAAGCCTCCTGAATGGGTAGTAGTAGATGAAAATGCTGCACCTAGTGTTGGATGATTCTGCACAACAGGAAAGCTCCCAAATGCAGGCAGGCTTCCAGATGAGATATTAGCAAGTCCTGAAGGTGATTTGAAAGAAAAGGTTTTAGCGCTGTTTTGTTCATTCACAGGAAAAGTTGATGTCCCAAAAGCTGACAACTGCTGTCCCCCAAAGGCTGACGACTGCTGTCCCCCAAAGGCTGATGACTGCTGTCCCCCAAATCCAAATGCAGGTAATGGTTGACTAACCACATTCTTGAGTTCAGATATCAATGCAGATTTAGTAGAAGCATTTATATTCTTCAACTCAAGTAGTCTACTTCTCCACTGAGTGACTAACTGCTGGACTGAGGTGACATAATTTTGAACATTACTGTTTGCACTGCAGTTGTAGTATTCAAGCTGCAGCTCTTCAGGAGAAAAGTCCAGAAAACCTGAAATATTAGGCTTGTCTTTTGATGGTGAATAGGAGGAAAACATCCACTGGCCCGAAGATTCCCAAATCTCCATGTCTTTCATTATAATTTCAAGAAGCTTCTCATCCTCATTTTTAATGCCATTGCTACTCCCACCTTCATTAGTGTTTAAGGCAGCAAACCTATTCTGGGAAAAGCTCAAGTTGGCCTGGGACCCATGGAATGCTTTTCCATGATCTCTGTTGTTGTGCCAGTTAGACGCTTTAGAAAAACTGGATGCTTGGACAATAGGGTATCTCTGATTATGGCCATCCCATCCGCCTCTTCTGCTGAAGCCGGAGCTCAGAGAAGACTGGCTGGATCCTCCAACGTGGCCCGGAGGATGCAGATTCCAGCATCGATCGCCGAAGCGGCAGGTGCCCTGCAAATAGTAGCTACAAATCTTGCCCGTGTTGGCCATGGCTCGTCCGCGAGGAACAGCATAAGTGCCTCCGTCCGCTAAAGCATCAAGACCACCAAGCGCAGCCAATCAGAGGATCTTGGGCGAGCCCATTCTTTGGGAGCTCATGTCTATGACGCAGCAACGGGTCAAGGCGGGCGGAAGGGAATCGGTAGATTCAAGTAGTCAGATGGTAAAGAAGCATCATCAACAACTCAGATGAGTAACAGCTTCATTTATATTTTGTAAGTCATCTTGGGCAGATCCATTCATCCACCCATCCATTTATTTATTTAAAAATTATATCTTGCTTTTCTGCCTTCAGTGCAGCTAACAATTTAAAATATACATGATAAAATCACATTTAAAAGACCCCCCCAACATATATCATTCAAACAAATTAAAACAGAGTTGAAATATGCACAAAGACATAAAAATAGCATTAAAACGGTGGTCAGGGTCACTGTTAGATCGGTTGGCCTCCTCTGCCGTCTCACCCAAAAACCTGGTGGAACAGCTCCATTTTACAGACCCTACGAAAGGCTAGCAAACCAGGTAGGGCCCAGATCTCCATAGGGAGCTGATCATCTTATACTACCGTATTTTTCGCTCCATAAGACGCACCTGAGCATAAGACGCACCTAGTTTTTAGAGCCGTTTGTGTGAATTTAGAGGCATTTGTGTGAATTTTTTGCAGTATTCGCTCCTTAAGACGCACACACTTTTCCCTCCACGTTTTTTTGGGGGGAAAGTGAGTCTTATGGTGCAAAAAATACTGTACTTGTTTTTTTGTGTATTTTTCAAGTTCTTGTGTATTTATGTACATTGGTGCTTTCTGGTAGCCCATTCCCAGAAGATGGCAGAAAGCCTCCAGGATCCCTGGCCAAACTGGTGTGGAGAATTGCTGCCTAACCCCAAAGCGGTGATCAGCATTTCCCTGGGTATCTAAGAAATAAGCACCTTTCCTGCCCTTCTTCTCATGATCTGCCTAAGTTCATAGACAAGTTGGTAATCATCCAGAATTGTCACTGCTAATAAAGAGTCCGAGTTGGAACAGATAGGAAAGATTTTATCTATAAAGGTTCCCTGGAGACAGCTCTGTCCACCTTCCTCCCTTAGAGGCAAGATGTTCCCTCCCATTTTCATTTTCCTTTACTGACTGAGCTGCCCAAGTAATATGTTCTCTTCTTTGCTGAAGAACTCTGGCTGCCCCATCCTGTCACAGCATGTTATTTTGGCTGTGGGCTCAGCCCAGGAACCTGAAAGAAGAGTCAGCATCGCTCTTTAACTTAAACCACTTAAATGGCAGTCAAGCATTTTAAAATTCAAAAGTAACTAAATGTTTTATTTAACTTAGAAGGGAAAGATCAGATGAATCAGAGGTGGAAAAATTCTGAAGTAAAATCCGTACATGCACAGACCCTAGTTTTTATGTTTCAGGCTAATATATTCCCCAGAGAGCACTGAGATCTAGCTCCCAAAATCTCTTAAAAATCCCTGGACCAAGGGAGGCCAAACTGAAAACAACTCGAGAGCAGGCCTTCTCAGTAACGGCTCCCCATTGGTGGAATCAATTACCAGCGGAGGTTCGAGCCCTGCGGGACTATAATCAGTTCCGCAGGGCATGTAAAACTATCCTTTCTCAAATGGCCTACAAGATTGAAACCTGAAATGACATCCAGCCATCTGATATATACTGTCTTGTATTATAGCACCTTATCTGTTGTGGTTTTAACTAATTAATTTATTTAATGTATTTTATTGTATTTTATCGTATAATGTATTTACTGTAATTCATGGCACTTTCCATGTCTGTGAGCTGCCCTGAGCCTGCCTCGGCGGGGAGGGCGGGATATAAATAAAAATTATTATTATTATTAATGAGAGTTTCTTAAGCTATTCAGTGTTACTTAAATCTTTATGTCAAGAAGCTTTTGTTCCAGTATTTTCCCAAACACTCCAGCACACTTTCTTTGAGTTTTCTCTGACTCTTTTGGTTTCCAGAAGGCTTCTACACTCTTTCCAGTACCCAACCCCCTTCTCTTGAAACAAAAATATTCGAGCTTTTAACTGACTCTTAAGGTCTCTAAAGACAGACCAGGGATCTAGGCACTCTTTAGAACTAACTCCCTGTTTGATTAGGTAGGAAAATTCTCTTCTCACTAGAAGATCTATCCCCTTTCCTTGGTCCAAATAGGAGTCTTTGTGTAACTATCCACTTGTCCTTGCCAGCTTTCCTCAATCCCCAATTCTCCAGTCTTGTGTTAAAGTGCTCTCAGTCAGGGCTGAATTACGAAACTGTCAGCACTCAATTCTTCTCAGTTAGGGCTGAAATCAGACTCCTTCCTCCTCAGCATCCAGTTCACAAGCCTTTCTCTGCTCAAGTGATGCTAATCAATCAGATTACTTGGAGCAGCCTGTCACTCAACATTCTCTGGCTCTATGAAGAATTAACCCTTCACAGTCCCTTACTCTTCTAAGCTTTAAGAAGTGCAGTCCATCACAGAGGCATAACAATTTTCAAAAAACATAAACTAATAAATGTTACATTGGAAACTCAGCAACACAGTTAAATTAGCCTTTAAAAATTCCTTCCTTCCTTCCCTCCTTTCTTCCTTCCTCCCTGTTCCCCCTCGTTCCTGACATAACTTGGAATAATCAGAGAATTACCAACGTGTCAAATAAACATTACAGCCCACAATGTGATCTGCCGTTTTCCCCCCAGACACCATCAGAATGTACCATGTGACAAAATGATAATTAAATTTCGCTCCAGATTAATATTTTTCAGAGATGAACAAGAGATAAAAAGCTTCAATTAAAGAAGCTCATTAATGGCAACTTCTCAATGAAAAGCCTTTTGTGTCCTCTATAATACAAATGCTCCCTCTTGTGGATTTCTAGTGGCAATTCAACATCTAAACTTATTTTATACACCAGGATAGTTTGGTTAATAAAAACAGCTGAATTCCACCTTATTTTATTTTTGTGGGGTTTATTCAATTTTAGGAAACGTTTAAAATTCTCTCCTAAGCTGATAACATACATAGAACATGAAGAAAAGGAAGAAATTGTAGGGAAGAATGGATAAAAGAAATGTGAAACCTACAGTGGATGAAGTTTATGGCATGAGTGAATGGAAATTGCTAAAGAACAATGAGGATCGACTCTTGAGGAAGCCTACCTATATAGGGCTGCCCTTGTGCCGAACCCGGAAGTTGCAGTTAGTACAGAATGCCGCTACCCGGCTGTTATTAGGGCTCCCAAGATGGGAGCACATTCGGCCGGGGCTTCGGGATCTGCACTGGCTGCCAATAATATACTGAGTCCGGTACAAGGTGCTGGTCATTACCTTTAAAGCCCTATATGGCCTAGGACCTGCCTACCTTAGGGACCGTCTCTCCCCACATGTTCCCCAGAGAGTACTGAGATCGGGTTCTCAAAACCTGCTTGTAATCCCCGGGCCAAAGGAGGCCCGTTTAAATCTACCAGGGATCAGGCCTTTTCGGTAACGGCGCCTTGCTGGTGGAACCAGCTGCCGGAAGAGGTGAGGGCCCTGCGGGACCTTGGGCAGTTCCGCAGGGCCTGCAAGACAGTCCTCTTCCGGCTGGCTTACAACTAACCGACACTGGGAATTTTGGATGGTGGTAGTGTGCATTCTGACAGACCGCTGGTTTTTATGTTTTATTAACTTACTGTTTTAAACTGCTGCTAATTGATGTTTTAAAGCCAAACCTATGTTAGATTTTATATGCTGTAAGCCGCCCTGAGCCACTCCAGTGGGAAGGGCGGGATACAAATCGAAATATAAATAAATAAATACCTTGTGAAACACTGCCTATAAGCTGGTGGGTGGTTTTCCTGGAGTGGCTTGTAGAGCTGAGCCTGTTTTGGGGATTCCACCATGAATTTCTAAAGTAAGAACGTCTGAATTTCAGTCTTAGAAGACATTTTAAGAATATTGTGGAATCTCTAAGGAGTTATTGCACAGAAAAGATACAGCATCCGAATAATATTATTCCCCATTCTGTTGATGCATTCCTTTGAAATTCTGTATATGGCTTGTATATCATGAACATGATTTGTATCTATTTTATATTGTGAATAGAGCACATATAGAGTTTTGTATCCATTTGTTCTTGCACAGTTGTTTTGTTCTCTGCCATTGTTCTCACTGTGTGTTCCTGGCTCCCGTGCCATTGTTTCAGATTTATGCACTTCCAGTTCTAAAGCAGCCCTGTGGCACAGAGTGGTAAGCTGCAGTACTGCAGTCCAAGCTCTCTGCTCACAACCTGAGTTTGATCCGGGCAGAAGCTGGGTTCATGTAGCTGGCTAAAGGTTGACTCAGCCTTCCATCCTTCTGAGGTTGGTAAAATGAGTACCCAGCTTGCTGGGGGGAAAGTGTAAATGACTGGGGAAGGCAATGGCAAACCACCTCATAAAAAGTCTGCCATGAAAACGTCGTGATGCGACATCACCCCAGAGTCAGAAATGACTGGTGCTTGCACAGGGGACTACCTTTACCTTTTACCTAGTTCTGCTCATGGTTTATTGGGCATCTAGTTCTGTTGACATACACTGTGCCATCCACCTTGTGTCTCAGGGAGAAAGATGGTCTACAAGTAGCATAAATGAATAAATGTCACATACCAAGCAGCTTCCTGTACCGTTTCATAAGTGAGCCCATTGGCTGTAACAGAGATGTTTACATGCACAGGATTCTGCAGAATTTTAGTCTTTATTTTATTTATGTCTTAGACTCATATCCCAGGCCTTCACCTGTTCTCCCCATCTCTATTATTACTTATTTAGGAGATTTCTATATGCTGCCATATTAAAGTCCTTCAGTGTGGCTCACAATTAAAATAATCATCAGTATTTTTAAAAGCCTATAAAACAACTCAAGGACATAAAGAACATAAAACCATCCAAAAAGCAAGCCTCAGCCAGGAAGTAGACAATAAAGCTGAAAAGATAAAACCCCTAATTAAAAGCCTAGGTTAAAAAACAACAACATTATGTTTGGTCCTGGCACCCAGAAGGCAGTCTGGTCCTCCCACCCCAAAGAGGGAACTAGCTGGGTTTTTGCAGGGAGAATGTTGTGAAGGTGAGGGGCCACCTCAGAAAATGCCCTGACTCTTCTACTCACCCGCCTTGCCTGTGAAGATGGAGAGAAGAAGAAGAAAAAGATGATGATATCGGATTTATATCCCACCCTATACTCTGAATCTCAGAGTTTCAAAGCGGTCACAACCTCCTTTATCTCCGCCCCCCCACAACAGACACCCTGTGAGATGGGTGGGGCTGAGAGGGCTCTCACAGAAGCTGCGCTTTCAAAGACAACTCCTATGAGAGCTGTGGCTGACCCAAGGCCATTCCAGCAAGTGCAAGTGGAGGAGTGGAGAATCAAACCCAGTTCTCCCAGATAACAGTCTGCACACTTAACCACTACACCAAACTGGGCTTAAAAGATAGAGGCTTGAAACAAGGCATGATCTTTACTGCTGGGCTGCATGCCATGGGAGGAGATAGTTCTTCAGGTATCCTGCCCCCAAGCTGTTTAGGACCTTAAAAGGAAGAACAAACACTTTGATTTGTGCTTGGGAACAGATGGGGAACACATCTGGAAATACAATCCATGTAACCATCCCTTGACAGCATCCTGGCTCCTGCATTTTAGAACAATTTAAGTTTCTAAACCATTTTCAAAGGTAACTGTGCATAGAGAGCATTACAGTCTAACTTGGACATGATCAGACCATTTCTCTCTATAACCAGACTATGCTCTGTGTCTCAGTGTTCTCATCATGCAGCATGGTTAGTCAAGAGCTTTGAGCAAAAGATTTGAATGGGGAAAGACTTGACATTCATGTGCTGTCTGGGAGGAATTAGGTCACTGAAAGGGAAAGACCTAAACTATTATATAATCTGACAGATGTCTTTAATTACATCAAATGAACACTCCCCCGACATCTGTAAAAGTCTGAGGTGTGGCCTACACACACAACATACAAGTGTTGAATACAAAAAATAACAACATGCTGCTAAAGTCTGATTCAGTATATCACATATAAATGTAACACCTACAAATTACCAAAAATCTTAACAACTGTACAAAATAAAAGAGCCATAATTGTACTATATGTGTGCATATCATGGTGTCTATGAATGTAGGTAGGTAGGTAGGTAGGTAGGTAGGTAGATAGATAGATAGATAGATAGATAGATAGATAGATAGATAGATAGATAGATAGATAGATAGATAGATAGATAGATAGATAGATAGATAGATAGATAGATAGATAGCCAAATACATTTTGGCAGCTAGCTTTCCTCAGTAGCATATGTTATCAAAAAAAAAGGTAAATATTGTCACAAACACACCAAAATACATAAGTAAAACCTTTGGTATAAAAGCTTCTGATCAGAACCTTCTCATTCCAAATGGGCATCAAAAGGTCCACATGGTAGTCTAAGTAAAATTGTTCAGAGCTACAAGGACAGTCAGTACTTGTGTGTTTGTATCTCACCCTCCTCATTGCAGACTTCCTGTATGAGCTGAAACACAGTAAAGCACCAAAGGAACTAGTTTTGAAATGCCTTTCACAAATCATATTTTTTACCATGAAAACTACTATCAGTGTACCTCCGCCAGTTTAAGGAAACATATTCGAGCTTAGTTTGTCTCTGGATCATGGCCATAAAACTATCTTCATTTTTTCAGAGAATTCTGGTGCTTTACATTTGATAAATTCTGTTCCCGCCCCCCATTGTGACAGTAGTTTCAGATTTCATTCAAAAGCTCTTCTTTCTCATTTGTAAGCATTTGACTTTCAGAACACTAACAGTCAATATCACCTATGTGAAGTCCACACTGGCTGCTTTGTCTATGAAAGCCCAAAAGGGGGCAGCATTGAGCTATTTGAATACTTTCACTTGAGCTTTGTTATTGGTTCCACAGGCTGCTGCATAGTATTATCTATTGGTGTGTGTCATGTACACACGTGGGTGCCTTCCTTCTGCCATGGCTTCCTGCATTTGTTTCTGTTCTTCCTCCAAAGGCTCAGAGCAACATAACTGGGTCAGGCCTATGGAACATGCTGGTGGCAGGGACAAAGTACCAATAGCATACCTGGGACAGAAAATCCCATTGGCCACGCTGTTGGACTGTAAGCGTGTGTAATGCTGTCAGGTTGCTTCCAACTTCTGACGACCCTATGAATTAATGACCTCCAAAACTTCCTATTGTTCACAGTTTGGCTGTTCAACTGCCAAATAGAGAATCAATGATCAAAAAAATGCTTTTTGGGTGGCCACAGCATGGAGCTGAAATATTTCAGTCAGCCCTCTTCCTTTTAGATGGGATTCCACCATGTGATAAAGGAAGAGAAAAAGATATTGGATTTATATCCCGCCCTGAATCTCAGAGTCTCAGAGTGGTCACAATCTCCTTTACCTCTCCCCCCCCCACACACACACACAACAGACACCCTGTGAGGTAGGTGGGGCTGAAAGAGCTCTTACAGCAGCTGCCCTTTCAAGGACAACTCCTACGAGAACTATGGCTGACCCAAGGTCATTCCAGCAGCTGCAATTGGAGGAGTGGGGAATCAAACTCAGTTCTCCCAGATAAGAGTTCACACACTTAACCACTACACCAAACTGGCTGAAGTTTAACTTAACACACTTCCGTCTTGCACAGGATGTGTAAGATTGAGCACCGATTTTTTTCATTTTTGATCGGTGTTCCTGCACATTAAAATCAAACTGCAATGGGCTATTTTGGTGCGGACATTTCAGTCCACTTTGATGTGATTTGATTCCAGAAGGTCACCATCAGGTGCTCAAATTTTTGCAATAGACCTTATTGCTGCAATACACCTTATGCGTCTTGTGCAATAGACCTTACTGTGTCTTGAGCAAGTGCAAATGCAAGAGGGGTTATCGTGAAGTTGAGGGCTACTTGCAATAACCCTCTTGTTTTCCACTTCTACAAGAGTTCTTGTGCACATGGAAATCTTCTGTGGGATCCAATTCCATCTGGGAGAAGAAGAGAGACAAGGGCTCTGGCAGTTCATGCCTTTATTGGAGAACAAACAATCGGATGTGATAGTGTCATGAGAATAGTCACTACAGTGGAAGAGCTTGATTTTGGGATATAAGCTTTCAAGAGCCCAGGTTCCCTTCATCACCTACTAGCAGTAATGGAAATCCCTGAGTCCTTATACCCCAATCAGAAGATGGAAGGTGTGTTGCAAAGAAAGCAGTCGGGATGCAGAGGTACAATGCAGACTGTAATCAGCTTGATTAGAGCAAAGGAGAAATGCTTTGGGCAGAAAATCAGCATTTGTAGTGAAATAAGAATCCGATCTCCTACAGGGTCCTCTGTTCTGTACTTAGAGGCAGCTTCGATATGAAATGGATGCCCTTCTACAGCCGATATGTCCTTCCAAGGTATACAAGATGTTTCAAAACAGTTCTTCATCAGTTATACGGCTGAAAAATGGAACCTGATTTCCACAATGCTCTAGATGCAACTCGTATGTCAAATGGAATCTTGAGGTTCTAGGCTGTAGAAATTTCTCTGGGACATCCTCTGCCTTCTCTTTGGACCATAGGAAGCCTTTTGGACACTATTATATGAAGGAGCACAGAGGAGTCTTATGCTGAATTCATGTTTACTATTGAGAAACTTTTTGAATTGTGATATTCAGGGCTTTTTTTTAGTAGGAACGCAGTTCCAGCTGCCTTGGTGTTAGGGGGTGTGGCCTAATACGCAAATGAATTTCTGCTGAGCTTTTCCTACAAGGAAGTCCTGTGCGCAACAATGGTGACATCAGGGGGTGTGTCCTAATGTGCAAATGAGTTCCTGCTGGGCTTTTTCTACAAAAACAGCCCTGATGATATTTAGTTCATACTACTTGTATCTGAATTGTGACCACCAATTCTATTTCAGTTTCTGTATTTACTGTGATTATGTTTCAGTAGACTGATGTCTACTGGTACCTGTGAATTTTTGAGATTTTTTTAATGGTCTACCCTTGCATTTCCCATATTTTCACCTTTTTGATTTTAAGCACCTGCAGCCTGGTTCCTTCTGAGAACAACTGGAGGCTGCCTTTTGTTTAGCGTCTGCTGGTTCCAAAAAGGATCCCAGTGCCTAACAAACTTAAACCCTTTCTCCCTAGACCATCGTCTCATCCAAACATTGAGACTCCTAATTAGTGCCTGCGCATGGAACAGGCAGCACTTCTCAGGAGGCCACCTTGGAAGTCCTGGCCGTGAGTCTCCTGCCTAGCAGCCTAAAGTTTTCCTCCAGGACCACACAACTACATTTCTCTGCATTGCTGGTGCCAACATGTACTATAACCACTGGCTCCTCCCAGCACCGTCTATCAGCCTATTTAGACAACAAGCAATGTCTGCTACCTTCACACCAGGCAGGTGAGTTACCATGCGGTCAGCATGTAGGTTCGCGACCCCTCTATCTACAGTCCAGGGGTGTCAAACATGTGGTCCGGGGGCCGAATCAGGACCCCAAAGGGCTCCTCTCAGGCCCCTGAGCAACTGGCTGTCGTCTGCTTCCTTCTCCCTATCTCTTGCTTCCTGCTGCATAATAGCTTGCTTTGCAAGGCTTGCTCAATTGCACAGCAGAGCCACTGAGCCAAGCCTTTCTTCCTTCTATTGGCTGAGGCTCCTCTCCCCCCCCCCCGTCCCCTGGAGAAGGAAGGAAAGAGCCAAAGCTTCCTTTGGCCAGTTCCTTGGATCCCATGGGAGAAATACAATGAAAGCACCTTTAAAACTAACGAGTGCTAACGTTCTAAGCATGTTTTAAGTTTTAAAAAATATATATATTTAATTTGTTTGTGTCCTTTATAAAGTTTATATCTCTGCTGCCTAATCTTAAATAGGTACACCCATGGCCTAGCCCAACATGGCTCGGCCCAACCTGACAAGGCTCAGCCCAACAAGGTCTCATTTATGCCAGATCTGGCCCTCATAACAAATGAGTTCAACACCCCTGATCTACACGCTTAAGGATGGCCTCACCAGCTGCCAAGAGCCCCCTACCCTCAGTCCAGGCACAGTTCCTTGGTGTGAAGGGGTACCTGTAGAAGGGATCCCTTCTGAGGAAACATTCCCCCTTTCTCCAGCATGAGGCCTTGTTTCCCCTTGACCCTCATGCTCCCTGACAGTGGTGGGGCTGCCATTCTTGGAATGGGACACATCCCAGAAAGTCCTATCTGTGTGCCTAACTTGCTATCTCGGCTTCTCTGGGTCAGACATTATAGCCTTGAGGGTGCAAACTTGCACCCATCACTTCTGTCCAGCTGGCAGATAGCCATACACAGGGCTTTCTTTAAGCAGGAACACATCAGGGCTGTGGCCTAATATGCAAATGAGTCCCTGCTAGGCTTTTTCTACAAAAAGCCCTGTGTGAAACAATGGTTATGGCAGGGGGTGTGACCTAATATGTAAATAGGTTTGGGGAGGGACAATGGCTCAGTGATAGAGCATCTGCTTGGTAAGCAGAAGGTCCCAAGTTCAATCCCTAGCATCTCCAACTAAAAAGGGTCCAGGCAAATAGGTGTGAAAAACCTCAGCTTGAGACTCTGGAGAGCTGCTACCAGTCTGAGTAGACAATACTGACTTTGATGGACCGAGGATCTGATTCAGCATAAGGCAGCTTCATATGTTCAATTATTCCTGCTGAACTTTTTCTACAGAAAAAAGCCCTGTTCATATATGTTGCACTCAGTGCAATACACTGGATAGCCTCCAACCACCTGCTGGCATTCTATTTCCATAATTGTTTCCCAGCCCAGTAGCTAGAGGCTGCAGGGAGAAGGGACTAGAAAGGGGAGGGGCCCTTTAAATTATGCAGGAGGCTAGTGACTGCTCCTGCTGCCCCTCCTGCATGATAGAGCCCACTGATTTGTGGATTTTTTAAATGGCATGGGAGAAGCATGGCTGGAATGGGAGGTGAAGCAAGCCCCCCCCCCCAAAAAAAATCCCTGTCAGAGAGCCAGGCCCCGTGGACCTCTGGTTAGCTACAGGACTGTTGCTTCCCCTCCCCCTTTTATACAGTTCCTGTTTATGTAGATCTGTTTTGTGGAAAGTATGGTTTTCCTTTTAAGGATGTGGAAAGACTAGTGCCCTGGGCTTCCTCATCCTTGAACCTTGAACTTGAACGTTTGCTGAATTCACCTGTTCTCTCCTGTCTGAAATATTATTACATGTCTGTAAAATACTGAAATCTAATATCTAGCATAGGTACTGAATATTTAGCAAACGTTTATTTAGAGGAGATCAGCACTTGCCATGAGGAATTTGCAGGAAGGAACTCCATATCCAGTGCCTACTGTTGAGCTGAAGTTTTAGATATTCTTTTTGACGGCAACTTCTGGAAGCAAACATTTACCAAATGAGAGAGCAATAAGGCTGAAACCAATATGGAGAAAAGATCATTTTGTCCATTATAAAACAGGGAAAAGGTAACCTGAGTAGTAGGCATTGCTAGTTCTCATTAGATGACCTAGAGCTGGATGACAGCCATCTATGTTGGTCATGCAAATGGACATTGATTTTTCAATAAACGGATCTCAAAGCCAGCATCATACCCAGGAGACCTTCTCTGAAGAGGAATGCTTTCTCACTAGGGCCTGGCAATTGCTGTCTTACATTACAAGAACCTCAGCCCAAAACACAAAGGGAACCATGTGCTTTTGGGGGCTGCAGTCCCTTATCTATATTGACACCCTTGGCCTGATTAAGCACATAAAAGCTTCAGGTGGATAGCCATGTTGGTCTGAAGCAGCAGTGGCACCTTTAAGACCAGCGAAGTTTTATTCTGGGTATAAGTTAGTATAATATTAGAGCCCTGTGGTGCAGAGTGGTGAAGCTGCAGTACTGCAGTCCTAAGCTCTGCTCACGAGTCGACCTGAGTTTGATCCCAGCAGAAGCTGGGTTCAGGTAACCAGCTTAAGGTTCTCAGCCTTCCATCCTTCCAAGGTCGGTAAAATGAGTACCCAGCTTGCTGGGGGGCGGGGAGTACAGGTGACTGGGGAAGGCAATGGCAAACCACCCCGTTAAAAAAAGTCTACTGTGAAAATGTTGTGATGCAACGTCACCTCAGAGTCAGAAACAACTGGTGCTTGCACAGGGGACTACCTTTACCTTTTTATAAGTTTGCACATGAAAGCTTTGCTCTTCATTAGAGCTTGACTAGCATGCTCTGAATGGCAACTCTTGAGTTGTGGTTTGGTATTATAATTATTACGTATAAACAAGGGAAAGATTGAACTCTCCGGGATGAGGGATCTTATTTTCTCTGCTGGTTTTTCTCCTCATACTATCTGTAATGTACTGAGTTGCGAGACGGGTTGAAGGCAACATGCTTTATTCCGTGGAACATTACAAGAGCGAGAACACGCGGGCTGGACCCCGCTTATATACATTGCCCGGAACTGCCCCCCAGTCTGACCAGTCCAATCCTGGTCAGTCAAACTTCCCACCACAGATCTTGATGGGCGGGGCGTCTGGCGAGCTACATCCGGGGACCCGTGGGGTCGCCTCTGTAGCGATCGCAATGCGGTACATCCGCTTATGTTTCAAGACATAACACTATCTTTCCCATCCTTTCTTCCCTCCACCTTGCACTCTCTGTGGTTTATCCCATTTCCCTGCTTCCTTCCTTTCGACTTTGCTATCTCACTTTTATCTGTCAAGCAGTTCTGCTCTAGTCATTTGTTCCCCTCACAGCTTTTTCCCTTTCACTGCTTCTTCCCTTCCCTTCAGCCACTATTTCTTCTCCCATTTCTCCTTCTTTGTGTACTCCCTTCCTCTACTTAACCCCTATCTATCTTGACTTTTCTGCCTGCCAACAACTCCTTCTACCTCCTACTCATCCCCAGTTTGTGAAGTGAAACTGCAGCAGCTATTTTGGATTATCTACCCCCTACTCACCTCCAGTTTGTGAAGTGAAACTGCAGCAGCAATTTTGGATTATCTAGACATCCAGAGTTACCTAAGCAATTCAAAATGTCTGCCAATATTGCATGAGGAAATTTTGTGAAATAATGGAATTTAACTGTTTTTGTTTTCTTTTACCCCTTTCAATTATCAAAATCAGTCTCTATGCCAAAGCAGATGCTTAAAGGGGTTTCTCCACTTGTGTGAAACTAGAACCCATAAGTTCTAGGGAAAAAGGGATTGTTTGTGTCTGTTGTATACATAGCTTCCAGCTGGCTGCAATAGTTCTCCTAGGAGAAAGGGAAAGAATGGAAGGGAGATACAGCAAGTAAATTTATTTTCCTTTCTACGATACAAAATGGGAGGAAGAGAAGTAACTGGCTTAGTCAAGACTGGACATTTCAATGGCAACAATGCAAGATCAGTTTACTTCTAGCACTTCTATAAAACCATTCACACTGGTACTATCCTAATGTTCACTTGGATTACTTTAAGATAATGCCTGATTAAACTTATATTTAACTATGTTCCTCTCATGTGGCTAGTCCACAGAAGCTAAGCCAGCGAGAATATACAGGTGAGGGATTGCCCCCAAAGGCACCTAAAGGTGTGGTGGAAAACATGGGGAAGGTTTGGGGAGATAGGAGGGAAAAAGTTTCTAGTCCAGTGGGGGAATACTATGGGGGAAGACTTGTAAGGCTGACCAGCCAAAATAGGGGACAAATTAAACTGAGACTGGGGGAACTGATAATAATAATAATAATAATAATAATAATAATAATAATAATAATAATAATAATAATAATAATAATAATAATTAAAAAAATATTTATATCCCGCCCTCCCCGCCTAGGCAGGCTCAGGGCGGCTAACAACAGTTCAATAAAATTATACAATATAGAATATACAATATTAGGTGATTTAAAACAACATTGAAATTATACATTAATTTAAAACAACAATCTAAAACCAGTTCGAATGTCTGGGTCATTCCATAGTTTAAACGGCGGTGATCTTCCTGATGTTATTCTGTACACTTGTATTATGGCAGGGGTCACTAGATAAATCATTGGTGGATTAAACAGCCATCCTATCAACGTCTACAAAAGCCTGCTTGAAAAGGATGGTCTTACAGGCCCTGCGGAATTGGTCCAAATTCCGCAGGGCCCGTACCTCCTCCGGAAGTTGATTCCAAAGGCATGGGGCTATAACAGAGAAGGCCCGTGCCTGTGTTCTCTGTAATTTTGCCTCCCTTGGCCCAGGGATAGTCAGCGTGTTCTTCCCTGCTGACCTCAGTGCTCTTTGGGGCTCATATGGGGAGAGACGGTCCCTCAGGTAGGCAGGTCCTCGGCCATATAGGGCTTTAAAGGTGATAACCAGCACTTTGTATCGGACCCGGTATGTAACTGGCAGCCAGTGCAGTTCATGCAGCCCCGGCTGTATATGCTCCCATTTCGGGAGTCCTAATAACAGCCTGGCCGCTGCGTTCTGCACTAGCTGCAGCTTCCGGGTTCGACACAAAGGCAGCCCCATGTAGAGGGCATTGCAGTAGTCTAAATAGATAAACAGTAGATAAAAAGACATGGACGGCTAATTCAGGAAGATAAACCAGAGAGAGAGCGAGAGAGAATCCTCCGCTTGTCTTGATGAGGAAGTCCATTGACTTCAGTGTCAGTAATGATGGAAGAACAGTTGAGAATAGAACCAACTACCAGATGGAGGGGGTCAGGTTCTTCAGCAGTGGAAAAATGTTCCATAATAGAAGCAACTACAAGACTGATGGGCTTAAGATGCCCTTCTATATTTACCTGGGCATGAACAGGAAGCAGTACTATTGGCAGAATTTGGTGCAGAACTAGGATCTACAATAACTTTGGGCAAAAATTTCAGGTTCCAGCTGCATGTTGGTGGATTTTGGGTGGCATTGTGTTTGGTGCAAGGATCTGAGCTGCTATGACACAGTTCAACTTGGTAGAGTGGTAGCAGAGAGAAGTACCTAGTCACAGGGGGTGGGGATTTGTAGGATGAACTCCTTTGCATATTAGGCCACACACCCCTGATGTAATCAATCATCCAAGAGCTTACAGTAGGCCCTGTAAGAAGAGCCCTGTAAGTTCTTGGAGGATTGGCTACATCAGGGGTGGGTGGCCTAATTTGCAAAGGAGTTCCTGCTACAAAAAAAAAAAACACTGCCTAGGTAATATATTTGGAGAGGGGCATGTGTCTAGTTGCAGGTGATTTATCTGCAAACCTGTGGGCTCCCTGTCTGTCTCTGGCCCCATTGTGTGGATTTTTCTACCTGCATTCTGGAAACAAGTTCAGAAATTTCTCTCCCCCCCCCCCAAAAAAAACTAGAACTTGGGGGCATCCAATGAAACCTATGTGCAGTAGGTTCAGGGCGGTGAAAAAGAAATATTACTTACACAGAGAGTAATTAAAATGTGGAATTATTAGAGGATGTAGTGATGGCCATGGGAATAAACAGCTTTAAAAGGGTATTAGATAGATTCATGAAGGATAATTCTATCAGTGGCTACTAGCCATGGTGACTGAGGGGAACCTCTGCATTCAGTGGCCCTAGTCCTCTAAATCCCAGAGCCAGGAGGCAACATCAAGGGAAGGCCTCAGCCTCTACACCTTCTTGTTGGCTCTCCAGAGGAACGCGTTGACCACTGTGTGAGACAGGATGCTTGACTAGATGGACCATTGGTCTGATCCAGCAGAACTCTTCCTATGTTCTTAATTAAAAATACCAAGTGCTTTAGATCAGTCACACCTTAAATGGGATTACTCACGGCAGCTATCAAATTAATAGTTACATGTTTCTAAATTCCAGAAAACCAGTGGACATTGAAAGGTGTCACTGTTTGATGGTGGAAAGTGCTGTCAAGTCACAGCTGACCCCCACAGGGTTTTCAAGGCAAGAGATGTTCAGAGGTAGTTTGCCATTGCCTGCCTCCACATCATGATCCTGCTATTCCTTGGGAGTCTCTCATCCAAATACTTGCCAGGACTGACCCTTCTTAGCTTCTAAGGTGTGACGAGATCATACCAGCCTGGGCTATCCAAGTTAGGGTGTCACTTGGGTTAACATTTCCTTATTATCATGGTTTTTAGTTGACTGCACACACTTGATCTTAGCTAAAAGGCCGAGAAGTGGACTGCTTTATGCAATTTTGTAAGTTTTTGCCTATTATGAGTTGTTTAAATAACATGGTTGTTGCTTGCCTGGTGAGTTTAGCAGAATGCTGCCGCTGTATAAATATTGTGATTTGGGGACTGTTAAATGCCTTCCCCATACACAATTTATCCTACCTTTTTGAAGTCGAAGGTATAAAAAAACTGTTGTGCCTTATGCAAACAAGGGCAAAAGAGATAACTGGAATCATATTTAGTCAGACCCCAAAGGGACACATTCTCATCTAGCCAGAGACCTACATAGCGCATGATTGTATGAGAATTTAACATCTTCTTCCTACTGCATTAGCATAGGACTAAAACAACAACAACACACACGCATACATGTCTGGAAAGTCTTTTCAGGAATTGCACAGACTACAGGAGGGATTTGTTGTAAAATCTCTTTCTTCAGAAGTTTCCAAGAAAATGTTGACATGCCTTTGAAGTCCAGGATAGACCTAGGTCTAGTGTACATTGTTTGAACGATGATTGATTTTTTTCCTATGCATTTATGCTCTGCCAGAAAACAGCAAGCATGTGTTCTTGCTGCTTCAGGAGCTGAACTGTATCAATTTTTGATTTTGGTAAGGCATAGGGTAAATTCCAGTCCTAGGGAACGCTTGTCTTTCTTTTACATTTGCTTCTTTACCTTATTTTAATGTATCAGCATCGCACAGATTCTTAGCCACAACAAAAACATGAAATAAAATAGATCTTACTGCCTTCCCAAATCCTAGATAAACAGAAAAATCATTACTAAAAAGATATAAGTAGGCACTGACTAAAAAGCTAGAAGGAGTCCTAGAGTCAGGGTGCCACCACTTTAAAGACACTTCAACTGATTTCCCACTAGTGTTGCTCCACCCCCCAAGCTTCTGTTTTCCTTGGAGCAAGCGATAGATTTCCCATAGGTGGCTCCACGGGTGCATTCCGAGCTGCAGCAACCTCCCATAATGCATGCAGCGAAGCAATCCTGAAAATACAGCATCTAAAGATAGCTCAGGGAACTGGAGGTTGCTGCGGCTCAAAATGTACCCACAGAGCACCTGATGGGAAATTGATCACTTGAGCCAGGGCGAAACATAAGACTTAGGGCAGAGCAACACTCGTGGGAAATAGGTCTTTCTCTGATTATCACTCACTTCATCTCACCTCTGAAGGTAGGGATCCATTGAGTGCATCTTCCTCAGAAGACCTTTATTGGGAGGAAAACAGATCTAGCAGTATTATATAAGACTGTACACATTTGCATGACAGAGGAGGGATTGTGTCTGCGCATGCCCAGTGGTCCAACCCCACCTCCTACACTCAACCATCATAATGTCTCAGAAAGGTAACATGTTAGGGTTGCCAAGTCCAATTCAAGAAATATCTGGGGACTTTGGGGGTGGAGTCAGGAGACATTGGGGGTGGAGCCATGAACAAGGGTGTGACAAGCATAATTGAACTCCAAGGAAGTTCTGGCCATCACATTTAAAGGGACAGCACACCTTTTCAAATGCCTTCCTTCCATAGGAAATAATGAAGGATAGAGGCACCTTCTTTTGGACCACATAAAATCAGACCCCCTGGTCCACCTGTTTCAAAACTTGGGGGGTATTTTGGGGAGAGGCACTAGATGCTATACTGAAAATTTGGTGCCTCTACCTCAAAAAACAGCCCCCCCCCCCAGAGCCCTCAATACCCGTGGATCAATTCCCCATTATTTCCTATGGGAATCGTTCTCCATAGGGAATAATGGAGTGTCCAGTAGACATTTCCCTCCCCCCACGCTTTCTAACATGGGGGGAGGGCCTCCAAACCAGGGAATCCCCTGCCCCTCCCCTTCTCACACACACAAACACTTACTGGGTCTGGTTCCTGCACAACTTTACTTGCTCTGAAAACAAAAGCAAAACAAAGGGAGGGGCTGTTCTCTGACGAAACTGTTACTGACCCTTTCCCATGAAGTGCTTCCTGTTTCCTGCTTCCTGCTCAGTTTTAAAGGCACACATTTTAAAAACGGACCTGTTTGCAGGTTTCCAAACCTGCCGGAGCTCTAAAGGTACATGGTGACTATGGGGGCAGGGCTTCCCCCGCTGGCCAGCTGGGGAAACAGCTGTAAAAACAGGGGATCCCCAGCTGGAACCTGGGGATTGGGAAGCCTACAACATGTGCACACACACTTTACTTCTGCAGGGTTCCTGATTGTTCAGGGGAAACAGTCATATCAATTCCACACTTGGGAGTTAACTTTATGAAATGCTGGGAGCTCCCCATCTTTGTACACATGCAATTTCACACTGGAACAATATTTGTGCAATATTTGTACTTGGGAAGAGGGCAGGAGAAAGGCCAAAAATACCCTCCATTTGTGTAATATGCAAATAAGTTCCTGCTGGGCTTTTTTCTACAAAAAAGCCCTCCTGCTAAGGGTTTCCAAACATGGGACTCCCAACCAATCATGTAGTTAGGTCCTACATGGAGGGGCCAATGGGAGCAAATTCACTATCTTCCTACACACACGGACTGTACATATTTCATAATGTACAGTCAGAATATATGCAAGATTCTGAAAGCTATGGGCAACTGTTGTTCTTGTGGGCTGCCTGATGTCAAATGGCATCCCAAATGTATCCTCATTCATTATAACTAACATTAGAACACATCCATCACACCCACACCTGATTTTAAAACATGCGACTATGAAATTACCACATCCCCTCAGTCTCATTCAAGGCCACACAATGACCCTCAATTAGTTTTCCAGGGTAGCAATTTAGTACCAGCTTCCTGTTGGGGCGTCTTGTCAGGATAAATTAAAGAGGTTGCACTTGTTTGGCTGTTGTGTACCAAACAGATAAAGACCGAACAAGACTTTTATCTTGTTTAGATCAATTAACTATGAGTGTGTACAGATGTATGTTTTTAAAAGAGCCGGCATGATTTTTATGCCCTTAGGGGTGAGTCTGGCTTCCTTCTGCCTTTGGTGTTCAAAAGACATAGACTTGCCTCTACAACAAACAGTAGTTTCTTTGCCTACTTGGCTTCTCTCCCAATGCTACTGGTAGATTCTCTTATCTTTTCTTTCTTTGTTTAGAACAGTGTTCATAGGATTACACATTTAAGCAAACATCTAATATGTTTTTTTTAATTGATTTGAAAAACTGCTCTGGGGAAAGGGGAGAAATGCTTCATGACATCACAGATGTCCAGCCAATCGATACTCTGTATATCCCTTCTGCTTCAATATCAGCAGAATCCATTTCCTTGATCTTGATCCTTGAGAGAAGGTCCTATGTTTAACAACAGTGTGATGAGGTAGCTTTCCAGAGCAGAGAAGTTCCTGATTTGATGTACAAAGAGTCTATCTAGGGTTGCCAATTCCAATTGGTGGCAGGGGATCCCTCAGTTTGGAGGCCCTCCCCACTTCAGGTTATCAGAAAGTAGGGTGGGAAATGGAAATGTGTGCCAGGCACTCCATTATTCCCTACAGACCAGTCTCCATAGGGTGTAATGGACAATCAATCTGTGGGTATCTGGGACTCTGGAGGGGCTTGTTTTTTGAGGTAGAGGCACCAAATTTGCAGCATAACATCTCCTGCCTCTCCTTAAAAAACCCTCCACATTTCAACAAGATTGGGCAATGGAGTCCAATTCTATGAGCCCCTAAAGAATGTGCCCACATCCTCCATTATTTCCAATGGAAGGAAGGCATTTAAAAGGAGTGTGGTCCCTTTAAATGTGATTGCCAGAACTTCCTTTGGCATTCAGCCATGCTTGTCACAACCTTGCTCCTGGCTCCACCCCCAGATTCTTCTGGCTCCACCCCCCAAAGTTTCCAGATATTCCCTGAGTCAGGCCTGGCAACCCTAGTCTGCTAAGATGATGTTCCTAGGATGAACTCATATTGTTGTCTTCTTTAGAGCCCATTTAAACATTTGAACCTCTACCCGGCATTCTATTGAAAGCGAACATCCATGGCACATGTGTGGTACCGATGAACCCATGCAGTTTTTGCACACCAATATGGCCACTGTTTGGGATATACAGTACTGGTCTACAGTTACAGTGTGGGTATGAGCAATGTGGGGTAAGAGTCTTTTAAACATTACTCCTGCCACATAGGTTGCCAGTACAAGTAACACATGTTTCATCTGCTACAGTATACACAGTCTAACCTTAAACATGCTTATTCAAAAGTTCTGCTTTGTTTGGTGAGACTTTGGGCGATTTCCCACACAGCTTACCGAGGAGCGAAGTCCCTCCTCACCGCGCAGCGTCTGCTCGGATTTCCCACCAACTGCTCCGCGGATTCAAGAAGTGCCGCACCTTTTGCGTTGCTAACGTAAACTAGGGTTTTAGCGATTTCCATTTGAGATGCATAAGGTGCGGCACTTCTTGAATCCGCGGAGCAGTTGGTGGGAAATCTGAGCAGACGCTGCGCGGTGAGGAGGGACTTTGCTCCTCGGTAAGCTGTGTGGGAAATCGCCCTTTATTTCAACAAACTTTGCAGTGAATGGGAGTCTCAAACCAGGCTCTGTGGTGACAGAAAGGGCTATCAAGTCCAGGCAAGAGAGAAACAGAGGTGGTTTGCCATTGTAGGTCTCTGCACAGTGACCCTGGACTTCCTTGGTGGTTTCCCATCCAAGTATTAACCAGGACCAACGCTGCTTAGATTCCAAGATCTGACAAAATAGGGCTAGTCTGGGCCATCTAGGTCATGGCCAGGCTCCGTAGGGTTTATCAATTCTAAATACAATAGTATTGTACATCAATCAAAACTAAAATTCTGGGGGGAAAGGACATTAGAAAAAAGATTTCATCTTACCCTTTTAGAAAAACCTAACATGCAGAATTTCCTCAGGTTCCTCAGAGGCTTACAATGGTGAATGTTTATAACAATAATTAATACAATATATTAATTCTCCTGTTGACTGTTTTGTTTGCTTTTCAACAGAGGCCAAGAAAAAGCTTTTAATATTAGGGAAATATCTCTCCCCCCCTCCAGCTTTAGACGCCTGAGCCACACAGACTAAAGTCACTGAATAATTTATACTCTCAGACAATTCCGGCATTTCCTCTGGGCTTGTAGTGGAATGACAGTCACCAGGTGAAAAGCCAATAATTTTGGCCACAGAAATTTGTGCATATCTTTAATATTTATCTAACTTTGATTCCTCCCCCCCCCCCCTTGGCAGTTGGCAGAATGGTAGAATATCGCTGTGTCTGCGCAGACTCCATCACTGACAAACTCCCCCCTCCCCACAAAGCATCTTAAACTTCTTGCCATCTACATTATAATTCCTGCAACAGGTGGCTAGAAACCAGTGGTCCTGATCTCATCACATCTTGGAAGCTAAACAGGGATGGCCCTGGTTAGTATTTGGATGGGGAGACCACCAAAAAGTCCAGGGTCATGATGCAGAGGCAGGCAATAGCAAACCACCTCTGAATGTCTCTTATCTTGAAACCCCAGGGGATCACCATAAGTCAGCTGTGACTTGACAGGAAAAAAAAACACACAGGGGGATCATCATAATCTTAAAATATTCAGACTTGGGCGCAATCTGCCATTCTTTTGATGCAAAAAGGATGAAGAATCCATTTTGACACACACACTTACACCCTATAATATAGTGAGTTCTATGCAATGATGAGGCGAGGTGGTAGTGAACATAGCTCTTTTATTGAATACAGCATAGTATAGTGTTGCCTCAAAAGACTGAAGACTGCGCCAACAGGGCCAACTATATATACAAACAAAGTTCCCATGCTAGCATGCTATTGGACCATTAAACCAGCAGGGGGCTTGTGATTGGAGCAGGGCAGCAGGAATTTGAATCCTACTGCCTATTGCTCCTGAGTCCCCAAGCTCGGTCCTACTGGCTCCAATGAGCCAGGCAAGAATTCCATATACTAGATATAATTCCAGCCACATATATAACACACCCTAAGCTTTGAATGGGTTTTTAGCCTGGCTGCTACTACTTCTCCAGCTGCCCTCAATGAGGACAAGACATTAGTAACATTCCCTCTAAGCTGAGTTAGTGTGAGCTAGCTCAGTTTTTTAGCCTCCAGCTCACACATTTTTGTCTTAGCTCAGAAAAAACGGTCCCAGAGCAATCTAATTCATGCAGTAGCTCACAAGTTTAATGCCAGTAGCTCATGAAGTAGAATTTTTGCTCACAAGACTCCACAGCTTAAAGGGAGTATTGGTCATTAGTCATTGATTTCTCATGACACATAAGGAGTCCTCCTCAAGCACTCCTACTGTGACTAGGGTCAGCAGCTCTCAGCTGGGAAGTACCTGGAGATTTGGGGGGTGGAACCTGAGGAGGCCAGAGCTTGGGATGGAGAGGGGACTCCAGTGGGTTATAATGCCATAGAATCCACCTTTCAAAGTAGCCATTTTCTCCAGGGGAACTGATCTCTGTAGTCTGGAGATAAATTGTAATAGCAGGAGATATCCAGCCATCACCTGGAGTTTAAAGACAACAAAACCGAAGTTATAGTGACCAAATAACTAAGAATGGATTGAAACAAAAGGCTCTAGGCCTTTTGGAGTTTAGTGCCATTTTGAAATCTTACTGGAGACTTTCTGTCCAATTTGTCCATTGGGAATTCTATGTGCAGTCTTTGGACGCACTGAAAAATAATCTTGTGGGTTTTGCAGCTTTTTGCAACTTATTGATGCACTTTGATATTTTTTCTGAGCTTTTGCCTTTGGTTGAGATATGTGATTGGAGCACTCTATGCTAGTAGAGGATTCAAAACAGGAATAATCAAGTCAACCTCCTGTTCATTGGGACTCCTTTGATGGAACTGTGAAACTTTTGGGGAATTGTTATTGCTATTTAGTCTTCTATTGAACATATTTGTATGATTTTATTTCAATACATTCTTAGTCATTCGGTCACTATAACTTTGGTTGTGTTGTCTTTATCCTACAAGTGACCTCTTTCCCTTTACCATCACCTGGAGGTTGGCAACCCTAACTGTGACCCAGAATACCAGCTGAGAATTACTTCTCTACAGTGATGCCCTTCTTGTTAAAACAAACAAACAAACCACATCTAATGCCTTTGTGAGGTTTTTGACCACTAAGGTTGACCATATTTTATTGGATTTTCTTCATAATTGCATTGATTTTTAAAATCAAGATCGTAGTACAGAAGGGGGAGGAATATGCCTGTTAAAAAATAAAAACTCAGAAGATCTCAAATGGTGCCAAGGTTGCCTAATGCCGATTAGCAATGCCCATTAAGCAATCATTTATGGATTTGCCGTGAGTGTTCATAGATACTAATGGGTTTTAAAATTCCTCAGGAATCCTCAAAGGTCAAAGGAAGAAAATGAAGTATGAAGTGATAAAAAATAGATTAGGTGACTAATGGACAGGTTGTATATAGAACGTTTCCAGCATGAAACTCTACATTTTTGCCATGCAGGATTCAGCAACAGGACATCTCGGGAGCCCTTTTGCCCATGAAAACAGGACATCTGGATTTGCAAAGATATTGCTTAGAAGTGCCAGCTTTATCTTATCACTCACAGATCGGCATCATCTATATATCTATATCCAAGACATTCGTCTACTGTCAGTTCAAACTTAAAGGCTTTTAAAAAAAACACCATGAACTTGCCATGAACCATCAGTTGATGGGCTTCAGCAGAATTCTGTTGAGGCAGGAGCTTTAAATAGGAAGGATAGTTATTCATATCCCTTAAAATCTGTCAATTTAATATAGAGTCTCAAAGCCTAGCTATAACAAATAGGTTCTCCAGTGGCCTGGAAAGCTACTCAGATGTACGTGAGTACAGCAGTGGCAGAGCATCTGCTTTGCATGCAGAAGGTCCCAGGTCCAATCCTTGGCATCTCCAGTTGAAAGGACCAGTCAGGAGATGATGGGGAAAACCTTTGTTTGAAAGCCTGGACAGCTGCTGCCAGACTGAGTGGACAATACTGACCTTGCTGGACCAAGGGTCTGATTCCGTACAAGGCAGCTTCTCATATTCATGTGTTTATATGTTCAGGCTATTGTTGATCTTTTCTTCTTCAAGAACTGCTCTAGTATATAAATGTAGTAAGTTGACTGTGTGCGCTTCCATTAGGTCTGGATTGTTATTGGTTGCTTTCCCTTTAGTGTTAAAATAATCTCTTCGGTGACTGTGTAAAAGAGATGGGGCTAGAGATTCAGGGTTTTTTAGCCTTGTTCAAAGCATTCCCCTGAATAAAAGTGCCTTAATGCTGACTCCTGGTCTGAATCTTGTCTCTTAGCTGAGAAAGCGAGATGGTGACAATAATACTTAGTATGGGATATTGGAGAGCACTGGATTCAAGAACAAGAATTGGAGAGGACTGGATTCAAATCCCCACTCAGCCTTGAAGCTCCAAACCCATCACTCTCCCTCAGCCTAACTGATCTCACAGGCTTGCTGTGGTGATAAAATGAAGGAAGGAAGAACCACATACACTGTCTTAGGTTTCCTAGTGGAATGGTGAGTGTGGGCATTGGTGCCGCAGCCCAACACACCTACAGGGTGTTCAGCAGACTGTGGGGTGGTTGGGACGCCATGCTGGCCTTTGCCCATCAAAAAAGCTTCCAACACTCAGGGATCGGCCAACAGTCCTGCCCTGAGCACAAAGCATTCTTGTCCCCCAGAGCTGAGGGCATTCCATCTCTCATGCCAGATGAACCTTCCTCTGCCTACCTCTCCAGCATCTTCCCCAAGCTTCACCTCACCAAAGCATTTAAAGCTCTCCCCAGAAGCCAAAGCCACTCCAGGAGCTCAGTCCTACACTCTTTCTTTCTGTCACCAGGCTATGGGCAGCCACCCTCAACCCACTTCATGTATTTCTAGCCAGACCATGTCCACCAGCTTGCTCAGGGGCCCCACTTCCTCACCTGCCTTCAGGGATGGCTCACTGTCATCTCCATGCCAGTAGTGCCACTCTCCACTCCCAACCCCCTTCCTCCTACTCCAGTCTGACTTCTGGCCAAGAGAAGGGAGCCAGCATCTCTTCCCAGCTAAGTTAAAAATGTGCTAAAATATGTCTGAAGACACTCTAAACTATATAGTGCTTACTTCTTTCAATGGTTCTATGTGCACAAAAGTAGCCTTGAAACTCAACATAAAAAAACCTAAGTTCATGGCATCTGGCCCCATCACACCTTGGCAAATAGAAGGGAAAGACATGGAAGTAGTGACAGACTTCACATTTCTGGGATCCAAGATCACTGCAGATGGTGACTGTAGCCATAAAATTAAAAGACTTTTGCTCCTTGGGAGGACAGCTATGGCAAACCTGGGCAGTATAATAAAACGTAGAGACATCACCCTGCCAACAAAAGTCCGTATAATTAAAGTGATGGTATTCCCAGTAGTAATGTATGGCTGTGAGAGCTGGACCATAAGGAACGCCGAGTGCAGAAGAATAGATGCTTTTGAGATGTGGTGCTGGAGAAGATTCTTGATTGTCCCTTGGACTGCAAGAAGATCAAATCAGTCAGTCCTAAGGGAAATCAACCCAGACTGTTCCCTGGAAGGTCAGATGCTGAAGCTGAAGCTCAAATACTTTGGCCACGTAATGAGAAGAGAGCACTCCCTGGAAAAGATCCTGATGCTAGGAAAGACAGAAGGAAAAGAAGAAGGGAATGGCAAAAGATGAGATGGCTGGACAGTGTTACTGATGTAACAAACACAAATTTGAGCAGACTTTGGAGGATGGTGGAAGACAGGAGGGCTTGGGTGACTTTGTCCATGGGGTCACAAAGAGTCGGACTCGAATGAGCAACTGAACAAAAAAATGTGCTAACAAATGCAAATCAAAAAATTGCAAAAGGAAGAATTCAACAATGGAAACGCTACACAGAGGCTTGTTGTTGGGGTTTTTTTCCAAGGGAGAAGGCTGGGAGACCATATGCCTTCCCTGCTTTAATACCCTCCCTTCATCTTCTGAAACTGTTAGCCTTTTATAAGCAATGCTGTAAACCTCCACACCCAAATCCAGGTGGTTTCCATTTACGATTGCAAAGCCATACACAGACTAGAGACGTTCAATACTTTACCAAAGGACCTGATTCTAACAAATATTCACCTACAGCTGTCAGCAACCGTTTATTCTATCACACATCTCTACAATATTTATTTTATGTATGTATGACTGTGTAACCCTAACCAGAGTTACACTCTTCTAAGCCCATTGAATCCAGTCACTGTTTAGAATTGCACTGTTAGCCCCTTTTCTTTTACTTGTAAAGTTCCCAAAGCACTTACAGAAATGGAAGAATGTATAAATACCAACGACTGTGACTATTGCTAACATTCTCTGGTGAAAAAACTGTCATGCATTTTGGAACCTTCTGACCTTTGGTCCCTTCTGGGAAATTGTGGAAACCAGAAGAAATGTTTGTTGTCTTTTGAGAAGTTGCTTTGGTGCCTGATGTTTGGAAAAGTAAGAGTATGGGATTGTCAGAAAGGGTACCATACCAAAGGAGATTGTACAAGTTTACCTATTTTATACACCTTTAAAGTAATATTGTACCATCTAAGTAATATCATGTTTCAACTTTTAAGTTTGTGGTTTTGAGTTGCTATTCCTATTTTTGTGTCACGATTTTAGGAATTACAATAATTTGTGACTGACTATAAGAGCATTCCCTGACCTTAATGTGCTAAAATATGTCTGAAGGCACTCTAAACTACACAGTGCTTACTTCTTCCAATAGTTCTATAAGCTAACAAAGTAAATAAAATAATTGTAAAAAGAATAATTCCACAATGGAAAAGCTTCACAGAGGCTTGTCCCCCCCCCCACCCCACCCAACCTTAATGTTTGGTGTAGTGGTTAAGTGCGCAGACTTTTATCTGAGAGAACCAGGTTTTATCCCTCACTCCTCCACATGCACCTGCTGATGTGACCTTGAGTCAGTCACAAGTTCTGGCAGAGCTGTTCCTCTCAATAGCAGTTTCTGTTAGAGCTCTCTCAGCTCCACCAACCTCACAGGGTGTCTGTTGTGGGAAGGGGAAGGGAAATGGGATTGTAAGCAGCTCTGAGACTCCTTTGGTTAGTGAATGGCAGGGTATAAATTCAATCTCTTATCTTCTTCTTCTTAATGGCTACCCTGATTTTGGAAGCTAAGCAAGGTCAGCCTGATTAGTATTTGGATGGGAGACCACGAAGGAAGTCCAAGGTTGCTACTCAGAGGCAAGCAATGGCAAACCCTCTCTGTTCATCTCTTGCCTTAACAACCCTAAAGGGTCACCATAATTTGGCCGCAACCTGATGGCACTTTCCACCATAGGAGTGTAGTAGCAAGAGAAAAGCAGACAAAATAAAATTAAATTTTATTTTATTTATTTATTTAGAATTTATATCCCGCCCTTCCCACAAATGGCTCAGGGCGGCTTCCAACAATAGATCCCGCATAACAATAAGCAATATTTAAACATGTGAGGGAATAAACAATTAAAACAGATAAAACTCTAAAAATTAATAAATATTCAAGTATATATAAAGGAAATCTGGCAAGTTGCGTTAGGTTCTCAAGCTAGGTATGGGCTAGCCGGAAGAAAGTCGTCTTACAGGCCCTGCGGAACTGAACTAGGTCCCGCAGGGCCCTCACCTCCTCCGGCAGCTGATTCCACCATGTAGGGGCCATAACAGAGAAAGCCCTTTCTCTGGTGGATTTCAAGCGGGCTTCTTTCGGCCCAGGGACAGTAAGGAGATTTTGTGTTCCCGACCTCAGTACTCTCTGGGGAACATGCGGGGAAAGACGGTCCTTCAGGTAGACAGGTCCCAAGCCATATAGGGCTTTAAAGGTGATAACCAGCACCTTGTACCGGACTCGGTATAACTCGGTATAAAAATAACTGTTTGCTTATTTAGGGCCAAATTCAGTTAAGTTTACTGGCAGTTTGTTTTTTTAAATGATTTTTATTTATTTTGTGTATTCTATCTGCATGGTAAGCCACTTTGAACTCCATAAGGAAGCAAGGCAGCTAATAAATATGTTAAATAAATACCTTTTCTCCGCCAATTCAACTTATTACATTTATGCAAACTGATGGGAGGACAATATTGTGACATACCTTTTCTAACAACTAAGGGGATCCACATGGCCTCCTATGATATTTGGGGAACTATGTTTGTTTTAAACTATAAACTTCCCTCAGTGAGCAGATAGCCAATGCGGTAAATTTAGTGGTGAGGGTAGAACACGAAGATCACTGAGGCAGGATTTTTATATAAACAACAAAGAAAATTTTCTTCAGAGGTCCCTTCCAACTCTACGATTCTATGATTTATTAACAAGTGGGTTTCAAATAGGGTTGCCAAGTCCAATTCAAGAACTATCTGGGGACTTTGGAGGTGGAGCCAGGAGACTTTGGGGGTGGAGCCAGGAACAAGTGTGTGACAAGCATAATTGAACTACAAGGGAGTTCTGGCCATCACATTTAAAGGGACAGCACACCTTTTTAAATGCCTTTCTTCCATACGAAATAATGAAGGATAGGGGCACCACCTTTTGGGGCTCATAGAATTGGACCCGCTGGGCCAATCGTTTTGAAACTTGGGGGGTATTTTGGGGAGAGGCACTAGATGCTATACAAAAAAATTGGTGCCTCTACCAAAAACATAACCCCCCCAGAGCCCCCAATACTCGCAGCTCAATTCCTCATTATTCCTTATGGGAATCATTCTCCATAAGGAATAAGAGTGCCCAGTAGACATTTCCCTCCCCCACCACGCTTTCTAAAGCGGGGGGGGGGGGGTAAGGGCCTCCAAACCAGGGAATCACCTGCCCTTTCCCTCTCTCACAAACACAAATACTGGGTCTTGTTCCTGCAGAACTTTACTTGATCTGAAAACCAAAGCAAAACAAAGGGAGGGGCCGTATTCCGAAGCCCTTCCTGTTTCCTGCTTTCTGCTCAGCCTTAAAGGCACGTATTTTAAAAACGGACCCGCAGGAGCTCTATAACTACATGGTGACTGTGGGGAGCGGGGCTTCCCCCGCCGGCCAGCTGGCTGGGGACGGGGGAAAGCCTGTAAAAATGGGGGATCCCCCGCTGGGACCTGGGGATTGGGAAGTAGGGTTTTCAAGTCCAATTCAAGAAATATCTGGGGACTTTGGGGGTGGAGCCAAGAGACTTTGGGGGTGGAGCCAGGAGACAGTAGGGGTGGAGCCAAGATCAAGGCTGTGACAAGCATAATTGAACTCCAAAGGGAGTTCTGGCCATCACATTTAAAGGGACAGCACACCTTTTCAATTCCTTCCTTCCATAGGAAATAATGGATAGGGGCACCTTCTTTTGGGGCTCATAGAATTGAACCCCCTAGTCCAATCTTTTTGAAACTTGGGGGGTATTTTGGGGAGAGGCACTAGATGCTTTACTGAAAATTTGGTGCCTCTACCCCAAAAACAGTTCCCCCCAGAGCCCCAGATACCCACAGATCAATTCTCCACGATTTTCTATGGGAATAAATCTCCACAGGGAATAATAGTTCCCAGCAGACATTTCCCTCGCCTCCCCCCGCTTTCTGACGACCCTGAAGCAGGGGGGGGAGGGTCTCCAAACCGGGGTATCCCCTGCCCCCACCTGGGGATTGGCAACCCTATTGGGAAGCCTAGTTTCAAATAATGGATCGGCAGCACAGGTCTCCAGTAGACAAAAGAGAAACCCGGCCTAAGCTAAACTGCCATACTACCCTGATTTTCTGTCTGCTCTTTTCCTGAGCCAGACCAGAGCTCTCGCTGCTCTCTCCCTGAGGCAGAAATCAACTTCTCTCCTCCTGTATTTCCCTCCAAGGTTCCAACCCACCCACCCCCCACCAAAAAAAAAAAAAAGTAATGGCTTGCTGCAGCAGTACTCTCACAGTCAGGCTTAAGTGAATGACTGCTTTAAGTGGCAGGATAGCTTCCTGTCCCTTGCAGATATATCTATTAACTAGTTATTGCAAACTTTAATGTGAATGGCATGCACTGAAGTATTTTGTTGTTTTTGTGAAAGAACAGAACTGGTGATCTCTGTTTTCATACATACATGACTGGGTGTCTGTGTTGGGCTGTGTTGTTTCTAAATTATAGGACTTGAAACCAGTAAAAGTTGAAAGGATCCTATCTGCAATGATAATCTCTTAAGGTGCACGCTCTGTTTTCCCAGCTTTTGAGATCAAAGCCATTTTCTGAAATATTGTATTATCAGACATAAATCTGGTTTACTTCATTTTTTATGAACATTAATGCTGTCCTCCATTTGGGGCATTCTGTGTTGATGATTTTCCAAGAATATTCATAGTTCCTCATTAGATTTAGACAAACAGTACCTGCATTATCCTAAAAGACAGCCATGTGTAAATGACTGCTGGCTTACCACTCTGTAAATGAAAGGTTTCAAGTATGTTTCTACACAATCCAATTCAGATAGGATTGCCAACTTCCTGGTAGGGGCAGGAGATCCCCTGGGCTTACAACTGATCTCCAGACAACAGAGATCAATTGACTTGGAGAAAATGGCTGCTTTGGAAAGTACAGTCTATGGCATTATATCCCACTGAAGTCACTCATGAAGCTGCCTTATACTGAATGGACCCTTGGTTTATTTATGTCAGACTGGCAGCAGTACTTCAGGGTCTCAAGCAGAAGTCTTTCACATCACCTACCGCCAAATCCTTCAGCTGAAGATGCCAAAGACTGAACCTGGGAACAGTCAAGCAGATGCTCTACCACTGTCATGTCAAGCAGATGCTCTACCACTGAGCCAGTCTCTTCTCCCTAAACCCTGCCCTTCTCAGGCTCCACTCCCAAAATCTCCAGGCATTTCTGAGCCTGGAGCTGGCAACTCTACGTACAGATGTTGTAAAGTGCATTTATGCAGTAGAGCAATTTTCATTTAATAGATTATGGTGGTATTATAATGTTTCAAAATTTCTCATATTTATTTGTTTATTCAGGGAATTTACATGCTGCCTCTCCAGAATACTGCTCAAGCTGCTTTTATAAGTGAAAAACAATACCATAACCATCATAAATTAGCAATATAAAAACAAGCCAGTAAAAAAACCAAACCAGTGGCATTAAAAACAGCATAAAAGAACTGCTTAATGCCATATGGCATCTATAGAACAGGCCTCAGAGAGCAGAAGCAGACTACAAAACAGTGAGAAGGTGAAACTCTTTAGCTAAAAGCCTAAGTAAAAAGAAGCATTTTGGCCTGGTGCCTGAAAGACAATCAGGCAGGTAAGTACCATGTAAGCCTCAAGGGGGAAAGCATTCCAAATATGACCCTGCTTTGAATTCCTCTTGCCTGTGTTTTGTCCAGGCATGCACTATACTGTTGCTGTTGTTGTTTCTTGGGTGGGGTGGGGGGGGCGGTATACCATAGGAAAATAAACAGTTTTTGTGCTGGTTGCATATCCAACCTGTCCAATGCTGGTGGTTCTGGTTCTACCTCAGACCTTGCTTCCTGCCCAGGTAACAGAAACCTTTGTTTTTGATTGATGGAAGTTCTACTGGCTTCCCACAGCCCTTTTTCTCTCCATGGAATAGAACAATGATACTGTCTATCATAAGAGCACGCCATGTTAACAACTGATTGCAGTACATAGACAGCAAACATTGATGGGGCTTGACAGAATTTGGAATATTATGATCAGCTGGTTGTTTCATCCAAAAAAGGGCATTGTTGTGTTGGGAAAAGGGCAGTGATTACAGGGGCTTAGCCCCTTTCCTACAAAGAGAGATGAAAGAGATTTCAGGTTTTCATGGCTGGTAACATCATTAGGGTTTGTAGAATCTTTCGGGCTCAAGTGCTGTGTTCTACTGGAGAAAGTTTTCCTTCCAGACGTTTCGTTCTCAGCTGTGGAGAACATCCTCAGTGGCGATGCACAGCAGCCAAGGTCAGAGCGCCTGCTCCGGCTGCAACGCCACTGAGGATGTTCTCCGCAGCTGAGAACGAAACGTCTGGAAGGAAAACTTTCTCCAGTAGAACATGGCACTTGAGCCCGAAAGATTCTACAAACCCTAGAGATGAAAGAGTTTGGGGGTTTTAAGTTCAGTAAAATAGAGGACAGGAAACTAACAGGGATGTGATAGAGGGTTATAAAATTATGAATGTATGGTATGGAGAAAATGGCATATTTTCTTCCTCTCCCATAATACTAAAATGCAGCATCACCAAATGAAGTTTATGGACTGTAGATACAGAACAAACCAATAAAGAAACACTTCTTCATACAAAGCATAAATCAACTTATGGAGCTCACTGCCACAGCCAATGGCCACTATTTGAAATAGCTGTAAAAAGGGAATTGGACGATAGATGGATAAATGGCTGTTAGAACCAGTTTTGTGTAGTGGTTAAGTGTGCGGTCTCTTATCTGGGAGAACCGGGTTTGATTCCCCCACTTGCACCTGCTGGAATGGCCTTGGGCCAGCCATAGCTCACATAGGAGTTGTCCTTGAAAGGGCAGCTGTTGCAAGAGCTCTCTCAGCCCCACCCACCTCACAGGGTGTCTGTTAGAGGGGCAGAAGGTAAAGGAGATTGTGATCACTCTGAGACTGAGATTCAGAGTGGGTTCTGTAGGGGAAGATCTTGCCTCACTAACCTGTTACATTTCTTTGAGGGGGTGAACAAACATGTGGACAAAGGAGACCCGATAGATGTTGTTTACCTTGACTTCCAGAAAGCTTTTGATAAAGTTCCTCAACAAAGGCTCCTTAGAAAGCTTGAGAGTCATGGAGTAAAAGGACAGGTCCTCTTGTGGATCAAAAACTGGCTGAGTAATAGGAAGCAGAGAGTGAGTATAAATGGGCAGTCTTTGCAGTGGAGAACGGTAAGCAGTGGGGTGCCGCAGGGCTCGGTACTGGGTCCCATGCTCTTTAACTTGTTCATAAATGATTTAGAGTTGGGAGTGAGCAGTGAAATGGCCAAGTTTGCGGATGACACTAAATTGTTCAGGGTGGTGAGAACCAGAGAGGATTGTGAGGAACTCCAAAGGGATCTGTTGAGGCTGGGTGAGTGGGCGTCAACGTGGCAGATGCGGTTCAATGTGGCCAAGTGCAAAGTAATGCACATTGGGGCCAAGAATCCCAGCTACAAATACAACTTGATGGGGTGTGAACTGGCAGAGACTGACCATGAGAGAGATCTTGGGGTCGTGGTAGATAATTCACTGAAAATGTCAAGACAGTGTGCGTTTGCAATAAAAAAGGCCAACGCCATGCTGGGAATTATTAGGAAGGGAATTGAAAACAAATCAGCCAGTATCATAATGCCCCTGTATAAATCGATGGTGCGGTCTCATTTGGAGTACTATGTGCAGTTCTGGTCGCCGCATCTCAAAAAGGATATTATAGCATTGGAGAAAGTTCAGAAAAGGGCAACTAGAATGATTAAAGGGCTGGAACACCTTCCCTATGAAGAAAGGTAACGCTTAGGGCTTTTTAGCTTGGAGAAACGTCGACTGTGGGGTGACATGATAGAGGTTTACAAGATAATACATGGGATGGAGAATGTAGAGAAAGAAGTACTTTTCTCCCTTTCTCACAATACAAGAACTCGTGGGCATTCGATGAAATTGCTGAGCAGACAGGTTAAAACGGATAAAAGGAAGTACTTCTTCACCCAAAGGGTGATTAACATGTGGAATTCACTGCCACAGGAGGTGGTGGCGGCCGCAAGCATGGCCACCTTCAAGAGGGGGTTAGATAAAAATATGGAGCAGAGGTCCATCTGTGGCTATTAGCCACAGTGTGTGTGTGTGTGTGTGTATGTATATATATATTTGGCCGCTGTGTGACACAGAATGTTGGACTGGATGGGCCATTGGCCTGATCTAACATGGCTTCTCTTATGTTCTTATGTTCTTAGAGTATAGGCCACGATATAAATTCAGTATCTTCTTCTTCAATATCTTCAATATGGTCAATATCTTCAATATGGTCAAATGTTGACTCCATGTTCATGATTCATGAACTCCAATAGCAGAATGTTATACTGAAGGCTCTGTAACATACTTATCAGCACTCTGGGCATTTGGTAACTGTGGGAAACAGTATGCTTAGATCTGACAGATCCAGCAGTGCTCTTCTTATGTTCTTAATTAGGTTTGAACACAAGTTTCATTGCTACACCACCAGGCATCAAATTTGTCCTCAAAGTAGCGTTACTCCAAAAGGTAAAAGGAGGTGAAATCAATCAAATGATATCCTCATGCCACTCACTCACTAAAGGTATTTGGAAAGTAGCTCAGCTCCTCTCATGAGAAATGGCAAACCATAGCTTTGTTCATATCATACCAGTTTGGTGTAGTGGTTAAGTGTGCCAACTCTCATCTGGGACAACTGGGTTTGATTCCCCAGTTCTCCATTTACAACTGCTGGAATGGCCTGGGGTCCGCCATAGCTCTTGCAGAGCTCTCAGCCCCACCTGCCTCACAGGGCGTCTGTTATAGAGAAGCAAGATAAAGGAGATTATAAACCGCTCTGAGACTCTGAGATTCAGAGTGGAGGACAGTATATAAATCCAATATCATCTCCTCCTCCTCCTCCTTGATGTGCAAAACAGCATTAAGCAAGCCACCTGAGGAAAGTAAGTCAACCACATTTTTAAAAATGCTTCTGTGCTTCTAAAATCAGAGAGAATTATTAAAGCTTAAACATCCACCCTTTTCAGCTAGGCAAAACTAATGACTGCACAACCTCATTTCAGAGTGAATCTGTTCCCTTCATGGACAATAGAGGAAAGATCATAAATTCAGATTGGAACGTTTTTTTCATTCAGAAAATATAGAGCGTTTGCATTTAAAAGGGGGGGGGGGAAACACCAGAAATTAAGCAATGGACCTAATCAGGGAATCCTTTGAATCTTGGTTTGAGAAAGAGGAGGGAGAGGGAAGAGGAGAGGAAGATTTGGTTCTGATAGAGAAGACCATCCAGTTGGAATAGAGCCAGAGGTGATCATTACCCATTTTTGTAATAATTTCCCACAAACAAATTTCCCTATTTTCAACAAACTTGTATACATGAAGCTGCGATGCAGAATCAGACCATTGGTCCACTGAAGTCTGTCTTGTCTATTCAGACTAGCAGTAGCTCTCCAAATTGTGTATCCTATCTGTAGTGTATTGTGCTTCAGTGAATAGTCGCAATAGAGGCGACCAGGGGGAATCCCCTGGTCACTCGACACAGCACGCGAAAGCGACCCGCCAATCAGGACCAGTGGCGGGAAGTTCGACGGGCCAGGATAGGTCTGGGCCAGCTAAGGGGCCGTTCCGGGTAGAGTGTATATAAAGCGGATCCCGGCCCGCGTTGCCCCGTCTTGTTGTGATGTACCAGCAAATAAAGCATGTTGCCTTCAACACGTCTCGTCTCCGAGTACATTACACTATCCTTACATGTATCCTATCCTTCTGAATGAAGATAGTCTTATGGAGAATCAAATGACCATGGACTACCTACCATGAAAGAACTGGCAGAACTCTCTCACTTTTCTGCCTGTTGCCCCAGTTTGAATTCTCAGGCTGCATCAACATATCCTTTTGCAATATTCACACTGTATAAATCATTCACTTCTGAATTTTCCTGATGTGGACATGACAACTCCTTGGCAAATGACTGCTATAATTCAGCAGTAGTATAATATCCAACAGAGTGTGGATGCAGTATCGTAGTGTCCAATTTGTTCAATGTGAAAGAACATTAGAGATGGAAGGTGTACCTCGTCTGCTTGGACTGGGAAGGTTCTGAGTTTGCAGAAAACTTGGCACTTTAACAAAGTGTTAGCATGTCTCACTTTCCTGCCAATAGGAAGAATTATTTCTCCACTTGTAACTACTACTTAGCTCAGCTGCTATCTGGAAACCAAAGGGGAGCGGTGAACAAGTGTGTTTCTTCTTACACTATGCCAGATTTCTGAGTTGGAGCTCAAGAAAGAAAGAGTCTTAGTCCACTGAGTCTTAGTCTGACTTCTCCATAACAGCAAATGGCAGCTTCCTTCAGCAGTTTAGCAGACTAAGACACACTTTCTGGCATTAAGAAGATGATAGCAACTAGTATAATTAAGTCTGCAAAACAATCTCTAAGTAGAACTTTGTCTCCCAACAGAATAAGCATAAAATTGGTCATTACACTGCTCTCCAGAAATAATAGCGAGAGTTCCCAAAAATGTATTATAAATGCACATTCCCAGAATTAATGATAAACCAAACCAGATGCTCCTCAACGCTTGGCTTGAGTACAGGGAACCAGTGTGCCAAACCAAATGGCCCACCATTGGAAGTCTTCAAACTTGGATATGAATCTGGAGGGAAACTAACACCTGATGACTGGGGTAAGGCTGGAGTGAGCATTAGAACAGTGCAATCCTAAACATTACTTGCTCAGAATACTATTCAATGGGGCTTACTCCTGGGAAAGTGTTCTTAGGAAGATACCTATCACTGTAGGATTCGCACTTACTACAGTGGTTATTATAATTTTCCTGACCTGCATCAACACACAGTTGGATGTCATGGTCTCATTGTACAAATTGTCTTGTCCACACAGAATAATCCAGTTATGCAAATGATAACTACAGCCTGGTACTAACACATTATTCAACACAGTGTGGATGTTTGGGATTTAATGTATTTATTTATAATTGACTCCCCAATTTAACACTTTTCTTATGCTCCATTGCAATAGCTAACAATGTACAACTAGACCCTTTTTCATTTTTTAAAGAAGTTTGTATGTTGTCACAGTAAGCCTTCTCGTTTTCCCCATCTTTGTTGTTGACATTTTCCAATTGGTTTATTTCTTTTATGTCCCTTTCATGTTATATGCTATTTATATGCCATTTTTATACCTAACAAAAATACCTAGCAAAAATAACATAAGAGTGTATTCAGGATGGGTAGCCATGTTGGTCTGTCTGTAGCACTGAAAAAGAGCCAGAGTCCAGTAGCACCTTAAAGACTAACAAAATTTGTGGCAAGGTATGAGCTTCTGCAAGTGACTGTTCACTTCTTCAAGTTTATAGTACACTCTTGAGTTTCCGGTAACGGCACGGTGCTAACAGACGTGTTTGTAGGAGCTCCGGCTCTGCAGCGTCTGTGCTGGTCTTTTTTGGGGGGTTCTTCAGCTGGTAAGAACTCAGTGGTGCCCCTGTTGGAGGGGCACTCATGCGGAGGAGTGCTGGGTGCTCTGTGCCGGTTTTTCTGAGCATAGAGCCCGTTCAACATATTACTTCAAGCCCGGATAGACCAGACGCCTTAATGGCGAATTAGCTGTGACCACCGGAGAAGGGGAGTAGGCGAAGCGGCATTTGGAGGACAGAATAAATGGTGAAGAAGGGGGGGGGGAAGTATATCTGACCCTAAACTGGAGATATAAACGAAGGAAAGAACTTACTAAGTGCGTTGTTTTGCCCCTACTTTCAAGTTGAATCCGACGCTGGGGGGAAAGAGACCTGGTTTGGCGAATGCACAAAGGTAGAAAGCAGAGGAGTGGTGGAGGACTACCTTGGCAGCAACGGCAGAGGTTGGGAGTCGTAGACTGGCTATGATTGTAAAAGTTTGTGAAGAGCACTGAGACAGAGGAGGTGAAGAAGGGGGGAAAAGAGGAAAGAAGCAGGAGATTTCTGATGATTTAAAGGGAGCCTTCACGAACCTCTTTTCCTCTCCCTTTTCCCATATGCTTGTGCATGGCGATTTTCTTAAAGAGACAGGGAGCTAAATAAAGGCTCAACAGTGGTTATAATATACAGGGTGGAAATAAAGTCACTGGACCTTTGAAATGAGTTGAATCTGAAGATGGGAGACTTTTGATGTTAGTATAGAGTTTCCAGGAACGCAAGGGCGGAGGCAAGGTGGAGAGGCTGGAATTCCTTTGGCAGAAGAACAGGAAGAACAGGAATGGATTTACTGAACTGGCTTTTTGAACTGGTAGCAGAAGAGAGGAGCAGAGATTGAGATTAAGAAGAGGAAGAGGAAGAAAAAGGAGAAGAAGAAGAGGAAAACAGAAGGATAAGCGGTTGGGAAACATTAAGGATTCAAAAGAGACAGTTAACAAATAATTAATGGATTGAATAATTAACTATTGTTAATTTGATTACTGCTGATTTTCTGTATGATTTTCTATATGTAATGAGTTAATGTGAATGTTCAGGTGAAGGGTGTTTGGTGGTAAAGAATAGTAATTTAAGGATATAAAAACCAACTGGTATGTGAGAGTGTTAAAGGAAGGTGATGTATGAATTTTGAGTGAAGTAAGGCGAAGTAGTAGTATATGAATTGGAATTGGGGTGTCAGTAAGACCTTGGATAATAGAAAAATGAGTATGACATACAAGTAAGACAAAATAGATAGGTTAGTCCCACTATTGGCAACTTTAAAACTGATGGAGATAATGTCCTCACAGGAAGTTATAGAGGAAGTGCAGAATTCTATGTAATTGTATTTTATGAATGCATTGAGTCAGGTACAGGCAAATCTGACAGAACAATTAGATGGAGTAAATAAGAAATTAGATGGATTGCAAAAGCAATTGACGGAAGTAAAGGAAGAGATTCATGGCTTGACACAATCTGCAAAATATGTGGAAGGAAAGTTGGAAGTAGTGAATGAAAAGTCTGAGGAGATTGAAAAAGTTCAAAAATACGAAGGGGACAGATTAGTGAGAATAGAAACGGTGCAGGTAGAGCATATTTCAGGAATGCAGAATATTCCAGAGGATAGGTATGACCATATAAAGGAGGTGATAGTAGAGATCTTGACACCAGTTCTTGGTATGAAGAAAAAGGAATTGGAGAAAGATATAGAAAATGGCTATAGAGCTTGCCTTATTTTTTTCAAGGAACACCGCCTGCTGAGAGAGGTTTATATAAGGTGTATTAGGAAGAAAATGAAGGAATTGGTCTGCCAGACGATGAGAGACAAATCATTAAAGTTATATCGTTGGCATATTACACCAATAAAACTGAAGAAAGTGTATTCCGAAATTGCTGGTTGCTTTGTTGCAGGGAAACAAATTGATACCATGCAATTCACAAACAAAGTAAGATGATTTGAAATGCCAATGTTTTTTTGTTTGTTTTTTTGGACCACAGTGTAGAAGAGAGAAAGTTTTCTTTTTCGTTAGTTCTAGACTTAGCTGAGGTAGATACTCTGATGGAGATACTAAGAGAAGAAATTAACAATTAGATAGAAGGAAAACGGAACTTATTGGGCGTTTTCGCACTCACCTTCAAGTGGTGCGACCACCCTCCTCACGCCGGCGGATCTGCAGGGATTTCACACCAGAAGCGCCGGCGCACCCAAAAGAGCCGGCGACTTCCGTCGCGAAACCAGCTCAAATGGAAACCGCCAAGAAGCAGGAAAACGTTTGAGCTGGTTTCGCGACGGAAGTCGCCGGCTCTTTTGGGTGCGCCGGCGCTTCTGGTGCGAAATCCCTGCAGATCTGCCGGCGTGAGGAGGGTGGTTGCACCACTTGAAGGTGAGTGCGAAAACGCCCATTGTATTAAAGTGTATTCCAAACTTGCTGGGGGGTTTTTGTTGTTGTTGTTGCAGGGAATTAAATTGATACTGTGTAATTTATAAAGTAAGATGACTTGAAATGCCAAATGTTCTTTTGGCTCACAGTGTAGAAGAAAGAAAGTATTTTTGGTTGGTTCTAGACTGAGCTGAGGTAGATACTCTGATGGAGATATTAAGAGAAGAAATTAACAAATAGACAAACAGAAGGGAAATGGAACTTATTGTATGAATGGTTATGGGGGAAAGATAATAAGAATATAGTGTAAAAAGGGGTTAACTGTAGTATGTATGATTTGGTTTAGGTTAGAACAAAGGATTTGTATTCTAATGATATAAGTATATAATGCATCCCGCTGTCTACATCCCTAAGTTTATGTTTTGTGTATATATATATATATATTGTTATTGTTGTTGTTAAATGTAATAAAAAGTTAAAAACTCAAAAAAAAGGAAAAATTTATAGTACACTCTTCAAAGTGAGGTGTAACTCACAAAAGCTCATCCCCTGCCACACGTTTTGTTAGTCTTTAAGATGCTACTGGACTCTTACTCTTTTCTATTTCTATAAGTGTGTACCATAAATCTAACAGGGAAAAATTGCTGTGAAGAAGCAAAATAGTGCAAAAGTAAAGGCTCATGCTTTTTGACTCACAGCGGGGGGAAAACTGATCCAAAAATGGGGCTATTCAAGTTGAACCAGTTGGACCATGAAATGTAGTAGCATTTCAAGCAGGATCTCGGAAGAAAAGAGCCTGCTTAAAGACAGTGTACCTAGTTAAGGCAGCAATTGTTTTCTATCCTTGCTCTCCAACTTTGGAATGTCTTTTTCTTTCAGACATAGAAAGGAAGATGAATGTTTCAGGAATACTTGGGGCTGGCATGTCAATGAGAAAAATTCAATATTTGTTGGCTATGATCCAGCTAAAGTTAATTGTACTTAAGCCAATCAGTAAGTGGCAACCAATTAAACCCGACTGATCAAGTGCTGTTTATGTTAGGTGAATTAGGTCTATTGCATTTTATGGGATCAACACTCTAATTCCATTCCATCAGCAGTGGAGTCTTCTTGCAGTAAAGGAAACAAACAAAATATTAGTAGGTTTTCAAACACTGACTTGGTTTTAATGGAGTAATGTTCACTGTTTGTAGGGTTTGTTGTTTTTTTTTAAAGATGTATTTTAATGTTGTGCATCTTTCTCCTTGAGCTATGTAGGAAAATGGGACAAATAAAATGCATTGAATATATTATATAAGGGCTAGAGTGAAAATTTTGCATATACACTGTAAAAACAGTGCAATGATTATTATGTATTTCTGCTTGCATATGGCTCTGGTTCATAATATGGTCACATGGACAATACAGAGTGATGAAAAGAGACCCCCCCCCCCCAATGTTGCTTAGCTGTTACCTGGGTAGCTCAAGCTAACCTGATCTTGTCATATCTTGGAAGCTAATCTGGGTTGGCCCTGTACAGTATATGAATAGCAGGATAACTGTGCAGAGGCAGGCAATGCCAAACCACCTCTGCCATTTCTTGCTTTGAAAACCCTACAGGGGCACTATAAGTTGGCTGTGACTTGAGAGCAAAAAATAAAAAGTAAATGTTGCTTAGTAGTTAAGAGTCTTGGATTATGCCTAAGGATGCCTGAGTTCAAATCCGTTGTTTAGCCCTGAAACTCACTGAGTAACCTTAGCTCAGTCACTCTATTCAACCCAATCTCTCATCAAAACATGGAAAAAGTAGGATACACATGCCCAGGGCATCTCAATTCACAGAGCAATTCTAACCAAAGGTGTTTTGTTTTTTTGTCATTCTATTTCATTTCTATTGTCATTTTATTCTGGTTTGAATTCTTTTGGTGGTGGGGAGCTCAATTCAAAGCTTTTAATCTCAGGGCTTGATCCAGTCTGCCTGTGTGAGGGGTATTTTTGCTGACCCCACTCCTCGGGTCAATCTCCAACTCCTTCTCAAGCGTTTCTTGGGGATCCTATCAGGATGTGGTGGGAAGAGGAGGTGGGGAAATCATACCTACATGGACAGAAAATCCCTATATCTCTAGAGATTTTAGGCAGGATCCAATCCTGAGTGCATGCTAAAAATGTTAAAAATAAACACGAAAACTTTTATAAATGACAGCCATGTGGTTGCTGTAACACATAAATTTGTCCCTACTATGCATTCCTAAGCAGAGTTGCAACCTATTAAGTCTACTGAAGTCAGCGAGCTTAGAAGGGTGTATGTTAGTGAAATAGAAAGCGATCTGATTGGAGTTACATATAAGAAGGAAAATGGGAAAGGCTGTTGCTATGTTACAGTTGTGTTCTGGAAGGCGTCAGAGCAGTTTGTGTTGTAGAATGCTAGATGGAAAAGTAACAATGTCTAATTTGTTTCTCTGTCTTATAAGAATTCTTCTATTTGTTATGATTCAGGAGGAGTGACAGCTTAATGAACACCAGAAAGTTAAACACGTCAGAAGGAAGACCACTTCTAAAAGACTGAGGAAGTACAGTGGAGTTTTACCACCTACAGAACATCTTGCATGTACTAAAATGCTGTTTTAACCAGGCCTCAATCTCTATTTGGAATGGTTTCACCACAAGTATGCTTCCCTGCAACTAATAAAAATCCCATTTGTCATATGTCTGTAGAGTGATATCTATATCAGCAGGGGGATAACCTTCTTCTCTGGAAAAATGCAGCCAACTCTATTAGTCAGATACAGCCTGGTTGGGAAACAGTCAGCTTGATTTCATTTTATTCAGCCTATTCTGTTTACAACTTTATTTTAATAGGCTTGGTTAAAGGAGGAGTCTAAGTATTCCAGGAATAATTCTTCTTTTTTAAAAAAAAAACTACACTGATTAAAACAATTAAAATAAGACCAAGCATTCCAGGAATTAAAAAAAAAATAACTCTATGGAGTGATTTAAAAAAAATTAAAAAGGAACATTAAAATAAGACCAACAAGGAATAGCGCTAGACCAGTTGCAAGAATATAAAGTCAAAATAAAATGGAATGTATGTGAAGATTACATAAAAACTGGTTTATTTTCTTTATTTCAGGATGTCTTCAAAAGAATAATTAAAAATAAGTTTCCCCACACCATAATGTTGCAGGGGGAGAAAGAAAGAGAACAAAAAGGAACACACAATTCATATATCAATAAAATAAGTAGAGAAAATTCTGTAAAATTTTTGTAAAACTAGTACAATGTAGTCTAGTTGCAAAGATATATTTGCACCATCAGAACAGAATAAAAATGATCTTGATTTCTTCCATCAGTAAGTAGAATTCTTCAGCTTTAGAAGCAGATGATATCTTTTTATAATGATCACAAAACAATACATTTAAAACTTGATACAGAGGCACAAATTAATCAAGCATCTTTTAAAACTCTGCAATGGAACCACTTTAAAATAGTTCCCATACAGATGAGTCTGTGAAAATGATTGCAAATGTATGATTTTTTGTTTAAAAAACAAAACACTGTACTCCAAAACACAGGAATAAAGACAATTTGATTAATTGCAATACTAAATAGTAGCTTTCCTGAGTCAGCAATACTAAGTATATGGGTTATGACTAATTTAAATTTGTAAGAGAGTTAATTTAATTTTAAATGGATCCAGAATGTGACTGTGATCTAAATGTGGATTCAATGATGTATTACTTTGACCAGGTTGCTTACCAGAATGATATCCCCCCAAAATAAATAAATAGGCTCACACAGAAAGTTCTGGTAACACAAAGGAATAAAATTCATAATGAATTACCTTATGAAGATGGGAGAAATGAAGTTAGAAGATCTTACAGAGGGGTTGATCCAATGGTTGTAGTTGGCAAATATATTTTTAATTGGCCAGGAGAGAAAGTAAAATATTTTGAACCCAGGAGATACGAATAGACTAAGAGAACATACTTGTTTTAACTAAGGAAGTGTTTTCAACAGAACAAAAAGTCATCGATAAGTTAGTGTGAATAAAGCTATTTGGTGTCATTGATGTCTATAGTGGGTTTTGGTAAATTCATCTGAATGTTCGAGGCTGGATGTACCTTTGGTAGGTATACATTTACAAGACTCATTTGGTTTCTTCACTGCTCTGGAGGTGTTCCAAAGAATAATCCAACAGGCATTTTGATATCTTGATGATGTTACTTTTTATTTAGACACCAGTTCCAGAGGATTAGGTGCTGTTGAATAGCTGAAATGTTTACCTTTGCGTGGCATTGACAGACAGATAAAAGAACTGTAAATAAATGTTGGCAAGTGTTGGGATACATAAAATTGCACCAATTTATTCATGAAACAGATCATGGAAAACAATATTCAGAAAATGTTTGTATAATACACCTTCATAGTACTACAAAAATATTACAGAAATATGCACTGTAAGTTGCATAAAGATCAGGGAAACAGCTGATGGTGTAGTAAAGGCATGCAAGGAACAAAGAAAGAGATTAAATTATGGGAAAACTGATTCTTCTTCTCACCTCACAGTGTTTCTGCCAGTCTCAGAAATGGGATAAACAGCTACTACAAGTGACATGGGTTATTTATTTAAGAATTTATATCTCATTCTTTCTATCCAAAGCAGACTCAAATTCTGAGGCCAAACTGGATAAATCTTTGGAGATCCAATCACAAATAGGGTTGCTAAGTGCTTGGAGGAAAAATATATACTGCCCCTTTAATACTGTCCAGAATGTGGTTGTGATCTAAATGTGAATTACAATGACGTTATTACTTTTAATACAGGCTAAAGCGATGTCATTGGTGAGGCTATGTTATTATCTCCGTGCTTCAGTTGATCTGTTCCACATATTATAGGCTCAGGAAATTTATCTCTAGACTTGTTGGCAATCTTATATTCCTGTGTATTCCCACTCAAAAAAAAGCCCGGCTGGACTAGTGTCTGGGAGACTGAGGTTCAAATCCCCATTCATGTCATGAAAGCTCACTGGGTAATCTTGGCCCAGCCACATTACTCTCAGCCTAACCTCAGTTTGTTGTGAGGATAAAATGGAGGAGAACCATGTAAGCTACTTTGGGTCCACCATGAGGAGAAAGGTGGGGGTACAAATAAATTCAATAAATAAAATAATAATAATAATAATTTTTTATTTATATCCCGCCCTCTCCGCCTAGGCAGGCTCAGGGCGGCTTACAAGACATGGTACATATACCATGATGTAACAAAATACAGTTAATGCAATAAAATACAGTTAAAATACAAATTCGTGACTTTAAGTTAAATAATTTAAACCAATATAAATTAATGGTGCTACAGTTTCAGTACATATATAGAGATGGCTTGATATCATTGCCAAGATTCCACCTTAGAAGGCAAGTTGGAAGAGGGCAGTTTTACAAGCCCTACGGAACTGGTTAAGATCCCGCAGGGCCCGCACTTCCTCTGGCAGCTGGTTCCACCATTCAGGGACATTATATTGCTTTAAATTCCCACACAGCTTTAGTCCTTCACATCACATTGCACACTGTTCAGAAGGATCTCCTGATCAGGACTGCAGAGGACTTTAGTGGAAAAACATAGGAAAGCAGCCCTGACCTGGATAGCCCAGATCTCAGAAGCTAAGCAGGGTTGGCCTTGACTGGTATTTGGAAGGGCAATCTCCAGGGTCATGATGCAGAGGCTAGCAATAGCAGACCACCTCTGAAGTGTCTCTTGCCTTAAAACAAGTCTAGCTCACCACCTGGTGGGTGTATAATTCTAAAAGAACTAGAACTTCTGGGTGCCAGACAATCTTAGGATCTCCTGGCTATGCTACACACCATGCCATACGGTAACAACAACACGTAACTGAATTTGCTTGTGGCTCTTTGGATACCCTTTGCAAAAAAAGTAGAGATATAGTGAGCACCCTATCTGTAGTTCTAGGGAACATCAGCAGGTAACTGAAACCTAGGAGAGCAGCCATTTTGACAGGAATTGCAGTAGGGCTTGCAATCTGAGGCTTCTTTGTTTGTTCCATGCTTGAATCTCCTCTGGTATCTATCCTACAAAGTCTGTAGCTCCACACACTACTGGACAGATGCCTTCGATATACAGCGTTTGAAGTGTGTACACGCAACAGCAGATTAACAACAGATAAATATCTGCCATCTATCCTCTTTCTAATATGAGAATTAAGGAGAAAATGTAAGATCTGAAAAATATCTGTCCTGTGCATATAGCAGAACTAAGCGGCAGATCCCTGAGGTACAAGAGGGATGTACCAGGGGAAAGATACTATTTTTCAGTGTTTCTCCTCCTGAGAAAAAGAAAACTTCCTGCAAGTAAAAAAACCTAACCAAACCATGTAGCAGCAAGATAAATTCTAGCCCTCTCCTACCACCAATAGAACAGTCCACTCTGGCATCTGTAAAATCTGCCACCTCATTGTGGAAAACGTGTACTAGGTACAGCCAAATTACTGTTTCCGCCTCACCCCACCCCTTACTTGGAGAATTCGACTTGGCTGAAACAAGTGCTGTGAATTGTGTTCCATCCCCCGAGAATATTCCTCCCAGTGTTTCTTTTTTGCACCACCCCCATGAGAATATGCCTCCCGCTGAACTCATGTGTGTATAAAGAGAGGAGTATTTGGGGCTGTATCAGATTGAAATTTTACCAATACCTGAGGTTCAGAAGGTATCATTATCAGGAGGTCTGGGCCTGAAGGGTACAATTATGCCAATGTCTTAAGGGCTAAAACAATTCTGGGCTTCTTCCAGCCAGCACATATCACTGTCAGCTCCTCAGACAGTTTACCTTTTCCCAAGGAGCTTTTCCTTCCTTTATCAGCTTGGCAGATCTAAGAACGGAGTACTCCAATTACCGCACTTAAGTACAAGCCACATTACATATACTTTACACCTCATCTTTATCTCCGCCATTCTGGTGATGTGATATTATGCAAAGCCGTCTTTAGGGGAAAAAAACAGAATGCTTGAGGAGAAAGTGGCAGGCCATGTGTGATTAGATTTCCCAAATAGCTTTTGACCGCAGCAGGCTCTCATAAGGAGCCCTGACCCAACCACTACAGTTGCATGGTTTACAAAAATGAAGACGTTTGTAATAAGCTAACTACAATTCAGGAAATGTGGTATACTGGATAGAGTGATGGACTTAAACTTTGGGTGTTGGTCTGCAGTAGAACAGTCAGATTTGAGTCCGGTAGCGCCTTCGAGACCAACAAGAGGTTTCAGGTGTAAACTTTCAAGAGTCGAAGCTTTGACCCTCGAAAGCTTATACCCTGAAAATCTTGTCGGTTTCTAATGAGCTACCAGACTCAAATCCAATTGGACTTAGACTTGAGATATCAAAATTCAAATCCCCACTCAGGAATGAAGATTACCGGATGGCTTTTAGCAGTCACTGTTTTTCCAACATAAGCTGACTCACTAGGTCACTGTAAAGATAATACGAGATAAACCACTATGGAAACACTCCTTAAGCTCGGGGGGGGGGGGGGGAGGAGAGACACACAAGGATAGAAATGAAATTCAAACCAGCACTGCAACGAGAACAACAGATACAAATCAAAACAATAACCATGATTTGGGACTTAGTATCCTGAGTAAATACATTCCAAGGGCTAACTCTGGGCTAGCTCACAGTTTTTAATGTGTAGTTTAATCATACACCTACATGTACAAAAGTTTGAACACGTGCGTATATTGTTCAGGTAAGTTTGACAGAAAGGTGTGATTGGCTGCAGTTTCCTGTTGAGTTTACATTTACTGGCAAACACAGGTAATGTGAGAATTGGCTCTTGTACAAAGACCCTTCATTATTTCTTATTCACTCAAGAGAGAGTGTGTGGGTGTTGCTCACCTGGAGCATAACTAGACTTGAGGCAAATTTCCATAACTCTGATTGTTGTAGCATTCAAGCTGTCAATGAGGGGCTCTGGTACAGTAGCAGAGCATCTGCTTGGCATGTAGACAGTCCCAGTTTCAATCCCTGGCATTTCCAGTTAAAAGGCACAGGTGCTAGGTAATGCGAAAGACCTCTACCTTAGACCCTGGAGAGCTGCTGCCAGTCTGAGTAGATGATACTGATCTCTGGTGGACCAGTGGTCTGATTCAGTATAAAGCAGCCTCATGTGTTCAAAGAATTTGCCTCAAAGTGAATTTGGAGGTTCCTGAATGGGCAACATGTCTGATGAATTTTGAAGGAAATTAGAAGCATTTCAATAAAGGGAGCAAATTTTGCCTAGGTGATTTTGAAGTTGACACTAGTGAATTTTTGAGACAAATGTATAGATTTCTATAGGAAGCAGCAGCAACAGTGGATGGGATACTTCCTTGGAAACCCAAGGGTCTTGAGAAATTTTTAAGAGCTCTCTCCTTGAAAAGTACCATAGCCAGCAGGCAATATCAGCTGGCCCTTGGTGAAACACCAGAATTGTATATGAACACCTCTCAAGGGGTGATTGAGGTATCACTCAGCACCTGCCCCAATACCAGTCATTTTTCATCTCTGTGATCAACACACAGATACTTCATATGCATTGCACTTTATCCTCTGGGTCATGGGAACTGTGTTCCTTTTTCAAAAATCACATTTAATAAGATTATCTTAACTTGTTCTCTCCTGCCCCACACCACCAAACAAAGGGCCATTTTGTGAAAACTCATGATGAGTCTTAGTGACAAGGTTACAGAGATCATGACCTTTTATGGGAAACGTACCCCCCAAAGGTTATGGTTTTTATCACAAAAGTCACGAACGTGACAGACACAACTGTTGTTCGTGGTTTTAGGGTTGTCTTACTTTTCCTTTTTTAAAAAAAGGTGTCTTAGAACAGCCTCTAGTTTGTAACATTAATCACTGATTGGAAGTTTACATAATTTAGAAGCCGTAATCTAAAACCTGTCCCAAATGAGAAAAATGTGATGAGGAAGTAGTTAATGTAGAGTTGGATTTTTTTTTGATTGTGCTATTTATCAGATAGCATTTCAAAAAATTAAACTGAGCTGAGAGAAGAATCAAAGCAGGATAGTTAAAGGCCAGGATGGTGGGTGCCCCCCCAAAAAAATTAAAATCTTTTGAGCTGTTAGAAACCCCATTCAGTCTTAAAAGATCATGTATACATGTTCATTTGTTAAAAAACCAAGTGTAGTCCACATCAGGCTAAAAAAACATCTGGCGAAGGCCAGCTTTCCAAATGGTTTTTGACAACTTTGAAATGAAAATGACATGCATCTGAGCAAAGGTTGCGAAAAACGTTAGGAACTAGTTAATTCCATATTAACTGGAAAGACAGAGACTGTTGATATCAGACCTCCAAAAAGCCTTTCTGGAATGTGTTCAGAACTCTTGGCTACACTTAACAATCATGTCTTTTCTTTTTCCATCAGATGCCTTTTAAACAGCACAACAGAATAAATACAGAAATCTAATATTTAGCTGGGTCCCTTCTGCTGGCTAGTCACCCTGCACACTCTACCTGGTCTAAGTTTTGTTTGTTGTTTACACAGCACAATCCTCTGAGGCCAGAGACAGATGATAGCTTTTCTACAAGTCTGAAAGCTGTATGCTTGCACATGAACAATTTACATTTTTCGTTTATGTTCCACAATGATCTTGGTCAAAGCAGAATACGTACCCTGATAACTGACCAGTCAAATGTTGTTTATCGACCACAGTCAAATACCATAAAATATGTCATGATACCAAGAATGGCAAAAAGGTGGAAAAACTGTTTTATTGCCGTGACATTTGTTGGAAAGGACTGGTTGCCTCCTACCCACGTACCAGTCATGAACAAATCCAGCAATATATGAAATCTTTCCTATTTGCCACCTGATAGACTGCAGGCATCTCCAAATAAGATCAAGGGGCTCACACAACCATATCTAATGACACCATCTTGCTTGCTGCAGCAATCAGGAAACACCTCCTCCATGTGATCTGATGATCACATGATTTAAAGCTAACCCTTCCTATCTTGTCAGAACTCAGAACTGAAGCAGGGTCAGCCCTGGATATTACTTAGATGGGAGACAATCGGGAAATTCCAGGGTCGCTACACAGAGGCAGGCAATGGCAAACTCTTGCCTTGAAAATCTGAGGGTCACCATAAGTAGGTTGTAACTTGACGGCACTTACTATTCCTAGATTTCAGAGGTAAAAGTCAAAGAAAATAATTATTTGACTGAACTGTTTACATTAATAGAAATCTTAATTGACCGATAATACATTACCTTTTAAGACCGTATTAATTTCAGTGCTTCACAGTGACAGCTGTAGTGCTTCACAGTGATAGTTAACTTTTATTTTATTTTTTTGTAGTTATGATAGCATAAGTCTGGAACTTGTGGATTACAGTTCTCTTGTTTGTAAGTATTTCATCAGAGATTGCCCTGATCTTTTTTGGACTGGTCAGCTCTAGGTCAAACAATCCTTGTTTGACCAGAAGTAACAGACAAATTATGTGAATGTGTACACCATGAACAATGATGGTACCATAAAGCCATTGTCAATATTTTTTCAAAAAATCCCTCAGGTCAGGCTCCATTCTTACATATTTCACAAATAGTTTATTTCATCTAGACCATTCTGGGCTTAGTATCTCAAATATCACTTTCTAATTTTTTTTTCTCAGACTAGTTTCATATAAAATTATTTTGGGAAAAATGTGATGTAAAAAGCATGTTTGCTACCCTAACCTCTGCATTTTAAAAAAATGTTCCAGTGAGAGAAGAATTAAAGTGGAAAGAAACAAAAGTACAAACTCCTAAAAACAAATACCTTTACCTAAGTCCATCTGAGAACTGTTCAGGTGATGATTATCAGAACAAGATATGGTCTTTTCAAGGTTCTTTTGTCACATGAAGCTGAACTAGACCTTTAACATATGAACATATGAAGCTGCCTTATACTCAATCAGACCCTCAGTCCATCAAAGTCAGTATTGTCTACTCAGACTGGCAGCGGCTCTCCAGGGTCTCAAGCTGAGGTTTTTCACTCCTTCTTGCCTGGACCCTCTTTAGTTGGAGACACCAGAGATTGAACTTGGGACCTTCTGCTTACCAAGCAGATGCTCTACCACTGAGCCACCATCCCTCCCCAAACTCATAGTCTATCAAAGTCAATATTGTCTACTGGCAGCAGCTCTCCAGGGTCTCAGGCTAAAGACTTTCATATCACCTCCTATCTGATCCATTTTTTAATTGGAGATGTCAGGGACTGAATCTGGGATCTTCTGTATGCCAAGCAACTGCTCTGCCAGTAAGCCACACTTCTCTCTCTCTACCTCTGAAACTTTTTGCACAGAGGTGCAAAAGGAAGATAAAGGAGCCGCTCTGAGACTCTGAGTGGAGGGTGGGATATAAATCCAATATCATCATCATCTTCTATGGAGAAGACTCCCAGTCTTGACAAAAACAGGATTCTTGTGAGGAACCAAAGATGTATTCTTAGGTTACAGCAGCATAGCAGCGCTAGCAAGGCAAATCTGCATAAGTCCTACAAGAACTCTTAATGTCCCCCCTCCCCCACTTTAATAAATGCAGCCTTAGTCATCCACACAACAAGCTCAGAGATAGGCAATGGGTCCATTTTACAAATGCAAGGCAAAAGGCTGGCTCTTGTCAAGGCAATACCTTCGATTCCATGGCTGAAGTAAAGGCAGAACCCAGGTTCAAACCCAATATTTCATTCATTGATTGCAAACTGGTTTCCACTTCAGTTGGAATGATTCCACCTGTAGACCTATAAGCCTGCACCTATAGTTTCCTGTAATGTCCTATAACAGGGGTGGCCAATGGTAGCTCTCCAGATGTTTTTTGCCTACAACTCCCATCAGCCCCAGCCATTGGCCATGCTGGCTGGGGCTGATGGGAGTTGTAGGCAAAAACATCTGGAGAGCTATCGTTGGCCACCCTGTACTATAACTTGATCAGGCCTTTTGGAAAAAAACTTTCCAGAGGTAAAAATGGCTTAGATTCTGTTAATCCCCTCCCACAAATAAACATATTATCCAGTGAGATAATAATTTAAGATGAACCCCAGCTGTAGACTCCTCCTTCATACAACAACATAGGGGAGGGGCGGTGGCTCAGTGGTAGAGCATCTGCTTGGGAAGCAGAAGGTCCCAGGTTCAATCCCTAGCATCTCCAAAAAAGGGTCCAGGCAAATAGGTGTGAAAAACCTCAGCTTGAGACCCTGGAGAGCCGCTGCCAGTCTGAGAAGACAATACTGACTTTGATGGACCGAGGGTCTGATTCAGTATAAGGCAGCTTCATATGTTCATATGTTCAACATAAGCTTTGGTCAGTGTGTCTACAAGTGCCACTGTGGGTAATACCACTTGTCAAATGTTTGTTCCTCATAAGAGCGTCCTATTATGGATCCTTCCACACGTGTAAATCTAGGTTCTCACTGTAGTGCTGTTCTTTGCCTGTATTAGGGTTCAGCTCTTCCAAATACCTTCCAGATATGATACCCATCACATCAACCTAATCTAATCTAAAACTGTAAATGACAATAATGCAATTTCAGATGTGGCAATTAATCCTTATGCTTTTTAGGAAATGTGTTAGAAAATACTACTTACATCTAGACAGTGGGTTGGACCCTACCAGGTTTTTCTGCTGATCAAAGAAGAAAAACATAAGAACATAATGTCAGACAGTCTGACACATAAGAGAAGCCATGTTGGATCAGGCCAATAGCCCATCCAGTCCAACACTCTGTGTCACACAGTGGCCCCCCCAAAAAAACAAGAAAAAAATCAAGTGCCACCAGGAGGTTCACAAGTGGGTCTAGAAGCCCTTCCACTCTGCCCCCCCCCCCAAAAAAGCACCAAGAATACAGAGCATCACTGCCCCAGACAGTTCCAATAATATACAGTGGCTAATAGCCACTGATGGACCTCTGCTCCATATTTTTATACAATCGCCTCTTGAAGCTGGCTATGCTTGTAGCCGCCACCACCTCCTGTGGCAGTGAATTCCACATGTTAATCACCCTTTGGGTGAAGAACTACTTCCTTTTATCCGTTTTAATCTGACTGCTCAGCAATTTCATTGAATGCCCACGAGTTCTTGTATTGTGAGAAAGGGAGAAAAGTACTTCTTTCTCTACTTTCTCCATCCCATGCATAATCTTGTAAACCTCTATCATGTCACCCCACAGTCGATGTTTCTCCAAGCTAAAGAGCCCCAAGCGATTTAACCTTTCTAAATAGGGAAAGTGTTCCAAACCTTTAATCATTCTAGTTGCCCTTTTCTGGACTTTTCCCAATGCTATAATATCCTTTATGAGGTGCGGTGACCAGAATTGTACACAGTATTCCAAATGAGACCGCACCATCGATTTATACAGGGGCATTATGATACTGGCTGATTTGTTTTCAATTCCCTTCCTAATAATTCCCAGCATGGCGTTGGCCTTTTTTATGGCAATCACTCACTGTCTTGACATTTTCAGTGAGTTATCTACCATGACCCCAAGACCTCTCTCTTGGTCAGTCTCTGCCAGTTCACACCCCATCAACTTGTATTTGTAGCTGGGATTCTTGGCCTCAATGTGCATTATTTTGCACTTGACCACACTAAACCTCATCTGCCACATTGACACCCACTCACCCAGCCTCAACAGATTCCTTTGGAGTGCCTCACAATCCTCTCTGTTTCTCACCACCTGAACAATTTAGTGCCATCTGCAAACTTGGCCACTTCACTGCTTACTCCCAACTCCAAATCATTAACGAACAAGTTAAAGAGCATGGGACCCAGTACTGAGCCCTGCGGCACCCCACTGCTTACCATCCTCCACTGCGAAGACTGCCCATTTATACTCACTCTTTGCTTCCTATTAATTAACCAGTTTTTGACCCACAAGAGGATCTGTCCTTTTACTCCATGACTCTCGAGTTTACTAAGGAGCCTTTGAAGAGGAACTTTATTAAAAGCTTTCTGGAAGTCAAGGTAAACAACATCTATTGGGTCCCCTTTGTCCACATGTTTGTTCACCCCCTCAAAAAACTGTAACAGGTTAGTGAGGCAAGATCTTCCCTTACAGAACCCATGCTGAGTCTTCCTCAATAACTTGTGCTCATCAATGTGCTTACTCATTCTGTCCTAGATAATGGTCAGACTGACTGGCCTGTAATTTCCCGGATCTCCTCTGGAACCCTTTTTTAAAGATGGGGGTGACATTTGCTACCTTCCAGTCCTCAGGAACGGAGGCAGATTTCAATGAAAGATTACATATTTTTGTCAGGAGATCCACAAGTTCACCTTTGAGTTCTTTTCAGAACTCTAGGATGTATGCCATCCGGACCTGGTGTCTTATTAGTTTTTAATTCGTCAATCAGTTGTAGGACCTCCTCTCTTGTCACCTCAATCTGACTCAGGTCTTTCAACGCCCCTTCCAAAATTAGCGGTTCTGAAGCGGACAAACACTTCTCATCTTCCACAGTGAAGATGGAGGCCAAAAATGCATTCAGCTTCTCAGCTATTTCCCTATCCTCCTTCAGTAATCCTTTTACCCCTTGGTCATCCAAGGGCCCTACTGCCTCCCTGGCTGGTTTTCTGCTTCTAATACATTTGAAGAAATTTTTATTGTTAGCCTTTATGGTTTTTGCAATATGCTCCTCATAGTCCCTTTTTGCCTGCCTGATCACAGTTTTGCATTTGATTTGCCACAACCTTTGTTCCCTTTTATTAATCTCACTTGGACTAGCTTTCCACTGCTTAAAGGAATCCTTCTTACCTTTTACAGCTTCCATTACTTTGTTTGTTAACCATGCAGGCCTTTTCTTATACCTGTCTGTGCCTTTCCTAACTTGTGGTATATATTTTATCTGAGCTTCTAGGATTGTAGTTTTAAATAGCCTCCAATCTTCCCCAAGAGTTTTGACTGTATTTATCTTTCCTTTCAGTTTCCTCTTCACATGCCTCCTCATCTCAGAGAATTTACCCCTTTTAAAGTTAAACGTGGTTGTGCTGGTTTTTTGGGGTAACTCCCTAGTTATACAAATGGTGAAATCATTAATGTTATACTCACTGCTCCCAAGCAGTGCAATCACTTTTACATCTCTCACCAAGTCTTGGGCATTACTTAGGACCAAATCCAGAATCGCCCCACCCCTGGTAGGTTCTGTGATCATCTGCTCCATAGCACAGTCATTGAGAGCATCAAGAAACTCAATCTCTTTCTCTCGACTTGAACACATATTGACCCAATCAATCTGCAGGTAGTTAAAATCACCTATTATGACACAGCATTTATGCTTAGCCACTATCTTTAATCCTTCAATCATATTATAATCATCCTCTAACTTTTGATTTGGTGGGCGATAAACTCCCATAGTTAAATTTCCTTTTGGGCCCTCTATTTCTACCCAAAGCATTTCTAGAAGGGAATCTAATTCTCTGACCTCAGTCTTACTGGACTGTATATCCTCTCTGACATACAGAGCCACCCCACCTCCACCCCTTCCTTCCCTATCCTATCCTATCCTATCCTATCCTATCCAAAGGGCATTGAAAAAGGTTATGCTGAACACTGTGGGACCTGTGAGGACAAAAGTCATATGGCTCAGGTGTTCAGGGAGAAAGGAAACAGGGTTATAATCCAACAGAGAATTTAGTTGATAAACTTTATCATTATAAACAAATCCCATTAAAAAGAGATCAGGTTTGATCCAGCTGGCTTTTTCAATCTATCAGGAGCCAATTCCCCCTCCTTATTACAACCCCCATTCTGAATGGCTTTTATTTATGCAGGTCCCATGATCTCCAGAGTAGCTTTTTGTGTGGCTGGAAGTGAATTCTCTCCTTTTTTCACAAACAGAAAAGTTGGTTGGGTCCAACCTATTTGAATCTTGTTTTGTTTAATTTACATACTCCTTCCTGTCAAGCCATCCAAAGCACTTTCCAATTTAAAATAGGAAGGGGCAGAACAATACGCAGAAATTGTTTCATGCCGTTAGGTCTCTTCTCAAGAGCTGATGGCCTCAATATATCTCTTGCTTTCCCCTCAATCTACACAAGAGATTCAGTAGTTGGGGGGGTGTTTTTTTGGGGGGGGGGTGTTGTTTCTCTCAGGACTTTGGTGAGCCGTTCAAGAGCTGACGGCATGACCACGTTGGCCGCTCCTCTTTTGCCTTCCCCTCAGAGCACACATGTCTCTCATTTTCCCTGAGAAAGGCAAACAACAAACTACCAGTCCTTCCAAAGATACACAAACTTTCCATAACGTAGAATCCCTGTTTATGGTTCACAGAAGCCTTAATGACCGTCACTATAAAGTTAACTGGATATTTTTTCTTAGACAACAGCATTGTGGGTTTGTGTTTCTCAGTCTGGAATCCAGAGGAGTATGGGGACAGCAACCATACAGAGCAAAGGAGATAGAGAGGCCAATTTGATGGAGGCAGGTAAACAGGATCAGCAACTGATTCCTATTCCAAAACCAGAATGCAGTCCAAGAAGGCCTATCATTTGGAGAAGGGCAAGCTAGAGGCGAACAGCTTTCAAAGAAATGTAATTCAGTGTTTCTGCTTTCACTCCAAGCTACTTCTAATACAGGAGTGTCAAAGGGGTTAGAAGACTGAAGTCCCAGCCCCCCAAATATGGTGACTGGGCTTGATAAAGCACATTGGCTTAAAAGAACCTAATCCCTTGCATGCTACATTAAAAATCTTTCTTCTCAAAGTGGGCATTCAGAGTGGAAACAACACATCCTTCGTGAGGAAAGCATGACAGACAGTTAACTTATTTATTTCTATTTAACACACTACAGGCTTTCTGATTTTACAGCATTACATGTTTTGAACCTTTTAGTAAAAGTGGAGGTTTCTCATTTCAGTCTAACTGCTGTTAATTTGTTCCAAATGTTAACATTGCAAATAAGGTCTGGTTACCATCTCGACATTGAGTCGATAATAGGAACAGAGCTGATCAGCATCTGGTTTAGTTCAGAGTACAGCGCACCACCTAATACTGCAAAATTTGGATTGGAAGATTCTGGCCATTTCACGACCACCAGAAAAAAAGGGGGGGGGGAATGAACAGCGCTCACATACAGTCATGTGTCATTATTTATTACTTGATAGGTTTGCTAAAGATGGAATATCACATTACTAATTTTGCCAAATTCCAGAATACATAAACAGGCCAAAACCTCTTAACATAAATTATGGCAGAGCTGCATTAATGATAATTTTAAAAATCCAAGGTGCTTGCTTTCCGGAGTTGGAAAACCATTTTTTCTTTTTTTCTTTTCTTTTAAAAAGCCAACAAAATTTTCAAGTTTCTAATTTCACCCTCTCTCTACTGTAGCAAACTGCCATCATAGCTGCATAAAAATATGTTGGGCATTGCCGCTTTCTGAATCAGCATGAAAATGGGTTTAACCGTGAATCCAAAAATAATCTGCAAATTAGATTTGTTTTCTTCCTCTGCAAAATGAAGCAGACCATAAAACATAGAAATAATTCTGCTTCATGTAGTTCTTTTTTTTAAAAAGTTCCTCCAAATACTCGTTTTCTGGCTTGCCATTTGCTGTGTTTCTCACACTTGTGAACAACTCAAGTGGAGATAATGTGATATTAATAGACTGGACTAATACAGTTCATAAAAGTAAAGATCTATCTAGAGAGAATGGTAAACAAAGGAGCCCACTGACCTGGAGTTGACTGAAAGACTTTTGCAGGAACAAAATGTTTCAGTAGTTTCTACTGGGTATTAAGAGGATGGTTTCAGGCTCGGCAATTTCTGTGATGAATTTAACCATTGTAGGCAGGCATGAGCAGAAGGCCTATCAGTTGGATCTCGGTTTCTAGGGAGGGTTGCCAGTCAAGGACAACACTGGGTGTTTCTGAGGGTGGGGCTGCGCATGGTATGGCATTGATGAAGCTATAAGATTTAATTGCCCCACTTTATTTAAATTTACACTTTTAGAGTTTTACATGAATTTTAGAACTGAGGTACTTCAGAAATTCCTAATGGAAGATTAACAGAGTTCTATAACTTATGCAGTAGCAAAATTTTGTAACATTGTAATTTACAAGAGGAAATATTTGAAAGATCCTTGATTTCATCAACTGTTTGTACATCCATCAGTTGCTTTGATGTCTTCTTTTTTGCTTTGTACCGGTCTTCGACTGTAATAAATATTTACTGACTGACACCATGAGATTACTTCTACTTGCCTAACCAGAAGTGACATCATGTGTTGTCGGAATACTCCAGCAATCAGTGTTGTTGTGAGAAAGACATGGAGGAGCACACCATACTAAGCTCCTTGAAAGGAGGGCAGGATAGGCACAATACACGTAACATGTTCTGCTGAAAATTGCTTTTTCAGGATTCTAAAATTTTCATTTATGGAACATTCTGAGTTTTTATTATGTGTCTCTTGACATGTAGCTCTGTTTCTTTGTTGTTGTTCAGTTGCACAGTCGAGTCCAACTCTTTGCGACCCCATGGATCAAGTCATGCCAGGCCCTCCTGTCTTCCATCATCCTCCAAAGTCTGCTCAAATTCGTGTTAGTTACACCAGTAATGCTGTCCAGCCATCCCATCTTTTGCCATCTGGTTCTTCTGCCTTCTGTCTTTCCCAGCAGCAGGATCTTTTCTCATTTGGTGGCCGAAGTATTTAAGCTTCAGTTTCATAATCTGATCTTTCAGAGAACAGTCGGGGTTGATTTCCCTTAGGACTAACTGATTTGATCTTCTTGCAGTCCAAGGGACTCTCAAGATTCTTCTCCAACACCATAGCTCGAAAGTATCTATTCTTCTGTGCTCAGCCTTCCTTATGGTCCAACTCTCACAGCCATACATTACCACTGGGAATACCATTGCTTTGACTATACAGAGTTTTGTATTATTATTTGTATTTGTATTATTATTATTAGCTTGATGCACCAAATGAAGCGTTTCTTCAAACAAACATGGTGGTTCTTCTCAAATCTGTGCTCATGTGCATGCCAAAGTGACTTGAGGATGGGAAATTATACATTTTAAATGATTACAAACTTGGCTAAATGAAAATCTGAGTCTCTGCATTAAATGAGCAGAGAATGAAACTTAACACTGTCATATTTCAAAACAATTATATATTGGATACTATGCCAAGTTTTCCACTAGGGTTAGCGCCTTCTCTGGCACAACGGTCTCTTTCACTAGCCAAGATTCCCTTGTGCTTTAGAACCAGTGGAAAACACCACTGCGAGCAAACTGGATCCACAAAATGTAACCTTTCATGCATGACATGAAATTCTAACATTAAAAATCTGGGAATTTGCTCAGTAGAGAGAGCAGTCCAAGTAGGGAGGGGTTCATTAGTCTGGTCAGCCTTTCTCTGTAAGCTCCCTCCATGTTATTTTATTTATGTTATGTTAATCTATTACTTTTTTTACTCTGCCAAGAAGAGTAGGATTGGGAAGTGAAAATGACCCTGGAGCCAGTCTACCAGTGGTTCTAGAAGCCAGTACTTCAGGAGCTACTGAACTCAGTGGCACCAACAATGGGCACTGGAGAGCCAGTTTGGTGTAATGGTTAAGTGTGCGGACTCTTATCTGGGAGAACCGGATTTGATTCCCCACTCCTCCACTTGCACCTGCTAGCATGGCCTTGGGTCTGCCATAGCTCTGGCAGAGGTTGTCCTTGAAAGGGCAGCTGCTGTGAGAGCCCTCTCCAGCCCCACCCACCTCACAGGGTGTCTGTTGTGGGGGAGGAAGGTAAAGGAGATTGTGAGCCGCTCTGAGACTCTTTGGAGTGGAGGGCGGGATAGAAATCCAATATCTTCTTCTTCTTCTTCTTGGTTCACCCTTTGTCTCATCCCACAAAATGGCAGTAGCGCAGAAGACAAGTGATAGTGAATTGACACTTATTACCTATGAAGGCTCTGAGCCAATGTAAGAGTTGCTGGGGCTTGGCCACTGTGGCCCCCTACAGGAATTTCCCCTCTAACTAAATGACCAATCAGCCTAAGCAGATTCTCCCTTCTATCCTAATAGGTAGGCTAGGGCTGGGAGTATGTGTTTGGCCCAAGGTCACCCAGTGACTGGGAATTGGAATCATGAACTCTTCAATGCTATACTTTAACCACTACAAAATGCCATTAGGCCATTTGATTAATTCTTTTTTTTAAAGCTCCACCTAATGTGTAAAACTATTATAGATAAGAACCCCATTTTGTATTTCTAACTAATAGTAGCTATTTTATACTTACTGTAACAAGGATTACCTTTAAAGCCTTCAATTAGCCTTCTTGTCAAAACTGACTTGGCAGACTACCCCTCTGGAGTGCACTAAAGATATACAATTTTGCAGTTTCAGCACAGGAATTATAAGACTGCAGAGATGTTGTTTGTAAGATAACCTGCAAACTCCTTTGGTCTGCCCACAAGTTTCTTACACGCAACTCTAAATTCCACTTCGATCATCACTTATTTGAGAGATAAAAATAAATATTCCAGGAGATTTCAAAACTCCAAATTATGCAAGCCATTTCCCAATCAAATCTGCTTCCCAAACAGGGAGTTCAAAGAATAAGGAGGTGTTAATACAAATGCTGCTTTCATGTAAATAATGGCAAATGTATACATATACAACTTTGCAAAAAACATTTAATAGCATTAATAATAATGTTATAAAAGAATTGGAGCAACTCTGAAATTTCTACCAGTAAAGTTAAAATAATGGCAAATAGAAGTCACAGTCCTGGTTATGGATGGAAAACACCAGGTACCTTGCAGAAGGGTTTCATCTAGTTTGTGTCTAGATGTGACATCACTTGGATATCCTATGCCTGTCACTTTGCATTCCATGATGGAAGGCATGTAATTATTGTATATCTTGTAGACATCACATGAACCAGTTTGCTTTAAACACAATCTGGGATTCCAGAAGGAATCAACTGTTTTAAAAATACCACCTCTTTTCTCACATATCCCCTCCTCTGCAATTCACGGTAGTGTCTTCAGCATTTTTGTTTTTTGGACAACTTTTAGCCCTCATCAGGCTGGTTTTCACCTTTTGATTTAAAAAGTCATATTTTGCTGCCTACCTGAATAGTTCCCCCATACATGTAGGCATTCCTACCTTATCTTTGGCAAGCCTAGTCTGTAACTTTTATCGTCCACCTTTTAGAACCAGCCAATGATATGGTTACACTTTCATTCAATATTGTTATGAAAACTAGTGTATAAAAGTGTTCCATCAGGCTGATGTAGCCCTGTTCCTGATACAAGGGGACTGTACCCCTATCCTACCAGAGAGGGCCTAGATTGCTACATTTAAAAGTCACAAAACAGACAACAGAAGACACAAATCTGATGTCAAAAATGGCAATATTGGATTGTATCCTGTGAATCCATTCCTGTAGTGGTGAAACTCTTCCATAAGGGACAAAATATCCTAGGCCAGAAGAAAGTATGAAGGTAGTGGAACAGATCTACAGGAGCCTGAGAAACAGCTACAAGTCTTAAAAGGATTTTGGTAGGCAAAAAAGGGAGATGTTGAAGAAGAACGTTGGGTATATTTTTATTAAGTGCAATTGGCCTTCAGATCATGGAAGCTAGGTAGGGTGAGCCCTGGTTAGTACTTGGATGAGAGACCACTAAGGAAGTTCAGGGTATGAAGAGGAGCCAATGGAAAGTCATTTCTGTTTGTTTCTTGCCTTGAAAACCCCACAGGGCTGCTATAAATCAGCTACAACACTAAATAAAAATCCAGGTGAGTTGCTGTGTTGGTCTAAAGTAGTAGAACAAAGTTTGAATCCAGTGGCACCTTTAAGACCAACAGTTTTATTCATGATATGAGCTTTCATGTGCACTTGCTCAGATACAATGAAATGGAATTTACCAGTTCATACATATAAACAAACAACAAATTAGCATACAATTAATATGTTTTAACAGATACAAGCAGAAATAACAAGCTAAGTTTATAAGGTTCCCACTGTTTAGATTTAATTCGGGGGGGGGGGCAATAGTGAAGCAAATAAATATGTCAAAATTGGAGACAGATGGGTAAATGTATCATTTTTAATTATTAAATGCTAAGAGTATTGAGTGCTTTTTGTTACACTCCATCTGTCTCCTCTCAAGCATGGAAGTAACTAATAACATATTTTTCATTGAGGTAGAATGATTTGTAGTCCACTGGAATTCATTTCTCTGGTTCGGAAAAGCTGTGCTAAATTCAATTTCATTGTATCTGAGCAAGTGTGCATGCACACAAAAGCTCATTCTTGAATAAAAGCTCATACCTTTGTTGGTCTTAAAGGTGTCACTGGACTCAAACCTTGCTGTAACACAAAAAAAGAAAAGAAAATGTGGCCTGAGGACTGCAGTAGATACTTAACTGGAAGTATGACATACTTCACTGAAAGTTTATTTCAGTGAAGTCTTATTTCATCTTTAACCCCAAATAATTAAAGAGCTAATTCATGGATGATTGTTTTCTCGATCGCTTGGCTCTTTGTCTCTTTATATATACATCACAAAATAAATTAGCTGTAGATCAGTCTAGCAAAATATTCAGATCCAGTTTTCCAGGCAGAGTTTTGTCACATTTTGGGTGACCATACAAATCAATCAGAGTAAAGTGGAACAGCCAACCCCTGGGCATTAAAACAGCTGTACTCTGTAACTCTCATCCTACAACAATGAAGGCAGATAACTGCTTAGCAACATAACATGAAGAAACTGCTAAGGCTCAGTTCCAATCACAATCTCTAAAGAACAGTCATCTTTCTCATTCTGTACCACTGTGACCTAGCAAGAGGTGAAGGCTGCTGAATACAAGCTACCTTTAGGTGATGTAGTTTTTACTCTCTCTCTCTCTCTGTTAAGTGCCATCAAGTCACTTACAAGCCTATAAATTAATGTCCACCCAAATGTCCTATCGTTAACAGCCATTTTAAGGTCTAGCAAACTGAGGGGCCACGGTTTCCTTGATGGAATCACTCCATCTCATATTTTCCTGCTGCCTTCAACTTTTCCTAGCATTATTGTCTTTTCCAGTGACTCTTGTGACCAAAGTACGATCACCTCAGTTTAGTCATTTTAGCTTTAGGGAGAGGTCAGGCTTGAATTTGTCTAGAATCCACTTATTTGTCTTTTTGGCAGTCCATGGTATCTGTAAAACTCTCTTCCAACACCATATTTCAAAGGAATTTACTTTCTTCCTATTTGGGAATACTATGGCATGAATTAACTTGATCTTGGTCACCTGTTTTTACTGGGTCTCTATCAATGTTCCCTCTAAGCTGTGCAGTCTTGTGAGCAGAAATTCTACTTTGTGAGCTTCTGGCATTAAAGTTGTGAGCTACTGCATAAATTAGTTTGCTCTGGGGCCATTTTACATAAGCGAAGACAAAAATGTGTGAGTCAGAGCCTAAAAAAACTGTGAGCTAGCTCACATTAACTCACCTTAAAGGGAACACTGGTCCCTATCATACTTTATCACTTCCCAGATTCTTTATTGTATCCACTGTGCTTCTGCATTCCAATTTGCATGGCCATCACTTATTCAGTCAGCAAAATTCATACACAGACCCACTTGGGGGTATTACATTATCACCTCATCTTGTGACTTCCCTTTTTCCTCCTAACAGTGGCAATAATTTCCAGGAGGAAAAATATTAGCGAGATTGTGCCTATATACATTAGTGAGAGTAGGGGGAGAAACATCCCCCCAAAAAAGCTTGTTTGACATGCCTCTTGCCAGGCTCAATAAACAAAATGAAGTCAAGTAACGATCTGATTCATGAAGTTCACTTTTGGACAGTGGTTCACTGCTAACTTTGGACAGTCTGCTCCTGGAGGAGTTGCATCAACCTGGCTAGAGCGGTAACATCCAAGCGCTGAACCTTTCTTCTAAAAAATCTAATACATCTAGCAGATAATCTTTCATTCCACTGGTAAATCTTTGCTTTAAATGTCAGTCGGAATGCTGCTTTTTGTATACAGATTGCAGACAGCTCTTCAGTGGCTCAAGATAGATGCCAAGCAATATAAAAAGAATGTCCGATTTGGTTGTAGCCCAATTTTAAAAGAGAGAGGCAACAACGATTGTTGACAATCAATCTTCTGCTATTGCATGGAAATCTTCACACATAAATTACAGGTCCTGTCCTGTCCTAGTGGCAACTTTCGACTTCTATTAGCATTCGACTTTGGCAATTCCTATACATTTTTCATATGAACAAACCAAAACAAACCACAAGCCAAGTGCAGTTGTTCGTTGTTGGTTACAGACCATGTGATCTCTACTTGCATTTGGCAGTCCTGGATACAAGTAACCCAGTTATGACTTTTATTCACCCCTCCCTTGTAAAGTGTCTGAAACCAAAGTCTCCGTGCAAATGCAATACATCGCAAACGTTGAGTGCTGTCAAAACTTAAGATTCTTTGCTAACGATTCTCCCTCATAAATGTAAGATGTCTGGAGACCAAACAGAGCAGGTTTTATATTGCACAACTCTACATATACTTTGTGTGTGAATCACCATTTCTCTTTTTCTAAACAGCAATGCACAATAAAACCAAACAAAAAACAGCAACCCAATAGCACCCTGCAACTCAGCAAGTGAGTTCCAGAGTTGGGTCCAAGAGCAACACACTACATTATTGAAGCTAACTCCATTATCCTACAGCACACATTTTTATGCAATTAATCCTCCTCACTTTAAAAAACTGACCGTATTCCAGAGGCTCTGGAAATCTTATGCCAATATTTATGTTTTATATTTTAAAAAGGAAAAACATCCACAAAGAAATAAAATTTTCTTCAATATTCTGGATTGGCTCCAAAACAGTTATTGGTCTGTTGCAGTAAATGAGGGTCGCTTGCAATCATCACTACAATGCACTTGAGAGGGGTGCCATTCTCCCAACAACCCTGAGAGACCACCAAATCCTCAGTTCCCTTGGCATAGTAGCCACACAGCAACTAAAAAAGCAACTCGTCCAGCCTTCCCAAAGCAATTCCAACATGGTGTTTTCACTCCAGAAAAGGACAGCTGTGGAAGAACGTGAAAATATTACATTGGAATGAAAACACATGTGAATGTTATTTCATATTTGTACCTTTGTGGAAGAGGATAAAGTTACATTGCACACTGGCCCCTTTGCCTTCCATTCAAGGAAACCGATTCCTATCAACCGCTGAAAGTTCAGAGCTTTTAAAGTGGTACTTTCAAGAAATGCAAACCAAGATCAAATGTCTAGACAGTATTCTTGCATGTTCACCCTCTAGATGGCACAGTCTCACAGTACGTCTGCAGACACTGCCCTATGTCTGATCTCCCTTGATTTTTTCCCTAAAATTAATTTTACAAATTAAAGCATTTAAAGCTAACTCATGTGTCTGTTTAACTTTGCACCCTAGTTTTAAAATGAAATAAACTAAAAACTTGATTGGTCACTTCTGTGGCAATGCTTGTAGTTGTTGTTTTTTTTAAGTTTATGATTCAGCTATTTTACTCTTTATGTAAAAGCCAATAAAAGTGATAGAAAACTAGTAAAAATCCCAGTCTCTTTGGATTCCATGAGGTGTTCAATCCTGTATGTCTCATAATGATGGGGGAACACTGTACATGGCAATACAGCTTTATGTATGCCGCCCTGAGCCCGCCTTGGTGGGGAGGGTGGGGTATAAATCGAATTAAACATAAACAAACATAAACATTATAGGCCTGCACTACTCATGATTCTTTAAGCAGAAATCAACCAACAAGGCCAGATTGGCTCACGGATCCTGGAGTTTTGTTTTGGTTGTTTGTTTTGCTTTTCTCTGGGCACAGAGCAGGGGTCACTGGGGGAGTGGGGGGGGGTAGTTGTGACTTTCCTCTGTTGTATAGGGCAGGGGTGGCGAACTCATTTGTTATTTATTTATTTATGAGGGCCGGATCTGACATAAACGAGATCTTGCTGGGCCGGGCCATGTCGGGTTGAGCCAAGCCATGTTGGGCCAGGCCATGTGTTTACCTATTTAAGATTAGGTAGCAGAGATGTAAATTTTATAAAGAACACAGACAAACACAAATATATATATTTTTAAAAAACTTTAAAAAAGGGCAACTAGAATGATTAAAGGTTTGGAACACTTTCCCTATGAAGAAAGGTTAAAACACTTGGGGCTCTTTAGCTTGGAGAAACGTCGACTGCGGGGTGACATGATAAGAGGTTTACAAGATTATGCTTGGGATGGAGAAGGTAGAGAAAGAAGTACTTTTCTCCCTTTCTCACAATACAAGAACTCGTGGGCATTCAATGAAATTGCTGAGCAGTCAAGTTAGAAAAGATAAAAGGAAGTACTTCTTCACCCAAAGGGTGATTAACATGTGGAATTCACTTCCACAGGAGGTGGTAGCGGCTACAAGCATAGCCAGCTTCAAGAGGGGATTGGATAAAAATATGGAGCTGAGGTCCATCAGTGGCTATTAGGCACAGTATATTACTGGAACTGTCTGGGGCAGTGATGCTCTGTATTCTTGGTGCTTGGGAGGGGGCAAAGTGGAAGGGCTTCTAGACCCACTTGTGAACCTCCTGATGGCACTTGGGTGTTTATTTTTTTGGCCACTGTCTAAAAGATGCTTTCTTTGCATTTCTCCATGGTAACCAGGGAACTGGGCAAAGGAAGCTCTGGCTCTTTCTTTCTTTCCCCAGGAAGGAAGAAGCAGATGATAGCCATTTGCTCGGGAGCCTGATAGGAGACCTCCAGGGGCCTGATTCAGCCCCCGAACTACACATTTGACACCCTTGGTAGGGACTAGATGACACTGGAGGTCCTTTCCAGCTCTATATTTCTACATATTGTGAATCAAGCATAAACTTGCACATCAAGCATAAACTTGGAAATTTTAAATTAACAAAATATTGGGGGTGGGGGGAGTCCCTAGCATTTTTTGAGGTTGCTTCTGTCAAGGTGGTTGATGGGCTATGTTTGGCTTTGTTGGTAAGAGGTCTAATTTGTTTTGTGATTTAAAACAAACAAACAAAAGACTTCAGATTTTTTTTATTAGTTTCTGCAGTAAGTATATTGAACAGCCAGCCTATATTTGTCTCCTACTGAATAACTATTCCTAACATTGTGATTCTTGGATCACCATATGGTCAGAATGGCTACTGGCTTCGTCGAAGCTGGACTAAATACTGGGAGACAAGTATAAATTAAACTTTATTACATTTCTTGACAGAAAGTATAATTATGAAATGAAGCTTTTCCCCCCCTAGCCATATTAATGGAGCTAACTCCACCCAATTAAATCAATGGCATTTAAATCTGTAATAATACCCTACTGAAGTCTGACATCCAGCATCTCCCATCTTCCCTCCCCACCTAGGGGAAAATTACCCCTTGTCCACACCACAGACCCAAAAAAAAAAAAAATACTGTGAGTTTCTGGCCGCCTATATTATGAATCCAATGAAAACAACAAGCTGCATCCAATTGCTGGCAGGAGCCTGGGACCTAAAGCACAAAGACGGTGTTCATGCCGAACTCCAACCGTTTGCTTTCGTGCTGTATTTAGCCCTGGAAATACTCCTAGTACTGGAGGAGTGTCGTACGTCCCATTCTAAATGAACATAAAGAGTTCTAATGAGCACTGGAAGATAAAGTATTACTTATTTCCCCCCAAAGTGCTTCTGTCTAGAAAAGCCGGTAACTCAATCAATAAGTGGTAGTATTCCATGATCAGTTCAGCCAGGGTACAAACTCAAGGCTAAAACCACCACCTTTGCATCGACAGAAACCTGTTTTTCTAGATGCCTTGGGGACACAGCTTTCATTCAGATGGGGTGGGGGGATGCCACAATCCAAGGTGAAAGTATTTCTGAACAGAACTGAATGCAAGCAAGCAAAACTAGACTGCTTACTGCACAGGTACTACGGATGTAGATTCAGCACTATATGGGGGCTCACATTAATGTACTGTCTAAAATCCCCCTGGGGAAAAAAATCTATGCTCTTACATACAAGTAACACAAAAACCATTGAGCCTAGGTCAGGTATAAAGCCTCATCCAGCAGAAGATATCACAGACAGCCTGATCTACATGGTTATATGAAGTCACAGTTATCTGGAGTGGCAGCTCTCCCACCACAATGGCACCATTTAAATCTGACTTCACTATTACTCATAAGAACATAAGAGAAGCCATGTTGGATCGGGCCAATGGCCCATCCAGTCCAACACTCTGTGTCACACAATGGCAAAAAAAACCAGGCACCATTAGGAGATCTATCAGTGGGGCCAGGACACTAGAAGCCCTCCTACTGTGCCCCTTCCTATTGTGTCAAACATATGGAGACATTTGTCAATTTTGTACTGTTGCCTATTTCTGAGTAGACCTTGTAGGAGTGCAGTTCAAGAGCTGAGAGATGAGATCGTGGACAAAGTGTTCTGCATGCAAGCTTGTTAGTGCTATCAGAGAAAACATGCTAGTTGATTAATGTGCGCAGGGGCCTTTTGTTGTTAGGCAGATTACACTTGGTGATTAATTGGCTGATGCTGGTGGAATGTTGTGATGTCATATTGTTAATAAAAGCAAGTGCAGACGTCGCAAGGAGTTACTACTAAGACCTGATTTTCCTTGCGCAAGTATCGTGCACATTTTGAAACTTATCAAGATGTCTTCCGTGTGTTTTATTGTCTTATAAATCTTTCTTTCCGTACCTATGGTGTCAGAGCTGGTTCTCCGACAGACCTGCTTAGGATTACTCCCTAAACTACCTGAAATCTGACTGAATCTCTGCTCAGCATGCAGTTCAGAAGTCTTTCTCTGCTCAGTCGATGCTAACCAATCAGATTGCTTGGAATTGCCTGTCACTTAAGGCTCTATGCCTTCTGTAAAGATTTGTACAGGCACTTCTAGGCTTCTTGAAAGTTCAGTCCATCACACCAGCGCTGCTCGTCGAGCTTTGGAGGGCCACTATTGGTGTTTTCAGGGCTGTAGAAATCCATCCCCCATCGTTGTTTTTCAATCGTAATTGATCGGTGCCATGGTGTTTGCCGCAGATGCTGCTGACACACCCCACCACGATATGCCCAAACCTCCAAAAACCACATCAAAGGTCGTTGAGGCAAGATCACTCGGATCTCAGCTCATGAACTGTGACCCAGGTGATTTTAGTCATGAATTTAGGGCAGGTTTGTGCCCATCCTTACTCCTTGCACTGGAAAAGGCTCCTCCTGAAAGCAGGCTCCAAAGATTTAAAAAAATACATCAATGAATGGAAACAGGCAATCCTTTCCTGGTCAACATTTCAGAGCACCACTCAGTACGCATAATTTTTATTATTGCTCCATCAATTGTTCTGTTAAGGTTTTATTGTACCATATGTTACTCATCGTCATGTACTGCTCCCATCACACTCCTACTCAAAGTTTGATAAATCATTCCACTTTATCATCATGTGGGTTTGTTTCTATATCGGGTTATGGCTTAAAAGCATTTAACTATTCACACAAGATCTGAAGACAGTGGCCATCCAATAAATTTACTCTTTTTATTCATTTCAGTGGCTTTCATCGTAGCAGCAATAAATAGGCATCTTACATCTTTAAAAAACACATTCTTTAAGAGAGTCACTTTTACTTACATTGAACTGCTGTTAACACAACTGGGAATTTAAAATTAACGTGACTTTTAGATTGCTGACATTTGAACATGAAGCTAAAGTGGGGGAATATCTACTGCTGGGTGGATTTGTGACCATTTACGACTGTGTGATCTGCAGTGCTTCCAACATGTCCTCCACAGCTTTCAGAGAGTACTTGGTTTCTTTCTTACTGCGACCAGCGAACTAAGGAAAGAGAAGGATTATTCTATTTCATGGAACATGCAGTAAGTAGTTATTTTGCAACATTATTACAACATATGTAAAATTATTCTAATGCTTTACAACAGGAAAAATTATATGTATCAACAGCTGACTGCAGAAGTAACCACATGTGCTAATGCCCATTTTTGTATTATCTTAAGTTCTAGACAGCCACAGTGCACAGGGGGAGGGGGCACATAATCATGTGTTCACGGATCATAAGTGGACACTGAAAGCTGAACAAACCAAAACATATGTGTATCATCACAAATCAAACTGTCATTAGGCTTAGAATCTGGGAGGAAACCAGTGGATTACTAGGTTCTATAAAAGGTAAAAGCAGTTCCCTGTGCAAGCACCAGTCGTTTCCGACTCTGGGGTGACGTCGCATCACGATGTTTTCACGGCAGACTTTTTAGGGGGCGGTTTGCCATTGCCTTCCCCAGTCATCTACACTTTACCCCTAGTACTCATTTTATTGACTTCAGAAGGATGAAGGCCGAGTCAACCTTGAGCCAGCTACCTGAACGCAGCTTTTGCCGGGACCCAACTCAGGTCATGAGCAGAGCTTGGACTGCAGTACTGCAACTTAGCACTCTGTGCCATGGGGCTCTAGGTTCTATATACAATACTAAAAAAGCCAAAGTAATTCTCAATTCCCAGAAAGGACTGGACACATAAAGCTGCCTTATACTGGATCAAATGGCTGAATAGACAATATTGACCTTACACAATCTGGAAGCAGCTTTCCAGGGTCTCAGGCGTGAGCCTTCCACATCACTCATTACCTAATCCTTTTAATTGGAGATACTAGGGCAGGGGTGGCCAAACTGTAGCTCAGGAGCCACATGTGGCTCTTTCTCACATATTGTGTGGCTCTCGAAGCCCCCACCACCCCATTGGCCAGCATGGAGAAGGCATTTGTCCCTTTATATCAGGGGTGGCCAATGGCAGCTCTCCAGATTTTTTTTTGCCTACAACTCCCATCAGCCCAAGCCAGCATGGCCAATAGCTGGGGCTGATGAGAGTTGTAGACAAAAAAAAATCTGGAGAGCTACCGTTGGCCACCCCTGCTTTAAATCATTTCTCCAAGCCAAGTCAGCTGGCAACTTGGAGAATGCAATTAAAGTGAAAATTGCTTTTTTCCACCTCCCTCTCCCATCTCTCTCTCTCTCCCTCCCTCCTTCCTTCTTTGTCTTGTAGCTCTCAAACATCTGACATTCGTGTCTTGCTGCTCTCAAACATCTGACTTTATTCCATATGGCTCTTACATTAAGCAAGTTTGGCCACCCCTGTACTAGAGGCTGAAGCTGGGATAGTCTGCTCTACAACTGGACCATGGCTCCTCCCCTAAGACAGCATATTACAATAGCACCACACACATAAGTTACCTAGTCCTCCCTCTAAAACCTTCTCAACAGGTCCCACAGCCTTTGCATACAACCTGTCATACTCTGGGAAATTTTCAGAACAAGCTGACAACTGCAAGAGGAAACAAATCAAGAAATTACCCTGAAAGCAAGAAATTACACTTGCTTTTGTTCCTTTAACTCTGAACACCCAAATCTGCAGTTATCTTGTAGGCTGCAGGAGGGAAGGCAGTGGAGATCTACTCAACCAACTCCTTCTGCAAGACGTTCTGCAGGATTTGACTGGGTGTTGCCAAACGTTCAACAAAAACCTTCCTTCCTTAAGGTGTGGGAGCTGATGCAGCATACAGACTGAGCCATGAACCAAGAAAAACCTAATTCAAACTTGCCCTCTACAAGGCTCTCACTTGCTGGCCTTACTGTATGTGAACCACCGCTAAGTGTCCACAATAGGAAATAATACTGTCAGTATCATTACTCTGTTATACAACTCTTGTAGGGGTTATTAAAACACCCTGAACATTTTAAAACTGCCATATATAAAAAGGTATTGTTATTACAATACAAACTCATTGCAATTTTCCAATTTTCAGCAGACAGGGAACATGTCAATTAATACTTCCGCTTAAGGGCAAACCACAGTTTGACTTTCGTCCAACCTGCTTTCTATGGTTTGCACGATTCCTCCAGACCCCAGAATTACAAGCCACAAACTAACTGTGGTTCAAAATCCTGGCTTGCAGGACAAGCACAAACCACACAAATTCTAGTTTGGAAGCAACATGAACTATGGTTGCCATTTAAAGTGGAATAACAGATTCTGACCACATGAGGGAAGGAAGGCAAGCAATCCATGCAAAGCATGTGCTGTGTGAGGATTATGCGCCCAATTTCTCCCACTGTCCCTTGGGGAGGAAAGGGGGATCAAGTTCTCAACATTTTCCCTTGCACAAGCAGTTGGTGCTGCAATCCTGCTTTCCTGGGAATAAGGCCCACTGAACAAAGTGGGACTTACTTCTGAGTATACCTGCTTAGGACTGCTCCCTAAATGTAGTCTAGCAGGTTGGATCCTGTGGATTCATTTCAGTAGCATCAATGGAAAGAACAGAACAGCTCTGCATCACATAAAGACCAAGGAAATAACAAATTAATTTAAGAATGAGCTGATGGCTATTTTTGTAGCAGGAACTTCTTTGCATATTAGGCCACACACCCCTGATGCAGCCAATTCTCCAAAGAGCTTAGAGGGCTATTAGTACAGTGCTATTAGTAAGCTCCAAGAAGATTGGCTACAGTGGTGTGTGGCCTAATGCAAAGGAGTTCCTGCTACAAAAAAAGCCCTGGCTCAACTTAAAATGTCAAGAAATGCTAAGAACAAACTGAAAATATGTTAGCCTCCCAATTTTCGCACAGACTTAGATTCGAGAAAAGTTCTTGGCAACTGACCTCAAGGAGCACGAGCCACTTTTATTATAAAAGCCTTACTGATATGAGTTGGAGGCAGCACAAGAGTCAGACAGCTCTTTTCAGCTAATCTTATTCCTTCCATGCTGGGTTTACGTAGGAGAACTTCCAAGTCATTGGTGCCTAGATTTAGCTCTAGCACAGTTTCTACCACTCATGTAGTTTGCACAGCAGGTTTATCAGTTAGGGCACGGTCTACCGCAAACTTTTAGTTATAATACAAGAATTGGGCTAGCTTGTTTAGACAAGTTCCATTCAGTTCACATGGGCCTGAGCAATAGAAGTTCCAAATGGACAACTCTGGTCACAGCTTACATTGCTGTGTTTTGGGAACTGGACACACACACACACGCACGGCCTAAGTATGGCTCTCTCCTTTAAAGTACCATAAGCTAAAATGGTTCATTAAGTAAAAACAGCCTGTTCCTCAATGAAACATTCACATCTGAGCACTCAATAAATTTTCAGCTTAATGCTTTTTTCTTCAAGTATTGCTGCTGTCCTGCATACTTTGCTCCCTGGATTTACGATGTGTCCCCTTTTCCTCGTAATTAACTCAATTCAGCAAATGTGACCTGTTGACAAAATTCGGTGATCAGACAGGTAATATCCCAGCTGAAACAAAATGCAGGAACTGTTAACCTGCCTTTGACCCCCTTCAGCTACATTCAAACTTGAGGAATTTTTTTAAAACTCCAAATAAGATTTGCAAGCACAAAACCCACCCCCAAAATGAACAAAAGCCAACAAAAACAAACTAGAGTAGCCCCAACTAAAGACTTACAGAGGTTTAACCTCTTGAGAAGAAACAGATTACAAAAAAACCCCAAACTTTAAGAGTACATTTTGGCTTTCAAAAAGTCTTTCAAAAATACAGACACAAATCAGAGAAGACTGTCAAAAGATATTGCTACATAGCAGTAGAAAATGGAGTTCAAAATGAATAGTATTGTACTTATTCATTTAGAACAAAGTGGACCAAAGTCATTAAACATGAGGAAAGTTCCTTGTTAACATGCAAAATTTCTGTCTTTAATTATATTAGCCTATTCTGAAAGTTTGGGGAAGGCAATGGCAAACCACTCTGTAAAAAGTCTGCTGTGAAAACGTTGTGAAAGCAACGTCACCCCAGAGTCGGAAACGACTGGTGCTTGCACAGGGGACTATCTTTACCTTTTAATTCTGGAAGATAGACCAACCAAGTCAATAATTCCAATTTTAGTTAAATTTTAGTTAATAATTATTTTGCCAAACAGCCTTATGTATCAATTCTGATAATTTATACCTCTCCTCTTTGAAAGCATGGTTTATTTGCTGTCCCAAATGGTTTTTTAAAAAATCACCTCACTACATGCAAACAACAAATGGATTCCTAACCTAAAGAATATAGCCAAATATTTAAAAAACCCATATATCTGAAAAAAGGCATGGAGAGAAGTGTTAAAGCTTCATTTTTTAGCTGAAGATTAAACCTCCACTTAAAGTGTTTCTATCTCGAAATATGCTAAACCAATTAGCTAACCAGAGAGCTAGGGAAATGTATTTTCGTTTCAAATGTCAAAGAACACAAATTAAGGGAGAAGAAGTTTTTGATTTTAGAGACTCTCCTCAGTATTTTAACATATTTTTTATTTTATTACTGGAGATGGGTAGCAGTGTTAGTCTGTCTGGCAGTAGAAAAGAGTAGGAGTCCAGTAATACCTTAAAGACTAACACAATTTGTCGTAGGGTATGAGCTTTTGTGAGTCACTGCTGACTTCTTCAGGTGATTTTATTATTTAAAACATTTTAATACTGCCTTTCCATCAACTTAGGACCCCTAAGGTAGTGATCAGTCAGTCAGTTTATTTACGGTCACAGACCAAATAAACAGTGGTCAATAAAAAACATTAGAACCAACTTTAAAAAAAATAAACCAATTAAAACAACAACAGGAAAGAGAACTGCCAAACCAAACATAAAAGCCTCCACCCACTGGTGGAAGATGACAGGGTGGTGGTGGAGGAATCTCCCTAGGGAGAGAACCAGAGCTTTTTTTGAGCAGGAACGCAGTTCTGGCTGGCATGGTGTCAGGGAGTATGGCCTAATATGCAAATGAGTTCCTGCTGGGCTTTTTCTACAAAAAAGCCCTGTGTGAAACAATTGTGGCATCAGGGGTGTGGGCTAATATGCAAATGAGTTCCTGCTGGGCTTTTTCTGCCAAAAAAAAAAAGCCCTGGAGAGAACTCTATTTTAATGGCATAAGGGGGAAGGCTCTTTCTTGGGTTGCCACTCATCTGGCCTCAGATGACAGGGGCACCTGAAGCAAAGCCCCTGAAGGTATAGTACTTCTAGTAACATTCTGGCGGTGAGGTGGAGAGTACCTTGTACTTGGATGGCCTCTGGAAATTTCTATAGCCAAACGGTGTCTGCAAAGTTTCTATTGTAGGACTACAGAGAGGACCCAGAAATGAACTTAAATTTCTAGAACTTATAACTGTAAAGACAGGAAACGTACAGTTTTTGGAGAGCAGACAGAATCCACACAAGAAGTGTCTGTCTGTCTATCATATGGAAAAGTTACACACAGGAAGCATATAATAATATTGGAAAGTCCCTAATGGACAGGGATGGCTTCAGGGTCTTATACAGATTTATAGTCCCTTCCAATGGCTAGCAGAATACGATACAATCTAAGCAAGTATATTTTCAGAGGGTAGCCATGTTGGTCTGCAGTAGAACAGCTAGACTGGAGTTCAATAGCATCTTAAAGACCAACAAGATTTTCCAAGTATGAGCTTACAGTCACCATCAGTGCAATCCTAAGAGCACTTTCCTTGGAATAACCCCCAACGAATAGACCTTAGTAGAATTCAGAGCAGATCTGCTTAGGATTGCTCTCTTTGGTGGTACTGGACTCAAATCTAGCTAAGCAAATATATTTAAATTTATATTACTTCGACAGTTTGTTCATTGGCCAGTTGGGGAAAGCTCAAACTATCTTTCCATTAGAGGTTAACTTTTAATCATTTTTTCTACAAATTTCAAACATTTCTACATTTTGAGGTTAAAATAGGACCAGACAACTGTGTTTGGCTAGTAAAGGAATAGGATAATTTTTATATAATAATATAACCTCTTAGCTAGAGCCTATTATTGCTTTCTTATTTTAATTAATTTTTTAAATTAACCAGCTTGTTAAATTTAACCAAACCAGAGCAGAGCATCTGGAGTAACACTCAGCAAGCTCTTCCGAAGAAGAACATCTTACTTCCTTCACAGAGCACCTGCCATGAAAATTTACTACTGTGCAACTAAAGAACACCAATGTACCCCAAGTATGTAGCCCCACAGCTAAACTGTACAGATGACCTGGAACAGAAGGAGAACAACAGAGCAAAATATGACATCAGGGAAAGAAATCCAAAATAAAGCTTATGGGCCAGGTCCCAAAGGAGATTTTCCAGTGTCCACCCCCACACCTTGGCACGTTTGGTTGACAAGACGGCAACTTTCAGCAGCACAGTAGACTCATGCCAAAATGTCCACTCAGCTGGAGGGGAGCCATATACAGACTTGTCAACCTTATCTGCTGGAGCATTTAGGTTCTTCAGCGGTTCAAATGTAAACACAAGAGCAGGCCAAATCATGCAGGGCTCACACGTCAAACAAGGTTCGGTATTTATTCAGTAAGGTTTCTTATGGTACCTTTTGCCAGAGTAGGGTGTTAACTTGAGATCCTGGCCAAGTTCTAATTTATGTAATTACATCCTGCATTCTTAAATTCCCTTTGCAGTTTTCAACTAGATATGGTATTTGTCACTTTTCTGTTAAAATACAGCTGAAGCATGCAATATATCACAAACATATGAAGTCACAAAGAAATTATGACATTTGTTTTAAATATATTTTTGGTTGTGTAGAATGTGATCTGTTCTGGTAAGTATCAACCAAGAGTGGGGCCAATTTGCAATCATTTTGATCCAACTCCAACATAACTTCACACACACATACAGACCATACATTATAAAATTGAATAAGTACTTTTTAAAGTTACGCTGCCATGTTCAGAGAACTGTAGTAAGGCAGGAAAGTATACGCCATCATGACTCAACTAATTTCTCACAATCGAGTTTTAAAAGGAGTTTCACTTGAGTTAAAATTTAACATTTAAATCCAGCCACCGATATTTATTCAATACATATGCTGCCTTTCCCTCCCTTTTAGACAGCAGGTTGTGAAATTGCTAAAAAAACATATAAAACAAAATAAAAGGATTTATTGAAAGCATCTCAACAGCACTGCTGCTTAAGACTGTATAGCTGAATCCAACCAATGGTCCAGCCCCTTCTGGTGAAATAAGGAAAGCTTGCCATCTCTCCAGGAAACAAGATTGCACAGCTTAACATTGTAAGTATGCCAGAAGTTAATTGCACTCCTATTTACAGGTGGTTAGACTGCATTATATACATGTAAATGCAAGACGATTCAATGGTATGACACCAAGAAATTATAATAGATTAGACAATTTCTTCACTCAAAATGGTTTTTAAGGGGAGGTGGAATGCCACATGCGCTCTGATCCAAAGTGCCCTGAGAAGTGAATGCAGGGATATGAAGATCTGCTAGTTTCTTTTCTATCCTCTGCAAAAGTCCCTTCCACCTTCACACAGACACACACGCAAGTTTTTAAGCATTTCCCCCCCCCCCCATGCAGAACAGGTAATTAACACTCACCTGGTAAGCTCGATTTATTTGGTTTGCTGCCCAACTTGCATACTTCACATTATCCTTTTTCATTTTTGCACTTGCCTTAGAATTGGACGCGATGTGGCTGGCAGCCTAGATGTGGAACAAGTCAACCATCAGCAACATAACCTTGAAAAGTACACCAAAACACTAAAACATATGCATGGAAAGCGAAGAAGCACTACAACTGAAGAACAAATAATTAGAAATAAAGCATTGCTTGAGTGACCGCTTAGATGGGGGGGGGGGGTTAAAAAATCTTGCAAACGGGAATTCCATCACCCACTTCTTTTCAGGAATAAGAATTCAAAAACCTGGTTGGAGTGAAGGGGATGTTTCCCTTCTATAGGATGGGAGAACTTCTCATTTGCTACAGAGGGCATGGCCATGAACTCCACCAAGATATGAACAACATCACAAGGTTCTGTGTTCCTCTGGGCCTGTGTTGCTGAAACAACAGTTTTCTGTGCTGTTCTAAAACTCGAGGGACTTTCCAAAGCTCCTTGCAATATAGCACAGAAGTTTGCTGTTCAAAGAAAAATTCAAAAAACCATACTCTTGTGAGCCCTGAGGTACATCTAAAGCAGCTCTTTGGATTCCAGCCATCGCCTTGGTAACAGTTCAGGAACTTTGGAGGAAAAGTTTAAAAATAAGACCTGACTACCCAATTAAAATAATATTATTTCAATTACAATCCTTAAAATATGAAATATTAAGACAACTTTTAACAGGAAAAAAAATGCTGCTAAAACATAAAGCAGGAATGACCTTGTTTCCAGAAAACGCAAACATTTGTACAGCACAATCTGACCGCTAGTTTTGTGAGAGCTTTCATTTGATCCGGCAGTTTTAAAGGACTCCAAATCTTATTAACAGATAATAAAGCAAAAGTCACAAGTGACCTTGAGAGGGGGAAAAGAAGTTTAACTTGCAATCTGAAAAGATTATCAATCAATGTTTATACTTCTATGCTGACATAAATAAGCCGTATTGGGTTTTAATTATAAGCAGTGGCTCTTTCAATATCCGAGCTTTGCTGCTTAAAGTGAGCGTGCAGGAACTACAACATGTGTGTGTTATGTGTCGTCAAATTACTTCCGACATATGGCCACTCTATGAATTAATAGCCTCCAAAATGTCCTATCATTAACAGCTTTGCTCCAGTCTTGCAAAATGAAATTGAAATATAGAAGAATGTGAATTTAATACAGGGAGGCATTTGTGCACACACAGAAGTGAAATCTGTTCAGGTAATATTAATACTTTTAGAATCTGAAAAGTGCTAATTTTATTGTAAAAAGGAAGAAACAAAGAAAAGCAAACACATTTTGCCTTCTAGATTCCGGTAAACCAAAAATCCTAGGTCTGTCCTCCTAAAAGATCAGCACTGGCTTTAACCCCCTGAAAACTACAGAACAATTAAAACAGTAAGTACAAATAACCCAAGTTCTCTAAAGGGTTGTGCTAAATGCCAGAAATGTAATACCAGCTCAAGTAAACCAAAGGCAACAGTGCTGACAACTATTACATTTTCATCATTTTAACTTTAAGGCAAGATAAATTATGATGACGGGAAGCAAACAGAAAACTTGTTGATTGGAAGTCTTATATAATTCTACTGTTACCAAGGATTTATATAGACAGACCAATAGCACAGGTTTCCCTTTTATTCCCCTCTCACTTTCTCTACTCTGGCTAAATGCAAAAGGAGGGGAAAATTCCTTCAAACTCACCATGTACAGCCCAAATAATGCTCTCATGTTCCTGTTGTTCAGCTTCAGCGCCTGTGCAAAATATTTTCTCGAAAGCTCAAGGTTTTCAAGCCCTCCTTGGGTATATTTAACCTGTTGCATAAGGCAAGACCAATTAATAAGCACTGATCAGTTCACACTAGGAGACTGCATTAGATATAAGCTGTCTTCATATCGTAGGGCCCTGACTTGGATGGCCCAGTTTAATCCAATCTAAGCAGACCTTGGAAGCTACTCAGGGACAGCCCTGGTTAGTACTTGGATGGGAGATCAACAAGAAACTCCAGCGTTGCTACACTGTTAGTCTCTTGCCCTGTGGGGTCACCATACGCCAGTTGTGATTTGACAGCACTTCCCTCCAGTACACTGGGGGTGGGGGGGAGATAAATAGGAATCTTATGTTATATGAAATATTAAAGACAGGCTAGAACAAGCTTTTGCGGACTACAGCCCACCAGTTCACATATAATGAGTGGGTTCCCATTAGGCTGGATTTTTGTAGCAGATACAAGTAAAAGAAACCATCAACATCAGGGTCAACAAGGCCATGAAACACTGGAAGCCCAGGCTGAAAAGCAATTACATAAAATTTAAAGCTAATCAAGAAAAACACAGGAACCTTTCACCAGTAAAGCTGCCTTATCTTACAAAAAGTACAAAATGTCTTAGTGAAACCTAAGACTCCCCACCCATTTCGGGTGTCCACTACTTTAGGATTACTAGCGAGTGGTATCTGTATTTTTCTTGATTAGATCTGAATTTCACATAATTACATTTCATCCTGTGCTTCCTTCATTTCATGGCCCGTGGACCCTGATGTTTGTTTCTTTCATACTGCTATGTAAAATGACTGAAAAGCAAGGATCCACTTACTCATATAAAATGGGATCTATGAAATATGCTGAAATAAAATTTTGGTCGTCTTTGTGGTGCAACAACAGACCAACCTTCTGAAATAGCATCAGACTAATACAGCTTGAATAACGGACCAAAACAGTCTCTTGTTATTTGAGTAATTCAAGGACAAGGGGAGACCCAGTGTGGCATAGTAGTTAGGGCATCTGGCTAAGATCTTGGAGACCCAGGTTCAAATCCCCACTCTGGAAGCTTGCTGGGTGACTTTGGGCCTGTCACAATCCCGATCCACACCCCACAAGGTTGTAGCAAAGATAAAATGGAAAGGGGGGGAGGGAGAATGATGTACAGTGATGGGATAGAGTGGACAGAATTAATAAAAACCGTAAAATGCAGCTTACCTAATGAGCTTGTTTATTTGGAATTTTCCCCCCACTTGAATAAGCAGCAGTAATTAGGAGAAGATGCCGTAGTTGAATCATACCAAGTGAGTAACTGGCAACTAAAGAACAAGATCAGCATACACGTTGCCAACTGGCTGCTCGCTCGGGACAGCATCTACTCGCTCAGGGAATTCCAAAATACTCACCTCTGCAAACTGCTGGCAATACAAGTGGTTGTGCGGGTTCGTCATCATGAGCTCCTCCAAGCAAAACGCTGCCTTTGCATAACTGGAGAACAAAACCAGGAAGAGGTATTTAAAAGAGAACTACAGAAGACAGCAGCTGCAGCTGTCATTCTCCATTTACTGGAGTAGTAGGACCAAAGCGCTGTCAGAACTTCCACAATAAAGGCTATTCCGGAGACTATACAGAACACAAAAATGCAAGTTTTCTGCTTTCCTCTTTTAGTTGTTCATTACTGTGTGAAAGAGGGACTCTCAAACTTGACGTACAGAAGGTTGCAGGAGTCTTCTGGAGCTTCATTATCTTGCTGCACATGAGTCCCATGTGCACGTTATTGCAGAATCAGCTAGTAAAAAATCTGCCGTGAAAACGTTGTGAAAGCAACATCATCCCAGAGTCAGAAACGACTGGTGCTTGCACACGGAACCTTTCCTTTCCCTAGTGCACTAGAGAAACTTATTTGCCCTTTGTTTTCCCCAGGTCTAAACCTGAACCTACTCTAAAGGCCCAATTTGCACATCCACGTAAGACATAATTTTCCCCTTGAGAGTGGTCACAGTGTAGAGGGCCATGTGGTACCTTCTTGGTGCCAAGACACAGCCAGTAGTGATTCCTTAATTATAGCAGCAGGAAAAGTGCTGCTGTCAGCCACTAGTGCATGCATCTGATTTAATAATATTACGATTCCTAGGGACTTCAAGATGGAGAACAAGGAGAGAAAGCAGCAGAGCTGCTTGTGTGAACTGTCTTAAGGGATGGTTAATTACAGCATCCTGACAGGTCTATAAACACTTTGTTGTTCTTATTAAGGAGGTCTACAAGTACTACAGTAGATGGGCATCTTAACATATGAGATGCAAGAGAAACAGAATGTACTCTCATTTTGAACAGATTAATCTAGCCAAGAATATCATAGTGTTTATTGGCCAAAGTACAATTCTTTGCCTCCAAATTTTGGCTTTGGATAATTTGGAAGCCAGAGATGTGCATGTCTACTCAACTCTATGTCCATTCTAAAAATCTCATCTGTTATACAAATTGGACTGACATTAGCAATAGCACAATTGCTGATATCCAGATTTAATCATAAAACTTACCAATTTTCTGAGCATAACAGAGCACAGAAAAATGAGCATTCTGACCTTGATATATACAACAGGGACATCTGATTCACAAGCCAGAGCTATAACATCTTGTATAATATCTTACACCACAACTCATGCTTCAGTCAACTAGCCCCACCAATACACACTGCATGCACCATTACGCATTTTTGTTTCCCAAGATGCTCTTTTGTGATATGCAGTAGTCAAACACAATTTGTCTCTCACTGCAAAAGCTTGGATTTTTTGTATAATGTTCTTTCTCTAGGATATAAAGTTTTTTTAAAGTTATTTGAGCACTTATATAATTCTTCACACTGCTTTTCATACAACATCACAGTAATTTTTACAACCTCCCTGTCAGGTAGGCCAGTATTAAATTTATCAGATGAGCCTTGGCTATGACTGTGACCAAGTATCTCGATGCTAGATAGATAGACAGACAGACATAATTACCAACAAGGCCCTAAGAAACAAATGTAGTCTGAATATGATTAGATGAGGGCCTGTTCCAGTACTAAGCAGTCTAAAGCTCCCCACCCCTGTGATCTTAGTCAACAATATATACATACTTCATTAGCGCAGCTCTTGATTATTCATTCCCTTCAGTTTGTGCTAGGACAGAAAAGAATGCTCATGCTTCATGCCACTACACAGCTGCCTGGGGTGGAATGACACATTACTTTGATGAACCTACCCACTCACTCCAGTCATCCTTGGAGACCCTGCTTCAACTGCCCCCAACATCTGGGACTAGATGGATGGCAACCTGAAAAAGGGCATTCTCCATTGTGGCACCAAAATGTTGGAACTCTCTCCCCATAGAGAAATTCATCTGTCTCTATCAGTGTCTTTTGCCAGCAGATAAAAGAAATGTTTGTTTTGTCCGGCATACCTCAAGTAACAGTATTGGCTATCATCTTGTGTAATATATTCCAGTGCTGTGTGTTTATGTGGCTTGTAAAAATTGAATTTTCTAATTTTAACTCTATTTTTCATTATTTAAATGTTTTACTGTTTGCCACCTTGTGGGCCCTGATTGGGAGGAAAGGTGACATGAGAACATTTTAAATAAATTCATAAATTAAAATAAGCATATGGGCCCCAAACTTATTTTTGCCAAGGTATTCCTGTTTTGTTTTGTTTTTAAAAATGTGCACGTGTGTGTATGTGTGTGCATGCACCTGGATATCATGGTGACCTCTGGTGACTGACCCACAAAGATCTGAAGTGCTAAATCCTGAAACCTAAATAATTACTAGTTGTGTTACACATATTCCATTTTAAAGCTGAAATTTTAACAGCAGATCTGTATTATTTATTCTTCACGTCATTTCTTGCCTTGACTGTTCCTATTCCTATTATGAGGTGTCACAATCTCGGAATGGAATGCATTCATAATTCCAGTTACTGGAAGGTTATTAAAATCACTTCAGAGTGCTCATATAGCAAAGAGGTAACAATTCATCAGCAAAAAGGGTTTGCCGTGTACATAATTTCTAGGATAAAAAAAGGAGGCCAAACTACTTTTCCAAAAGGGGGGGGGACAAAATTAAAACTATCAGCTTAGTATCTTATAATAATAATAATAACAATACATTTTTATTTATACCCCGCCCTCCCCGCTGAAGCAGGCTCAGGGCGGCTTACAGGACATGGTATAGACCATGTTATAACAATAAAAACAAGATAATACAGTTAAAATACAATTCATAGGTTAAATATATTAAATAAATAGTCTAAAACCAGTATTACTTAATAATGCCACAATCTCAGTATGTACAAAGATGGCTTGATGTTATTACCAGGTTCTGTTTTAGAAAGCTAGTTGGAAGAGGGCGGTTTTACAAGCCCTACGGAACTGATTGAGATCCCATAGGGCCCGCACCTCCTCCGGTAGCTGGTTCCACCATTGGGGTGCCTATATCAAGAAGACCTGCTCTCTAGTTGTTTTTAATTTGGCCTCCTTTGGCCCAGGGATTTCTAGAAGATTTTGTGAACTAGATCGCAGTGCTCTCTGGGGAATATATGGGGAGAGGCTGTCCCTAAGGTAGGCAGGTCCTCGGCCATATAGGGCTAATGAGCAAGTTCAGTCGTGCATTTTGTTCAAAGAAATTTGGAAATACGTTCATTCTTTTCTCACAGATGATGGCATTTTTGTACTGTCCTATTACCGGCTTTCAGACTGTTAACCTGTGGGCGGCGCTTGCCAGCTTTTTATGCAATGCTTAATTGTTAAGCACTATAGAGATCAATATTATTATTACAAAAAAACACCACATGTAAAGCAAAACTAAAGATTATTTTGTTCTTCATTAGATAATAATCAGATGAAAATAATGGAAGACAGGGCTTTTTTTGTAGCAGGAACTCCTTTGCATATAAGGCCACACACTCCTGATGTAGCCAGTCCACCTGGAGTCTACAGTAGGCTCTATACTAAGAGCCCTGTAGGCTCCAGGAGGATTGGCTGCAGTAGGGGTGTGTGGCCTAATATGCAAAGGAGTTCCTGCTACAAAAAAGCCCCAATGGAAGACATCTTCTGCAGCTGAAACAGTATCCATTCTAGTACTCTTCTATATTACTACAAAAACCAGTCCCTGCTCTTTGTGGTAGAGAGCCCCGTGGTGCAGAGTGTTAAAGCTGCAGTACTGCAGTCCTAAGCTCTGCTCACGACCTGAGTTCAAACTCAGCAGAAGCTGGTTTCAGGTAGCTGGCTCAGGTTGACTCAGAACTTCCATCCTTCCGAGGTCGGTAAAATGAGTACCCAGCTTGCTGTGGGGGAAGTGTAAATGACTGGGAAAGGCAATGGCAAACCACCCCGTAAAAAGTCTGCCGTGAAAACGTTGTGAAAGCAACATCACCCCAGAGTCGAGAATGACTGGTGCTTGCACAGGAGACCTTTCCTTTCCTTTCTTTTTGTGGTGCTAGGCATTTTGGGGCAGGGGAATTATCAGTGGTGACTACTTTTAAAAGAAGAGGTTACTGTTCTTATCATATATTTGTACGTTCTCACCACAGAAATTCAGCAGACCTTCCACTGCCTCTTTCATTTCATGGCTGCCTTTTGGACTGATTTAAACAACCTAGGGAGCACCTCATTTCCCATAAGGTGATTAATGCATTTCCTAACCATGCTTTAACAATTAACCCATACTGCAATACTATCTAGGAGCATAATCTAGAGCCCTAGAGCAGCCCACATCCTTTTTGCACTGTAAAACTATATGTTTTGGCTCTGTACACAACCTGCCGAAAAGCTAAGCATGCCTCAGTACACTTAAACCAGTGATCTTAAATATGCTTCACTCTTCAATGGACAGAGGCCTAAGTGCTCAAAACCTACCACAGACAAGGGCTAGTGGCTGCTGAGCAAAACACTGCATTTTTTCCCTATAAGAAAGAAAAAGAAATCTCCATGTCCTCCATGGAACATTCAGTCGTGAATATTCATAATTTGTCATGATTATAGTAGGCATGACTTAGTGTGTTACCTTGGTAATGCTTCAACCCCAAAGAAAGGTAAATGTGGCCTCTCAGATCTCCCTTTTGAACAGGAAAGCAGGGCTTAATGCTTGGAGTCCAATAATATCCTAGGGACCAACAAGACTTTTTGGGCATAAGCTTTCAAGAGTCGAAGCTCTCTTTATCAGCGTTACGTGCAATATGTTCAAAAGGTTGAAGCGGGTAGTGTTTTAATTGTGGGTCCAGCATTACATATTTATACTAAGGGAAGATTTCATTTTGAAACAGTACCTCTCTTTTTAAAAGGTAGACATTTAATGTAATGTAACTGGTTTTTAGCAAGACCCCTCAAATCTGATTTTAAATGAGTTGGATTGTAAAAATAACCACCGCACTTTCTGCCTTCAATTCCTTATTGGGGGTTTTTTTCTTTCTGCTCATTTATTTTTATGATTGCCAAGCAAGGATAACATTTCCTGCATCTGACAAAGTTGATTATTGTCCATAGTACCTTATGGCACCATAAAGTTGTTCGTCTTTGAGGTATCACCAAGATTTTTGCTATAACGTATTACCTGGAATTCTCTCTGTGAGTCTGTTTAAATACATTAAGTTGAACAGCACATTCAACTTAATGTATTTAAACAATGTACGGGAGGAGCGAGGTACAAACTAACAGAAATAAATAAATAAAATAAACCTACTTTAAGTTATTTGTTGCTAGCCTCCTGAAATGCATCAAAAACCCATGCATTAAAATAACCAATGATTAACAGGAGCTAATGTTATTCTCTGAGATAAATAAAAAAAATTATAACCCAATGAGAATGTTCTCCTAAGAATCTCATTACTTTACTACCTTCTGAAGAAAGAAAGGAATGAAGGAAACAATGTGGTACAATTCTGGGGGAGGGGGCTGGGGGGGGGAGAAAAACTGTGGGGGGGGCCTACAATGATTTGCCTTAGAATGAGAGCTAAAATTAATGCGGTGATATTAGAAAACTAGAACTAAGGCTGTCAGCTAATCCACTCACACTGGGATTTCCTCTTGTCACTAAAGCAATAAAAAGCTAACAAAAACATTAAATATCCAATAAGAAAGTTTCTACAACACTCAACATATTTGACTACACTGGGTCTTGTAGCCAGGCAACCAAACCCCTTTAATTTTAAAGCAACAGATTTTCTTTTAATGAAAATAAAGACACCAAAGCACATTTTTGTAACATATCTTTATAGCGTGTCTCCTTGTAGAGGAAACAGCCTAAAACATAAATCTCCTCATGGAGGAAACCACCTAAAATATTTATTATATAAAGTAGAACTGATAAAAAACAAATATAGTAATGATGGCAGCCCTTGCGATGTGCTCATTTAAATTCAATTTGTCGGACAAACAAGTAACATTTATCCCAAATCAGCAATTAAAAAAAGAAAAGCCTTCTGGCACTTAAATAAATATCTTAAGGAATTTGGAAGCCTACTCAGCAAACTTTTTAGGCGCACAATGCTTGTCCTACTACTACAGTGAAATTGTGTTTCAGAAGAAAGGCCTTCATCAGAAGCAGTCATGGGCGTCTGTTCTTTGCACTTAAGAAAAACCCCTTGGGGTCCTTTGTGAAGAGGGTTCTGCAAATAACTTACTCATGTTCATTGATGTAAAGTTCTGCAAGTTCATGCCAGGCTTCCTGGTCACCAACAAACCTAAACAAAGGGAGAGAAGAAAAAAAGGAAAGTGGAATTCTGTAAAATGAACAGCATGGAGGCAAACGAGTAAATCAAATGTAAATTCCATTTTAATTAAAAAAGATCTATCGGAACAGCAAAACACAATCCATATTCTCTAAAAAAACACTCACTGTTCCAGATACTCATTCAGCTCTCTGATGGCCTCTGCGTTTCTCCCCTGGGCTTTCCGAATGGCAATCTTACGCTTTCTTGCTGCCTGCGGATTGACATTAACAGAGGATTATGTGCTCATAATTCCCCAGGTTTTTGTGAGGAGGCAATTTGACTGTGCAAATTATTATCTCAGTTCCAGAGGAATTTCACTGGAGAGCAACTGCTTGGCTGGAGTTTATAAATATACCCTATGACATCCTGCTGAGAGATTTACCCCCCTCCAAAAAAATCTTGCTATCACATTACGTCGGTTTTACTTTTCATGTGTAAACTGTATGCATCATTTCATCCAAATAAGTGACTGTCCAGATTGTGATAATTACAAAGCAGCAGGAGATCCTAATCTTTATCCAGCCCAAAGTCCACCAACCTATCATTCATGTGCTCTATCCCAGAGATGGTCAAGGCACAGATGTTTCTGGGGGGGGGGGGGGTGCGGGGAGAAATCACACTGCCACAATGACTGCCATATTACCCAGAGAACTCTCTGTAAGTCTCCAGATACCATCCTTCCATTTAACTATGTAATTTTACAGTAGCATTATGTAACTCCAAAAACAGATATTTGCAGTTTGCAGAACCAGCCTCCACATACTGCGATGACCATACCAAAAAGAAAAGAAAAGAAAAGAAAAGAAAAAAGAAAGGAAAGGAAAGGAAAGGAAAGGAAAGGAAAGGAAAGGAAAGGAAAGGAAAGGAAAGGAAAGGAAAGGAAAGGAAAGGAAAGGAAAGGAAAGGAAAGGAAAGGAAAGGAAAGGAAAGGAAAGGAAAGGAAAGGAAAAGAAAAGAAAAGAAAAGAAAAGAAAAGAAAAGAAAAGAAAAGAAAAGAAAAGAAAAGAAAAGATGGGTGCTGGGTGCAACGTTTCTGGCAGCATGAGAGGCCTTAGGAAAATTTCAGTTCCTAGCAGTTCTTTAAACTTTTAAAAGTTGTACGGCAGCTGTTCCACCAAATTAACAACTTCATAACTGGAAAACAAATCAAGAAACACACCCTAAGAGCCTCAACTTAAGAGCACAAGGCATACGCCAAAATGATCCTTTTTTTTTGACAGCTTCGTCTACAGCAACGGAGCAGACAGTTCATCACCATGAGAAGGGTTCTTTCTTTCCACCTCTGAATGCCATTCCTTCAGAAACACACAAGCAGGGCCTCCTCAAATGATTCGGAATTAGACTTTCCAGCGGCTGCTGCTCTATTTGTCAACCACAGTCTTCCCACACAACAGAAACCATTCAGACCCCTACGCCTCTACTACTGGAAACACTATATCCTTTTCTAGAGCGCATGTATAAACTGATCATTATCTCACACTAACTCCTAGCAGACATTTGATCACATCAGATAACTGTGGAGTTCAGTCAGGAGTGTTTAATGCCTAATTCTTCAAGCAGTGCACGGAATTTCTTGTGCTACAACACAACCAAATAACTTTCTTGAAATCCTCACCTTTAAAATTTCCCCGCTCTGCATTCTTACCGCTCTCTAAAATATGTATATTTATAATCTGCCTTTTTCAGTGAAACTCAAGGTGGATTACAAACTTTAGCAATGCAAGAAGCACAGTAGAAAATATAAGAATAAGACTGGAATACAATGTTAGAAAACAACTTAATTAAAAGAGAATATGATGAAAAAATAAAAAAACCTGATTACAGAAACTGGACAATGCACTAAAAAACTAGAAATGCATATAATAAACACTGCCATCAACTACAGCCCTTAAATACAGAAACACACACGTTGGTCATCTCTACTCTAACTAGAGATACCAATTTGCAATTCCAACATTTAACAGACAAGTCCAATTTGCTTAGCTTGAATTCGTTTCCCAAGAACTGTGAAATTCTAAAACTGGCAGCCTGAACCAATCTAAGAAGTCTCATCAAAGCATAACAACCCCTCTGCTGCATCAGACCAGTGGTCCATTTAGTCTAGTATCCTGTCTCACACAGCAGCCAACCAGATCCTCTGGAAGTCAAACAACAGGGCATAGAAGCCTTCCCTTGATGTTGCCTCCTGGCACCGGTATTCAGACACTGATCGCCTCTATACGTGGAAGTTCCCTTTAGTAATCATGACAAGTAGCCACTGATACTTATTCTCCATGAATCTGCCTAACTCCCTTTTAAAACCATCTGTATTTAAAACCACTGGCAGTGAATTCCACATTTTAATCACTTAATCACAAATGGCTTTCATATCACTCTACCCAGCATCTACACATCTTGAGTCCCCATACCATTTACCTGCTAGACAACCAGCAGACAGAGACTCACGACTCCTGCCCTATATGAATGGGTGATCAACTTCCTTTTTCCCAGCAACCCCATGTGGAGCCATGACCCAAGACATCCTGAATCTTAATGGGCTCTAAACAGATTACCTCTAAGAAACATAATGTGTTTTGTTCCGCATCCTCCAATACTGTTCGTCCTCCAATACTGTCTATCATCATAGGAAAGTAAGACACTTTTTCAACTTTTTTTTTAAATTAAGAATCTTGCTTTAGATTGAATTGAAATAGTACCTATTATAAATAAGTGTGTTCTAGAGCAAATCAAGTCTGAACTCTCCCTAGAATTTTAAATGACCAAACTAAGGCTATCATACTTTGGTCACATTATGAGAAGAAGAAGAGCATGCTAGGAAAAGCTGAAGACAGCAGGAAAAGAGCCAGCATGAGAAGGATTGATTCAAGCAAGCAAGCCGTGGCCCTCAGTTTTCAAGACCTGAGAAAGGCTGTTAACAATAGGACACCACGGTGGACATTAATGTATAGGGTTGTCATAAGCTGGAAGCAACTTGATGGCACTTACTGCACACACAAATATTACCTACCCTGATTGCTTCATTGCCATAGACCAGGGGTGGCCAACAGTAGCTCTCCAGATGTTTTTTGCCTACAACTCCCATCAGCCCCAGCCAGCATGGCCAATGACTGGGGCTGATGGGAGTTGTAGGCAAAAAACATCTGGAGAGCTACCGTTGGCCACCCCTGCCATAGACGGCTTTTGCCTGCTTGTTCTGTTTTTCCAATTCTTCATCCCCAGCCCCACTGCATTATTTTGCTTTATTACAGATCTCTACTGCTAGACAGAGCTGTTTTATTATAGTTCAGGGGTGGGAAGCCTCTGTCCCGAGGGCCATATACGGCCCTTGAGGTCACTTGGTGTGGCCCTCTGGGATTGTTGGGCCGAACCGAGCCATGTGGCAGCCTCTCTGGGGCCTGGCTGGCCAGCGAGGATCGTGGAGCCCAGCCGTGCTGTGCAGCAGCCTCCCCAGGGCCAGGCAGGGATCACAGGGCCCAGATGTACTGTGCAGCAGCCTCCCTGGGGCCTGGCTGACTGGCCAGAATTGCTGCAGGGCCTGGAAGTTACGGTCACAGTTCAGTTTGCCCTTGATTATCCCAGATGGTGTGGCCTAGCATGCTAATGTGTGTGACATAATATGCTAATATTAGGAGATGTGGTCTAATATGCTATTGAGTTCCTGCTGGGCTTTTTCTACAAAAAAGCCCTGGATCTAGGCATTTGCCTAGGGCAGTGGGCTGGGTGTGGGTGTGTGCACGCCAGATTAGGCTCTCCCCTCATGACTTCAAATAGAAAAAAACAATTATTTGCATTAATTTTGCTGGGCTGAATCATTCTCCCTCTGCGGAGCACTGTTTTTAAAGCTGATAATTTTTTATGGCCCGCAAATGATGTTATAAATATCCATATGGCCCTTGGCAGAAAAAAGGTTCCCCACCCCTGTTATAGTTGTACTCTGCTTGCTGATTGAATAGTTTCTCTTGATACTATCCACCTGGGCCGACTGCATTCCTCTGTTTTAGGAGAAACCCTTATTGTTAAAGTCAAATGCTTTTGATCAGACTTTGTTAGTTTACTTGCTGATTGACTGAAGAGTTCTTATCATATTCGTAATCCATAAAGCTAATAATAGTGTGGGGAAAAATCATTTAAAATTCTGAATAGCAGATTTAGATGTTCACATCCACTTCATAAACTCCAACTCTCTAAAGGAAAATTAATTTTAGTGTAAGAAAAGGTGTGCGTGCTGTTAATTAAGTATTTTGAAACAATACAGGTTGGGCAGGTGTTGCAAACGCCATATGCTAGTTGAGAGGGAACTTCTACTAATTAATTACAATGTATATTCTTTTTCTTACACAAAAATTAAACTCTCGCTGTAGAAAATAATAATGTATGAATTATGCTTCAGCTGGCATCAAGACTACACTTTTAATATCCAAAGTATAAGCTTTTAAACTACATTCCTGTCAAATGATGAATTTTGGTACTGCAAACTTGCTTCAACTTTGGTCTGCATCCTTTTCAAGCAAAGTGATAACCAAAGCTTCGCATCAGTTTAGAACCTACAGATATCCGTACGTCTTCTCAAACAAAAAGCGGGGATAAAATCTATCATACAAGAGTTTCCAAGTGGAAATATTATTTATGCCTATTATAAGAAATCATTCCTTCTACCACTTGCCCTATAAAGCACAGAGCGCTGCCAAGAGTTATAATAATCAGAAGAACAATTTTAAAAGAGCATTTATGGCCGTGTTCTGGTGAATCTAAAGAACATTTCAATCACAGAGTGAAAGCAATGTATAAGCTCCCCTCAGACAGTAGTTTTTACTAGGCAGCTAGAAAAGCAAGAAATGATTCCATTTGATAGTAAGTCTAGAAAGTTTCTGTAAAAGCACTCAGAATTCTTCTCAAAACAAGAGATTCTTGAGAACCAACTTGACATACGAAAAGGATACTTTCCTCCCTTTTCATTCAAAAAGTATTTGCGGACCTGGTCAAAAGTGTGCTTCTCTGAAACCAGATCCGTTTTGCTTGACCATGCAGAACTGGTGACTTGGAATTTCCCCATATCCATTTCCCAGCATTCAGAACAAAAACCTATAGAGATTACTATACTGGCTGGCTCTGCAAAGCCATCTTTCTTAACGGAAAGATATATGTCATCTTAAAGAAACACTTATGCTATAATCGGTATCAAATGAGCCAAGGTACTCTTAAGTATGTCCCCTATTTCTTTATTAAACAATGATCCATTCCAAGCTATTTCTTTGAAAAGAACGAATAATCCCCAATTTGGCTCCAGAAGCAATCCTCCATAGGTCATGATTTTTTATTAATTAGCACTGAGTCTCAAAGTGAAGCGAGGATTTGAACGTTCGTCATCTTCTGCATTTGATTAGCAAAACAGACCAACACACAGTTTGGAAAGAGCTTTTACCAGGAGATGGGTTTTGAATTTGTTGAATGTCTCATAATAAAAGGAAGCCTGCCACATTTTGGATCTAATTCTATTTTGTAAGTCATTTAAAAAAAACCCCAGAAATATGTTAACTTGGGTTACATAATCCATTAAAAATTGTTTTTCCCCCAAGTGAAGACGAAGTCATTTCTCCAAACCATAGAATACTGGGGTTCACTGCCTTTCTCTGCAATGTTAAGGAAATCACAATTACAGCATGATCTTATTGTTTTTACTCAGGCTAATTTATATGCCATTTTATTGTTTCACACAGGAAACACTCAATGCATCTAGGGGCACAGCAGCTAATGAAAACATGAACAAGCATCTTCACTCCACTCCAGTACAAAGTAATGCTAGATACACATGCTGTGGAAAACTCCATTTTGTTCATAATGAGAACAAAGTCATTTTCACCACAATCAGACTGGCATTTATTCACAACATGCACAGCCCGAGTGCTTCTCTGGATCTGCATCAGCAACTATCAGTGGTCTCAGTGTCCTGGTTCTTGTCCCATGGTGCTTAAACCCTCAGCACTAAATTAATAAAGGTCAAATGGAGACAGTACGCCCTGTATTACTTAATATGAAAGACTGGATTTGGAGACTGCCCAATAAAGGGACAGTTGAGCAGTTCCCCACCCCCCCCAAAAAACCCACCCAGTTGCCAAGTTACCATCAGCCTATTTGATAGCACGTCACACTTTCCATCTTTTCATCTGAGGTCTTTCTAAGAGTCTAGGTTTCTGGGTTCAATTCAAGGTGCTGGTTTTTACCTTTAAGTCCTTCACCACTTGATGCCCATATGTCTTCTTCTGCCTATATGAATGCAGGCAGCAGCTTTGTTCCACTGGAGAGTTCCTGCTCTTGGTTTTCCTTCCGCTTTTACCATTTTTGGCCACGGCTTGCCTGTGAGCCTTCTCAGAGGCAGCCTCAGCCTTCATACCAGGGGTCGTTTTGTAGAAAAATAGGTGCTGGAGCTCGTCCAGGGATTGTTATGCAGCTGCACCTACTATTCAATGGGCAAAGTGGGAAGGAGGAGGGGGAACCCTCAGAAAGGTTCAGGAGCTGTGCTCCTGTGAGCTCCTGCTGAATTCAAGGCCTGCTCCATACTACGGAACAGTCTCACAGAAGAAGTACAGAAAGCTATTAACTTGCTCAAATTCTGGAGGGACTGAGTTTTTGGTAGTTTTCTAAGAGGGATTTCTGTAAAAGATAACTACAGCCAGTGTGGTGGTGTAGCTAAGAGTGGCAGACTCTAATCTGGAGAGCCGGGTTTGATGCCCCACTCCTCCACATGAAGCCTGATGAGTAATCTTGAGCCAGTCACAGTTCTCTCAGAATTCTCTCAGTCCCACCTCTCTTGCAAGGTGACTGCTGTGGAGAGAGAAAGGGAATGTGACTGTAAGCCACTCTGAGACTCCTTGAAGTAGACAAGTGTGTTATAAAAATTTTCTCTTCTTAGGTTCGGCCGGGGGGGGGGGGAGAAAAATACTGTTTATGTAAAGATAAGCTTTGATATAAAGTCTGAAACAAATATTCTAGATAGATTTTTATTCAGGCAGAAGACAAAAATTATTCCTCATACTTGCAAAGGATTGTCCTTAATCTAGTCTCAATTTACAGAAATTTATGACAGAATGGAATTTGGGTTTGTGCTGCACTACATAGCAGATGTTTTAAGAAGCCATCATAATGTTCCATTCTATCCAAGTATTACACCTTTCATCAGCAACCAGGTCCCCTTACTTCACCTGTTCTTAAGAAACACACAAAGTCAGCAGTTTTAAAAATGAAGAAGTGCATATAGTTAATAATGTTTTCACATGGAAACAAATCTAGGCCTACATGATGCTGATCAGATGACTGGATCCAGAGACAATGTTCTGTATGCATCCAGACTACTAAAACAACAGTGGTCCAGACATAACAAGTCCTAACTGAACCCAAAACAGATTTAATAAACCACAGTTTACTAAACCAAAGAAGAGATTCAACCAACCATGGATTATGATTATATCCAAATCACCCACCAAGGCTTGAGTTTGCAGGAATGGATTCTTTCTCCAGAGTGTAGTGTGTTATATACCCAGTTATTATAAATGCAGCAGATGATGCTCTTGAAGAGGATGCTTTATCAAAACGGATCAAGCCAGTTCAGTGTAGTGGTTAAGTGCACAGACTCTTATCTGGGAGAACCGGGTTTGATTCCCCACTCCTCCACTTGCAGCTGCTGGAATGGCCTTGGGTTGTCCTTGAAAGGGCAGTGGCTGTGAGAGCCCTCTCAGCCCCACCCACCTCACAGGGTGTCTGTTGTGGGGGGAAAAGATATTGTAAGCCGCTCTGAGTCTCTAATTCAGAGAGAAGGGGGGTATAAATCTGCAGTCTTCTTCTTCTTATGGGAGACCCACTGAGCACCTGTATGTCACATTTATTTCATACTGTTTATGATTAATTACTTATTATGATATATTTTAGGCAGTATATGAAGTATTTTAGGCAACAGGAGAAGTATGCAATAACACACTGCATCATGGCGCCTTAGTTCTTTGCACTCTGGTGTGTTTTTTATTTAGACTAGACTTTTGTTGTTTTCTTTCAGTAGCACTTAAGAGAAGCTCCCTTTCATCTATATACTGTTTTCTCTCACACAATCAAAACACACAGGGACTCACCAAGTTAGCAAAGTCATCTATTCTACAACACTAAGACTCTGGAGCTTGTATTCTAGTTCTACAATATTAAATTTTTTACGTCAAATCAGTTCACAGAGTGGGGAGTGCAGTGCGCGTGGGTGTCATTTTATTTGCAGCTTATCTGCTTTGTAAGCCTTTTGTGCATAGTTCAAAGGCATTCTCTGCTTTGACAGAGAAAACAGACCAAGCATGGGGTAATCTCAGAGGTGTCTTGTTAGTTACTGGAAAACAAAACAGATGGCAAACATATGACAGTTTTCACAACGGTAATTATAACAGTTTATATTCTTGTATTCTCTCTTTTTTTAAAGTAACACATTTTCTCTTCAAATATCTTAAAAGTTTAAAAGAAATAATAAACACATTCTGATGGAATGAGGAACTTATTCTAGAAGCTTAAGAGCCCAGAAGGAAGAAATAGAGGGAAAACCAACTGCACTTGATAGAATAATCTTGTATGCATTTCATTTTACTTTATTCAGTTTCCTGTGATATGATTCAATTTCATAACCTCACTTCTTTTGCAGTTAATTATTCCATAATCCAGGATTATTTTCTGACTGACACTCGGGAGGAGGGGGGGAGAAGAAGGGGGAGGAGTCTGTAAAAGCAGAGAGCTCAAGAGCTTGCAAAAGGGCATCAGTTCTTCTGAAACTGCTGAAACTAATGGAAAAAAGTAGAACCTGAACATACATCAGACGGATTGATCATAGTCACTTTCACCGCACTGAGGCAATATAGTCCTAACATGGCATCTGAACTATGACTTTCAAGCGGTTCCTTTTTAAATTAGGTGTTTATGTGCCTTTTTTATATCAGCATAAAAACCAACATCTATTTTAATGGCTGTTTAAAAAAACACACAACAAAAACCCCCTTAAACTGTCTTCTTTTCATAGCTGCAGAACTTAACAATGACTGGCACAAAGATGCACGTTTACATAAACTCTAGTTTACAACCCTCTGTTACCCCGGTGGAAAAAGTTTTAGATATTAAAGTTACTTCTAATCCTTGCGTAGACTCTATCTTTCCTGTTTGAAACTGTCAGCTCCTGCAAATGCGTGATTTTTACATGACTTATGTGAACTAAAGTCTGTGTCTCACATGCCAAAGAGAAAATGTTTAATATAGCTAAGCAACTCCATGTGTCAGTGCTCCAGAAGAGACTGCTTTAAGCCCAAGTCAGTGCCAAGACAAACTCAGCAATAGTTTTAGTTTAAAACCATGAAGCATTTATTTTCCTACCGCAGCCTCACGTGCACAAGAAAACAATTAAACAGGTAGTTCACATATAAACTGTTCCAATACCTAACGATTTATCAAAATGTATTTAACATTTTCAGCACAGAAGACTGAACCAACCAGTACTGAAGGGCATTTGCTTCACAATGGTGTTTTAAAAACCGCATGAAATTCAAACAGTCCACTGTTCTAATATTTTAGTACAGAATATTTAGTATTCAGTATTCATGTCTGGTGTATTTAGTACATTTAAAGCACAAGGTACTGTTACAGTGATAACTTCAGGAATTGAATTTATGACAAGAAATAGAAGTGTAAAAGTACAAAGATGGGACAGAAGTATGAATTGTAATGCCCAAAAATGTTTCCAGAAAGCCCAGTTTTTGTTTAAGTGTTGTGGGTTACATTTTGGAGTATGTGCATGACTACTGAATAGTGACAAGCACATAATGAAGAAAAGTGATGTCACATAGTCCAGTATGTGAAAAAGAGAGTGTAAACAAGAATGAAGATCTTAATGTTATTCAAAATGCTCCAATCAATTGGTCCTATATCTATTGCTCTGAACCATTTGATTTTTTAAAAGTATTCGTATCAAGCATTCATGGAGAAAAGTTTTGCTTTTTAGTCAAAATTACTATGTCTGCTTCACGCTGACCTGTTTTTAAAAGAGTGTGTTTACTTTCTGATTAAAAAAAAAAATCCGCCCTCAACCTCTCCTGAAACTAATTTGCATAACACAAATCCCACTGGCAAAATTCCAAATTAACCATGTCTTAGAATTACAACTCTTAAAGATCAGGAGAGCTTCAGTATACTAAAGCAACACAAAGAAAAGCAAGTCCTTTTTCTTCAGCCACCTATACACCAAAAAACCTGTGTTCAACATCTGAAACAACTTAGTCCAATAAAATGTATTATGTGGTTTGCTACTTGTCCTAAGTCAATACAGCAATTATGATTTTTGACCTGAGTTATCTAGTTTTTACACTGAATTCTGTTGAGAAAGACTGTGCCATGTTAGAAAGTGGATGGAAGTGTCGAGAACGTGTTCTAGAAAATCACCACTAAACTGCCTTTTGAAATTTGTCTGCCGAATGGATAATTGTGTCCTTTTAAGAAGAACAAGATTGCATATATTAAATTCAAAGGAAGGTTTCTGGAAGCTAGATTTTCACTTTGTAGTTGGGCTGATTAAAGCACAGTTTTATTCCTGCTGACAGGCAAAAGTAGTTTGAAATTACGGACTAACCAGCATAACAGTTGCAAATATTATGCCGCAGAGTCCTTTGCATTTTCATAGAGGATACTAATATTCACTGGTGTCCAAACTAAGTGCTCAAAGGGAAACAGTTTTAGCACTATAAAGTGACTATGTGATGTAAACTCAACAAAATCTCAAACCTTCAGAAATTCTGAAATTAATTCTGAATTTTAACCAAAGACTCTTGTAAGGGAGTGGGGTGGTTGCTTTTCAAGGTATTAGCACAAAACATGTAACATTATCATTATTTTTACCATCGACTTACGGTATTAGTTGAATCCTCTTGTAAAATCCTGTCGTATAACTGGATTGCATCATCATACCTATTGCAAGGTGCAAAGAAGAAACATTTCCAGGTGAATCATACAGAGCTCTAGCAAGTCCATACATTTCCCCAATCCAGCAAACAGGCACCCATGTAGCTTTTGGAAATGTGGAGAAACATCTGGATGAACATCCAGTCCTGCTGAACTGGCTAGACAGGAAGGCTAGTGAATTCAGATGAGCAGGAGTATTTGCATGCCGACCAAGTTGGGTGGAGAATAGTGTTCAGCCCAATGCTTAATGTTTAATCCACACCGCCATCTGTTCAGCATTGTAACAATTAGAACTGCTTTATGCTGTCAGACCACTGATCCATCTTGGGCAACCTACCGCACAAGATTGGTGGCAGTCTGCTCCATTAAATCCTTTATTTGTGGATACCAAGGGTTTAAGATGGAACTTTATATATGCAAGTTGCACAGTCTACCACTGAAATATGCCCCCCTTTTATCACCAGCATCAGGAACTAATTTGATATTGCAGGGCCTGCAAGACGGAGCTGTTCCGCCGGGCTTATGGCTGAGGCAGTGGGCATCTCATTATTCCATCAGCTGGCCTCCCTTGTGGGGACCTTGTGGTGATATTGTGCCCTACTGCAGTACTTTCTTACTACTACTACTATCATTTAATATGTGCCTATAACTATTTACCTTGTATGATGTGCCCTTCCCACCAGTGGGGCGCTTTATTTACTGTTTTACTTGTTTAATTTTAATGTAGTGTTTTAATTCTGATCTGTAGGTTATTTATTGTTACTATTGTATGTTGTAATCCGCCCTGGGCCCGTTTATGGGAAAGGGCGGAATATAAGCCTACTAAATAAACAAATAACTAAAAATATATAGCCCTCCTCCTTGTGCAGCAGTTATGACCTGGATGGCTAGTTCAATCTCATCAAATATTGGAAGCTAAGCATCACCCCGGGTTAGTATTTTGATGGGAGACCACCAAGGAAGTCCTGGGTTCCTATGCCGCGGCAGACAATGGCAAACCACCACAGAACGTCTCTGGCCTTGAAAACCCAATGGGGTCACTATAAGCTGGCAAAAAAAAAATCCTGTCAAGAAACAACCTTGGCTCTATCTTTCCCTAGTGTCTACTATACTCCATCCCTTGGTCACAAGAAGTAGATTTATACCCCACCCTTCCCTCTGAATCATAGTTTCAGAGCTCCTTACAATCTCCTTTATCTTCTCCCCCCCCCCAACAGACACCCTGTGCGGTGGGCGGGGCTGAGAGAGCTCTCACAGAAGCTGCCCTTTCAAGGACAACCTGTGAGGGCTATGGCTGACCCAAGGCCATTCCAGCAGCTGCAAGTGGAGGAGTGGCAAATCAAACCCGGTTCTCCCAGGTAAGAGTCTGCACACTTAACCACTACACCAAACTGGCTCTCAGTTACAGGTAACATGGGAACAAGCAACAACGCAACCTGCTGTAGCTAAAGCAACCAAGCTCCAACTAGCTAATTTCACCACCTTCATAAGACTATCCAGATTCTGATAATTTCCAGGTTTAAGAGTGGCCACAATGACTCTCTTAAGGCTAAATTAGACAGATTCACTTCTCCCATGACCATGCAGCAGCTGTGGGGAATGGATTTTTAAAGTACTGAAGGGGCCCAACATGGATCAGGACTGTGGCATTTTCCTGAGCTAAAACTGCCTGGGGGGCATTATTCACTCCATTTGGGAGCAACCCATGCAGTGTCCCATCTAATTTGGCCTTAGACCACCCTCATTCCCAAGAAACTGGAAGAGAGGAGAATGACATAAACTGCTCTGGGTCCCCACTGGGGAGAAATGTGGGTTGTAAATGAATTAAATAAATAAAGAATGAAACTTTTCAGTGAACTTTCACTTTAACATTCTGAGGACTTCATTATGAACACAGCTTCAGCAGCCCAAGTGCCCAGTTTATTTCAGTTTAAGCAATGGCAGAAGGATGCTTTTGCAAATGATTCGATACATAAAGTAGTTCAGTCACTACTTGAAAGAAAAAAGAAATCCTCAAGATTCTAAACCCCACATTGGGCTATCAGATCTTCACTAGACCAGTTGTGTAGCACAGGCAGGTTTGTCTGCAATTTCAGTTGTTCAATACAGAATGATTTATATTGTGCTTCTAAAGTCCACGAGGCAGTTGTTAAATCTTAGGAATCATACACAAAAACTTTTTTGTTTTCTTATTTCTCAGCACAATTAAATACTTCAGTATATAGTCTAGGTATCTGCAGCTGACAACCATATCACTTACATGCTGCAGAGGCCCAGGACGTCCGAGGCACGCCCAGGCAGCCCAGCCCCGGCACACCTCTCCCGGGCGTCCGGAGCTTTGAAGGGGGGTGGAGCCAGGGAGGGTTGGAACCCAGGAGGGGGGAAGGACTGAGACGGGAGGATAAAAGGGAGGGAGGCAGGAGGTTGGGGAGGAAGCTGGCCGTTGCTTATTAAGGCTGCCTCCAGAGAGAGAGGGACAGGAGCCGCTGCACAGCCAGAAGGGGAACGGGGGCCTATGGTGAAGTAACCTGGCTCCCACCCCTGTTTCTGAGACCTCCGGGGAATGCCCACAAAGTGCTCGAGGGGGGCAGCCCAGGATAAAGGGATGATGGCTGCACCGGGAGAGGCGTGCGGGGTGCGACATGGAGATCTCCCATGACCTCCCCAGGAGGTTTGTAAGGTCCATGTTGGCAAGGCTTGCAAAGCCGTTCTGTGCGTGAGTGAAGTCTGAACAACAACTTCACCCAACTGGAGCGGATGAACTCGCCACTCAGCTTTCCCTTCTGCTTTGTGTGGCTTTGCAAAAGCCATGTAAAGGGACCATGTTCCCTTTAAATGGCTTTGTATACCATGCAGCATCATGGACCAAATGGGTCACGGCCTGGTCCATTAAACTTGGAGGTTCATGGTTTGGGGATCTGTAAACCCTACGAACCTCCCTGGACACATTTTTCTGGACCATGCCCATCCCTATACTGGATTCAAACTTTGTTGTGTCCCTTCAGACCAACAGGGTTACCCTCCAGAATCTACCAAGTGCATGGAATTTATTCCCTTGTGCATTCATTTTGATGGGTGGGAAAAGTTAGTTTTTAAAGTTGTGCCATTTAAAGTTTTTATTTAAAAAAAATTCAGTTACCTCTCCATAGCTTCAAATCGCATGCCAGTTAAACGCTTAACTCGATGGCTCCCGGGGAATTGCCGTCTTAGCTCTTGAAGACAAAACTATATTTAAGAAAAAGAAAAGAAAATCAGATACAGTAAAAAGGAGGTAGGGAGCCCAATATTCTCTCAAGCTGGACATCAATATTTGAGTGATATTTATTTGTTTATAATACTTAAGAGGTTCTTCTGGCAGCTGTCTTTAAACCCAAATTATCAAATCAACACGCTCGTGGTGGTGTTTTAAGAGATACCAAGACACACAGACAGAACTCAGTTTTCAAGCTGTAAAAATATCCTGTCATCAGTTTTTTAAAAAGTAAGCCCAGACTAACCTTATGATTTATGAACAGGATTTTAAAAAAAAAAGTTTAAGCTGCACAATGTAACAAGCACTCATGTGGATTGAACTCCAAGAAAATTGGAGCAAAAATTCATTTACAAATTAAATTATTATTATTATTGTCATTATTATTAATAGTTTATTTATATTCCACCCATTCTCCCATGGGGGCTCAGGACAGAGCACAACATAAATAAAATCACATTAAATTCATATATTAATAAAAGCAATTACAATTATTCCATAAACAAATAGCTTGGCAGAACAATTTTGATGAGATGGTACAGCTGGACGGTGCAGCGAGTCAGCGCAGTAGGATATACGTAGGGGAGGCCAACTGATCCAGTGGGCAGATGCCCGCCGCCTCACCCAAAGAACAGCTCCGTTTTACAGGTCCTACAAAAGGCTAGTAAGCCAGGTAGGGCCCAGATCTCTATAGGGAGCTGATTCCACCAGGTTGGGGCCAGGACTGAAAAGGACCTGGCCCTGGTAGAGGCAAGACGGGCATCTTTTGGGATGGGGACAGTCAGCCTATCCTGGGAGGCCTAACGAAGTGACCTCTGGGGCATATACAGGAAGAGACAGTGCCGCAGGTATGCTAGTCCCAGGCCGCGTAAGACTTTGAAAGTCAGAACTAACACCCTGAAGCGGATCCGGTATTCTATAGGCAGCCAGTGCAGGCCACGGAGCACCGGCCGCATGCTCACCCGTATAGGTGATGCAGTCAGCAGGCGAGCTGCCGTGTTCTGAACCCGCTGCAGTTTCCAGATCAGCTTCAAGGGCAAGACCGTGTAGAGTTACAGTAATCTAATCTGGAAGTGACCATTGCATGGGTCACTGTGGCCAAGTCTTGGGAGGGGAGATATGGTGCTAGTTGCCTGGTCTGCCATAGATGGTGGAAGGCAGACCTGGCAGCTGCCACGACCTGGGCCTCCATGGAAAGTGAGGCATCCAGGATCACTCCCAAGCTCTTCACCTGTTGAGGTGGCACTAAAACCGTGCCATCCAAGGGTGGGAGCTGAGTACACAAACCCTCCCCCCCCCCCCCGACTCAGGCACAGGGCCTCTGTCTTTGCTGGATTTAACTTCAGGTGGCTCTACTGCAGCCATCCCGCTACGGCTCCTAATGCCTCGGACAGGTGTTCAGGTGCAGAAGACTGTCTGCCATCCATCAACAGATAGAGCTGGGTGTCATCAGCATACTGGTGACAACCCAGCCCGAAGCCTCGGGCAATCTGGGCAAGGGGGCGCATATAGATGTTAAATAATATGGGTGAGAGAATAGCTCCCTACAGCACTCCACATATAAATGGCCGCTACATGGAGGTTTGCTCACCCAGCTTCACCCTTTGTCCCCACCCCTGGAGAAATGAGGAAAACCATTGCAAGGCTGTTCCCCGTATTCCAGTGACAGCGAGGCGGTGGGTGAACAGGTCATAATCGACCGTGTCAAACACTGCTGATAGGTCGAGAAGAATCAGTAGTGCCAACACGCCTTCGTCCAAATGTCTTCTTAGGTCATCTGTGAGGGCGATTAGTACCATCTCTGTCCCGTGGCCCGGGCGGAAACCAGATTGGAATGGGTCCGGGCAGATGTTTCATGCAGGAAAGCTGCTCTGCCACCGCTTTCTCAACTACCTTTCCCAGAAATGATAAATTCGAAACTGGGCGGTAGTTGGCTAGAACCATAGGGTCCTGTGAGGGTTTTTTCAAAAGTGACCAAATTTCCGCATCCTTTAACTTCTCTGGGAATGTCCCACTTGTCAGGGACAAGTTGACAATGTCACCTAGAGAAGCCCTGATATCATCCTGGCAAGCCAGGATGGGCAGGGGTCCGGGGGCAGGTAGTAGGCTTCACTGCAGCCAGGACCCTGTCTACATCCAATGACAGTCGACAGAATTGGTCCAATATTGGACTGTGTGGCGGTCAAAGGGCTTCCAGTTCATGTACTGCATCAACTGTGGCTAAGAGGTCCTGGTGGAGAGTCAAGATTTTATCTGCAAAATATGTCGCAAAAGCCTCAGTACCAATATCCAATTTCCTATCTTTTTGATTGCTTGATGGCAAAGTAGGCAGAGACCAAATCACTCTAAACAATTGAGCTGGGCCTGATTTCGCAGAAATTCTTCTTAATGGACTTCACAGCCTTCTCATAGACTTTCATAAGCGTACTATAAGGAGTTCTAGACTCTTCATCACGGGCACGCCGCCACATTCGCTCTAACCGTCTAAGCTATCATTTCATCCTTAGCAGGTCCAAGGAATACCAAGGAGCTGCCTTGGTACGACAGCGAAGAGGGCGCCGGGGGGCAATGTCGTCGATGGCAGTGGAGAGCTGGGTATGCCAGTCCTCCACTAGCTGATCTAACAACCCACCAGGGGGCATCGGATCCCGCAAGGCCTCCTGAAACCGCTCTGGGTCCATCTGGCTCCGTGGGCGAGCATAAATCGGCTCGCCAACTAAACAGGGCTGGAGTAGTAGGTCCAGTCGGACTTTCACGGCATAGTGGTCTGACCATGGAACAGCATTTGCTGTTACCAGATCCACCAATATTCCTGCCCCAAGATCAGATCCAGCGTGTGCCCAGCCTGGTGTGTGGGGGCCGATACAACTTGGCTGAGTCCCAGTGTCTCCATGGACAACACCAGGTCCTGTGCCTGCAAAGACGCCGCATCATCAACATGGACATTGAAATCCCCCAAAACTAAAAGTCTGGGGAAGTCCAATGCCCAGGCGGACACCACATCTAGCAGGGCAGGTAGGCTCTCTGGTGGTGCGTTAGGAGGTCGGTACACCATCCAAATCTGCCACTTTTTATGTGAGAAGTCAACAAAAGGCAAATTCAGAATGGGTTTAGACAAGAGAAGTAATTCCATGATGAACAGAAGTCAAATTATCAGCAGAAGGAAAATTTAAGAATCTGCAAGAACGGCAGGCTTTAAAGAGGAAATTAAAGAGGTAAGTAGCAATAGGGCATTTTGTAGCCAAAAGGCAAGCAAGAAAGAAAGGTTGAAGTTGCAGAGGAAGACCTCAGACTGAGGGAAAGTTCTAGAACTGCTAAAACATTGAACAAAAAGCATTGTGAAAAAAGTGAAAAAATAGGTTTGGGTAAAACCATGAACAATCTTTGAAGAGTATAGTATGAAACAGATTTAAAGGGAGTAGGAAAGCTGGCAAAAAGCACCAACATGGACATAGAACAACTACTTAAAAGTTGGTGGTGTTCCAGCAATCTTCTTGAGTTGCAACTCTAGGACAATTAAAGAAGAGGAGTATGGAATTCAGTAAGAGGAAGTAGCTGTGTCTACACCAACTAATTCTGCTACCACCAAAGAGAGGCAGAGGTAGAGTTTGGATGTAGAAGATGGAAATAAAGAATGTGGCATGTGGAAAAAAGGATATAACGTGGAAACAACCTGAGACCCTGGAGAAAAGCTTCCAGTCTAAGAACATAAGAGAAGTCATGTTGGATCAGGCCAATGGCCCATCCAATCCAACACTATGTGTCACACGGTGGCCAAAAAAACCAAGTGCCATCAGGAGGTCCACCATTGGGGCCAGGACACTAGAAGACCTCCCACTGTGCCCCCCCCAAGCAACAAGAATACAGAGCATCACTGCCCCAGACAGAGAGTTCCAACAATAAGCTGTGGCTAATGACCACTGATGGACCTCTGCTCCATATGCTTATCCAATTCCCTCTTGGAGCTGTCTATGCTTGCAGCCGCCACCTCCTGTGGCAGTGAATTCCATCCTTTGGGTGAAGAAGTACTTCCTTTTATCAGTTCTAACCTGACTGCTCAGCAATTTCATTGAATGTCCACGAGTTCTCGTATTGTGAGAAAGGGAGAAAAGTACTTATTCCTCTGCTCTCTCTATCCCATGCCTAATCTTATAAACCTCTGATCAGTCTGAGTAGACTATACTGTCTAAGTAGATAATACTGATTTTGATGGACCAAAAGTCTCACTTAGTATAAGGCAGCTTCACATGTGACAGAAATACTAAGGTAACACATACTCCTTGGTTTCCACATTGATCTCCTCCAGTAGCAAAGGAGGACCAGCCACAAATGGTAGCCTATGCTGGAAAACAGACAGAGCAAAATACAGATGCTATGCCAACGAGCAGGGCTCTATTCTTCAGCACTTGCCCAGTGTTCCTGTTTTGAGTTCAGCCTCTTGTCCTACCCTCTCTAATTTTTCCAGAGGCCATCAACAGCTTCATCTGCCATATCTTCTTTATCACAGAATACATATACCAGCTGAGACTCATCAGGAAACACAGCCCTCTTGACTAGTTACCTGAGCGGCACACTGGAGTAGAACCTTAGCTTAATCAGTGTGGATTAGCTATTGGATACATCCAACAGCACTATCCTGTACAGAGGCAAAGATGACATGGAACAACAAAGGAAATCAGAACAGACACTGGCTGGGACCCACTGGTGATTTCTGTCCACAGAGAGTTATTTCCTTGTCCAAATGCTGTTCCTGGAGTTAATGAGATGGATATGCAGCAAGTAGAGGAATCAACAAAAACTGTTCCCACCTTTCTATCTGCAGATATTCTTTACAGGACCAAGTGACTGGATGTAGTGGTAACATGAGAATAAATACTGGTCTACCTTATAAGAGTATTATAAAGAGAGTAGGTGAAATGATTTGACTGCTGAAAGTGCTATAGGCATTTCAGGTATTATAATTATTGGTCAGAAAGGGCATGAGCTGGAGTCTCAGCGATAGTAATGAAGATGAAAATCACACCATGGAAAATAAGTCAATTATTCCCATTGATATCTCTTTTTTTCCTTTTAAAAATTCAGTACTGCAAAATGCAGACTTCAGAATTTTTTTTCTGGGTTTTTTTTTCTTTTTCTTTTTTTTGCAAGCCCCTGCATAAACGGTATTCCATCAAGGTAACCTAAAACTCTAACACTTTCCAAATTCTTTTTTCCTCTTCTGTTCTGTCCTATAAAGAAAATGGGGGGGGAGGAGCACCCAGAGAGGAAATTAATACTTAAAACATGAAAAGAAAAGTGTGAAAAAGGTCTCATTTGAACCCAAGTAAAGCAAAGAAAATGCAGACTTGAGCATCATACAGAGGTCTTGCAGGTGGCTGCCAAAAGAAGGCGATTTCACCAAAGTCATGTGGTGGATACACACAGAATGGAGGAAAATAAGGTTAAGAGCAGCTAATTAAGATCAAGGTGGAACAGTCTAAAAGACTAAAAAAAGTCCAATATGATCAGCTGAAAGTGTACATCTCTCAACACACTTAATCGAGAATGGAGGGCACCCGTTTCCTTAAAAGAGACTTCTTCCTTGTTCAGCTTTCTACGGGAGAAAAACCCTGTTTTGGGATCTGGTGCCTGCAGCTGCGGGGAAAAGGCCAGTCTGAATGATGGCTACGTTGAATGACTTTCAGCAAAGTATGCAGACCAAAAAAAGTAAAATGTTTTCATTTAAAGCCCTCTCCATGTGGAGACCACTACACTCGTTGAACCATGCTGTGTTTCTTATAGGACACTTTGGGGCCAGAAGTTCAAATTTATACTGTTACTAGGATTATTGGCATTTAAACATGCACACGCCTTTGATTGCCCTGATCCTTTTAGGAAACTCACAAGTATATGTAAGAAGAAATCCTTTCAATATCTTTTTATTTTTTACAAAGTGAATGTAAGACGAGAACATAAAAAGCGCTCTGCTGGATCAGACCAATAGTTCATCTAATCCAGAAACCTGTCTCAGATGTGTGATCGCATGTTTTTGTTTTGCACAAGAAAACTATGACAACATTGTCAGCAGTTGTACAATACAAGAGTTGTGCTTGAAAACTTCACGGCTGCCGTTCTGAAGTTACAGGTTTCCATGATACCCAGAAGGCAGCCATGGCTTTAAGACAGCACCTGTTTAGTGAATCCTAGCATCACAATCCACAATCTCATCATTGTTTAGTGCGAATGTTTCAGCATGGCTTCAGACACACATTTCTGCTGCCGGGGGTTTAAAAGGCAAGCTGAAGCACAAGGAACGTGTCACACGAAGCCTATAAGAGGAGACCTGCTGGATCAGACCAGCAATGCATCTAGTCCAGCATCCTGTCTCACACGCTGGCCAACCAGTTACTATGGCCTCAATGTCACAAGGCATCAAGGCCGAGGTCTTCCCCTGATGCTGCCTCATAGCACAGGCACTCAAAAGTTTATTGCTTCTGAACACGGAGGTCCCTTCTAGTCACCATGACTAGGAACCACTGATAGACTGTCCTCCATGTCATTCTCAGATTCTTTCTTTCGCACTGTTTATGATTCCCTAAGATGTCTAGGTAATCTGCTTGGCCATGGTTATGCTGCGCAGGACTTGGGGTGCTAACAAAAAACCAGCAGCATTGTCTTTGAATGTCAGAGAATCAAAAGTTCTACTAAGAAAAGCAGGAAGGGCTTAGTCTTCAAGATCAATTAAAGCAAACAAAACAGAAGCTTCTAGACTTAGGGATGAAGAAGATGAAGAAGACACTATTGGAGTTATACCCTGCCCTACTCTCTGAATCTCAGAGTGGCTTACAATCTCTTTTACCTCCCCCCCCCACAAACAGACACCCTGTGTGGTGGGTGGGGCTGCGAGAGCTCTCACAGAAGCTGCCCTTTCAAGGACAGCTCTGCGAGAGCTATGGCTGACCCATCAAGGCCATTCCAGCAACTGCAAGTAGAAGAATGGGGAATCAAACCCAGTTCTCCCAGATAAGAGTCAGCACACTTAAACCACTACACCAAACTGGTGTCAGAGAATCAAAAGTTCTACTAAGAAAATCAGGAAGGGCCTTCAAGGTCACTTAAAGCAAACAGAACAGAACCTTCTAGACCAGGGGTGTCAAACATGCAACCTGGGGGCTGAATCAGGCCCCTGGAGGGCTCCTATCAGCCCCCCAAGCAACTGGCTGTCATCTGCTTCCTTCTCCCTCACTCTTGCTTCCTTCTGCATAACAGCTTGCTTTGCCGGGCTTCTACATTTGCACAGGAGCCTCAGAGCAAAACCTCTATTTACAGAAGAAATCTGTAAAGCGGCCATGTGGTCGTCAATTTCCATGTTCATTAGGCATTACAAAATCAACATGTATGATTCAGTGGATGCGGCTTTTGGTCATAAGGTGCTTCAATGCATTTTGGAGAAAGATGATGATAGACACCCTCCCACAATCTAGGGACACTGCTCTTATATGTCCCACAAGGTGGTCTCTGTCTCAAAGGGAGAACGACCAGTGGCTACTTACCACGAGGGGTCCTTCTCCTCTGAGGTCAAGAGGCCATCTTGTGGGTGATTCCCAACCCACTTGTAGGGAGGCAGCACTAACTTCAAACTTCCTCTTCCTGTTGGGACTCACCCCAAGTCAGTTTGGTATTCCTAATAGCAGTAGAACCATAACTAAAACAAGTTATAAGAACATGAAAACCTTCATCATGAAAAAACAGGAAGGGAAGAATAACAATAGTTCCAACTGGACAAAGAATAAGATACACAGAGAAAAGGTAAGAATCCTTTTGTGCTTGTTTGCTTGATTTTTTTTTTATACAGTGCATTTTGAAGAAAACGATGATGACTGGGTGGGATCAAGATGGCCTCTTGACCTCAGAGGAGAAGGACCCCTCACGGTAAGTATCCAATGGTCGTTCTCCCTCTGAGACAGAGACCACCTTGTGGGACATATACGAGCAGTGTCCCTAGATTGTGGGAGGGTGTCTATCATCATCTTCCTCCAAAACGTGTTGAAGCACCTTATGATCAAAAGCCGCATCCACTGAATCATACACGTTGATTTTGTAATGCCTAATGAACGTGAAAATTGACGACCACATGGCCGCTTTACAGACTTCTTCAACCGAAGCTCTGCGTGAAAGTCGCATTGGTGGTTGAGCTGCACACTGAATGTGCCGTCAGGCCAGAAGGAACTGAAATCTTATGAACTTTGTAAGTTTCTGTGATACACTGTTTGAGAACCTTGCTGATAGCATGTGACATTTTTTTACCCATATGAGGTGGCAAAAGGTTGACAAACGAGTCTGTTCTACGAATGCTCTATGTCATAGCATTTCAAGGCCCGTCGTACATCTAGGGTGTGCCAGATTCTCTCCTTAGGATGAACGGGCTTCGGACAAAATGAGGGCAGACTGATCTCCTGGATCTGTGGAAGGCCGTGTTGATCTTAGGGCAAAAGGTCGGATCAGTCCTCGAGACAACTTTCTCTTTCTGAAAAATACAAAATTGCTTTTGTACTGACAAGGCCCCCAATTCTGAAACTCGTCTCGCCGAAGTTACTGCGACTAGAAAAAATTTTCATGCGAAGGAAGGCCATGGAGATAGACTGAATGGGTTCAAATGGATGTTTGGTCAGGGCCGTGAGAACAGTGCTCAGCCTCCATGTTGGAAAATGATGGATCTGAGGGGGAAGCGATAGGGCCACTCCTCTGATAAAATGGGAAATGTGAGGATGAGATGACAAACCGGAATGGCAATCTCAGGAAAGGACCAAAGAAAGGGCTGCCACCTGGCGCCTTAGTGTCACTGCCTTAAGGCCTGAATCGAGACAATCCTGGAAGAACCGTAAGATGGACCTAATCTCTGGACGAAGAGGATCCACTTGCTTTCTCCTACACCAGCGGACGAAGGCTTTCCAGGTTGTGTTGTGAATTATCACTGTGGAGGGTCTCCTTGAGGCAAGAATGGTATTGACTACCTGAGGAGAGTATCCTGACCAAAGCAATTTTGACCTTTCAATTGCCACATGGTCAAGTTGAGCCACTCTGGACGTGGATGGAAGAATGGACCCTGTTGCAAGAGATCCGCTGAAATGGGTAGAAATGGGTAGAAACCCTGTTGCGTTGACATCTCCTGCAGTTCTGCAAACCATGGGTGGCGAGGCCAGTGTGGTGCTACTACAATCACCTCTGCTTCCAGGTCTCGGATTTTCCTGAGTCGGCGAGGTAGGAACAAAGACGGCGGGAAGGCAAAGAGACATCCCCGCAGCCATGGGGCTGTTAGGGCATCCGTATCCTCCGCTCGAAGATGGTAAAATCGAGTGAAAAAGTGGGGAAGTTTGTGATTGTATGGAGAAGCGAATAGGTCGACTAGGGGTAGACTGAATCGATCCACTATCAGCTGAAAAACCCTGTCATTGATTGACCATTCACCCTGCTGAATTTGTTGACGACTGAGCCAGTCTGCCTCAATATTGAGGAATCCCCTGATGCACTTTGCCTGGATGGACTGAAGATGATGAAGAAGAAGAATTGCAGATTTATACCCTGCCCTTCTCTCTGAATCAGAGACTCAGAGCGGCTTACAATCTCCTTTATCTTCTCCCCCCACAACAGACACCCTGTGAGGTGGGTGGGACTGAGAGGGCTCTCAAAGCAGCTGCCCTTTCAAGGACAACCTCTGCCAGAGCTATGGCTAACCCAAGGCCATTCCAGCAGGTGCAAGTGGAGGAGTGGGGAATCAAACCCGGTTCTCCCAGATAAGAGTCCACGCACTTAACCACTACACCAAACTGGCTCTCGATGAATTTGAGCCCATGACAGAAGCTGACAAGCTTCTCTCTGTAGGTTGTTTGACCTGGAACCTCCTTGGCGATTGATGTAGGCCTTGGCTGAAATGTTGTCTGTTCTGACTAAAACATGGCAATTCCTGACCTGACATTGAAAGTGACACAAGGCCCGACCTACAGCTCTCAACTCCAACAAGTTGATGGGTAACTTGGATTCCTGAATGGTCCAGAGACCCTGGGCGAACTGGTTCTTATGGGCCCCCCAGCCCATAAGACTGACATCTGTGAAGATTTGGATCTGATCTTTGATCCATAAGTGTTTCTCTTTGGTAAGATTTTTCAACCTTGTCCACCAACACAGGCTGGTCTTTATTTTCAGAGTCACTCGTATTTGCAAATCCGACTTCCTGGAAATCTGAAGCTGGTAAGGAAGTAGAAAGTTTTGAAGTGGTCGAGTATGAAACCTGGCCCAATATATCACATCTAATGTGGCTATCATCAACCCCTGTAGAGAAGCGAGAGACATCAAGGACAACTGACAACTCCTGATTACCAAGGATACAGCTTCCTTGATCTTTTGCACCTTGTCTGTTAGGAGGAACAGACATTGTAACCTGGCATCTATAACCACCCCCAGATGTTGCAGCTTGTAGGTGGGTACCAAGGAGCTCTTCTGGACATTTGACCACAAACCCAACTTCTTGCATATGTCGAATAGTTTGTTCCGTGACCTGAATGGACCTCTCTCGAGGGAGCCCTGAGAAGCTATCGTCCAGATAAGGATGGATCAGGATGCCCTGCTCCCAAAGGATCAGGGTTCTGATCAGAACCTTAACACTGATCAGGACCTTGGTGAAGATGTGAGGAGCAGAAGCCAGGCCGAAGGTTGAAACGCTTGGGACTCTTTAGCTTGGAGAAACGTCGACTGCGGGGTGACATGATAGAGGTTTACAAGATAATGCATGGGATGGAGAAAGTAGAAAAAGAAGTACTTTTCTTCCTTTCTCACAATACAAGAACTCGTGGGCATTTGATGAAATTGCTGAGCAGACAGGTTAAAACGGATAAAAGGAAGTACTTCTTCACCCAAAGGGTGATTAACATGTGGAATTCACTGCCACAGGAGGTGGTGGCGGCCACAAGTATAGCCACCTTCAAGAGGGGTTTAGATAAAAATATGGAGCAGAGGTCCATCAGTGGCTATTAGCCACAGTGTGTGTGTATATATAAAATTTTTTGCCACTGTGTGACACAGAGTGTTGGACTGGATGGGCCGTTGGCCTGATCCAACATGGCTTCTCTTATGTTCTTAAAGAGGGATAATTGAATAGAGATAAGAATTTGTAAACTACTGAGGTAATAGGCACAGCCTATAACTAGGTGCTCTCCCTACTGAGGCAGGAAAAGAACTGACTTGGGGTGAGTCCCCACAGGAAGAGGAAGTTTGCAGTTAGTCCTGCCTCCCTACAAGTGGATTGGGAATCACTGACAAGATGGCCTCTGCCTCAGAGGGAGAAGAAGGGGGGCACAGCTTGTCTTTCCAGGCTCTTTCAATCCCACAGCAGAGCTATTGAACCAAGCCCCCCCCCTTCTATTGGTTGAGGCTCTTTCCTCCCAGTCCCTGGAGAAGGGAGGAAAGAACCAGAGCTTCCTTTGCCCAGTTCCCTGGATCCCATGGGAGAAATACAAAGGAAGCACTTTTAAGATTGAGTGCTAACATTTTAAGCATGCTTTAAGTTTTTTAAAAAATATATTTGTGTTTGTGCTCTTTAAAAAGTTTATAGCTCTGCTACCTAATCTAAAATAAGGTACACACGTGGCCCAGCCCAACCCAACATGGCCTGGCCCAACAAGGCCTCATTTATGTCAGATCTGGCCCTCGTAGCAAATGATTTTGATGCCCCTGTTCTAGACTTAGGGATGCCAGCCTTAGACTTGGAAATACCTAGAGGTTTTGTGGGTGAAGCCTGGGGAAAGAAGGATTTGGGGAGCAGAGGGACCCCAGCAGTGTATAGGGCCACAGAGGCCACCCTCCAAAGTAGCCAATTGCTCCAGGGGAACTGATCTTGGTCATCTAGAGAGCAACTGTAACAGCGTGAGATCCCCAGGTGCCACCTGGAGGTTGGCAACCCCACTAGATCTTCTCATTTTTGTTACCACCCACATATCCCCAGTCACCATCCTGTCCACTCTGATGCGGCAAAAGTAACTTGAACAAATAAATGTAGTTTCTAAAAGTGTGCACAAGAAAATTTGTCATGTGCCATTAAATCCTAACACACAAAATCTGTGATTCTGTGTTACTTTCCCTACTTTTGAGAAGGATGAATTTAGCAAAGTTTGCCGTATGAATTTTACTTTCCCTATATGCACATAGTTTAAGCAATTTTTAAATGCTTTTTACAAAAAAGGGAAAGTATCAAAATTTATGATCTCAGTACTGCAATGGCTGAACAGTGTTAGCTAAGCAACCAGAGAATAAGTGTAATTCAGTTCCTGGTCTCAAATAAGACAGACTGCTTTTGAAACCAAGATTTGTATTTTTGTTGTTCAGTCGCACAGTCGAGTCCGACTCTTTGCGACCCCATGGACAAAGTCATGCCAGGTCCTCCTGTCTTCCACAGTTCTCCGAAGTCTGCTCAAATTTGTGTTTGTTACAACAGTAACACTGTTCAGTCATCTTATCTTTTGCCGTCCCTTTCTTCTTCTGCCTTCTATCTTTCCTAGCATCAGGATCTTCTCCAGGGAGTGCTCCCTTCTCATTTGGTGGCCAAAGTATTTCAGCTTCAGCATCTGACCTTCCAGTGAAGGTTTTGTATTAAACAGATTTGTATTAAAGAACTGCAAATATACTTGGAAAAGTCCACTTATTTTATTCAACTACTTCGTTTTTAAAAAGACATTCTTTACACTATAATCTCAGGTCAATGTGAATTCAATTTACAAATGAAATAAGCACTAGCTCATTTAAAATACATTACTGTGGGGAAAGGTTGCTGCTGAAGGTAAAAATGATCTGGATAAAACGATGCAGTAGCATGAGAAAGATTCCTCCCACCATTTTTATATTGCAGAAATCTCATCTGCCTGCTCTACATTCAACTGATACATGAGCCCTGTACTCTTTTGGCTGGGTGATGCTGGCAGCATCTCTTGAACAAATAGGAACGTTAACTGCATGTCACCTTCTGCTAACTCAGTTAATACCTGAAAGACCAGAATGGGATATCAAATATAGAAGTACTCTAAATATTGTGAGCATGATTTAGAGAGTCAGTACATCAAAGTATTTTCTTGGTTCCTTGAGAATCCAGTAGCTTAAATTTATAAAAAGTATTTTAAATGTAATGCACAAGATTCTTCAATGACCGTTTTTACACTGCTGATCCTTTGTGCTAGCTCTCCAATGAAAAACAGTGTATAATCCCAACAGCTGCATGGTCTTTGACTAAAAGATAGTAACTGGGGAGGAGGGGAGAATTGCTTTTTGTCATTTGTATCTTCCCAACTCTTTTGAAGAAAATGGATATTATTTTGATACAGATGCTTTGAAGCGGCTTTGCAGGGAAGTCTTCTCTGAAAGTAACCTCCAAAAGAAAGGCTGACACTCGCTGAAAAGGTTTTAGGTCAACACTTTCTTTTGCGTATGGCAACATTAACATTCTTTTGGCCCACAGCTTGCATCCAAGTAGCTGTAAATATTTTTACAACTGTTGAAAGACCCAAGAAAATTATGAGCGAAAGTCTGAATATAGGCACAGATCCTACAACCCTCGGCATCTTTCCAAACAGTAAAAAGTCAGACCTTTTTTCCCCTGCTTACGCTCAAGCTACCCTCAATTCAAAGTAGCTCTGCAATACCCCATACCTGCAGAATGGAAGGTAGCCTTGCTATGATGTGGAAATGTGTGTACTTGTGATTGCTGCTTAACAAACAAAAACAGAGACAATGCGCTCTTCAGCATCAGAGCTTTTAAAGCAGCTTTCTGAGAACCAAATATTAAAAGCAAAATGATTCAGCAAAACATTTAGGAGCAAAGATTTAGAGCAAACGATTTAAGAAACAACAGGGGGAAACTAGCAGGATGCATAAGCAGTACATTGTTTAAAGACAGTGACACTTTTTTAAAAGGACAAAAGAGCCAGAATCCAGTAGCATCTTAAAGGGTAACAAAATTTGTGGCAGGGTATGAGCTTTTGTGAGTCACTGCATACTTCTTCAGATACAGCAGTGACTCACGAAAGGTCATACCCTGCCACAAATTTTGTTAGCCTTTAAGATACTACTGAACTCTTTCTCTTTTCTACTGCTACATACAAACTATATGGTTCCCCATGTTGCACTATCTCCCTGGAAGGTACCACTTTCTAAAAAGTTCACAAAAAGGTGGGGAAGGGCAAGGAATGGGAGCTGCATCACTCATGGCCCTAAGACTTGCAAAACTACCTGCAATGCAGTGCCAACAACTACAAAAGGCATGGAAAGAAAATGGGAAGAGAAAAAGTGCACTGTTGCACCATCAGTTGTTGTTCTTTGAATGAAGGGAGAATATATTTGTAACAGAAGCACTACTTTTAAAAGACATCCATAGCTCTCACTGAGATTATAAAAGGCCAATCAGAAAACTGCAAAATGCATTACCAAAACCATATCTTAATGTTTAATCCACACGAAGAGAATGTAGCATCTGTCATTAAGAAAATGCAAGAGCTGTATAAAAAGTTGGAGTGCTTACCAAAGCCAAGTCATCTCGACTGCAATCCAAGGCAGCAATCATCACCTGTTCATATATTATCCAGACTAGACGCACACACACAAAAAAATAAACCAGTTATATGAAATATAGACAAATGACTTTTCATTTACTCATAAAACAAATTATATCAATGGCATTCTGTTATAATTCTATAAAGACTGCTACTTATTGAAAAATGAACTTGTCACAATATTGCTTGAGATTATTAATGTAGGAACACTATACGTATCAGAATTCCACAACTGGTTTTGTTTTAGCACTGCATGGACCCTCTCAGAAACAGCTCTAACCCTGCAATGCACAATTACAACTTGTGATATCTAACAGACTACAGCAATGGATCCAGAGCTCCTCTACTTTTCAAAAAGCAGCTGCGAGGTTTGGCAGGAAATCCAGTTCTTAAAACTTTTGCCAAAGCCAGGTGCGTTACTTTTCTCCAATATTTACTTTTAAATAGTTCTTTTCACCAAATCTTCAAACTACTACTTTAACTGAATTCTAAAGTTCTGTAGAAGCAGCATCTCAGGACGAACTCAGGTAACTGAGAATCCCTCTCTTAAATGTGGCCTGTCTCATTATTTATCCACTCCTTCAGGAATACCAAACCCAGCCAATACTACAATCTTCCTCCACCCTTGCTTATGCACTGAAGTTTACCAACTATGTTCTAATTTGGCAAAACAAACTGTTTTCGGCTGCCCTTATGCTGACAGTACTTGACACTGAAGTGCGCAGATCTCTGTGTTCCACACCAATTAGGATTCTTCTGTGTAAAAAATCAAAGCTAAAAGGATCTGGGTGCCTGCAAGGGAGAGCCACAAATTTCACCTTCCTGACTACATCAAAAGCAGATAACAAACAAGAGTCAATCTTCTTTCACCACAACTGTAAACATATGAACCACTTGAAAGGTGGAACTTGCAGCTCTCACTCTTTCATTTAATTGGTTAAAATCAGATTGACTTCTGTAGTTAACTGGAGCAGCAGCTATAAAAGCCTAGCTGGGGGAGGGGGGGGGGAGAATGGAAGCACATGACAACTTCAATCACGCTGCCATCTAATATAATAATGTTTCTGCTGACTGGTAACCAAGGCAGGGAAGCATTTAGGTTGTATTCAGATGTCACAACAAGCCAAGAGTAAACAGGGATATGTACAAAACCCAGTTTACTGCTGGGCTTACATTCACTCCTCCCTTCTTGCACAGAGAATCCAGTTTAACACTAATTCCACTTACCCATTATGTATGGCTGCCAGTTAGTTTTTCCTCCACAGTTTAGCCAGTCAATTTTCTCTCCAAAACTCATGGTTCCAAAAAAGGACTCAATCCAGATTTAGAACACCAGTTTGTTGGGGGGAAACTAATTCTGGGTAACTTTCCCAGCTCCAACATTTGTATGTTGCATGTAAGTTCTGAGGCTTTGTATGTTGCACGTAAGTACTGAGGGTTTCTTTTCATGAGAACGGAGGAGGAGGAGGAAAAAGAAAGTGCACACATGGCTGACGACAAGCCAGGTTTATGCCCATCTTGGTTTGTTATGAAATTTGAACACAAGTCTTAGAACTGAAGCTGTACTACAAACTGGCAAAGCTAATTACAACGATAATCAGCAGGCTTCCCATCCCTTTCTGAAGCTACTTTCTACAAATGAGTTTTACAGGAGGGCAAGAAGCAAAGCAGTGATTATAAACCATTTTCCTAGGCACTTCAAACTTTCATCCCCCAGATAAGAAAATGACTGATGTATTAATATGCAAGTTTCATGTACGCTATTTTTTTCCCTGTAAGGGGAAAAAAAGGTGTTCTGTGCATATCATTATGAGATGTATCAGTGGCATCTTCTGGAAAGTTCCCAAAGTGAAAATCCACTGGATGACTACTGAAAGAACTGAATCCACTTCAGAAATATCCCCCTGACTTCCTATCAAACATAAGTGTTACCGAGACCAAAACTTCCTAAAATTAAATAAAGAAGGGTGCCCGCTCAGAACTTTGAGCTCATTGCCAGACATGAACTCCTCATACTGTCTGAATTAGGTTAACTGAATTATAGAAAGGAAAGAAAGAGAAAGTGGAATGAGCTCATTAAAAACAAATCACTGATGCTTATTTCCCTTCCTTCCTACATAACAGTCTTGCTCAGCCCTATATTCTTTTTTTGCCATTAAAAAACTGTGATGTTTTATCCTTTGCGCATATATATATGTAATATAAAGAGGTATTGCACTATTGTGACTTTCTGTTTAAACTATCCCCTTCTGTTCCAGAATGCCACATGCCAAGTTTCTGTCTAGGGAGAATTAGTATTGTGCACTTATGACTTCCCTCAAATGCAGGGATATTGTATATAATGAAAATCCAGGCACGCCCTAGACTCTCATGCACAACACTATAATAAAAGCCACCCTTATATCGATTTCCACGTAGCCGAAGTTATGGTTTCATTTCAGGAATAACATTTTTTCTTGGTTTCAAACCTTGAGCTATCCCTCAGAAGAGTGAAGACAACCTTTGAGTGAAATGCGTCCAAGGGCGTTTGGCCAAAGTTTTTCTCAAAAGTATTCGCATGACTAGTGGAGCCAGGGCTATACATCCTATTAGGCATACATCTTTCTGCCCACACCCTTACATTGGAAGATCAAGAGTCAAAGAACACTGGCAGATGTTGAGCTTACAAAAATAATGTGCGGACCATACCACCAAGAAAAAATGGAGTAAAAGTAAAATAATATGGAGGGATGTAATAAGGGAATCAATGGGGTAATAAACAAAACCAGCTGCATGGAATTAAAAAAAAGGAAAGCTACAGACATGAAAGAATTCAACCTACTGTCATCACCCAGCTTAGATGCATATTCATGAATTAACTCTTCTCCAACTTCCACTATCTGCTCACTGTTCCGGCAGTTCTCGTCCCTCCATTTCCTCATTTTATCTCGCATCTCTGAAAGATAAACAATAAAACACCTAAAGAACATTCCTAGAATGAGTTAAGACATCTATATCTCCTTCCCAGCTAAAGTTTACCTTAACTGCAATGGTTTCGAAACTTCGAGACTAAAACTCTGAAATCACATTCCGCATGGTGATTGAGAAGCTAAACAAAAATGGTTGGATTTGGGGATCTTTCAGGATACTAGGCTAATGAATCCATTGCCTGGAATGGTCATACTTAAGGATGCCAGCTTCCAGCTTCCAGGTTGGATCCGTCAAGCAGTGGATCTTCACTCTCTACTCCAACAGCCTTTCTGCCAATCTAAAGGGCATGAGGCAGACAGAAGCACATCTAGATTGAGGCCTACCTCTTCTTCATCTAGTAGTTTTTTTACCCCTACTTCTTCATCATTTCAGTGCTATACTATACACACACACAGAGCACTGAAATGATAGATGTAGGGGTAAAAAACTACCCCTGAAATGAATATTCATCTAGGTGTATACATGTATGTATGTATGTGCATGTGGCTAGATAGATAGACAGATGACGGACGACAGACAGACAGACAGATAGAGCAAATGAGTACATATACGTGCGGATACCTTGTGGGGCGGAAGGTTGTTCCTTTCTCATTTTTCACTGGAGATCCACAAATGGCAATCAGTTGTTTTAAGGGCACAGAAACTGGACTGGGGTGAAAGATCCTGTTTCCAGAATATGTATTCCTACTGATATCAATGGAGATTACTCATACATACTAAGGCCCATTGCACATGAACGTCTTACTGCAGATTTTCAAAACAGTAAGCCTTTAAACTTGGCTTTGGATTCTGTGCCTGCCTTAGGCACCATTCTTTCCCCTCCAGTTAATTTATCCTACAATCCAATCAATTATACAAGCTACAAATTAAAAAAAAAAAAACTTTTTCTAAATCAGGATGGAATGTCACTTTTGATGTGTTGGGGCAGTGTCCAAAGGTTTCTTAAAAAAAAAATCCGCAATTGCGCTATCACAGCTGTACAGTAGCATTCAGCAAGTGCCTTTCATTTAAATCCTCGTGGTTCATGTTTTACACATGCATTGAATGAAATGAAATAGAAAGGAAGGCAGGGAAAGGGAAAAAAACAACGCTGATCAGGTTTTTTTGTGTTCCATATTGCCCAGCACTCGAGGATTCTCTGCTGTTACTGGCCACACTGAAAAACTGGAAAAAGTCACACAACCACATAATACGGGGGAACATGTTGAGTGTACAGAATGTATGGCAGAACCCACTGACACTAGCACTGCAAGCTGTGCTCACTGGCAATGTGTGTGTGTGTGTATGTGTTTGTCGGTGCAAAGTCGGCTGCAATTCCACCATGCTTTGCAGAGGGCTGCAACTTCTTTGGGGGAGGTGTTATCCAACAGAAGCTCTGGAAAGCTTTTTTAGTTTTGTCCCACTAAATTGGAAAAAAAAACTGGTAGGAGGGTATTTTCATCAATGCCCTAGTGCAGTTGTACGGGAACACTAATTCCTGCCCTTCCTTATAAATCGGTGTGGTTTTCTCTTTGTGATTCTCTAATTTGATCCTGCACACTGGTTGTGATCTTGGCAGTTTTTTATAGCCTGTTCTGTGCAGATTGCACTCTGTCCTCCAAATGGATCGATCTCAAGCAATTCTTAAGTTTGACAGTTTGCAGAAGGTACATGTGGGCTTAGCTGCCATTTTAATGCCATGCTTCCAGAGACTGCCATAATGCAACATTCCCCCCCCCCCCCCCTCATTCACTAAAGCATGAAACGGAAAATTGCTTTCAAAACCTCAGGCTTTCCATCCCAGTGTCTGTCTCTCTTTACATCAAATGTCAATTTCATTCTGCACTAAAAATCCCTCCCCCTTTATTTTGTTTGCACTAAACCCCCCCCCCCCTTTTTTTTTTTGCAATGGGGATGCTGCCCTTTACCTCCTCTCTGATTCCTCTTTCAAGTTAATACCAGCAGGGAACTAAACCTCATACAACTCCTTTTACACTTTCCCTCATTTTTAAATTTTTATATACAGGAATCCAAGACTGGCGAGACTCATGCAGCTTGTCAAAAAAATTAAAATGTAAAAATGAGGGGAAAATGGAGCTTGTACACCAATGAAGGGTAGAGGATGGCAGGAAGTGTAGAGGGGGTGGAATGACCTTGACCTCAGTGTGGGCAGGGTAGTGATCTTTGAGGGGTGGCAAAAGGGCTGGGGGGGGGGGCAAATCCAAGGTAATCTGTATGCTTTTGAATTACCTTTGGCTTGGAAGTGGAACAAGGGAAAAACCAACACAAAAGCACTCTCAGAAAACCCAGAGAAACCACAACCAGAAAGTGAACTGAGCATGGAAAGGAAGAAAATCAATGCGGAATGACAAAGAAAACCCAAAAGACATGCACGGTGAAAATGAGAGAAAACACTCGTGCGTAACATGCCTACATTTAGAACTGAAGAGGGGGCAAAATCACAGTGAAATGCAAAGTCTTGGGTCTCCAGCTTTCACAATTTTGACTCCTGTCTGCTATAATATTAAACATTTGATCCAACAACCTTTGCTAGAATGTTTATGTGTGATTATTATCCATTCACCTCTGCTTCATGGCAAATCTGGTTGCATTTTACAACGTCTTTAAAAAGAATTTCTTAATTCATATATGGAACTAAATATCTTTCAAGTTCTGGAAACAAACTAGGAATCCTGTTTCATCCTAAAAATGACTATATGAAAATACTGCTTCATTATATCAACTGTGATAGCTTGAGAGAGAACACCATCATTTTTCTCAAGAATTTCATGTGGAAATTCTCAGATTCTTTTCAGCAGTCCCATAAACCAGCATTTTTTAAGAATCCTCTGCCCCCTTGATTTGTATTTCCATCAGGGCAATACTAGTGTCATACCAGTGCTGTCTCCATTATTCCCTGAACAAAACAGAAATCATAACTGGAGGGAGGATATAAGAATTCAGCATTACTGCTGAAATATGACAACATTAACGCGCATATTATATAGAATTTTTATGGGACGGCTGTTCTAAATATCTCGGCAAGTCATTTCATTTCTTGAACATTACATCACCTCCTGTTATGAGAAAAAGGCCACAAGTACAATTTTAAATATTTAATATTATTTTATCCTATTTTTTTTTAAAACAAACAATTTCCAACTAATGTGAGTCTCAGAGCAAAGACTTTCTAATAACACATAAAACCAATTTGCAAGAACATGAAATACACCACTATCTGACCACTTTTTCCTAAAAAGTGCCTTCCTTGAAAGTTATTGAATCACTTCTTACCATCACCATGTGCGCTACAGACTGGAGAATAATTTTGTTTTCAGAGTAGCAACTGTAAATGAAGAAACCATCCAGAAAAAGCAAACCAAAAATTTGTTCTTAAAAAATAAGGCTTCAGTTCTGCTTATTGTAAGCATGTTAAATGCAAGATGATGCACTGAGTTATTTTAAAATAAGGTCCTTGTTTAAACACACTATTCTGAACTTGCTTGTCTTCTTGTCACTTCAATACATACCAGTTAACAAAACTGACAGCTTTAGATTAAACAACTTTCTACCCTTCTCTCCCCCATATGCTTCTATCCACAAAGAATGAACATAGATCTCTTACGGGGGGGAGACCCCACTCTATTACTGCGCTTCATTTTATATTTTGAAAAGCAACCAAAACCACCACAGTGTTACATTTCATGTGCATGAGTAAATCTAAATGGTTCCTGACGCATGACAACCCCTGGAAATTAAAAATTAGACAGAAAGAATGTAAGTGAATAAAAACCCAACGCAGAGAGCGACATTTTAAACATGTGTGCACACACACAATAATGCAATTTTAGTCTATTAATTTACGTGGCTGTTAATAAAACTCTCGTGCTAGTATAACTTTCAAAAGTAACATCAAAGGGTGGTGGTAGAAAACGCTGTAATGTCGCAGCTGACTTATGGTGACTCTGTAAAGTTTTCAAGGCAAGTGACCAACAGAGGTATGCCACTTGCTCCCTCTGTGTAGCAACTCTGGCTTTCCTTGGTGGTCTCCCATCCAAACGCTTCCAAGATCTGTCAAGATCATCCAGATCAGGGCCAATATCAAAGTACGGTGATGGAAAAACAGGAGAAGACGGATTATGTTTGGACATGTGACCGTCTGAAATAACACAACAGTGCAATCTTAAATTTTCTGGAATTAAACACTACTGACCACAATCCAGAAGCACTTCAGAGTAGCCTTGCTTAGGACAGCAATGGGGACGCCCTAAATGTCTACCATTTCATATGTACACACATTTCCTTCAAATGGAGCTTCACACTCTTCAATGGAGTTTACTCTCAAGTGAAATGCCCTTTGGACTGCCACATAAATTGGTTATTGGGGGAAAAATGGTTATTGGGGGGGAAATGAGACTGAACAGGCCCATTTATTCAGATTTCTTCTCACCAAAAGCCTAAAAGACGTCTCCTTCACTGGGTTCAAGGCTATGGAATCCACCAATCACATACAAGTTCTTTGATAACATCACATTATTTATTTCAATTTATATTCCGTCCTCCCCGCAAGCAGGCTCAGGGCAGATCACAAGACAGTTCTAAAACACACCAATGCAAACATTAAAATCACATAGTTTAAAAACAGCTAGCACTACTTGTAGATATGCACAGTTTCTATGTTGGTGCTGCTGGGTCTCTTGAGGTCTCTTAAATCTGGGTCACGTGGAGATGGTAAGTTTCAGCAGGGGAGACTCTAGTTTTTATTGGACGCCTGCTGCCTCAGCCAAAGGCCTGGAAGAACAGCTCCATTTTACAAGCAAGTCCCACAGGGCTCTGATCTCAGACGGGAGCATGTTCCGCCAGGTCGGGGTCAGGACAGAAAAAGCCCTAGTCAAGGCTAAGCAGATGTCCCGTTGGGTCAGGGACAACTAGCAGATCTCGACTAGTGGAGCGCAAAGCTCTCTGGGGAACTTATGGGGAAGGCGGTCCCTCAGATACTTACACTCCCAATTAACAGACTTCAGTGCTCATTCTAAAAATACTATTAAAACCTTCTGTCCCCTCAATCGTTTTATTATTGTCTATGTAATTATCTGAAATATCTTAATAAAATTGTTTAATTTTTTTTTATTAAAAAAACCCCTTTTGTCAAGCACTTAAACCTGCCCTGAGCCTTGTGATACCAGGGGAGGGCAGGGCAGGCTAAAAGTTGAAGATAATACATAAGTAAATAAATAAATAATAAAGCCAAAAGTCAAAGTCATTGCCTCACACTGCTTTTGCCTGATGCTTGAATGAGATGGAACAGCCAGCCTTTTTGGTCTCCAAATAAATGAAATAGCTATCTGTGAAGCTATTGATAAAATGGCAAATCAAAGGGGAGGGGGCAGGTGAAATGATGGATGCAACAGACCAACCAGATTGCACAGACTGCAAATAGGGTTGTTTTCCCATGACAAATATAAGGGACTAGAAAGATCAATGTGAAGCACCAGTGGCTTTGCTTTCGATGCACATACAGCACTTTCTGGCCCTAATGGCACAAAGGCTCCAATGGAAGAGCTTACACTCAAAAAAACGTTCACTCTCAGAACAGTCATATTTCAAATCCTAAATTTAAACTGCAGCTGCTTCACAGGCGCAGACCCTCCAGGATCCTGCTGGCTTACAGCATGCCCTTTCGCCACCCAACTGTGACCTGAGACTACTCCAGCTCGACTACACCCCTTCTTTTGAGGTGAAACAAGGGAACTGCTGTGCTAAGCAAAAAACAGTCATGCAAGCCATTGTTTGGCAGAGGCTACCTGCCGCTGAAACTGTGGGCCTCATTACTTCTATTACAACTGTTTTAGCAATGCTTTTTGAACTGCACCAAGGTAAATTTTAGCTGCTTGAAGCAGAGGCTTCTACGTGCACAGTTCCTTGAAATGAAGTTCCTCTGAAATCAATAGATCTGAGACCCAGTGTGGTGTAGTGGTTAAGAGCAGGAGACTCTAATCTGGAGAACCAGGTTTCATTCCTCACTCCTCCTCCACATGACACCTGCTGGTTGCCCTTGGGCCAGTCACAGTCCTCTCAGACTCTCTCAGCCCCACCTGCCTCACAAGGTAACTACTGTGGGGAGAAACAATTGTATGCCACTTTGAGTTTCCCAAGGTAGATAAAAGCAGGGCATAAAACACAACTCTTCTTCTACTACTTCTGCAGAAGCATTATTTGATTTGCATATGCTTCTCTGTCATCTTCAGACTCCTTAAAATAGTTAGGAATACACAGAATTACTGGGAAAAAAAGACAGGATTGTCATTGTGGGTCAGTCTGCTCAAATGAAACAGGACCCATCAGCTTCAGCTAGCCCATACAAGACAGGGCCTCACAACAGAAAATAGTATATTAAGGAATTAGGAATCTAATACTTAAGGGAAAGTGGCACATGTTCAATATGAAGCAATTTAAACAGGAATTAATAGGAGCAAATCACCTGTAGGTCAGGGTGAAAGCATAAACAGACCGGTACCATATATGTGGCACAGCACTCAAAAATAGTCACTTAATTCCACTAACTGTGCACAGAAAAACATGCTAGTGAGTACAGCTCTCCAAACAGGAAACTGAACCCAATTATAATTTTATTTGCTGGTAAAAATATATATTAAAAATGCATACACAGTAACAGGATAAAGAAAGCAATGAGGACTTAATTACCATGCTGTAATTTGGGATTCTTTTTTTACATATCTATACTTTTCTGAAAGATTTGTTTGCCTCAAATATTATTCCACTGGATGCCCAGACAAACAGACTCAAGCCTTGTAATTAAAGTTTTTGTTCTACACTTCCTCCTAAGGACCACTGGATCCATGAAAAGAAAATCCCCAGTGCAATTCAGATTTTATTGTATATTAGCCTACTCCGATAATGAACGTTCCAACAAACCAACTGCCTCAAATCTCTCTTCCTTTCTAACATATTTTTCACTTAACATTATGTTCTCCTTACAGCCATCATAAAAAGACGCTTAATAGACGCCAATATTTTAATGCTTGGAGTGTGAACATTATAGCAAAATGTATACTCCAGTCAACTGAAAGCCAGCTTTTTAAAAATATGCACCCAATTATAATACAGACCTAATTATACTGCAAGCTGGTAAATTATGATGTTGCTTTCAGAAAGTACAGCCCAGTTTTTCTTCCACTGAAGATCTAAATTACAAGTCAAACCCATTCCCTCAAGACGATGTGCATGAAAACGATGTGGGTCTCTCTCTCTCCATGTCACCAATAATTTTAACACTGGCATTTATAATAATGCTTACACCAACTGTCCTGTAGGCCTTGTTGGTCTGCAGAAGAATGGCTAGATTCAAGTCAGTAGCAACTTAGAAATCAACAAGATTTGCAAGGGTACAAACTTTTGAGAGCCAAAGCTTCCTTTGCCAGATACACTGTATATGACAAAGAAAGCACTGTTTTTCTCTGCCCTAATGAATCTCAAGGCAGCTTACAATCACCTTCCCTTCCTCTCCCCACAGCAGTCACCTTATGAGGTATGTGGAGCTGAGAGAGCTCTGCGATAACTGTGACTGGCCCAAGATCACCCAGAAGGCTGCATGCGGAGAAGTGGGGAATCCAAACTAGTTCTGCAGATTAGAATCCGGTGCTCTTAATACTACACCATGATGGTTCTCCAAGGACCCTTGAGCCTTGAAAGCTTTCACTCAGAATAACCTTGTTGATCTCTAAGATGCTACTGGACATGAATCTAACTGTAAGGCAAATAGGGGGGGTGGAGAGATACCTAGGAATATCACCAGGTCCAGATGGCATACATCCAAGAGTTCTGAAAGAACTAGTTGAACTTGTGGCTCTCCTGACAAAAATCTGTAATCTTTCATTGAAATCTGCCTGCGTTCCTGAGGACTGGAAGGTAGCAATGTCACCCCCATCTTTAAAAAGGGTTCCAGAGGAGATCCAGGAAATTACAGGCCAGTCAGTCTGACTTCAATACTGGGAAAGTTGGTAGAAACCATTATCAAGGACAGAATGAGTAGGCACACTGATGAACACAAGTTATTGAGGAATACTCAGCATGCGTTCTGTAAGGGAAGATCTTGCCTCACTAACCTGTTACAGTTCTTTGCGGGGATGAACAAACATGTGGACAAAGAGGACCCAATAGATGTTGTTTACCTTGACTTCCAGAAAGCTTTTGTTCCTCATCAAAGGCTCCTTAGTAAGCTCGAGAGTCATGGAATAAAAGGATAGGTCCTCTTGTGGATCTAAAACTGGCTAATTAATAGGAAGCAGAGAGTGAGTATAAATGGGCAGTCTTCCCAGTGGAGGATGGTAAGCAGTGGGGTGCCGCAGGGCTCAGTACTGGGTCCCATGCTCTTTAACTTGTTCGTTAATGATCTGGAGTTGGGAGTAAGCGGTGAAGTGGCCAAGTTTGCAGATGACACTAAATTGCTCAGGGTGGTGAGAAGCAGAGAGGATTGTGAGGCACTCCAAAGCGATCTGTTGAGGCTGGGTGAGTGGGCGTCAACGTGGCAGATGAGGTTCAATGTGGCCAAGTGCAAAGTAATGCACATTGGAGCCAAGAATCCTAGCTAAAAATACAAGTCGATGGGGTGTGAACTGGCAGAGACTGACCAAGAGAGAAATCTTGGGGTCGTGGTAGATAACTCACTGAAAATGCCAAGACAGTGTGCGATTGCAATAAAAAAGGCCAACACCATGCTGGGAATTATTTGATAGGGAATTGAAAACAAATCAGCCAGTATCATAATGCCCCTGTATAAATCGATGGTGCGGTCTCATTTGGCGTACTGTGTACAATTCTGGTCACCGCACCTCAAAAAAGATATTATAGCATTAGAAAAAGTCCAGAGAAGGGCAACTAGAATGATTAAAGGTTTGGAACACTGTCCCTATGAAGAAAGGTTAAAACGCTTGGGGCTCTTTAGCTTGGAGAAACATCGACTGCGGGGTAACATGATAGAGGTTTACAAGATTATGCATGGGATGGAAAAAGTAGAGAAAGTACTTTTCTCCCTTTCTCACAATACAAGAACTCGTGGGCATTCAATGAAATTGCTGAGCAGTCAGGTTAAAATGGATAAAAGGAAGTACTTCTTCATCCAAAGGGTGATTAACATGTGGAATTCACTGCCACAGGAGGTGGTGGCGGCTACAAGCATAGCCAGCTTTAAGAGTGGATTGGATAAAAATATGGAGCAGAGGTCCATCAGTGGCTATTAGCCACAGTGTGTGTGTGTGTGTGTATGTGTATATATGTATGTATATGTCTCTGTGTATATTTATATATGCACACACGCATATATTGGCCACTGTGTGACACAGAGTGTTGGACTGGATGGGCCACTGGCTTCTCTTATGGTCTTATCTAGTCCAGGGGTGTCAAACATGTGGCCCTGGGACCAAATCAAGCCCCCAGAGGTCTCCTATTAAACCCCCAAGGGATTGGCTGTCATCTGCTTCCTTCTCCCTCTCTCTTGTTTCCTTCTGCATTACAGCTTGCTTTGCCAGGCTTGTTTAATCACACAGGAGCTACAGAACGAAACCTCTATTTTCGCCATTGGTTGAGGCTCCTACCTTGGAGAAGGAGGGTGGGAGGCAAAGCTTGCTTTGCCAGGCTCTCTCAATTGCACAGAACCACTGAGGCAAGTCTCTCTTCCTTCTATTGGTTGAGGCTCCTCTCCCTCCTGTTCCCTGGGGAAGGAAGGAAAGAGCCAGAGCTTCCTTTGCCAAGTTCCCTAGATTCCATAGTAGAAATACAAAGAAAGCATCTATAAGACCAATGAGTGCTAAAGTTTTAAGCATGTTTTAACTTTTTTTTAAAAAAATATTTAATTGTGTTTTTCTGTGTCCTTTTATAAAGTTTATATCTCTACTACCTAATCTTAAATAGGCCCGACAAGGTCTCATTTATGTCAGATTCAGCCTCATATCAAAATGAGTTTGACACCCCTGATCTAGTCAATTTAGAAGTAAAGTTAGGTTTGTATCAGGGACTCTGCAGCTCAGCTCACACACTCTTCGCTGCTATCCCAACAGTAAATATGTCAAAATTGAGCAACATAGACGGGCACCCTAGGGATAAACAAGACAGGCATGGACACTTTCCTCAATCTTATATAAATTTTAAAGTAACAGCTTTGATGTGGGCTCTAAATCATGACATTCTGCTTTTCTGCTGTGCTTTCTATGCAATTTCCAACGCGAGAGCAAGAACAGCAGGCTGCTGCTTACATGCCTCAGTTCGGACAGGGCAGACTGTAATTCATGGTTTTTATTTTCATTTATGCTTTTATTCCCATCCTTCTGGCAGCAACAGGACTTTGCCAAGTGTTCACAAGAAAATTCATCTAAAGCAAAACTATAATCGTAATAAAGCTAATAAAATAAGACAAAGAAAACTCAAGCAGGCTGTCTGCCACTCCTCAAACTCTTTCAAATAAAGAGATTCCCTCCTCAGAGGCTATTTCACTCCATTCTCCAATACAGTGATACTTAAAGAGCCTAATGAGAAGCTGAACTGACTGAAAGTGAGGAGGAACAGAGGCCTTCATCAAAGCTGGTTGCTTAAACAAGAGGCAGGCTTGGTTTAGCAAGGAGGGAATTCAGAACTCCCTGCAAACAGTTTACCAGATGGGGGAATGCAGAGATGTTCTTGAGCGGCTTAAATGTGCACTGAAGTGCCGCAATACAGACATCATTAGCTGGTTTTACAACATTCCATCATTTCTACTGCTTGGCCTCGTAAGCTGCAACAGGATTTTGACACTACTTCCTGGTTCTTCATTTACAGATGTCATTGGACAGAGATTTACAACAATCCCATGCTGTACACATTCACATTCACTACACGGGTTTTGCTTTTTTTTTTTTAAAGATGTCTCTATTATGCACATCCATTCCACAAAATGGAGAAAAAACAAATGGGGGAGGAGAACCATAAAAGATTCATTTTACACATTAAAATCCAAATTATGTGGATCTAGGTACATAAATTCCCTCTAACCCATCCCATGAAAATGTAAACAAGCATCACTTTAGAGATACCAGGGAATGATTTATCAGTAAAGAAGGAAAGAAACCCTCAAAGTCCCATTGTTCTAGTCATATTTTCTTATGTAATGATTGTTAAAATACAATGTAAAGAACAAACACGACCTCTGGAGGATAGCAATTATAAAAAAAAAAAAATTATGTGTGTTGAGGGTGGGAGGGACCACTTAAACCTTAGTTTGCATCATACAGATGGGCACAAAACTTTACTAGGCCAAAAGATCAAGAGTGAAACCCTGATGACAATTCAGGACACTGGCCATAAACAAGTTTTTTGTTGTTGTTGTTGTTCAGTCACACAGTCGAGTCCGACTCTTTGCGACCCCATGGGTCAACTAGACAGTTTCTTTGCTCACTAAAATTTTATATTCTCCACATAAACAGTTCTTCTATCAAGAAACAATTCCTGCTATTTTTGGAATTACTAAAGTCTCCTCTCTCACAGGGTTCTAATTAATTAAAGTAGCTGTCAGAAATAAGGAAAACTGGTTTTCTGACAGTGACGATTCCTTCCCATACCACTGTGTGGGTGGGAGGCACATCAGTTGCCCAAACCACATGACTGTTTCCTACAGATGTTACAAGGGGAGCACAGGAAGCAGCCATGTGGAAGCTGTTCCCACACTGCTCAGGTATCATGAGGACTGATGATCCGTTCACACGGCAGTTGGGTGCATCTTTTCAAAGTGGTTAAGCTGTGCGTTTTTTTGATCCTTCTCCTGTCTACAACTTTATGCTACTGTCTTGTAATCACAGGCAATACCAGAAATGCAGAATACTGAAGGTAGCTTCTGAATATTTGGTTGGATCCAATCTGTCCATTAATGGCATGAACTTGCAGGAAGGATTTCTGTAGGACAGTCTTCTGCATATGTTCCCGCAATAGGAGTAGGCATGAGGTGGGAAGGAGGACTACAGCAAGAAGGGGAGGAATCAACAGAAATCCCCCCCCCCCGAGATCTCTTTGCACGAGAATGAAGGGTGGCATTTTCTACTGAGTTCCCCTTCTTTTTGCAGCCCCCCCATACTGCCAGTCACAAAATGTCCCTGAGGGGACCACCAGGAGAGGCTTTCCACAGGGTTCAGGGCCACGATGGGATGCAGAAGGTGTCCATCATCCCTTCCACAAACCAATTCCACTCACAGTAGCTGAAAGTCATTGACCTTTTAGCAGCTCCATTTAAATGCTGCCAGGTGAAGAGACCGCATATGCCATTACTATTTGGCCAGGTTTAAATTATAAACTGAATCAACAGAATGCATACTAATAAGAAAATCTGATCATCAGCCTTGAAAATAACTCAACTGAAATACTGGCTGGGGAGATTTGCATTCAAATTCTTTCACACCAAAGGCTGATCATGCCCTACGTCCAGTCTTAACCTGTCCTCACAGGGTTGCTGTCAAGATAAAAGTGGGATAACTCCCATTGAATTTCTTGGGAAAACAGACTACAAATCCAATCTGCTAATGGGAAATAACATAGATGGTCTGAATTCGATTCACAGCACAGTCATATATTAAGTTACATGAGCTAGAATAACTGCAAACAAATGAAGCAGTCTTGTAATTATCCTGGTTCTAAACCAAAGCACAATACATTGATCATACTGATTCAGGAGCCAATTTAGGATACTGATTCAGGTAGCTTCCAAAAATATAAAACAATGCAAAATAATTAAAGCAATCAATTAACCATTTAAAACAATTTAAAATTAACCAAATAACATCATTAAATCATTAAAAACATTCCGCTGGGATCTTTTATATCCCATATTGGTCCAAATTTTAGAGATTCCAGATGATTTTAAGGTTCCTTTCTCGCTTGATAATTGTGATTCGGAAATAACTGAAATAGTAGCAAAGTTTCTTTATAGAACTATGGTTACTCATCCTGATAAGTAGTACTATGTATCAGGTTTTACTATGCTGCTACCTTGTTTATATCTTGTAATCCTAATTTTATTTTGTATGGACTCTATACTCTCCTAATCTGTAACCTGCCCAACCCTCTATTTTATATTTTTATATATGTCAATAAAGGCTTGTCCTGTAAATCATAAAAAACAACCTAAAACCACCAAGTACGGGAAAAATATAGAGAGAGCATGGTCATCATAATGAAACAGCTAAATGTCAAATACTTGACAGTAAAAATTGGTGTTAAAAAAGCTGGAAAAAATTCAACTAAAACTCCAAGCTAATAAAGATGGTTTTATCTGGAGTCTAAAGCATAGTGAGTATCAGGAGATCTGGTGGGGACAGAACCTGGTTGTCGACAATCTGAGGAAAAATTTCTTGCCCTTTTAGTAGAGGTTTCATGTATGGAAATGGGCAGCTGTAGGTTCTGCACATCCCCACGAAGCAACATCCCATTGGCATTTTGCATTGTTGAATGTGTCCTGTTAAATCTTATGCTCTTCTTCAGATCTGGGTTCATTGCTTACTGAACATTGGCATCAGTTAAAGGGACAGGACATTTATTCTCCAGGTTGCTGGCAACCTTAGGGAGAACATTCCTCAGATGGAGCAGCACCGTAAAAACCTTGTTTCTAATTGTTTCCCATTTCACCTCCATACTTGAGGAACATGGAGCAGAGTTTGAGACGGAGATCTTTAACTGGCTTGCAGGGTTGTATCACAGGTTACCTAAGCCATACTAAAGAATCCCAAGTACATACCCCTATGAAACCACCATATGCACAAGAGCATACCCTTGGATAGTACTGAGGGACTGTCTCATCCATTTATTCCTAAGGTTGCATGTGGCATAATCTGTAAGGTAATATTTACCATTATTTTAATCTTCAGTAGGAACCTCTATTAACACATTTTTAAAAAGAGAGGAAGGAGATGCTGGAAACAATTAGTCTCTTGAGGTCAGGAAGGCTTTCTGCAAACTATACAGAACCGTGTCGGTCTGAAGCAGAATAACAAAGTTTAAATCCAGTGGCACCATTAAAACCAACTAATTTTTATTCAAGGTATAAGCCTCTGCCTTATATGTATGGACTGGTAAATTCAGTTTCACTGTAGGTGAGACAGTGTGCAAGCACATGAAAGCTCATACCCGAATAAAACCTTTTTGGTCTTAAAGGTGCTACTAGATTCAAACTTTGTTATGCAGCACTGAATTATTCAAGAGGGCTTTTCCACGCAGGCGGTAGGGTAGCACTGTACAGAATGCTTCACAACGTTACTTGGACAAATTATTAGTGACTGTGGTCTACATTAGAACAAAGTTGGAGTTCAGTGGTTCCTTTAAGACCAACAACGTTTTATTCTTGGATTCTGCTATTTAATTTTGCATTGTTGAATGTGTCCAGTTAACACTTATGCTTTTCTTCAGATCTGGATTCATTGCTTACTGAACATTCCATCATGTTTCATTATGTTGTTTTACTCTGGGTAATCCACTGTGTAATTCACATTGGGCCCCAATGTGAAAGGTGGACTATAAATACTGTAAGCGAATAAAAATAAAATTTAAAAAGCCATCTAAAGTCATACCTGCATTGCAGTTATTATATCTATCAAGTAAATTTGAACTCACCCTTTCACCAAAAGTGAGGTTCATAGTTCTCCATCATTGGATTTTGACAACCACCATGTCTGGTAGGATAGGAGTGCATGACTGGCCCCAGGTTACCCATTGAGCTTTATGGCTGGTTTTGGGACATGACCCTGGATCTCCCACATCCTAGTCTGATATTGTAACCACTATATAACGGTGGCTATGCCATCTTGCAACTTCTTGACCAGTTTATATAGTACTATTAAAATGCATGGTGTACTGCCCCAAAGAGCTTAAAATCTATGCTTTTGACAATTTGGAAAGGAATAGAAGAACAGGACGGGAGGAAAAGTCCATGATGCCAACAGCTGTATTTGCCCGGCTCACGTGATTGCCCCGAGCCCCCACCCACCATGCATCTGTAGTGCTCCGTACAGTCGGGAACAGACCAGAATCTGATTGGTGGAACATGCACGGGGGGCGGGCCAAGGGTGGTTGGGACCAGCCTAGGTCATGCTCAGCTGGCCAATGGGTTATGTAAGCAAATGCTTCTTATACTATTCAGACTTTACTTTTGATTGAGGATTAAGGGGTTAAACCACAGTCTAAGTAAAATAAATTCAGGTGGGTACCCGTGTTGGTCTAAAACAGCAGAACAAAGCTCGAGTTCAGTTCGAGTCCTTTAAAACCAACAAAGTTTTATTCAAGGTATAAGCTTCCACGACCATGCACACGTCTTCAGATACAGTGAAATGGAATTTGCCAGTCCATACATGTAAGTAAAAGGTGAGCAGGAAATTTAAATAAAGCTAAATAAGTTGTTTGACAGGTTCAAGGACCAGACAGGAAGAACAAGCTTAGTTTATATGGTTACCATTTGTTTGAGTTTAATACTGGAGGAAAACATAAGGAAATAAATGCATCAAAATTGGAGATTGATGGGCAGATATATTCTTCTTATGGAATGCTAAGAGTAATTAACTGAGACCCTGCATTTGCTCCATCCGTCTCCTCTCAAGCGTAAGTAAAGGTGAGTTAACGAACGACGCGGAAGAAGGGAAATACCAGCGTTCCTATTTCCTTCCCGCCGGAAAAGGATCTGATACCACCTTCTGGTTGCGGGGGAAAGGGAGAGGATGCCCACACGGCTATTATAGGGTTAACGCCTCCGAAATATGCGTAACAGATGTTCGAGAATACACCGCAACAGCGGTGCCCAGCCTTACCATACGCTCCTCACTACAGGCGAAGTTGCTGAAGAGAGACTGCTTCGGAATGGGCGGGGCTAAGCCAGGCGTCAGTCCCATTCTCCCCCACCCCGAGCGGCGGACCTTCCCCTCCACCTTCCCGTTCCCCTCCTAAGTTAACGGCCACGGCATTACCTTCCCAAGTCACATCGTACATCTCTGAGACCTTCGCCATCTTGCCGCCTCCGAACCGGCCGTATTCGCCCGGCTCACGTGACCGCCCTGAGCCCCCGCCCACCGTGCGTCTGTAGTGCTCCAGACAGCCGGGAACAGACCGGAATCTGATTGGTGAAACGTGCACGGGGGGCGGTCCGAGGGCGGTCGGGACCGCCTAGGTCATGCTCAGCTGGCTCTAAGCTACGCTATGGGAACGAGGTTGGGTTGCCGGCGTGTGGAAGGTGTGGTGCTGTCGTTCTAAAAGGGACACTAGGCTGGGATCACACGCACTAAATAATGTTCTTTCAATGCACTATACAACTGGATTTTACTGGGTAAACTTGCAAAATTCAGTTGGAAAGTGAATTATTCAGTGTGTGTGATCACAGTCTAGACTTTTTAAAGAGGATGTTTCCATCCTCTGAAGGACGCACGGTGGTTGCCCCTTCCCAAAACATGTCCTAAATCATGTAACACAGAGACTTTCTGTCAGATAGATGCAGGTGGGCAGCTGTGTTGGTCTGAAGCAATAGAACACAGTAGGAGTTCAGTAGCACTTTTAAGACCAACAAGGTTTTATTCAGTCTGTAAGCTTTTGTATGCATGCATCCTTCTTCAGGACTGAACAGGGATATTGGTTTATCTCATTACATATGCTAAACCTATTCTCGTCAAGTATAGCTGTGTAACCACAATATTCCAATGTATTTCTTTTAGAATAGTGTATCAGAATAAAGTTTTTTGTATTAACATATTCAGATAAGGGATATTGACTGTTTATCTCATTACATGTACTAAACCCATTTTCACTATATTTTAATATATTTTTTTCTTATGACAAACCAGAATTATGTTTATAATGCATGTTATATTTTAAAAAGTAAATTAAGGGGACAAGAACATCTTTAAGAAAAGACGGCAAAAGATAAGATGGCTGGACAGTGTTACTGACAGGGCTCTTTATCTAGCAGGAGCTCCTCTGCATATCAGGCCATGCCCCCTGATGTAACCAATCCTCCTGGAGCTTACAGTAGGCCCTGTACTAAGAGCCCTGTAAACTCTTGGAGGATTGGCTACATCAGGGGGCGTGGCCTAATATGCAGAAGAGCTCCTGCTAGAAAAGAGCCCTGGCTACTGATGTAGCAAATACGAATTTGAGCAGACTTTGGAGAATGGTGGAAGACAGGAGGGCCTGGCGTGACTTTGTCCATGGGGTTGCAAAGAGTCAGACTTGATTGCGTGACTGAGCAACAAACTTGCTAGCTATAGGGCGATTAACAGACAGCTTTTATTACCTTTTATTGGTTTCCCATGCAAATTATTTCCATACCAAATGTTCTTTCAATTTGTTAATTACACTAGGGTTTGTAGAATCTTTCGGGATCAAGTGCCGTGTTCTACTGGAGAAAGTGCCGTGTTCTACTGCCTTCCAGATGTTTCGTTCTCAGCTGCGGAGAACATCCTCAGTGGCGTTGCAGCCGGAGCAGGCGCTCAGACCTTCTTGGCTGCTGTGCATTGAGCACAGCATTCAATGCACAGCAGCCAAGAAGGTCAGAGCGCCTGCTCCAGCTGCAACGCCACTGAGGATGTTCTCCGCAGCTGAGAACGAAACGTCTGGAAGGAAAACTTTCTCCAGGAGAACACGGCACTTGATCCCGAAAGATTCTACAAACCCTAATGATGTTACCAGCCGTGAAAACCTGAAATCTTTGTTAATTACACTATTTTGCCGCTAGAGTTTAACTTTACCATTTTGCATTCTAAACCACTGCCCACCAGCTACGTGTAGCTCTGCTAACTGTACCTCATTCCTTGCCTGAAGAAGTATGCATACATATGAAAGTTTACATTCTGAATAAAACTCTGTTAGTCTTAAAGGTGCTACTGGACTCCTACTTTGTTCTAGACTTTCTTTCAGACATTCAGTATTTATTTCATGGCCTTTGGGATCCAGTGCTAGCATTCTTTTTTCTGTCTCTGTGTAACAATAGTAATTATTGGTTTGGATATAAATTCTGACTGGGGCTGATGTGAGTTGTAGGCAAAAAACATCTGGAGAGCTACCATTGGCCACCCCTGGTGTAGTGCACAAAAGTTCCTAAACTAATTGGTGCAATGGTCAGAGTGTTCAACTAGGACAGGGGATGGGGTTCAACTGCCCCCTTGATGAAATTCAACTTTTAACCTAATCTATTGCACAAGGTGGTTGTGAGTATAAAAAGGAGATGAGAACCATGAATACTTGCTGTTCTGCACCTTTTATTTAATTCATTTATACACTGCTTTTCTCCCCAACGGGGACTCCAAAGTGGCTTATATCATTAGCCTCTTCTTCCTTTTATCACCACAACAAGCCTGTGAGGTCAGTTAGGCTGAGAGGGTGTGGCTGGCCCAAGATCATCCAGCAAGCTCCCATTGAATCTCAGTGGGGATTCAAACCTGAGTCTTCCAGATACTAATCCGACACTCTTAACCACTACACCACACTGGCTCTTTGAAGGAAAGGTTGGATAAAAATGCACTAAATAAATAAAAGGGCCTCTCATTCTTAGTCATCCATTTGCATATATATATAGAGAGAGAGTGTATGCGCAGCTGAGTACTCTGTCCAACACTTCACTTATTCATCCTGCCCTTTTATCATAGAAAAGAAAGTCTTCCAGTTCTTTAACTGCCACTTCTCCATTTATTATACCCAAATAGGGTTGCCAAGTCCCTTCACCGGAAGTGACATCATCGTGTCTTCATTTATCATACCCAAATAGGGTTGCCAAGTCCCTCCACCGGTAGTGATGTCATTGTGCCAGGGATGTCGCACTAGGGATGCTCTAGGACTTGCGATAAAACACAGGAAACGCTCTAGGATTCACAGTAAAACTCTATGGTTTTTAGCACAAGTCCTAGAGCATCCCCAGCATGACGTCAGTTCCGGGTGACATCATCGCACCGAGGACAGCATGCGCAGATGGATCTTCGGGGGTGGGGATCCCCCCCCAGTGGCCAGCTCCCATGCCAGTGGGTTGGGAGCCTCCAGGGCGGGGGAGCCCCCACCCCCAGCAGGAGCTTGGCAGCCCTATGCCCAAAGCAGTTCTCAATATAGTAAATAAATACAACAATGTTCAGAAAAACAGTCTCTGGCATTTGGCAGTCAGAGGTAACTTACCTCTATACATGGAGGTCCATGTAGCCATCAAGGCTAACACCATGAAAATCCTTACAACTCAATAAAATAAGTCAAAATTAGTTTCGTTTATAGATCGAGAAATAGTTGCATATATGCCAGCAGTCCCGGCACATATATATGCAATCTTTCCTAAGTGTGAACTAATTGCATCACTGCATAGTCATTATGACTGTTGAAGTCCACAGACCAAATCCTGCTGCCAAGTTGTCCATGCTCTTAATTTTTTATAATTTTTTTCATTCCGTGTATAACCTGCTGCAATCAAACATGACTGACATCTTGCATGTGAGTTTGTGCACAGATGAACCCCCACCATCATTTGTTCCTGTGTGTTCATCTGTCCTGTGAGGTAAAATCTGCCACAAATGTACTAAATTTCCAGCACTTTAACTAATTCCGTAGCCAGCTATGTGAAACACAATGATTTCATACTTGGAACAAGCTCATACATATGTTATCTACATCTTGTACAGACATTAGGTCTGCAAGATACCGGACTTTTTAACCTAGCATTAACCTAACTATCTCTGTCACATACTAACTATCTCTGTCACATGCAAAACCAACAAATTCCAGGCCATGATTGCTTCCCATATTTTTTAACGTTATACTAACACCCACTTCACAATCTCACATATGTATCTTCCTTCAGTTTTTCTCACATCATATATTACAGAACAGGACACAATTTCCAAATCTTAGCATACCTTCAAAATCCCACTGCACAATTCTCTAACCTACCAAACCTCCATAGTCACATAAACCTGCTTGTGATTTTTGTCCTTATACTTAACTTGCTGCGTAATCTCTCTCTCACGTACACACATACTCATAATGGATTGGATCTAGGCAGCTTTTCAGCTGCTGAAAAAGGAATCATGGGTCCCTTTTGACCACCAAAAACTGCTATACTGGGGATCATGGGCCCCAAATGTCATGTATGATGGCTGTGATAAGGAAGGGGAATTCAGCAGGACTGAATGAAAAGGCTGGTGGGGGAACTGGGGATCCAAGTCACAGGCAATGTTAGCAGCAGCCCTCTACAAAGCTGAGGCTTTCTTTTTCTTGTCTATCTGTACTGATTTTTTTCCATCAGTGTTGTAAAACTAAAGCAGAGAAGTCTTCAGTATTCCCTTTCCATCTTTGTTGCAGTACACTAAGAGAGAGAGAGAGAGAGTATGTGGAGACATATGTACAAACTGATAGCATCATATAATGGGGGGGGGGGGAGGAAATCCCAAACCTTTTCAAGCCTGTGGGCAATTTTGGGATTCTGACACAGGATGGTGGGCGCAGCCACAAAATGCTGCTGCATAGGGTTACCAACTTCAAGTTGGGAAATTGCTAGAAATTTGGAGGCGAAGCCTGGAGAGAGCAGGGTTTGAGAAAGGAAGGGACCTCAGCAGATTATAATGCCATGAACTCTACCATCCAAAGCAACCATTTTCTCCAGGGGAACTGATCTCTGTCATCTGGAGATCAGCTGTAATATCATCTGGAGGCTGACAACCCTACTGCTAAAGGCAAAGCCTACCAAAAATGCCAGGAAGTGATGTTCTATAGAGCCCTAATAGTAACTTTTTGGCATTTCAGGCAGAAGTTCCACTTAACATGATAACTTTTAAACTGCACAGCCAATCAGAAGCCGTGCTGAGCAAAGCCCCATCTGCCCATTTTCTACAAGCACTTGTGGGCCCCAGGAAAGGTGTTGGTGGCAGCACCATCGCTAGGGGCCATGAGGGGAAGGGCCACGGGGTGAGAGTAGGAAGCTGGAAGGTCCAGGACTGTCCTTCTCCCTCTTGTGTGATTTAAATCACACGGGAGGGACTTGCAGGAACACCCACCATCCCTCATGCATGACTTAGACTGTGCAGGAGAGAGAGGGAAAAGAACAGCACTGGGGTGGGGGTGAGGGGGCCCCAAAACTGTTAGGGCAGGGATGTCAAACAGGCAGTTCGGGGGCCAAATCAGGCCCTCAGAGGGCTCCTATCACGCCCCTGAGCAACTGGCTGTCATCTGCTTCCTTCTCTCTCTCTTGCTTCCTTCTGCATAACAGCTCGCTTTGCCAGGCTTGCTCAATTGCACAGGAGCTACATAGCAAAACCTCTATTTTCTCCATTGGCTGAGGAAGGGGGGAGGAATAGTTTGCTTTGTGAGTTTCTCAATTTCACAGCAGAGCTACTGAGCCAAGCCTCTCTTTGTGTTGGCTGAGGCTCCCCACCTCCCTGGCCTCTGGAGAAGGAAGGAAAGAGCCAGAGCTTCCTTTGCCCAGTTCCCTGAAACCCATGGGAGAAATACAAAGAAAGCATCTTTGAGACCAATGAGTGCTAATGTTTTAACCATGTTTTAAGTTTTTTTAAAAATATATATTTGTGTTCATCTGTGCTCTTTATAAAATTTATATCTCTGCTGCCTAATCTTAAATAGGTACACACATGGCCCGGCCCAACAAGGTCTCATTTATGTCATTTATGTTATGAGTTTGACACCCCTGTGCTAGGGGCCAGGCCTCATGGGCCCCTCGTTAGCTATGAGCCTGTTTGGTGGGCATCACAGTGGGAACACTGCGCCTGTTAATTGCTCCTTAACTAATGTTTGAAGTGTCAGTTGGGTGACCAGATTCAAAGGCCCGTCATTGCACTCTAGAAGACTTAATACGATGCTTATGTCTTTGAATATAGATGTAGATGCCCATGTGAACCCTAAAGTGTTTGAGGTCTTCAAAATAGCTATGCATGTTTGTTGCCACCAGTAAGCCCATGGTAAATATGAGCCCCACCCCGTCCCCCCATAGGCAGATAGGAACAGGCCTGATAGCAGGAATGGTATGTAACCTCCACAAAGTTCCCATGTTGCTATGTGGTACAAATCCTTCTGCAAATGTGAACAAATTCCTTAATTGCCCAAAGAAAAAGAATGCATGCTTGGCAAATGATCCCCCAGCTGTGCTGAATCCCATAAAACACTAGCAAATATTACTGTTCTTTATCAAAGTTTTGGCTACAGACTCAATTATTAATTTACCAGACCAGGCAACAATAATCCACCCAAGGCGCTGGAAAGTGACAAGAAAACTAAGCAAAAAATGGTTTAGACCAAATTCACATATGCCTCTTAAAGAGGTTTTATAATCTTCTTTCAACTCCTGATGTGCATGTATGAAAAACAGAAAAGCCACCAAAAGCAGAAGCATCAGGTTTCTGATATCTAAAGAACAGAAAGGCAGTTTTAATGTACTGCTCTAGAGACATTTTTATGCTTGCATTGCTGTTTCATTACAAATTGGGCAATTAAACAATTGGACCAACAACCTGTCTTCTATACAACAGTAACAATTGTTCTAAATTGTACTGCAAATCTTTTGTGCAAGTATGTTCTTGCTTTGCCTTCCCACAGTCTTCTCCATCCCACAATTCATTCCATAGGAAAACGATGGTAACTTATAAAAAAGTTTTGTCCCTTGGTTGTCTCCAGTGATTTACTCATGGTCTGTCCCAGCTTGGATGCTGTTGCAGAGAGAAAAACCCTGCTTCCCCACAGCAGTGTGGTGCTTCTGTTTGGCTGCCAGGTTCCCATGTATTTTTGGTGATCTTTCCCAAACATGCTTTGCTGGGATGTTTTGGGAAAGATAGCAGCAAAGCTGGGGTGGCACCCTTGTGGACACCAAAGGCTACCTCTTCCTGATCCTCAACACACTCCTCATTTCCCCTGCCCCAGTTTTCCCTAGTGGCTTTTCCCCTACCCCGGGCTTTTTTTTTTAGCAGGAACGCAGTTCTGGCTGGCTTGGTGTCAGGGAGTGTGGCCTAATATGCAAATAAGTCCCTGCTGGGCTGTCTTCTACAAAAAAGCCTGATGTGGAACAACGGTGTTGTCAGTGGGTGTGTCCTAAGATGCGATTGAGTTCCTGCTGGGCTTTTTTAGCAAAAAAAGCACTGCCCATCTTTTCCTTTTTACCTCCCCAATGTAATGAGCTAGAACAGGGGTGGCTAAACTTGCTTAACATAAAAACCACATATAATAAACGTCAGATGTTTGAGAGCCATGAGACATGAACATCAGATGTTTGAGGGAAGGAAGGAAGGAAGGAAGGAAGGAAGGAAGGAAGGAAGGAAGGAAGGAAGGAAGGAAGGAAGGAAGGAAGGAAGGAAGGAAGGAAGGAAGGAAGGAAGGAAGGAAGGAGGAGAGGGAGTGGTAGAAAGAAAGCAACTTTAACTTCAAATGTATTATCCAAGCTGCCGGCTGGCTTGGCTTGAAGAAGTGATTTAAAGAGACAAACACCTTCTCCAAGCCTGCTGATAGGGTAGTGGGGGCTGTAAGGAAAGCCCCCTACTTTTCATACATATGGACATCGTGATCACACCAGTATGGTTGCCAGGGGGCCTGGAGTTTTGACTCTCACACATCTGCTCTAAGAAGTGGACTTTGCTTACAGTTTCTAAGGCTTATGTGGATACTATAAGCCTCAGCTTTGCAGCAGCATTCTACATCTCTGAAGGGTGTTAGCCAGAACTACAGACATGCTCCAGCTGCTCCTTGTGTGCCCAGTCTTGGCCACTGCAGTGGAGGAAGCCAGGCCACCATGTTTCCAGCCTGTTTCCATGAACCAAAGGCTAACACCACCAGAATCCATCGTGCTTTCCTGATTCCATCTCCAGCATCTGCTTCAGCTTTGCATGAGCTTATCCAAGCATACCCTGCCAGACCACTCAAGCCTTTGCCTAAGGAAACCCAGAACAAAGACTGGTGCCAGAAAGAAGATAGGAAAGAGGAAGAACATCTCCTGTCTCAACCAAGTCTTTTATCTTACCCGGGTGATACCTAGGCCAGTATTTGATTCTCTATTATCACCTTTTCAGATAATCCCATTTAACCTTAAGTATCCATTTATTCCCATTCTTACACCTTGGAGCCGCCTTAGGCCATATTGCAACTTGGAAATTTCCAGGTTCACAGGACTAAGGTGAAGTTCATTGGTTAAAGCTGACACCCAATTGGATGTCACCAAAGGACTCACCATTGGCTCTGCTAATGTCCAGCCTTCATGGTCATCACAGAGCCTCTCATCTCTCCTCCCCGTCACCTCCCATCCCCTAAGGGGTCTAAGGGAGCCTATTTAACCTCTGACCCAACTCCACTCATGTGTGCTTCTATCAGCAACCCACCTTCCGCTGCATAGATCCATCCCCGATTCCTGATCAGTTTTGGGTCCTCCCCCATTCCCTCAACTGTCGCCACCGGAGCCTTCCTTGAAGTCTGCGAGAGGTAAATATTACCCTGGCTGTCTACCCTTATATGTTCCCCTATCAATCTATCTGTGTTTCTTAGACCTGTGTGAATGTGTGATTGTTTTGTATTTTTATCTTGTGTGGAAGAACTATTATTCTAAATAAATTACAATTGGTTTTTATTAAATTAGAGTCCTTTTATTGAGCAATTACCCTCTGGATGGTTGAGCCTGGTATAAATTGGTAAAAAGATTCCTAGTGAGCCAGTGCCCACCTAACTAATTCCCCAACCTCGTTTTGAGGGCATTTAGGCTTACAGGGCCTTTGAGAGCCGCACAATATGTGTGAAAGAGCCACATATGGCTCCCAAGCCACACTTTGGCCACCTCTGAGCTAGAGACTTAGTATTTTTTTTAAAAAAAACCTTGGGTTTCAAAGAACCTGATACACAGATTGATATGAATTTCTAGCACTACTGTTATCGGCAATTGCCAATGCCATTATACAATTCTTACATTGCCCCTGAACTGTATTGGCAGCCTCTGTGGCAACAGCAGAACTATACTGTCCCTGTGTAGAAAACAAATAAATGCTGCTTGAAGTAGGGGGGCATGGAGGGAAGGGAAAGGTGTGTGGCTCCTCTCTCTTGTATTTCAGCCATGCCCATTTGGCCTGTGCAATTCCAGAAAGCAAGGATTTTCCTTGAGCATTCTGTTCAAAATTGCAAATACTCTGTTCATGCTTTCTCTGCCTGTTGATTACTGTAGTTCTATCCAGTGAGTTCTAAAGAAGCTCTAACATAATAAATGCCACCAATGGATTAATGCCACATACTATGCATTCAAAACTCTGCTGGATTTAAATGATGCATGACCAACGCGTGATAATCTGGGGCATTTCAAGATCCTGACAATCTGGTATATTGCAAACCTGTACCAACAGGGCTTGGTGGTTAGCAGACATGTTGAATACACAGACACAAAAGTGTTTGAAATAATGTATTTATCCATCTGTTGATCAAATCATCAACAAAAGCATAAACAGTAGTTGGGAAATGAGCATTGCAAGCAGAATACATTTAATTCCTGAACATGTTACTTACAAAAATTGAAGTATCCCTGTTTTAAGTGCACTTGGGTTTCTAAATCAGTTGGTAGCTGTGTGGGAAGCTGATTTACAGTCTCATCTCAGCTTTCTAACATTTTTATCACGTGCATGCAATGTCAGTCTTATAGGTAAAGAGCTATTCGAAGCTGATCCTGGGTTCTAGGGTTTCACGTGCAGATTTTTCATCCACGTTTTGCTAGATTTAACAGCTAACAGTAAGGTATGCGGTAAGTTTAATTCTGGTATTGCAATTTAATGTTTCATGTATGGGTTTTACAGAGTATTGATTTTAATGCTGATTGATGGGACTGGGAGACAGCACTAGAGTTACGAGTCCCTATGCAACTCTACAATTGCTTATTAATATTTCAGTGTTTCACTGTAACTAATTTTTGCCTGTCGCATGTGATTTCTTCGACTCTGCCGCACAACCCATTACTCTATGTTTCTACTTTCATTTGTACTTTCATTTCATTTCTATTTTCATTTGGCTACTCAGTTAAACATTTTTTTCTTTATTTACTTCATTTATATCCAGCTTTCATTCTCCCGATGGAGAGCAAGTCTTACTCTAGTCCCCAAAGAGAAGATACACAGAACCTATAAGAATAGCCGAAGGAAAATAAGGAGCTGTTCTAACAGGCTGAAATGAACCCAGAACTTTCTGTGACTGCTGGAAGCTCTCCAGATCCTCAAAGGGAAGTTTGCCACCCTGCTGTTTGACCATCTTTACCAAGAGATGACAGGGATCAAGCCTGGGACCTCAGGAATGCAAAACAAGCATTTTGTTATTGAATTACGACTCTTTCCATCCGTTCAAGGGCCAGATTCATTGGAAAGCAAAAAGAACCAGTGCTGTCCAAGAGTAATCTGGAGTCTAGACCTTGGCCATTTCCACACAACCAGAAAATGAGACAAAATGAATCCCATCTTCTACAGGAAAAATGAATTTTTGGGCTGGAAGAAGATTTTATAATAGTGCATACCTCAAACAGACATACAAGCAAGTTTGATTCCATTTAAATACTTGGCAAGGAAACCCTTAAAAACCAAAGGGCATGCCTTCTAAACATATACTAAGAAATACCTGCTAGCTCTGCCTATGGAAAAAATGAGGTTACTGTGTTAGTATCAGTAGGCTCAGGGCTGCCATTTAAATTCATAATTTGTGCAAAACTAGTTCCACATCAAGGTTCATGTTGCAGGTGGCAGACTCCTGTTTACTTGCTAAATTTTTATCTTCAGCCTCCATGTGCCTGAATAATCTTGCAGAAGGTAGCCTGGAGCACAACACAATGGCATGTGCCCCACATACCATAAGCAAAAAGCTCTGATGTATGAGATTTTAAAACGGGCTGCCACGAAAAGGATAAATATGAATGACATACGGTCAGTTTTTCTTTCTGCCCCACAGAGTTTTTGAAATCCACAGCTGCTTGTCAGTGGCAGACAGACCACATTGACCTCATAAACCCACACTCTTCTTTGACTGCATAAAAATAATTGTTTATGCTTTCAGCTAAAAATTCTTTGCCAAAGGGGTGGTTATTATTACAAACTGTGTGCCAGTCCTGGCTCATGCAAGCTCTTACTGTCAGAAGCCTTCACTTTGCAGTAGGACTCCTCATCTCCTGGCATCTGAAAGCAAAACTGCAGATGGAAATGTTAAAGAAGCAAAGCTTTCAAGCAAAAAAAAAAATACTAAAGAAAAAATCCCTTTTTTTGTGAAAGCAACAGTGACAAAAAGACTCAGCTGCTGAACGCCTTCTAGTATTGGTTGTACCGTCTGAAGGAAAATATGAGAAAGACATCTGATAATATGGTAACAGTGGCTTTCACATACAGCCAAACTATACATTTAGGCCATAATTAAACACCATAAGAATTTAACAAGGAGAAAAAGAGAGCAAGGTCGTCTTTATTGTAAGGGATAGAATTTAAGGTGGAATGCAAAGTGGATGACATTTGGAATTTTCATCTCATTAAATTTGAGATGAAACTTTTGTGCTAAGCAAGCATGTGCTTGCGTATCCTTTCCCACTAGAGTTGCCAGTCCAAGTTGGGAAATAGCTGGAGATTTGGGGGTGGAGTCTGAGGAGGGCAGGGTTTGGGGGCATAATGCCATAGAGTCCAACTTCCAAAGTGGCCATTTTCTCCATGCGAACTGCTGTCTGTTGCCTGGAGATCAGTTGTATTATTGGGACATCTCCACCTGGAGTTTAAGCCAAAAGAGAATCTTGGAAGAAAGTAAAGTCAAACAAGAGCTGTGACAGAATAACTAGGAAAAAACAATTACAATAACATGTAAATTCATTGAACTATAAAAAATGATACAAATGGCTTTTCTATAATATTGAAATGAGTCCAAGGCTTTGGAGTCTGTTGTCAGTGCTCTCTGTTCTTACAATGCTTTCCAGCAGACTGCTTGTAACACTCCCAACGCCCAATGAGGTTTTATTCCAATCTTGAGTTGTAGTGGAATTCTTGGTAACTTGCCTCTCAACAATAAGGCACGGATCTGGAGAATTAAGCCTCTGACAGTATTGTCGACTAAATGATCATTTCCCAAGTCTTTTAGTCGACATTTAGTCATTCTGTCACGGCTCTTTGCCCTACATAATTCAGCAACATTACTGGATATCTTATTGTAGAAACAACACCACGAGGGGGATGATTTACATCACAAAAGGGAAGGAAAGAAGGGTTCACCTCCACACCTTACTCAATATGGCACCTCCAATTCAAACCAGAAGGTTCTTATTTTTTAAAAAATAGGCTTATTGATATAGCTAAGGGATCTGCCCACAAATGTGGAACATCTCCAAGAAGAAGTGCAGTTCTTAAGCAGGGCTTTTGTGCTGAATCCTAGTGCTTTATCATATTGCTTCCTCTCCTCTCCAAATGTGTGTTGCATTTGATAACCTGATATCATTTGTGGAGAAGAGCAACTGACTCAGAACAGATGTGTATAAACATTATGTGCATGTAAGGAAAAACAAAAGACCACACCTTTGGAGTAAGTTCGCAATAGGTCTGTACCTTGCACTCTGTGATGCGTTTGTACTCTGACACAATTGCCTTGCAGCGAGATGTTGTTGAGCAACAGCACTGTCACTCAGCAAAGGGGACTAATTTGCAGATCAGTTGTCTCTTGCTAGCAGTACCAAGGGGCATATTTATTATATTTATATCTGGTCTTCCTCCAGGGAGCTCAGAGGAACACACATAAGGTTTTTCCTCACCTCAACCCTCTGAAGCAGAGTAGACAAGAGAGAATGTCGCCTATGAGCTTCATGGCTCCACAGAAGTTCAAATCTCATCAGTTCGAGCTCACAGCCATGCTCTACAACGTGACTACTTCATACAACCAGCATCCACTATTGTGCTGCAGAACCTCTGAGAGAGAGTGACTAACTGAACAGTTAAAGATCTTCATTAGGACCAGCACACACAACAGTGCATTTTCCTTGTACAGCTACAGCATTCTTATTGCAGAGGTCAGCTAACTTAAACAGTAGTAGAAAAAAGTAAGACTCTAGTAGGATCTTAAAGATTAACAAAATTTGTGGCAGGGTACGACCTTTCATGAGTATCTGAAGCCAGTTTGGTGTAGCGGTTAAGTGTGTGGACTCTTATCTGGGAGAACCAGGTTTGATTCCCCACTCTTCCACTTGCAGCTGCTCAAATGGCCAGGGGTCAGCCCTAGCTCTCATAGAGCTGTCCCTGAAAGGGCGGCTTCTGTGAGAACTCTCACACTCCCACCTAACTCATAGGGTGTCTGTTGTAGGGAAGGAAGGTAAAGGAGATTCTAAGTGGTTCTGCGACTTGGAGATTCAGAGTGGAGAACAGGGTATAAATCCAATATCTTCTTCTTCTACTGGACGTGCTCTTTTCTACTGCTACAGACAGACATGGCTATCCATTTTAATCTATCACCGTGAATAGTAGTTTTTCACCTGCCTGCTAAACCTGAGCATGCAGTTTTCTCTCACACCATTTTTTTTGGATGTTGCATTCAGTGGTACACACATCATCCTGGCTCCTACTGACTGTCAAACTACACAATTCGATGTGGATTTTCATAGCGCTGTTCAGCAAACCAAAGATGTATGTATGCTACAAATGTATGCTGGTTTAACAGCCCTTTGGCTGCAGATCCTGAGGATTTACTCCTCAATCAGAGGCATTTCTTCCATCCAGGGAAGTTTCTTCCACCAGAAAAAGGGCTGCCAACTCCACATTGGGATATATTGGAGATTTAGGGGTGAGACCTGGAGAGCGCATGGTTTGGGACAGTAGGGAGCTCAGCAAGGATATGATAGGATAGGGGCCACCCTCCAGCGCAGCCACTGTCTCCAGGTGAACTGATCCCTATACTCTTGGAAAGCAGCAATACCAGGAGATCTCCCGGTTGGTCTTGCCTAAAGTTTGGCAGCACTAGGAAAGCATCCGTATTAGTGTCAATCATCTAGCATAGGATCCAACTCAGTGTCTCTTTTCCTCGTTTTGTGAAAAGAATCATCTACTAGACTGCTGTCAAGCACCCTAACTAAATTACTTTTCCACAATTCCTTGTGTCAGATGTTGGGGCTACTAGCTTGGACTCTTTGTAGGAGGTTTTTGTGGCCTCAGTACTAGGAAAGAAGGAGGTTAAACTCCTCCAGTAGCATCACCCCCATGAGGCCTCTCCACAGACTAACAAGAGAGCCCGCACACGTACTTCCTGGCCTTTCACTGATTCTCCTTTTAAAGGAGTCATTGGAAGCCCGAATTGTGCACCAGAGTGAGTACTGCCACAGGACTTGAGATGAGGGATGGGACTTCATTCTTCACTGGAGAATGGCCAAGTGGCAACAAACCCAACTACCAGATGTAGAAGAGCTCCATGCTTCTACCAGCACTGCTGGCCTTTTGAGCACTGCTGCTGCTCTGGGGCCTACCAGCTTCTCCTTGGGGCACACCAAGATGGGGGGACAAAATTGCTGGACTTGCTGGAGGTCAGGTGGTTACTCCCAACCCTGGTCTGCTGACCTTGGTAAGTGGGGGGAGGAAGGAACTCCCCAACCCTGGGCACTTTGGATGGAGTGCTAGATTATGGACACAAATTTGTAATATAAAAAGAGGGGGGGAACAGGGGCGTAGCAGTTTTTATTCAACCACAGCTTTTTCAAAGGGCATAGCTAACATATCTTTATATTGGAAAATACATTTTTTAAACAATAAAAGCTTGTTTCACTGTGTGAACCGCAAATAAAAATGTGGTTATCCAAAACAGAACTGAAATATGCTGTTAGGACCCTATCTCTCTCTCTCCCACACACACACTGGTATTACCAATTCAGAATTATTGTGTGCACAGAAATATGTTGATCCCCGAAAGAAAGAAAAAACAAGTGGAAAAAATTATTTTAAAACCAATCAAGGGAATTTCATAAATGAAACGTTGTCTTCTTTTGTTTTTTCCTTTAAGATTATTTGTTTTTGTGGTTCACTGACAACTGGGGCTGTTATTTTACAATCTGATGACAAATTCTATATAAAATGAGCTCATGGTATATAGTTCACTAGAATATTGAAACCTAAACAGATAAAAGCATGTGAGGTTTGGCTTGGATCATTGTTACTGAATTGAATCTTGGTGTTATAAAAGCTCAGCTTGTTATTTCTGTCGGCATGTTCAATTTCAAGCAGAATAAAATTTAATGTTGGCAGTAAATTAGAAGCAAGATGCAAATTGCCAAAATCTCTGTTGTGCAGCTTTCCCCCTTCTGCCAAATGGAATATAATATATTCTTTTTTAATATATTGGCATGATTGATGTGCTTAAATAATCTTATCAATCAGCACTGAAAAGTTGCTCAAAGATAAATCTAGCATGTCAAATGGCAGGGGTGCCTTAGTTATTTGTAAGCTGCACACTGAATGGCCCAGCATCCAATAAAGAGATAAATATTTCTTATCTAGCTTAATTGAGCTAACTGAAAATACAACAAAATAGCAAAAGCATAAAGTGAAGAACAGAGAGGCCTCCCAAAATTAGATTAAAATATATCAATAGTTGTTAGTGGGAGCTAACACCAGCAGGGCTTTTTTTGAGCAGGAACGCACAGGAACGCAGTTCCAGCTGGCTTGGCATCAGGAGGTGTGACCTAATATGCAAATGAGTTCCTGCTGGGCTTTTTCTACCAAAAAAGCACTGGACACCAGTAACTAACAATGGCTAGTACTGGTTAGAGAACTGGACTAAGGACATAGGAGAACCAGGTTCAAATCCTCAATGTGCCATGGAGGCTTGCTGGTGACCTTGGGCCAGCCACTGGGAGCTGCAGTTACAACCACTAAATAATGCACTTTCAATCCACTTTCAGTGCACTTTCCAAGTGGGTTTTACTATGTGAACTGGCAAAACTCAGTTGGAAAGTGCACTGAAAATGGATTGAAAGTGCATTATTTAATGTGTGTGATCACAGCCACACTCTCAGCCTAATCCATTTCACTGGGTTGTTGTGAACATAACATGGAGAGTGAGAGAGTATTGCAAGTTGCTTTGTGTCCCCCTAGGGAGAAATGTGGGGTATGAATCTGTAAGCCTTGAAAAAATGTTTATTATTAAAAAGCTTGTTGTTTAGATGCTCTCACCAATGTAGTGGGCCTAGTCTGAAAACAGTGCCCTCAAGAGGGAGGTGCGTCCTACAGAGAGGCTGAGTGAGTGGTTGCCTGGCAACAGGGCAGAAGAAGGAGAGGAAGAACTCCGAGAGGAAGAAGCAGCCAGAGAAGGAGCTGGGACATTTTTATTTCTGATGATGTGCAAAATTTCTAAAGCAGAAGTTACTGGGGAAAAGAGCCTGAGAAAGGTAGTCAGCAGAGGAGTGGCCATCTTCTGAACTAAGCTGTCAATTACACACATACACTTCCAATGCACCTTAGCAATTGTTTGCAAGTAGGTCTTCTGTTCACACAGGAAAATCCAGCAAACAATTGCTAAAGCACACATTGAATTATCCAATGTGTATGAAATCAGCCAGTGACTCTGAGGAAAAGTGACTAGAAGACTTTCTTCTCTTTTTGCCCTAGGTCTGAGGCCATTGTGACTTTTATTCATACTGTTCATTAAACCTCCCTGTCTGACCTTGTTGTTTTCCCCTCAGCTTTCAAAATGTATTCAGGTTTCGAATGGGACATCTACCGTTTTGTAATCATTAGCCTGCTCCTTTTAAGGCAAATGAAAATGAAACATAAATAAACATGCTGATTGCCCTGTCTAATACATACCCAATATGTCCCAAGTTATAATGATGATGTTTTGAATACTTTGGCTGTGCTCCAAAAGTCAGCATGAGCATAGAGTTCTCATTGTGAAGGCTGACTGGCAGCTGGAATTCGCCATACACTGCTGTTGACTGCTATTATAGCCCTTTTTCCTGCCCACTCTAGAAAACAACAGGAAAAGGAATGACACCTTTGGTGGATAGGACTAGTGAAGACTATTCTTACTAATTGCTAAGAATGCTGGACTCTGAATTTGTGTCACCTGAAACCTGATAGGGCTGCCAGTCCCGAGCTGGGGGCAGAGGATCCTCTGGCTGGGAGGCCCTCCCCCTGCTTCAGGGTTATCAGAAAGTGGGAGTGGGGAGAGGGAAATGTCTGCTGGGCACTCAGTTATAAGAGAATTAATCCATGGGTATCTGGGGCTCTGGGAAGTTTTTTTTGGGGGGGAGGGGTTTAAGGGTAGAGGCACTAAATTTTCAGCATAGCATTTGGTGCCACTCCTCAAACACATACCCTGTTTAAAAAAAAAGATTGGACCTGGGGATCCAATTCTATGAGCCCCCAAATAAGTTGACCCATTGTCCATGATTTCCAATGAATGGAAGGCATTTAAAAGGAGCATGGTCCCCTTGATGTGATGGACCTTCAGAGTTCAATCGTGCTGGTCACAACCTTGCTCCTGGCTCCACCCCCAAAGTCTCCAGATATTTCCTGCGTCAGACCTGGCAACCCTATTTCCACAGAGGGCCGACCCTGCCACTAGGCAAACTAGGCAATTGCCTAGGACTCCAACCTTCTGGGGGTGCCAAACTGGGTGCTCCCCATGTGACTCAGTGATGTTATCAGTGCAGGGGGGGTGGGGTGGCACCAGAAGTTAGCCTTGCCTAGGGTGCCAGACAATTTAAGGCCAGCTCTGTTTCCGCAATATGGTGTTCATAGCTCGGAACATAGGAACATATGAAGCTGCCTTATACTGAATCAGACCCTTGGTCCATCTTCTCAGACTGGCAGCGGCTCTCCAGGGTCTCAAGCTGAGGTTTATCACTCCTATTTGCCTGGACCCTTTTTTGGAGATGCCAGGGATTGAACCTGGGACCTTCTGCTTCCCAAGCAGATGCTCTACCACTGAGCCACCATCCCTCCCTGAACCTCAGACTCAATCTAGTTTCAAAGCTGTATGTGACTTGTGTCTCTCATATGTAGGGTGTCCATTCAGGACTAACACCACAGTATGTGTACACAAGGGGCTTTGGCCTCTCCCCAGGCGTTACCCAGGGCTGAGGAAGGAACTATTTGGCCCATTGTGGAGGATAAAGTAACAGCACGCTGAGGGAAAGCCTGATTTCTTCTGTGCTTGCCTTGTGGTCCTAATCCAGAGAGAGAGCCATGCTCACAACATGCAAGTCACATGTGACTCTGAAACTACTGGCAGGTTGAGCTCATGGTCTCCACCTCTGAGCTCCATCTTGTGACAGTCAGCCCTGTCACAAGTAACAACACATAGCTATATCACCTGGCAATGCTGCAAGCACCATAATTTTGCATCCATGGAGTTGTCAGGTCCCTCTGGCAACTGGTGGGGGATGGGGGGGCCTTACCAGGAGAAAGAGGAAGACCTAGGTGACTTTGCCAATGTCACGCAGAAAGCAATGTCATCATGCTGTGTTGCTACTGTAATGCTCTGGTATTTGGGCAAAAACTCCATGGTAAAAAAGGCTTCTACCATAGACTTTTGCCCAAATACCAAAGCATTGCCTGGACCTTGCTGGCATGATAATGTCACTTCCTGTGCAGCTGTGGGGTTGTGGCCTGGGCTTTCCTCCTGGTAAGTCCTCCCACTGGCCAGTTGATTGGCAGCTAGGGGACAGGGTCCATCCATAGGGGACCCTCACCTCTACTGGAAACCCTATGTCAGGAAACCCTATGTATTCACAGTGCTAGGAACCAGAAGGGCTGAGAGTGTGGTAGTAGTGCGCTTGGCCCTCAGACAGCATTGAAGGTGTGTGAAATCCTGTTGGTGGTCTCCCCCTGCCATTGATTCCCCTTAGCTTCAAAGGGGAGAAACTTCTGGGGAATTTCATGATTGTAACTGGAGAAGCAGAGGTAAAAAATAGTTAGAAAATTAAAGATGACTTTGCCTTCTGTGTCCTTGCCCAATAAAAACTACCTTCCTTATGATTTCCCTTTGTGTCATCCATCCTGCCGTTTTATCCATGCAGTACAAGCCATACCTCTTTCTCACGAGAGTGATGGTCCAGCCGTACGACTATCTAGGAAAAATGTCAGTGAAGGACATGAACCAGACGATTTGAAGTGACACGCTGATCGCTCTCTTCCTGTTACAAATCCCACACAGAACTAAATAGTGCCCTGCTGGATATGCTACTTTGTTTCCAGAGCAGTATGATTCCAGAAACAGCAGTTTACAATACACGTTGTGCATAGGTTTAATCTCTTGTGTTGACTTGAACATCTAGATTAATTTTTCTGAATTGCATTTTTGTCACAAGCATAACTGGAAATTAGACACCTAAACACTGATATATTAATTTCAATTGATCTAAATGAATGGTCAGACAAGCAGAGCGCCTTTGAAAGATAGCACCGATAACACTGTATATCTATACTGTGGCTTGGATCCATCAGATGATTTCAGCACGTACTACAGTAATTGTGCAAGCAGAGATGTGGGGGGGACCTTTCATGTCAGCCACTTGGGCTATTTTAAAGGCAGGGCTTTTTTTTTAGTAGGAATACACAGTAATGCAGTTCTGGATGGCTTGGTGTCAGGGGGTGTGGCCTAATATACAAATGAGTTCCTGCTGGGCTTTTCCACACCCAAAAAGCCCTGGTTAAAGGTAATGTGTCTAGAACCGTCTTTCTGCTTGCACAAGCAATTTCTGGGCACTGTATGATAGACGAAGGAAAAATTATTTATGTATTTACCTTAGATTTATATCCTGCTCTTTCTGCAAGCGGACTCAGGGCGGCTAACAGTCATGTTAAAAACAACAATTTCCAATTACAATTAAAAACAATAAAACTTAAACAATTAAACCATTTAAAACTACATATTTGGCACTGGACGTTGCACAAGTGGAACTGTGCTCCATGATTCATTTATGTTTCTGCTTGTACATAACTTAATCCAAAGCTGTATTTGGATTATTGGAAACTAGAAGGTAAATGCACTGTCATCAGATGACATGGGTAATGTTTTCCAAATGCTATTGAACAACATTGGTGTTTATATGCCCAGTTTCCTACCAATCATATAAAAGCAATTTGGAAGCTTTATATCCTAAGACTTGCTACAGCAGCAAATGAATGGTTAGAAAGTGGAATCAGCTCAGTCTCGCCAATACTAAGTGACACCATTGCAGACAACCAGTGCAGAAGTTCATACTTGGGATACCAAATTCACAGGATCATCTTTTTACCACCCCTTTCTATTGCTAATCATTTGCCTACCTAATTTACAGATTTTTTAAAAAAATTGTTATTTTGGATTGGAAATTTCCCTTAATCTTTGGAAACTGCAAGTCACCATTCCAGTGTGTCTTGATTTACTGAACATGCCCAGATTCTCACATTTTAGAGGCAATCCAAGTGTTTTCAAATTAAATCTGTCAGAGGAGAAATTTTCCCTGTAAAAAATGTAAAATGCCAATGACCCATGCAGTTATGGCACCAGAGATAAGGACAGATATGCACCCTCCTCACCAGCATACTATCAACGCTTCCATCAATAACATGAAGGAGCTGAGTATTTTTCTCAGTGCATTTTGCAAGTGTTTCACCAAATGCCTTTCTAAGCATTGGGTGAATCGATTCCCCCTCCTACCTCCTCTCAGGTGTTGCTTTCCAATGACATCATCAGCTGCCATGTTAGTTTCAGCCAATTTACTGCAAATCTTCCAGTGTCCCACTGTCTTGACTTTGAAGTAGGTTGTTTAGAAAACCAGTGGAAGGACAGTAACTTTCCTTTTGGGATCAATGAGGGTGTAAGTTTGCCAACTGTACAGGAAAAATAATGTTCGGGCATCTTAATAGACTGGAAACAGACAGCTGAAGCTTTCCATAGCATAAAGCTATATAACAGCACCTGATAATTGGTGCAGATGAACTGATATTAAATGGAGAGGCAGAGGGACCAGTTTTAAGGCCGGTAATCCTATGTGGGTGCCTCATATTTACACATGAGTATGTGTAGTGTACACACCACCTATTTTCATAAGCATGTGTGTATATATCCACACAAGCTCATGCACTTGAAAAACACTTTAAATTTGTCCTCATTTCTGATGTTTAAAGTTCATTATACTTAGCAGGAGCTAATGATACCCATAAAAGTGTAACATAGTATTAAGTAAAATAAATACAGAGTAGAGTCTTTAAAATGATGCTGTGCATTTAAAAATCTCAACACAGGTTTAATTTCCTTTTTCTCCCATAGACAGGACAAAGTCTACCCAGCCCAATAGAATGTGTTTCTGGGTCATCTCCTGTGGCTTACCTCCCACTGCTGAGCCCTCCCAGGTAGTTCAATCTCACTTTTTCTAAAGCAAAAAGGGAAATATAGTCTAGCTGGTCTTCTGCTGTTTTAATATATATATTTGCTTTATGTCCCTTCCCACCTTGTTTTCTTTTTGATATTCCGCTGTTGGGAGCCCCACCAATTTTGGCCCTCTGATGATGCCATGGCCTACCAGCCCAACCAGATGCAAACTAAGCCAGATCAAAATTGACACAGGAATCAATTCCAAACAGGTCTGTTTGTAAAGTTGTCAACCTCCAAGTGGGCAATAACACAACCCGAGGGTTATGGTGACAAATAACTAATGATTTATATAAACAATTAGACAATAAAGTGACATAAGTCCCTAACAAAGTCCCAATGAAAAATAATTCACATGCTCAAAAGTTCCAAACTGAGGATGTCTTCTTCATGCTGTGAATGCTTCCTTCAATGAAGAATATTTCCTTCAATAAACATGACATAAAGACATCTTGGAATTCCCTGGACAGGTTGTCAACTTCTGCCCCACCTGTTTCCAATTCTTTATCAACAGGGGATATTCCATAAATGTTAGAAATAATCAATACTGAAACTTCTGAATAACATTCATAGGGACCAATAGTCTCCAATGTAATCTCTGACTTGCGGCTAATGCTCAGAGATGGCTCAAAGTTCCCAGCTCCTTCTTCCTTGTCTTTGCAGTGGCCAAAACAGGAAGCAAAGTGGCAAAGAAAATGTGGAGTGGATTTTCCATCCAGGTCTATGGGCACAGAGAATTGAATGGAAAATCCACTCCACATTTTTTTTTTTGCAGCTTTGTCTGTGCTGCAATGTGCTTCAGTGGAGTGGAGTTCAGTGTAATTTCCCAGTATTCCTATGGCAGCTGAAGCTTCCTGGAGTTGTGTCCTTGCACATAAAGGTTTGATGCTTTAAGCCAGCTTTGTCTCTGCTCAATGGACGTGAGAACTGGTGCCTAGTGAGTATTCTAACTTGGGAACTCACAGCCAAATGGGGATATTACACTGGAAAGCCATTGCCAATCTGAGTAGACAGGGGAGGGGGGGGGGGAGAGAAGAAGCTTGCAATGCACTGCCATTTCATGTTTTCCCAGGTTGAGAGCATTTTATATTTTTAGTTTCTGCTATGAAGTGACTCTTGTGTTTTTTCTTAGTGTTTTATTTTTAAAATTCCATTGACAAATCTCACTATTCCCCCACCTTTCCATGTTAAATAAAATATTGCAAGAGTTTTAAGCATGTTTGTATTTCAAGTTTAAAAACTAATATCTTAAATTTGTTTGTGTCCTTTATAAAGTTTGTATCTCTGCTCTCTGGCATTACATTTTATGACATACATGGTTTGGCCCCACAAAGTCCCATTTATGTCAGATCCGGCCCTCCTAACAAATAAGTTTGACACCCCTGAAACATTGTACCCTACTGAGGCCATCCCCAGGCTCTACATCTCAAAATCTCCAGGAATTTCTGAACCCAGAACTGGCAAAACTATAAACCAGGAGTAAACCATAAGCCAGAAGCAATTTGAGCCCAGAAGGGAGATCCTTCAAAAGAACATCTCTTGAAGCTCAAGTTGTTTTTAGTAGGGCTGAATTAAAGGGAGGCTACATTCATACCGGAACTTGTCTAGTGTATATGTTTCCCTAATGACAGACAGTACCTCCTCAGTTCTAGTCGAATGGGCAAATTTAAATGTGCATACATTTTGTATATTAAGACACACCAAGGAAAAATTACAGTTCCAACTTTTAAAATGGCTCTTATATATAAACGATGAAATAATCAAAAATTTTGGAAGGCTTAGGGGTGTCCAGGAAAATCATAGAGTTTTCCCAGAAATGTCTAGAGTGGATGCCACGCCACGTCACCACCGTGATGATGTCAGGGGAGTTTCCCCCCACCGGTGCAATGTGGAACCCCCGCCCGGACCGGGGGCTTGGCAGCCCTATGTAGGGGACATTTTCAAAGGCTATTTTATAAACAGTGTATATCTTTAAATTTCAGAATAGTGCTGCCCACCCCTTAGGCTTTGTTAAGGATGCTAAAAATAGTAAATCAATGAAAAATGACTTCTAGTTCAGAATCTTTTCTTTTTGCTGAATGATACTGTCCAAACTATACCAAAAACTTTGACTTGTAGATAGTTAGGGAAATCTCGGCAAGCTCGTGACCATATAAGTCCTTTGTACCAAAAAAATAAAAATTAAAAAATCACAGGATGACAATCCAGGATGTGTCACTGCTGTTTTTAAGTCAGATGATGTCACTTGACCGATAGACTTTCAACTTGCAGAACATCCAAGGAAAGTACTATCTCATCAGGAGACGTGTTCTGTGATGTCTTCCTCCTTAAGTTACATTGTAAGTTTGCCAAAACAAAGGGAACTGTTGTGCACAGGGCTAGTAGACAGAGGTACAATGTTCCCTTTTGAGATATACTTATCTGGAATATAGAGTCGCACTTCTGCAAGGCTGTTGAGAGCTTACATTTTGTTTAAGTAAATCCCCTCATATAATGCAACATAGGAGGCTTGAAATAAATATAAACCAATCAAATGAAGGTAGAGTGGGGCAGGAAAAGCATCTTGTTAATGGTTGGCAATGAGTTTTTTTCTGACTTCTGTTGTCTCTGTCTTTTGTTGTGCTGTTGCACTGTAAACACCTCATCAATAATGACTAATTATGGCCCTGACCTTGATATCCAGGCAAGCCCAATCTTATCAGATCTCGAAAGCTAAGCAGGGTTGACTCTGGCAAGTACTGGGATAGGAGTCTTCCATGGAATACCAGAGCCAAGAAGCAGCAGCAGGCTTTATTCAGCCATCTTTCTGACTATCCTCCATGACCCCAGTGGGGATCAGTCACCAGAGACCACCATGACTTCCAGATGCACACGTGCGCACACACACACACATTAAAAATACCCCTCCAAAATACCAATCACATTCCAATAGCTTACCATGAAGTAGTAAACAGAGTTACACCCTTCAATGACTTTAGGAGGGTGTAACTGTTTACAGTAGCTCTTGGAGATGTGACACTAAGGACATCTCCAGTTGAAGGTACGGTTGCCAGGTCCAGCTCAGGAAATATCTGGGGACTTTGGGAGTAGAGCTGGAAGCCTTTGGAGGTGGAGCTGGGAAATAAGATGCAGCAGCACGGCTCCCCTGAAAAGAGTCTTCATTTCTTCCTTCTCTTTTTTTGCATTCAAATGCTTCCACAGCAGCTGTACTTCCACTAAAATGAAAGTGAACTCACACACACACTCACAAAGCAGCCAAAACAAACAGTTTGCATGCCCACACTTTTGTGATCTCCCTGGGGCAATGGTATAGATAGCTTTACTCACCAGAGTTGCTGAATGTAACAATCTGCTGTATTTCAACCAACTTACTGAGAAAGAAGTCTAGGAGGTGGAGTTTTCCTCTATCTTATACTTAGGTTCTAGTTAATGCTTTTCTCCCTTTTACTTTGCAAACAGTTTCTGAATGGAATGCAAAACGAACAGAAGGATTGGGCTCTCTCGCTTCCTCTCTCTCACACATGTGGCTCTTTCTGCCTCTTCTGCTCCGCCCCCCCCCCCGCAGCTTAAGTCATGCTGAGATTTAAAGGCACACACACACCTTCCAAAACAGAAGTGGTTGCAAGTTTCTGAACCTGCCTTAAATCTTAAGGCATATTGTGGGTGTTAGGGCGGGGCTTCCCCCCACCAGCCAGCTGGCTAGCAGTGGGGAAGAGACTGTGATTTCCGCCCCCCCAGACCATGGGACTGGCTCGCCTAGTTGAAGGTTTGCTGACTATAGAAAAGACATATGGTTTTGAAGGGCAAGGTTCTTGATATTAGTAAATCTCATTAGAGGGTCAATTTAACATCTAGAATTTATGTTGTAAAGGCTATGTATTTTCCCAGCACATAAACCACACGTTGGATTCTGTAACAGATTCATTATTTGATTACATCAAGGAACAATCACTGAATCCATTTCAAGAAAAGCAGATACCAATGTGTGAAAATATCAGCTGGCTGAGTAGGAGCTAGGGGAGAATTACAGTGAAGTCCACCAAAAGCTTTCATTTCACAGACAAATAATAAATGAAGTGTTAGGTCACGAGACTTACACGTCGGGAGTGCTCCCTTGGCTCTTTGAGCTCACTTGCAATAACAATTCATTTGGTTATTTGAACACATGTGGATACCGTAGAGTATGAACCTATGTATGTGTTGATGAAACCTGATTCTTGTAACCCGGTATATGAATAGATAAAGTTACCATGTCCTAAGCATTCCCTTGATGCTACACTCGGAAACCACATGTTCCCAAACTTGTGTTTGCCTAGAGAACATTGATCCTGCCTTACTTACATTTTGAGATAGAAACTCCTGGCTTGGATCCAGAGTAGCATTTTCAAGGGCATGGCAATTTTTGCCTGAAGAGCACAACTTTTCTCGCATACCTCCCCAACAGCCCCAAATGTTATCCAAAACCCTGAATGACAGGAGACCACAGAAACAGGATGGAGGGTAGAAATCCTTGCAGCTGCAGAAATGATAATCTGGATCCAAGCCAATGTTTCTCTCATAATATTCATTAAACTCTTAAGAGTGCAATCTTAGGGTTCCTTCTTAGTTTAGGACATCCCCAGGGCTTTTTTGTAGCAGGAACCCCTTTTGCATATTAGGCCACACACCCCTGATGTAACCAATCCTCCAAGAGTTCACAGGGCTCTTAGTGCAAGGCCTACCGTAAGCTTTAGGAGGATTGGCTACATCAGGGGTATGTGGCCTAATGTGCAAAGGAGTTCCTGCTACAAAAAAAGCCCTGCTCCTGACATTAGGATGTTGATATGTTGGCATTAGGATGTTGGTCAAATCCTGCCTTCCTCAGGCTCCACCCCCCAAAACAATCTCCAGGTGACACATTTCCTTCATGCACCAGGGTGGTCAACTGCTTAGGGGGAGGGGAGAGAGCCTTGTCCTGTCCCTTTAATAGAGACTCAATATGGTTTTATTTACATCTGTGCCATGAAAGTTGCCCATTTCCAGACACTGAGCCTCCATAAAAGGGAAAGGACTTTTTTTTCTAGACCTGTCAGCAATCCTACTCAGATAAAATGAGATGCCCCAGACTATATGGCAAAAGCTTGCATAGTGACCCTCAGGGCTTTTTTGTTGCAGAAACTCCTTTGCATATTAGGCCACACACATGTATTCAATACTCTAAGAGCTTACAGGACTCTTAGTACAGGGTCTACTGTAAGCTCCAGGAGGATATACCAGTTTCTTGGCCACAAGTGAGGGATCATTCTATAAAGTACCTACAAACACCTTCATATGGGCACAATATTTCCCTCCTTTTTAATCTCTCTAGAGAAACATGATTTAGATGTATGTAAGGTTGTCGACTGGCTAGAGAAAAAAATGTCCTGTCTCTTTAAGAGAGGTTTAATAAGCAGAAAAGGGGAAGCTTTTCATGGCATTGCACTGACCAATACCACCTCATAACTGCTGCCATTTAAACTGATATTAAAGGAACCAATTGGAGCAACCAATCAAAAACTGAGCATCCCTGTATGTATACTGGGGAAGATGTTAGAGCACAATCTTAAACACCCTCACCTGGGAGTAAATGGAGTTGTCCTTAATGAGATTTACTGTTCAGTAAATCTGGTAAGTGTTATGCTAAAGATGTGTGAGGCAAGATTAGCAACTATCCACAGTTTCCTTGCTAACCTCAAATAGGTGTGTGTGTCTTCCTTGTGGAGGTGCCGAGGGTAATTTCAGATACCAGAACCTTTTCAGTTATAATGGATGCCTGTATGATATGGATTATAATTATGCTGAGGCCAATAGAGTCATAATTACCTCTCTGGGATATAATGGTTTAGTGTTAGGAACCAAAGTGAAATAGCCACAATTAAACCACAGTCTTTCTGGAAACCATATAATATCTGGGTGTTCAATAAAGCCCCAGACCACCCAACCTTCCATTGACTGTTGCTTCTCCAAGTTAAACTCCACCAGTATCCAGCAGAATAAAACACTTGATATTTAATTTTTAAGGTCCTTGTGAACCATGTATCACACAATATATTTTACAGAACAAAATGCATATAGGAAGAAAGTTCAAATCCTGATTTTGTCCATATGTCTAACAGATGAACCAAAGTTTGGGGCCCGGGGCAGGGGGGAAGTGTTTTTAAGAAAATGTTTTTATCTCCAGTTCCACTTCTGAATTACAACACGGAGTATGTAAACAGAAGAAAGCTCACTAAAGTAAATTGAAGGTTCGTGTGTGTTTTTTCCCCCCGTTTAGTGGCAGCAACTTTTCTGCAATTCAGAATAATCCCATGTTTGAAGTATATAACTTGAAAAATGTCAAGTTCTATTTCCCTTCTCTGTTCTTTTATTAGTGTATTGGAAACCTATTATGAACACCTGGCAATGAAAAATGTTCAAGCAAAGTGGCTATATGAGCAGTAACATTAATCTTTCAGAAGGAAAGATTTGTGTATTTGATCCTGCTTCCAGAGAAGAAGGGTCAAAGAATATCTCAATTGTGGCTTCATAGCTCTGGTGCTCCCAACCAGACTTATTATTAGGGTTGCCAAACTCCAGATGGTATTTGGAGATCTCCTGCTATTGCAAATGGTCTCCAGGCAAGAGAGATCAGTTCACCTGGAGAAAATGGCTGCTTTGGAAGGTGGACTTTATGGCATTGTATCCCATTGAAGTCCCTCCCCTGCTCAAATGCTGTTCTCATCAGGCTCCACTCCCCAAAAAAATCTCCAGGTATTTCCCAACCCTAGATATGATAGCAGCCCATTAAAGCAGAATTAGATGAAAGAATCTTGAAATCATAAAATGTGTTGTAACACTTCTGATTGTAGTTGGGGACAGGCACATCTTAATGCTTCCTCATCTAAAAACTCCCTGAAGATTAGGGTTGCCAAGTCCAACTCAAGAAATATCTGGGGACTTTGGGGGTGGAGCCAGGAGACTTTGGGGGTGGAGCCAGGAGCAAGGGTGTGACAAGCACAGTTGAACTCTGAAGAGAGTTCTGGCTATCCCATTTAAAGGGATCAAGCTCCTTTTAAATGCCTTCTCTCCATTTGGAATAATGAAGGATGGGGCACCTTCTTTTGGGGCCTATAGACTTGGACCCCCCAGTCCAATCTTTTTGAAACTTGGAGGGTATTTTGGGGAGATGCATTGGATGCTATGTTGAAAATTTGGTGCCTCTACCTCAAAAAACAGCTCTCCCCAGAGCCCCAGATACCCGTGGCTCAATTCTCCATTATACCCCATGGGAATCGGTCTCCATAGGGAATAATGAAGTGCCCACCGACATGTCCCTCCCCTCCCCCACTTTCTGATGATCTTGAAGCGGGGGGGAGGGCCTCCAAACTGGGGGATACCCTGCCCCCACCTGGGGATTGGCAGCTCCACTGAAAATTAAAGAGCCCCCATCAGAATGAAAGATCTTCGTTTAACTAGCTGCATGCTATGTTAGTTTTCCACTTAAATGAAATTCCCTCACCTGCAGTCTCAAAATAGTTCAATCCATCAACCTTAGCAGTCTTCCACCTCAGTAGCACTTCATTCTGCTATATGTGTAGAGGAGGCTCAAAATTTCCAATGTCATTTTATACATTGGGCTATGTCTCTTGTACAGATAATAGTGGAAATCCTAGGCCTCGGAGGTGACTACCTACCCTTGACTGATGAACTTTTCTTGAGGACATTGTCACTGATAGTTTAGGGTGTGATATTCCCAAACAGGATTGATAACTCAGGGTTGGAAAATTCCTGGAGATATGGAGAAAGAGGTGGAGTCTTGGACAGAAGGGTTTGGAGAGGGAAGGACCTCAGTGGGGTCTGATGCCATAGAGTTCACCCTCCAAAGCAGCCATTTCTCCAGGGGGACAGAATTCTGTCATCTTGAGTTCAGTTCTAATATCAGAAGATTCCCCAGCCCTGTCTGAAAGTTGGCAACCTTATTCCCAAAAGAAAATCACTATTTTTGGTTCCTATTAGTGGAAAAGTACAAAGTAATCTCTGTTAATGACTGAATTTTCCCACAGGAGTAACAGTGTAAACCCAGCCCATGTTATTTATTGCATTAGTGAGACCCTGCTAATTTTAATTTATTCACCCTGGTTATGTTTTGGTTCTTTGCCACTTCTTAGGTTCTAATTTCTGTTTTCTAAAAGTATTCTATATGCTCATTAGCTGCCTTTCTTTTTAACACAAAGAATGTTAATAGATGGCACAAAGTGATCTATATAAAGACAGGGAGTGGATCTGGTTGCTAGAACTTTCCAGAACAAATGGGTGCCACTTTCAAGCAAACTCTTCTGAGAAATCCTCCCTTTCCTTCTCCTGCTGAGGTATACTGAATTACACTTCTCCCAAGGCTAGGGTAGGTAGCTGAAACATTTGCCAAACACCAAATCCTTAAGGTAAATAGATGTCTAATGGCACTACTTTGAAACATACTAGTGCCATTGTTACTTTCATAGTTTGACTGGTCCACAATCCAAACTGGAATGAGAGAAAGTGTGAAATAGAAAGCATATGTTCCTGGTCAGTCTTGATCAAGAACTGATGCATGGCCAAATTAGGAGACTGTAGGATGGGGTCTCTCTTACGTTTTCTGTCAGATTGGTTTTGACCACCCTCAGGTGCATCCTGCCATGCCTATTCAGATAACCTGCATCACAAAGTGAATGTTGCATATTTTTCCAGGATCCAAGGGATTACACATGCTGCAGGCCAAATGAGAGCCACTAGACATTTGCTGCCCATGAACACTTCATTTCTATATGCCTAAAGCACTGCGTCTTTAGTGCTGAAAACTGCAATAGGCTTGACAATGGGCTGTAATTGGGATCTTTGTTTGGGAGGACCAAAATTGTTTCCTGCTGCTCTAGAGGGCAAGATGAGATCAAACAGGCTAAAGTTACAGAAGAATAGATTCCTGTAGAAGATTAGAAGAAACTTCCAAATGGTAAAAGCACTGGGACAGTGGAATCGATTTACCACGGAGCCAACACAAGTGCTGCACAGTAGAACACGTTATGGACCAACACAGCAACTCTAAGCCAACTTTGGGGTCAGATTCTGGCTCCAGTTACAGGGCAAACAGCAAGTCTCAAAAACAAAAGATTCTTTTCTTTGCAGGCTTGGAAAGAGGGGAGGGGGGAAGGGGATGCTCAGGTGAGTCACCTAACTGATTCAAGTGAGTGGTTCAGAATCCTGGGGGAAAGTGTTCAAAAAAGATAAAAGAAGGGAGGCATTTGTTTGGGGGGGGGGAGCATGATTGGGGGTGGTCTTGGTCTGATCTGAAGAGTATAAACAGCTTGAGATGCAATTTCAAATAGTTTAAATTAATCTGCAGCAATAAACTGTAGATGGGAAATGATTATGTGAGGGGCATTCTCCTTTTGGAGGAAACTAACAGCAGATTTGTGTTATGGCTAAAGGTACAGATTAATCACTGAAAAATCTTGATTAACCTCTTGATGGGCAGCCACTGGGTGAGTCTTATTCTACTCCAGTTATTATGTATAAGTATAAGATGATCTATGTGATGCCTCCAGTAAAGACTCATGGAGAGGAGGTATGGCTCAGCATAACAGCCTCTGCTTTGCATGCAGAAGGCCCCAGGTTCAAGCTATGGCATCTACAATCAAGAGGATCAGTAGAAGGTAATGGGAAGGACCTCTACCAGATAACCTGGAGCATCGTTGCCAATCTGGATAGATAATATAGCCTTTGATGGCCCAGAGGTGTAAGGCAGTTCCATGTGTTCATGGGCAAGAAATTTCATTTTGCCGCTCTTGCTTATGGATCTCTGCAGATTCATGTGTATTTTCTATTCCAATGTACTATTTTTTATGCATCCTTTTATGGGAATCATTCCACTGCAGAGCATACACACCATCATGCTGGGATATGCCCGGAAAACATTTTTTTTAAAAAAATGTATTGCTCCCTCCTGTTGCCCTTAGTGGAAGAGAAAGAACAGGGCAATCTGTATAAAAATACTAAGGTTGGTTCTATTTTTTTCTTGTCTTTATTCTATCATAAGTATTTCATATATTGAACTGGCAGGCTCTATGTGTGAATGGAAGACTAATGGAATTGTAATGTTATAGACACCGAGTCAGTGAAATATGATCAACTGTGATATGTATCACCATATATATCTTTCAAGACTTACTTCTGTCTACATCATAGGAACGCTGGAGTTATGACCCTTTTTCATTGCTTTGCTTTGTTTTCACTTTCTGCAGGGCAGCTTTGTGCAAATCCAACTATTCTTGTCCTTAGAGAGACTGCCTTAGCTCCCTAGCATCAGCTATCAATGGTAGAATTTGTCTTTGACCTAGGTAAAAGATCTGCCCAGACAGGCCCTTAGGCCCTGGTGGACTCTTCTTATGGTGTCAGGCCCTTCGTTACTGCAAATCCCTTGCAACTGTCCCCAAAGATAAACTGGATTTTTCCACTGTTTTGCTTTCCAATCTCAGCATTGCCAGATGTAGCATATACTGTGTTCCTAGCTCCAGGACAGCTGTCCAATGTGTGTGCCAGACTCCTAGCCACTATAGGATTCAGGGAGCTGTCAGAAAGCTACCTATTTAGCTGGTAGGATACCAGCAGGCTTGCTTCGATTGCACACAGCCTGATTCCGAGGTCTTCTGTACCACAGTAGTCACCACTGTGTTAGAAAGGCAGAACAGGAAGTTTCCAAAAAAATAAATAAAACAGTAGCCGAGTGTAACATCTGGCAAACACAGTTCCTTTGCTGCTTTACTAGAGCGATGGCCAATGTTGCTTCAAGGGGCAGAGATGGCCTGGAATGAGGGAGAAAGCCAGTGACCCATTACTCCTTCACCAAAACATCAAGGGACTTATTGGAGTGTGATGTAGTGGTTAAAGAGTCACAGTAAGACAAGATTCTAGGGCTGCCAAGACAGAAAAAAATCTGGGGACTTTGGGGGTGGAGCCAGGAGACTTTGCCATCCCTTAACATTCATAAATAAAAATACAGCAGTGCAGTTCCCTTGAATACGGTCTTCATTTCCTCACCCCCAGCAGCTGCACTTTCACTAAGTGAAAATAAGCATGCACACACACATACTCACAAAGCAGTCAAAATAAAGACAGCACACCCACTTTTGTGATCTCACTGGGGCTATTTACTCATGGGAGTTGCTGAATGTAACCATCTGCTCTATTGCAACCAACTTCTTCAGACTAACAGGAAAACAAAAGCAGGGACTCTGCTGACTTCTCTTCCTTTCTTACATGCTTCACAAACTCATTGGGAAGACTCATGTGGCTCTGCTTGCTCATATGTTTTTATGTTTTTAATCTATTAGGAGTATATTGGCTTAATTGGTTTTATGCGATGTTCTATGAATATGTAAGCCGCTCTGAGCCTGATTCAGTGTGGAGGGCAGGATACAAGCTGAATCATAGAATCAGAGAGTTGGAAGGGACCTCCAGGGTCATCTAGTCCAACCCCCTGCACAATGCATGAAACTCACGAATACCTCCCCCTAAATTCATAGGATCTTCATTGCTGTCAGATGGCCATCTAGCCTCTGTTTAAAAATCTCCAAGGAAGGAGAGCCCACCACCTCCCGAGGAAACCTGTTCCACTGAGGAACTGCTCTAATGGTCAGGAAGTTCTAATGGTCTAGTGGTAAGGAATAAATAAATAATTTCAGCTTTCCTCTTGCTCAGATTTAAAGGCACCCACACAGCCCAAAACACAGGCAGTTTGCAGGCTTCTTTTAAGCCTGCACAGATTTAAAGGCACATGGTGGCTGTTGGGGTGGGCTTCCTTCTGCAAAAGGAGGAGCTCGCAAAATCAGGGGATCCTCCTTTGGGACTTGGGGGCTGGCAAATCTACCAGGTTCACATCTCTGCTGTGCCATGAAATCACTCGAGCCAATTGCCATGTCTTAAGGCTAACATACCTCATATAATAAAACAGGCAAAGGACTATGTATGCTGTCCTGAATTCCTTGGAAGAGCAGACTTATTGTTGCACAATCAAAGGTGCATGGAACTAACTGCATCAGTTTAGTGTAGTAGTTAATAGTGGCGGACTCTAATCTGGGAGAACTGGGTTTGATTCCCCACTCCTTCACATGCAGCCAGCTGGGTGACCTTGGGCCAATTGCAGTTCTGTCAGAGGTCTCTCAGACCCATCTGTTGTGGGGAGGGGAAGGGAAGGAGACTAGAAGCTACTCTTAGATTCCAAGTGAAGGGCAGGGTATAAATTCAACCCTTCTCCTCCTCTGCCTCCTTGGTGAGGAAGAGAATAAAAGTTTTTCCTCTTATGCCTCAGCAAGTAATTGAGCATACTACTTATTTATTTATGGGGCTTTTTAAATAGGAAAAACCCAACAGGAACTCATTTGCATATTAGGTCACACACCCTGATGTCGCCGGAAGTGCCAGTGTCCTGCATAAGCTTTTGTATTGAGCTTGTATCCTTAAGAATGTGATGGAAATAACACTTTAGTCCTGTGCCTGAAGAAAAGTGGCATTGAAACAGGAATTGAAACGCTGGCTGTCCTGTTGCACATACATATAATATTTTCATGGGATTTATGGAAATGCAAAATCACTACATGGATTGGAAACATTGATACCTACAGGAAGACTATGGACTTTATAGAAGTACTGTGAATGGTATTCAGTAGTATTGGACTGAGTATTCTTGATGTGAATAATATTTTTACGGTTTGCCTGTTCTTGATATAATAAACATTGTATATTTTAGTTATTTTGGTCACAATTACTTTTGGGTTTGCGGTGTCAGGCTCACTGTGTCAGCAGGGGTGGTGTTGCTGGGAGCTGTGTCTCCTATGGTGGCAGCGGAGCATCTCCAGACATCAAGCTTGTAATACCTCTGAAAAATCAATAATGTAGGGGATCGCAGGAAGGCAGTTTGACAGAGCAGGGGACATAACTGAGTAAGCTCTGGAACAGGTAGACATTGGGGTGGACCGTATCTAGCGTTTCCAGCCTCCAAGTGGAACCTGAAGATCTCCTGCTGTTACAGTTGAGTTCCAGTCAAGGTAGATCAGTCCCCGTGGGGAAAAAAATGGCTGCTTAGGAGGGTGGTCTCTGTGGCTCCAACCTCCCCATGCTCCAACCCTAAAATCCAGAGCTGGCAACCCTATCTGGCAGGGTGGGAAGGCTGGGTATCTTGTCTCAGTATGCGTGCATGAAGAAGCAAAGAGCTGGCTCACTGTTCTAGTCAAGGTATTCCAACAATTTCTCCCAAGTAGTTAAGAGCAGCACCAGTAACCCCATTTCCTACCAGTGCAAGCCACTAGAAGAAGCGTCAGGCCATAACTGTGTAAATCCAGATCTGGTCCTGGAAAATGAGAGAATGTGAGAGAGACTCCCCAGTGTGTAGTGTATTGAGAGCTTCAAATGAAGAACCTTTGTTCCCTGCAGCTTCATTCAGATTGGCCGCCCTTGCTGAGCCAGCCAATTAGACAATATCCATTTGAATGAAGACCATTGTTTGAGAGACTCCTTGCAGCTACACTCAGAGTGGCCACCCTTGCTGAGCCAGCAAGTTGGGTAATATCCATTTGAATGAAGCCCATGCAAATGAGGGTTCTGAGCACCTCTTTTTATTTATTTATTTATTTAAATTTTTAGTCTGCCCTTCCCATAGAACAGGCTCAGGGCAGGTTACATCATAAAAGACAATCAACAGTTAAAACCAATTAAAATATATAAAATCTAAAATTACAGAATAACAATAGAGACTAAAATGGCAAATTCTGTTTTACAAGCATGGCCTATTGCCCAGGTCCAGCAGGTCCTTATGTTCTTATGTCCTATAGCACTGACATGGAATGAAAGGGAGAAGGCCAATAACAAGTGACGTCCACTGCCTCAGCTGAAAGCCTGGAGAAAACTCTGTTTTGCAAGCCCAGCAAAACTGAAGTAGATCCCGCAGGGCCCAGATCTCCAGGGGGAGCTCATTCCACCAGGCAGGGACCAGGGCTGAAAAGGCCCTAGCCCTCATTGCGGCCAGACAGGTGTCTCTGGGGCCAGGTATCACCAAAAGGTGTTGGGTCGCTGACTGACCATAAAGACCTACAGGGCTCATACAGAGAGAAGTGGTCCCGAAGGTATGCTGGCCCCTGGCTGTATAGGGCTTTAAAGGTAAGTATCAGCACCTTGAACCGGATCCGATACTCAATAGGTAGCCAGTGCAGTTCACTCAGCGCAGGATGGATCCATGCCCATACAGATGACGATGTCAACATCCGTGCAGTTTTATTGCTGGAGGTATGTTTTGGGTGGAGTTTCTGTGTATATAGTTGCTGCCAGACACATGTGTTTTCAGTTGAGTTTTTGCCAATAAAAGAGCTATGCTGGAATCACTATAGCTTCTGATCCACTACTTTTCACAGAGACTCATGACGGAACCAGTCATGTCTGATGGCTGGTTGGTGGGGGGACTGAACCCAGTCAGTTGTCTAATCCTTTTCTTTTCCTAACTAGCTTCAGTACCAGAAATGAGCTGGCCATGGACCATAAAGAGGTGAATTGGGTGATGATAAAATTCATCTTTCCCTCTTCATCCCATATCTGTATTCTATATATTATGTAAAATTACAATAAAATGTATTTGAAAGAAAATTCATCTTTCCCCAGCACCCACATCCATTTTCTGGTACAAAAATTAGACTAATACTATAGTCTTAAGAGTAGCTACACTCTTTGAGGCCTACTGAAGTCAGTGGGTTTTGATGTTTGTCGCTCTCCTTAGGATTGACCTTTTAGTCTAATTTTTGCATCACAAAATGTTCAGTGTTCCTTAATGGACGTTGAAAAGTAACTCTGTTTAGGATTGCACTGTAAGTAGGCTAAGTCAATTTGAGAACGCTGAAGTATATATACCAATTACGCATCAATATTAATATTAAAAAAAACCTTTTCCAGTCTAAAAACGTCTCTTAAAAAACAAGACGGTGATTTCCATCTTGGCACACTGAGAACTGCTTTTGAGCTCTGCACAAGGGTACATCTATGTCACTATACATGACTCACATAGAAACATATTGTACTATGTCCTCCCTTCCTAAGGCTGGCATAGACCCACAGAACACAAAAAAAATTCCCCTTCTGACTGTTCCAGGCAAGTGGTTTTCTTGTGAATATTTGTATACTTGCCAGATGCCGTGACACCATGGGCAAACAGTAAGAAATAAAGCTCAGGTTAATTGTGGGATTGAAGGCTTTCATCACACTGACAGACTGCCAGGTCAGTAACCATATCCAGTGAGTTTCTATACAAATTGTGGAACTGAGGAGAAACACAGCCAAGCTTCACAAACCAAAAATTGACTCTCACAGAATAATTTTTTGAGTGAGGAGAAGAGCGCTTTGGAATCAATTTGTCCATCTGATTTTTTTTTTTTTTTTTTTTTTAGAATGGTGTTAATAAAGAACATGTGATAGAAAAAAGCCAAGATACCACGATTAGTCTCATGAGGTGAGGTTTGGGTGGGTACACAAACAAGTATATCTTAGGAATTCAAGGAAATTTCCTTTGAGACTGGCTCCAGAAAACTAGGGAAGTCCAAAGCAAGAGAAACTGCTGAGGCAACAGATCCAGTAGGTGAAGGCCAGGCTATGTTTTCTGGGCTTGGGACACGTTCCTCAGACATGTAAGGTTGGCAACTGGACTGAAATGTTAGACTTGCAACAGATCTCTAGACAACAAGGATCAACTCACTTGAAGAAAAATGGCAGTTTCAAAGGATGGACTATGGCACTGCACCCCCACTGAAGTCTCTCTCATCCTCACTCTGACCTCACCAGGCAGTGGCCCCAAACCTCCAAGAATTTCCCAAGCTGGAGTTGGCAGTCCTACACAAATCATATAAATGAAGCACTATAGTGCAGTGGTTAGTGTGTTGGATTAAACCTAGGGAAACCCCTAGGGTTGCCAGGTCCCCTGGCCACGGGCGGGGGATGGGGGTTATGATTGCCAGATCCAGGTTTGGAAACTCCAGGAAATTTGGAGATGGAGCCTGAGGAGGACAGGGACCTCAGTGGGTACAATGTTGCCAAGTTCATCCTCCAAAGCATCCATTTTATCCAGGGGAACTGACCTCTGTAGTCAAGATGAGCTGTAATCCTGGAGGATCCCCAAGTCCCACCTGGAGGCTGGCATCCCTAAAACCCCTGATCAATCAGGAAACTCCCAGAACAAGTTTCTCTCCCTCATCCAGGTTCTCAGAGTGGTAGGATCATTGCCATCAGACCCAAAGGGCTGTTTAAGCAGGAGGGGCCAGATTAGTTGGATGTCTGCCACCTCAATCAAAGACCTGGTGGAATAGCTCCATTTTACAGACCCGGTGGAACTGTATTAGATCCTGCAGTGCCCTGATCTGCCCTGGGAGCTCATTCCACCAGGCTGAGGCCAGGACCAAGAGTGCCCTAGCTTTGGTTGAGGCAACGTAGATGTCTTTTGGGCTGGGGATTTCCAGCAGATGGTGATCTGCTGAATGCAGAGCTCTATGGGAGGAGGTAGTCCTATGGTTATGTTGGTCTCTGGCTGCATAGGGCTTTAAAGGTTAAGACCAACACCTTGAAATGGATCCAGAATTCTATTGGCAGCCAATGCAGTTAGCATAGCTCCATGAATATGTGAATATCTGCCTTGGGGAGTACATCTTCTGTCCTCATATTAGGCTATTGCATTTTCTCACAAGTGGTTTACACATCTACTTCCTTCAGATGTGGCCTGGAAGCATGAAAACAGGAGGCATCACTTGCTCTTCTTCAATCATTGCTAATTCTGCATATCCAAAGTAGCCAGCTGATTGCAACTCCCTAGAATATAGAAACAACATGTCTTTCTTGGTGTGTTTTGTGTTTTGCAATTACCTCCAAGAAGTATGGGATCACCAGGTTAATGTTATAAGCAGACTTTTAGTATGGTTTTAGCGTAATGTTTTCTTTGCTGTTTTTAAAGTTGTGTTTTGGGAAGTCAAGATATACCGTAAATACTGTCAAGAAAGAAAGAACATAGCTTCTAACATATAGGATTGCTAGGTCCATCCTGGCGGTGATGGGGTGGTGGTGTAGGGTTGCCATCTCCAAGCTGGGAAACTTCTGGAAATGGAAATTTAGGGGTGGAGCCTGGGGAGGACAGGGACTTAGAGTGGGGTACGATGCCATAGAGTCCGGCCTCCAAATCACCCATTCTTCCTCCCAGGGGGACTGATTTCTGTAGTCTGGAGATGAGTTGTGATTCTAGAAGATCCCCAGGCTCCACCTGGAGGCTGGCACCCCTACTTGGCAGGAACTTATTTGTATATGAGACCACACCCCCTGACATCACCATTGTTTTACACAGGGCTTTTTTGTAGAAAATACCCAACAGGAACTCATTTGCACATTAGGCCACACCCCCTGACACCAAGCCAGTCAGAACTGTGTTCCTGTGTGATCCTGCTCAAAAAAGCCTTGCTTGTATATACAATCTGATACTGCTTTGGAATCTCATCTCAGTGAGGCTTATTGAATTATCTGACTCTGAGACATCCTAATGACTATGCTTACTAATCTTGTTGGGAGGTGAAGGACATGGAGTTGGCTAAAGATGTTCAGTTCGTGAGTTGCATGCTACAATATAAACATCATTAGAGACAGATGGATTTTAAAGCACACTCACCCGCCCAACCACCCCAGGTTAATAGATCTACTGGGTTTTCCATTTCACCACAGTTTGCTCTCCCCCACCCTTGAGAAAGCAACTACTAAAGCTTGCCAGATTTTGCCATCTAATACACAAGTCATTTTGAGAGTTGTATTTGTTGGTGCAGAGGACCACTCCCCTTCCCAAGAAACAGATGTTTCAAGTTAGCGGCAAGATACCTAAAACAAGTGTCAGTGAAGCGTCGGCGCAAATAATGTGTTTCATTACAGTCATTTATAGCTGTCCGCAGATATCATTGTTTTTTATTTGAAAATTATTAAAGCAATTACAGAGATGGGAAGATACAGCCAAGACTGACTCATGCAGTACAGTGCAAGCATGTAAGAAGTAGCAGTGTCTGTATCATCTTCTTTGGGAAGGCTTTCTGAATTAATTGAGTGTTCTTTTATCCAGGGCTATGTGGAAAGGATTTATCTAGAAATGCTGCCTGTGCAATCTCAGCTGGATTTTCAGCTGGGTTTTAGTAGGAAAAACATCCCTCAGTGTGAAGCTCTTACCAAACTTCTGTGAGGCAAGCATCTTATTTTCAAAGCCCAAACCCCTGAGTCACCAGCATGGTGCCTGTGTGCACCTGCTAACAATAGTGATCGCTAGCACTTACTATCAATTACACCAAATCTAAAGTAGTTGTCTTTTCAAATTGCTGGCGCCCACAGAGATGGTTTATTGGCAATTCAACAATCAAGCAAACAAAAAATTTTAAATACTTGGGGATCACTTTTAACCACAAGTTAAGCTGGGTTTCACATCGTAACAACACCGTCAACTTGGCTAAATGTTCAGCTGCTCAAATTAAACAGTTTTTCTTTGCAAGGGGCAACCAATTAGTTCCAGCAGCTATTAAAGTGTTCAAAGCCAAAACGCTTGCCCAAATCCTCTATGGTATCCCTATTTGGATCTCAGCTTTTACGAGGAAAGTGGAGGGCATTCAAGCCTCATTCTTTAGACAAATTCTTGGTTTGCCAAAATGTGTGTCCTACTTTGCTCTCTGCTCTGAAGTGGGTCAGTCTTTGGTGGAGACAAAAGCCTGGATTGTAGTGTTAAAATTCATTTTAGAACAGATCCCAACAGCCTTCTTGATTGTATGAAAAGAGACCCATATATTTCATCCTGGACAGCAGTGCTTCTGTCTAAACTCAATCAATTGGGGTTAGAGGTAGATGATTTTTCTACCGCTGATGAGTCATATATCTTCAGATGTATTAAACTGAGACTATGGGAATCGGAGGAAACGAAATTACGGCCAACTGACCCTTATATTTGCTCTCCAGCTTCCTTAGGTCTTTATGCTTTTTGTGGCAAAATGCCCAATTATCTATCAGACCTAACCACTCCAAGTCATCGCAGGGCATTTATGTTGGCTAGACTGAACGCGTTTCCCTCCAAAGTTTTACAAGGGAGATATCAGCGAGTCCCTTTAGCCGACAGACTTTGCTCCTGTGGAGCAAATACCCCTGACTCAATCCAGCATATATTGCTTGATTGTTCTTTATACCATAACCTCCGTAAAGATTTATTTGGCAAGCTTTCTTTTTCTCCAGATTTGTCTATTCTGCCACCCTGTTATTATTTATTGAGTGATACTGAGGGGGTGGTTAGTGAGGCTGTGGCAAAATTTCTGGCTGACATCCTTAAATTTAATTCTGACCATGTTTGAATGCATCTGTAAGCTCGGTTTTATTTTGATTTTATCTCCAATGTTTAAATTTTTATATTCTGTGTATTTTTATCTGAATCTATTATGCCATTAAAGGTTTGGTATGGTATGGATCGCTAGCACCTTTCCTGGTGTCCACAAAGCACTTTTAGAAAGTGGGAAGGGCCAGGTAAAGTTTTTGCCCAGAAAGGCCTTTGATTGGCAACAGGAGATGTTGCCAATCTGTGCAGATTTTTTTTTGAAACGTTACTTTGGCAGCAGCTGCCACCACAGCACAAGGACCTTCAGTGTCTGACTGAAACTAAGCCTCAGCAACTATTTTGTGGTTGGTTTCACCTTCTGTGGCAGCCATTTTGTGGCTGTGCCTACCATACCATGTCAGAATTTCAAAGATGCTTGTAAGCTGAAAAGGGTTGGAGACCCGTGTTCTACACGCGCACACACAAGCAAGCCCTTATTTAGACCTGATAAATCATAAAATATAACAAAATATAAGCCTCCTCTTAGCTTCAAGAAGGAGGACTACAGGAATGTGTGGCCTGTAATTGGAGGATTTTATATTTTCAACAAACCCCTCACAAGTATACAAGTTTGGACTGAGGGTTGCTCCATCAGAACAATGGTACCAGCTATCTGATATTGGATATGAAGGGAGCAGCTGTTTGTCAAGGAAGAAAAGTTTGGCTGGATGCAGCAGAACAAGATGGAAGAACAGACTTTACCATTTCAGGCAGTGGGTGAACACACATGAACACATGAAGCTTTTCTTGCACTGAATCAGACCCTTGGTCCATCAGGCAGCATCAGTATTGTCTACTCAGACTGGCAGTAGCTCTCCAGAGTCTCAAGCAGGTCTTTCTTATCACCTGTTGCCTAGGGGACAATGAGGACTGAATGTGGGACTTTCTGTATGCCAAGCAGGTGCTCCATGACTGAGCCACAGCCCCACCCCAAAGGAGGGCATTGTTGAATGCCCCTCCCCACCACCAGTGGGAAAACTTTTTGCCTTTATCAGGGATAAAAGGTAGCTTCTCCTACTCCCCCTGATGTGATATTTTTCTGTTGGCAGAGAGTTTTTTAATGTGACATGACAATCATTCAAATTGTTTCAGGCCCTGACCTGGATAGCCCAGGCAAGCCCGATCTCATCAGATCTTGGAAGCTAAGCAGGGTTGACTCTGGCAAGTACTTGGATGGGACTCCTTCTTAGAATACCAGGAATCAGGAGGAGGTGGAGGCAGGCTTTATTCAGCTACCTCCCTGAACATCCTCCAGGCCCCCAGTAGGGGTCAGTCACCAGAGGTCACCATGACTTCCAGGCGTACACACAAACACATGTACCCATATACATTTTTTAAAAGTATGTTTCAGCATCCACAGCCTTAAGCAATCCAGTCCGTTCTACCTCCAATGGACCCTTCTGCCCTTCCATCTCATTCTCCTGCATGTCCTGAGTTTGTCATAAGCACTTGAGAAGAGGATGCAGTCCTAAGGGGAACTGGTTATGTGGACTTGGCATAGAAGACCTGAAAGGAAAAGCATGTCATGATTTGCTGTCCAATGCAACATTTAGGACTGTCTAGCTAAGATTAACAAGAGAAAGCAGGCCTGCTGCACCTTGAAATTTATGTGAGGCGTAGTTTCCTCTATCAAAATGCCACTGGCTGACAAAAATTCCTCATATAAAAATTCTCTCTATACAACTTTGAGCAGCTTAGCAGCTTTACTGCATCTGATCACCATATTCAGCAGAGAGCAGTCCAGTGACTGAGACAATGGCTTGTATGCTCCTACCCCTCTGCCAGTTTGGTGTTGGAGAGCCAGTTTGGTGTAGTGGTTAAGTGTGCGGACTCTTATCTGGAAGAACCGGGTTTGATTCCCCACTCCTCCACTTGCACCTGCTAGCATGGCCTTGGGTCAGCCATAGCTCTGGCAGAGGTTGTCCTTGAAAGGGCAGCTGCTGTGAGAGCCCTTTCCAGCCCCACCCACCTCACAGGGTGTCTGTTGTGGGGGAGGAAGGTAAAGGAGATTGTGAGCCGCTCTGAGACTCTTCAGAGTGGAGGGCGGGATATAAATCCAATATCTTCTTCTTCTTCTTCTCAACAAAGTCTAAAGCCTTCCTCTCACCCCAAAGCGTTCCTCCTTGAGGAAGAACCACTTCAATCACTATGGTGGAAGCTGCCACTGAAACAACACTATTTTAGTGTGAATAGCCAATTGGACCTTCAGTAGCCAATCAGAAGTTTTTTCAGAAAGTGGGTGGAGCCAGGTGGGGCACTTATCCTGTACCCAATCAGAAGACTGCTGGACAAGTGCCCCACCTAGCTCCGCCCACTTTCTGAAAAGACTTAGTGAACTCCAAGGAAGATATTGTGGACCTCTGGGCTTGAAGAAGACTTCAAACATGGCTGAGCACAGGAGAAGGATGTTAGCTACCTGGCTGTCTGCAAAGGTAACAGAACCTGTTCAAACTGCATCCTCTAATACTGATGCACTCTACCACTGAAATATCTGTATGTTTTACATAGGGGAGTATATTGTACCTTTTTGGGGAGACACACTCTTTGGGTCTAGCAAATCATACCTGGAGGGATGAAACCCACCTTCTCCTAGCACAGTGGCCCTCATGATTTCCTCTTCCCACAGGCATTTATTTCTAAAAGAAACCCCACCAGGCTGTCTGATGATGACTATTCAACATCTTGTCTACAGGTGCCAAACTAATGCATGAATTGGAGCAGCTGTAGTTGATGTAAGTTCTGGAATCAATGCCTTCAGAATCTGGATTTTATTTCTCCAGGTGTTACATCTTTGATAGAAGTTTTAAGAGAGTGGGGGAAAAGGTTCACTTTTTGTTATTTTATTTCGAAAGTAACGTTTTTAAAAAGATGGACACTAAATCACCCTTTACAATAGGAGAGGGTTCAGTTATTACTATATAGAAGATTCGTTTCTTCAGGTATTTTCTCTAATGAAAAAGATTGGGCAGACTTGGAATGTTACAGCTAAGAATTTATGACCTGGTCTAAAAGTAAATACTTCTAGGGATCCCATTCACATCTCAAAGAAGGATTCTGCAATCATAAGTAGCCTGATTTCTTTTTTAAATAGGCAGATATTTGCAATTTCTCCATTTTAATCCCAGGAGAACAAAGGCGCTGGATTTTAAAGTTCCCCAAACTTTAAAATCATTAGGGTATTTTATATCATTAGGGTTAGATTAGTCTAACTGGGTATATGATCAAGAAAATAAATCTATGTGGGCATGATGCTGAAGATTCCCATTCATTTCTATGGGCTTTGGCTCCTGTTTGAGTTATTTCCTGAGATCTCTCTGCTTTTTCTAGTTTCTTTGGTTTGTGTAGCTTCGCTTCTGTTTATTCTGGGAGATTCCTTTTTTCCGGTTTGGACTTGAATGAATAACCCCACATTCCATCATGAGTGCCAAATACTATTTTTCCATTACTGGAAAAAAGAAAGATCTGGCTTTTATTTGGGACTTGATAGGTCTTTCAGTTTCCATTTGTTCATGATGCTCTGATTTCAGTCTAAATTGCTTACCTTGATTCCTCACTTCTTTCAGGTGAATGGTCTGAACTGGTTCACAGTTCAAGCATGTTTGCCGCAGATACATTGGTGCTTTAGTGTCAGGATTCTAGCCCATAAAAGGACTAGTGACCACTGGACTCCTGCTTTGTTCTGAGAAAAATACAGCAGGGATCAACCCGTGAACCACCACCTTGTTCTGCATAAGCAAGCCTCCTTGCTCTAAGAGGCCAGAATTGGTCAAGTGATATTCCTTGATTCCAACAAAACTTCCTGAGCCATCATGTTCACCATTCTGAGCCCTCTCACCTCAACTTCTTCCTCTTTGCAACATAAAGTGAACATTATGAGCTATAGACACATTATGCCCTCGGCATATTTGAGAAAGCACATCTGCATTCCAGGAAAAAAACATGTCGGTCAATTTAAAGTGTGAATGTTCCAAATTCCAAATAGCTTTATTGGCATAGAAATAAAAAGTACAGCATAGCAAATTTACATGGAGTTTCAGCTATAAAAACCAGTCAAACATCAAGAAGGGGAGCTAGTCTTTTGCTCCCTGATTGTTATGGCAGCCAAAAGTGTGAATGTATTTATTTACTTCATTTACACTTCACCTTTCTCCCCAACAGGAATGCAGCGCAGCTTACATCATTCTTTTCTCCTCCATTTTGGTGAAGTGGTTAAGAATGGTGCCTCTAATCTGGGTTTGATTCCGTACTCCATTCCACATGCAACTGCTGGTGTGACTTTGAGTCAGCCATAAGCTCTCAGAGCTGTTCTCTCAAGAGCAGTTCTCTGAGAGCTCTCTCAGCTCCACCTACCTCACTGGGTGTCTGTTGTGAGGAGAGGAAAGGAAGGAGATTGTGAGATGCTCTGAGATTCCCAAGTGAAGGGTGGGATATAAAGCCAATCTCCCCCTCCTCCTATTTTAGCCTTATGACAAGTCTTTGAGGGAGGTTAGGCTGAGAGTGTGTGGCTGGCCCAAGGCCACCCAGCAGGCTTCCATGGCAGAGTGGGGATTTGAACCAGGGTTTCCCAGATCCTAGTGCCACACTCAACACAACACTGGCTCTCAAATCAGTCAACTCAAAATTTACAAGAAGAGTGTGGATGGTATTTTTAATTTTTTTTTAAAGTATGAACTATATTATTTGGGGGTTTTTTTCTGTTGTTTCTAAGTAAAAATGATCTCTCTCTCTTTCTCTTCTAAAATGTGGGTGAAGACTGCATTCATTTGGTACGCTTAACTTAGTGGAAAGTTTTCTCATGTACGCACAGTGTAAAAACATAAACAGATTTGGCACAGTTCCGCTTGCACAAGAATTTGTGCAGCACCTAGCACTTTCCCTCCATATTGGATAGTGCCCAGACCTCAGTTGCTCATGATCTTGTAAAAGTGGAAATGCAAGTAGAAATACAATATGTCTGCTTAAGCACAGACAGCGGTCATGGTCTTTTCCTTGTATTTCTGCATTAACAAGAGCTCTCGTCCAAGTGGAAATCTTGTGCTTGATTCTGAATATTTGAACGTGCATCTAAGTTTCACATCTCAGTAAGCAAATCTCTTAAACCCTACATGTGTTCATGATCCAAAATAACTTTTTTCTCAATTATGCATGCAGTGATCTTAATCTTGGCTGCTTTAAAGAATAGAATAATGGCCCCTTTCACATTACCGTTCTAAACCGGATGTTATCCATTGTCAGCCAGGTTCCAAGAAAAGCGATACAGGGATGGGGGTTTCATAGAGTGAATTTTCTTCTGTTAATGAGCCATCTCTGGACCTCCGTGGTCAGGGCTTTTCTTCTTCTTCTTCTTCTTCTTCTTCTTGAGCAGGAATGAAGTTCCAGCTGACTTGGCATCAGGGTGTGTGGTCTAATATGCAAATAAGTTCCGGCTGGGCTCTTTCTATTTAAAAAAGCCCTGTGTGAAACAATGGTGACATCAGGGGTGTGTGGCCTAATATGCAAATGAGTCCCTGCTGGGCTTTTTCTCTAAAAAAGCCCTTTCTATGGTCATTTCAAACAGTGCGGCCGCTTCCCCTGCCCTTTTGTGTGGGAAATGTAGTGGTGCCAAGGCATCTCAATGGTACTGTTGTAGCACTGAAGTGCTATATTGGTTTAGCACTATAGCACTCCACTTAGAATATTAAAAAAAGAGCCTGAGGAAGAAGGGTGGTAGTGGGGAAAGGTGGTATTGTAGGAAGTACTACGGACATCTTAAACAGCACACCGCAGCAATTCAGAAGCGCAAGGAAGAGGTGAAAACAGAAGAAATCAGTTTCCCTCAAAAACAGCACAACCATGCTTTGCAAACTGGATGCAAGCAGCTTTGTATGAGTAAAATCTGCTAGCAGCTGGTTACTAAAATGGGTCTGTCTGAAATGACATTAAAAAATCCATTAACAACCAGCTGCTAAAATGGAATACAAAGGCTGTTTGAAAGAGGCCAATGTATTTGTAATTGGAATTGAAAAAGAAAAAAAATCACAATTTGGCATAATTTAGCCCTAAAAAGCATTGATTGCAATTACTAAACCATGGTTTTGTACATTTGGATGCATTTTAGTGTTTTTCTGACAGTTAAAAACTTGGTCGCCACTTATCTCTTCCTCTAGGGTCCTTGTTTTATAAGGTCTAGACATTTGTCAGTATTTCCAAGAAGGAAAAATTTCTGTCATCCCTATACTCTACCATATTCTGGCCCTTTTTCTGTGAAATACTCATCAAAAGAAAAAAAAATTGCAATGCAAGGCCTTATTATTTCACTGCTTGTCCGTTAACAAAAACTCTGTTTCATGGAAAGTCTACAGAATGTCATCGGATTTCCCCCCTTCGCAGTTGGAAATGGGATCATTTGGTTATGTATGAGCTCAGCTTTGGATCTAGCTCGGTGTCAATGAAATCTTTCCCATTCCTGAAAGCAAAAAAAAAAAAAGTGATTTAAAAAAATTTCTACTTGCTGACTCCCCTCAATATATGCCCAGTATATTTCCCTTCTCATGCATTTGCACTTCCTGCTATGGATGTGGGCTGACAACACCGAGGCAATTTCAGGCGGGTAGCCGTGTTGTTCTGTATAGTCAAAGAGCTAGATTCAAGTCCAGAATCACCTTTAAAATCAACAAGATTCCAGAGTTTAAGCTGTCCAGGTGGTAGCTAGAGATCGTCCACTATTGCAACCAATTTCCAGGTGGCAGAGATCAATTCACCTGGAGAAAATGGCCACTTTTGAAGGTGGACTCTATTGCATCATAACCCATTGAAACCCCTCCCTTCCCCAAACTCTGTCCTCCTCAGGCTCCACCCCTAAGATCTCCAGGTATTTCCCAACCAGGAGCTGGCAACCCTATTTGACTTCCCTTTGTCATATACAGACAGACAGATGACCATCAATGGCTCAGTTGGGCTTCTTCAGGGGCAGTAAGAGACTTTTGATGCAACCAAGACAAACTGTCTTAATTACCTCTCTATCTGCTTCATCTGCCTTGAGTGTTCAGACATCTCATTGAACTTGTCTGGATACTCTGATTTGCCTGTCTGATACAATCATTTTCAGAGAGCCTCTGGGTACTTTGAGTTTCAGAGGTCTCAACATGAGTGAACACCAAGGACAGTGACTGTTGTGGCTAGGCTGGCTGCAGGTTCTGTATTATTTAGTAGGAATAGAGGTGAACATCATGGAGAAGATGAGCTGCACATTACTGTGAAAAGCAGTTTTCGTTTAATACTTCATGATGAGGTGTTATTTTTGAAAACTACTATCAATTGTTCTCCATAGGGTTGCCAGGTCTGTGTTGGAAAATACTTGGAGACTTTGGGGTGGATCTGGGAGAGGGTGGGGTTTGGGGAGGGGAGGGGAGAAGCCTCAGCATAGTCCAATGCCATAGAGTTCACTCTTCAGAGCAGCCATTTTCTCCAGTGGAGTTGATCTCTTTCAGTTGGAGATCAGTTGTAAAAGGGGGAGATCTCCAGGCCCCACCTGGAGGTTGACAAGCCTAGTTCTCAATGAGTCAGTTTCTTATTCTCTCCCAATGTGTTCCTTACTCCTGACTTCTTTGAGTCACTCACAACTCTAGCTAAGGTGCCATAACTCTGACATGCCCATCCTACAGAAGTTTGTTTGGTGACAACTATTTTCTTTTAGGTGGCTGGCAAGGGGTTTGCTAACCAGGATTTCATAAGACTCTTACAAAACCCAAGTCTGCAGCTGGGCAATGGCTTAGTGCAGTTCTTCTTTTTGAGACTTGATCAAATGTCATTTTAAAGTGAGTCAAATAATAATGTTTTAGTGAAATTATGAGCTATAAAAACTTGGGTTACATGTATGTGAAGGAAGAAATGTTTAGAATCCCACTGTGATTTATGTGCATGTGGCACACAGATGTTTTGAGCTCTCTTGTTTTCCCCCTTCACTTTTTTTTAACATTTACATTTTATACATCTCTTTTTTCTTCTTGTCTCTTCACTTTTGTATATTTGGATCACCTCTCCTGTTCCTCCCATCCTGTCTGTACACTGTGCTTGATACTTTATTAAAAGTCTCTGCAGGGTAAAATGGAAGATTAATAATTGTTGATGACAGAAATTTGGGTATTGTGAATCTCTGAGTGAAAGATAAATACAACGGGAATATTTTAATGTATGTATATTCTATATCAGACAGGAAAGCTCCTATAAGACCGTCTGTGTTAAGGTTGCTAATGATTTATGGAGATGTCAGCCCTGACCCCAGTTCTGGAAACCTTCTTACAATTTCTCTTATTGTAATCATTGCTTCTGCTTCATATATACCTGGGAAAACATTTCCACCACAAATATTCAGGAGAAAGTGAAAAATATTGCAGGAGAAACCAAACAAAGGCACACATGTTAAACCCACAAGCAGTTCTCCAGACAGTGGAGCTGTTAAGCCAATTTATATAGGAGGCCTGCAAGAAGCCAGTCTATGTGGTCAGAAGCCTATAGTTGGCTGTAGCAGCTATTGGTTCTAACAGCTGCCACAAGCGGCAAGAGGACCAACCCCCCCCTCCCCCCCTCAGCTCTTCATCTGAGTTACGACCATCAAAGGTGAGGATTCATCTTGCAACCCCAAACAAACCTCTTTTTTGCTCTCTGGTTCTGAAGGGAGATGAGTGGGGAAGGCAATGTCAAACCACCCCGTAAAAAGTCTGCTGTAAAAGGTTGTGAAAGCAATGTCACCCCAGAGTCAAAAACGACTGGTGCTTGCACAGGGGACTACCTTTACCTTTTCTGAAGGGAGAACATAAAATGCCCACCCCCCATAAGCTGATCCCTATGTGATTATTTCCTTACATCTTTGTATAAAAAGGAACCACAACAAATCTGAAGCATTCTGCTTTTTAAAATAGATTCAGGTGGGTAATCATGTTGGTCTGAAGCTTCAGAATAAAGTTTGAATCCAGTGGTGCCTTGAGTCCAGAGGCACACACACACACTTATTCCCAGAATAAAGCTTTGTTGGTCTTAGAAGGTTCTGCTGGGACTCAAAACTTTGTTCTGCTGCTTTTTGAAATGTAAATTTGAACATATCCAAGAGCAAACCTTTGACCAATGCTGTGATTTTTTTTCTCCCCCTGCTTCCAAAATCTTTTGTCCTATTAAAGTCTGAAATGGTGCTCCTGATTTAAATGCACATGTGGGTGATCTACTCATGTTGAACTGGTGAAGTGGTTTAAAGTGGCAGACTCTAATCTGAAGAACTGAGTTTGTTTCCCCACTCCCCGCATACAGCCTGCTGGGTGACCTTGGACCAGTCACAGTTCTGTCAGAGCTCTCTCAGCCCCACCTACCTCACAGGGTGTCTGTTGCAGGGAGAGGAAGAGAAGGAGATTGTAAGCCACTTTGAGTGAAGGGTGGGGTATAAATCCAACTCTTCTTCTCCTCCACTTCCTTCTCAGAGAATAACACAATTATATATATATGGACATATATATGGACAAAGAATTGAATCACTGGGGAAGAAACATAATTTTTTTGGATTTTTTCAAGCTATCCAGCTAAACTGACACATTCGTAGACACCCAAATACTAATTTAAAGTTATCCCAGTGCACTCAAGTGGAACTTTAATTTCTTTTTATTGAGATTATAAAAGCTTTCCACTTTATTGAGATTATAAAAGCTTTCCACTTTAATTAAATTCAGATGTAAGGTGGCCGTCCACTTCCAAGGCCGTTATTTCCATGCCACCCACATTTCCACTGACTGATCATGGGTAGAGGTAGAGGCTATGGTTAAGCATCTGCTTTGCCAGCAAAAGAAAAAGAAGAAGACTGCAGATTCATACCCTGCCCTTCTCTTTGAATCAGAGACTCAGAGCAGCTTACAATCTCCAAATCTTCTCCCCCCACAACAGACACCCTGTGAGGTGGGTGGGGCTGAGAGAGCTCTTATAGCAGCTGCCCTTTCAAGGACAACTCCTGAAAGAGCTATGGTTGATCCAAGGCTATTCCTGCAGGTGTGTGTGGAGGAGTGGGAATCAAACCTGGTTCTCCCATATAAGAGTCTGCACACTTAACCACTACACCAAACTGGCTTTCCTAGGTTCAAAAGATCCTAGGTTCAATCACCAGTATCATCAGTTAAAAAAGAATCAGGTAGTAGGTATTTTGAAAGACCTTTGCCTCTGCCAGTCAGAGTAGACAATACTGACCTTGATAGACCAATGGTTTGGCTCTATCGAAAGCAGCCTCATGTGCTCAAATGGGAATCAAGAAATTGTACTATGGTGCTGGAGGAAAATGTCAAGTTGCAGCTGGTTTATGGTGAACCCATAGGATTTTCAAGGCAAGAGATGTTCAGAAGTTGTTTGCTGTTGCCTGCCTCTGCAGTACAAACTTGGAATTCCTTGGTGGTCTCCCATCCAAATACTAACCAGGACCAACCCCTGCTTAGGCTTCTGAGATCCGATGAGATCAGACTAGCCTGGACTATCCAAGGCAGGGCTGACGGGAAATTACAGGCCAGTCAGTCTGACTTCAATACCGGGAAAGTTGGTAGAAACCATTATCAAGGACAGAATGAGTAGGCACATTGATGAACACGGGTTATTGAGGAAGACTCAGCATGGGTTCTGCAAGGGAAGATCTTGCCTCACTACCCTGTTACATTTCTTTGAGGGGGTGAACAAACATGTGGACAAAGGCGACCCGATAGATGTTGTTTACCTTGACTTCCAGAAAGCTTTTGATAAAGTTCCTCATCAAAGGCTCCTTAGAAAACTTGAGAGTCATGGAGTAAAAGGACAGGTCCTCTTGTGGATCAAAAACTGGCTTAATAATAGGAAGCAGAGAGTCAGTATAAATGGGCAGTCTTCGCAGTGGAGGACGGTAAGCAGTGGGGTGCCGCAGGGCTCGGTACTGGGTCCCATGCTCTTTAACTTGTTCATAAATGATTTAGAGTTGGGAGTGAGCAGTGAAGTGGCCAAGTTTGCGGATGACACTAAATTGTTCAGGGTGGTGAGAACCAGAGAGGATTGTGAGGAACTCCAAAGGGATCTGTTGAGGCTGGATGAGTGGGCGTCAACGTGGCAGATGCAGTTCAATGTGGCCAAGTGCAAAGTAATGCACATTGGGGCCAAGAATCCCAGCTACAAATACAAGTTGATGGGGTGTGAACTGGCAGAGACTGACCAAGAGAGAGATCTTGGGGTCGTGGTAGATAACTCACTGAAAATGTCAAGACAGTGTGCATCTGCAATAAAAAAGGCCAACGCCATGCTGGGAATTATTAGGAAGGGAATTGAAAACAAATCAGCCAGTATCATAATGCCCCTGTATAAATCGATGGTGCGGTCTCATTTGGAGTACTGTGTGCAGTTCTGGTCGCCGCACCTCAAAAAGGATATTATAGCATTGGAGAAAGTCCAGAGAAGGGCAACTAGAATGATTAAAGGGCTGGAGCACTTTCCCTATGAAGAAAGGTTGAAACGCTTGGGACTCTTTAGCTTGGAGAAACGTCGACTGCGGGGTGACATGATAGAGGTTTACAAGATAATGCATGGGATGGAGAAAGTAGAGAAAGAAGTACTTTTCTCCCTTTCTCACAATACAAGAACTCGTGGGCATTCGATGAAATTGCTGAGCAGAAAGGTTAAAACGGATAAAAGGAAGTACTTCTTCACCCAAAGGGTGATTAACATGTGGAATTCACTGCCACAGGAGGTGGTGGCAGCCACAAGTATAGCCACCTTCAAGAGGGGTTTAGATAAAAATATGGAGCACAGGTCCATCAGTGGCTTTTAGCCACAGTGTATGTGTGTATATAAAATTTTTTGCCACTGTGTGACACAGAGTGTTGGACTTGATGGGCTGTTGGCCTGATCCAACATGGCTTCTCTTATGTTCTTACGTTCTTATGACTGTACTATACACGGTCCAAATTAAGGCTGTAATTCTATGGACCCATGTCTGCTTGTAAGTTTAATTAGTCACCACGGAATCGAGTAAACATACATAGGAAACATGAAGCTGAATACACTGTAGAACCTGAAAATAATGGATAATGGAATTGCATTATCTTATGATTACACAACACAGCACAGGGTGGGGAGGAATGAGATCTGGCAAAGTTTATTAAAAAAAAATCTATGTCCCATTCTAGCCAAATTAATGATTCATGTGCTGGACAAGGGTCTGAGGAAACTGACCAATTGCAGGCACTGTGTTATAGTTTTTAAAAAATAGTCCCTTGTGCAAACACCAGTCGTTTCCGACTCTGGAGTGACGTCACATCACAGTGTTTTCACAGCAGACTTTTTACGGGGTGGTTTGCCATTGCCTCCTCCAGTCATCTACACTTTACCCCCAGCATGCTGGGTACTCATTTTACCATCCTCGGAAGGTTGGAAGGCTGAGTCAACTTTGAGTCAACTACTAGAACTCAGCTTCCACCGGGATCAAACTCAGGTTGTGAGCAGAGCTTGGACTGCAGTACTGCAGCTTACCACTCTTTATTATAGTATTAAAGGTAAAGGTAGTACCCTGTGAAAGCACCAGTCGTTTCCAACTCTGGGGTGATGTCACATCACTCTTCCAGCTGGCCTTTGGTTGAGATGGAGGCTTTATCATAGATGGAATACCGTCGCACTGTAAAATGGAACAAGATAATATCTAGATCTGAACACCAAAATGATATGTTGTTTTAGTTTTTAAATGTACCATCTTATAGAATGTATTATTTTATAATATGTATTGTTTTAACTCTGTGATGTTTTATGCTGTGAGCCGTCCTGAGCCTCTTTCAGCAGGGAGGGCGGGATTCAAATAAAATAAATAAATTAAAAAACAACATTTTCATGGCAGACTTTTTTATGGGGTGGTTTGCCATTGCCTTCCCCAGTCATCTACACTTTCCCCCCAGCAAGCTGGGTACTCATTTTATCAACCTTGGAAGGATGGAAGGCTGAGTCAACCTTGAGCTGGCTACGTGAACCCAGCTTCTGCCGGGATCGAACTCAGGTCATGAGCAGAGCTTAGGAGTCCCAAACAAGCTAAGATACTTCAGGACCTGGGAGAGCTCTCAGAGAAAGCAGATGTTGACCTACATTCTGAGCCCTTATGTTCCCAAGTAGGATCCAATGGAAGTCAGCGCCTTGTCTGTCCAGTGAGGTTGCAGGGTTTTCAACAGCTGCACTTTCAAATGAACTGTGGGATCCTTAAAGGATTGTGCCTTTTGCCTTCTCTAGTGGGGACTCCTGGGTGAGCAAAGACACTTGGGTAGTGAATAAACTCTATGTTAATTTAACAATTTTGAATGGGGGGGGGGGGAGATCTGGGTTTCTGACCATTTAGAAAGTGGGTACATGGACCATTTACTTCGTATCATTGTATAGCTGCACAGGGTCACTGTAAGGATCATGAGCATAAGAAAAAGCGGAAGAAATGTAATGATGGAAGTTTTATTATCTTTAGTGAAGCCGAGGAAATTATCACAAAAAAACTTTGAAATGTATTTCTAACTGCAAACAGTTAACAAATGGTTTCTGGCCTTTTAAAATAGTACATCTTATCAATTTAACAAGTAGGAATTATCTTAACAATATATAGAATAATTTTGCGTGATTGCTCTCTCTCTTAAACTATGGCAACAGTTTCCAAAATATATTATGTGCACACATGAACAAAGGCTGAGCTATAAGCTCATTTTACAGTATTCCATGTATTTCTTGTGCAGTATTTCATTAAGAAAATAAACAAATGAACCAGCAGTCCTTGGGTAAATTCCAAAAATCTGAATCTTGGCACTAAATGCTAATGTGATGTTTACTAGCATCATTTGGTACTCTCTCTTTCCTTATGATGGTCTGGTGCAGTTTTTCATCACCATTTTTTTCTCTAATGTGTGTTCAGTGAACAGAAGTATAACAGAGGAAAGTGTGAGTTCACTACTGCACCATCCCCCGAAGAAATTTTACTACCTGTAGCAAATCACTTTTGAGTTCCCTTGAAATTCTTCAGAGGCTTCCACTAATGAGGAACCTCCAGATTTGTTTTGACTCTCTGTATAGGAAGAATCCGGTGTCAAGCAAGGGTTTGTAAGCTGTGCATGTCTATAGCAGTTAGAGTGCTGGGTTTGGATTGGAAAGACAAATGGAGTGATCCTAATTGGAGTCAAACCCTCCTTAGCACATTTACTTCAATTGACTTTAAAAAGTATAACTCTCCTAAGGGTCAGCCTCAAACTCACTGGATGTCCTTGAACCAGTTACTCTCTTGCTGCCTACCTCCATATGCAGTCCTGTGAAGATAAAATGGAGGAGGGGGGGACACTTGGGTTGCTCTGAGCCTCTTGGAGAAGGAGAGGAATAAAATATAATAGACAGCTATGCAGAAACTCCTTGAGAAATCTGACAGATTGAATCAAAACTCTGTTGGCTTTTATCAAGATTATTTCTGTGTCCTCTTAGCCAGACATGCTTTGAGTTTCTCTTCAGGCAAACAAACAAACAAATAATTTTTAATGGCATCTCTACTTGGTGGCAAATATCAGAAACTTTAAGTTCCAGGAATGCTCCTTAGAATGGGAGGAAGGAAAGTTTAAAACTATCAGCTTATTTTAACTGGAGATGTTGTGGGTGAACCTTGGACCTTTTACATGCCAATCAGATGCCCTGCTGCTAAGCCACAGCCTTCCCCTTCACTAGCAATGTGACTAATTTAAAAATAAAATAAAAACAAAACTAGCTACATCCTCTTTGAGAACTCCTAATTCATACGAGGATTTTATCTCTGTCACTGCTGTTCTGTCCCAAAAAAGCATGGCTGGAAACGTTCTGAGATTCTAGAAAGCCTGGCCACTTGAAACAAGTAGAACTGGGACAGTTATATTAATGTTCTGACAATTTGTGGTAGCTTCCATTGCTTGAGCAAACTCAAGTTTCACTGGGAGCAAAGCCACTGTGCTGGTATCCATGTGTGCTCTGCAGGCCTCTTATACAAGAAGCAAAGAGTAAAAAGTCTGAGCAGGGCAGGAATAGATGGGAAATAGTGAATCTATATTGGCATGGTAAAACAAATGACTAGGGAAGGCAATGGCAAATCACCCTGTAAAAAAAGTCTGCCAAGAAAACATTGTGACGTGACATCACCCCCATGGGTTGGTAACACCTCGGTGCTTGCGCAGGGGACTACCATCACCTTTAACAAAGGACGGTGTTTAATTTTTGTTCCTTTGTGTGTATAGGATTCTGAGAGGGACCCTTCATGCAAGGCCACTCCCTACAACACTAGCTTGATATCTTTCCTCATTGCCAGGAATAAAAGTGTAGCCATGGCAAGAAAGCAAAGGGATAATTTTCTTTCTCCCAGGATGGTGTTTTCTGACTGTTCGCAGACCAAACTCTGAGGCTAATGCATACAGTATGTAGTCCATAGCAGGGTGCCTCTTCACCTATGGGCATAAGGAAACTATGGAAACCATTAAGAGCTCTTTCATGATTTCCAATTAGAGACGAATATTTCCTGTTTCAGTTTTTTAATGCATTTATAAGCGTGCACTACATAATCTTGTAGCCACTGAGCTACTGCATGTACAAGCAGAACTGAGCAAAGTACATATTCCTTTCTGCCATCAGTGGCTGCATTCAGATCATGACAAACTTGGTTGTGATGGGCATGAACGTGGACTGTCACCTTGCTAACCCCCCCCCCCTTCCCTTCACATGCAGAGTATGACAGAAGGGTTCCTGATTTCAAAAGTCTTGAATCAAAGTCCAGTTTGCCTTAAGGTCCAAATGTGGGCATCGGAGCAAACTGGAGCTTGTTTCCTACCCACAAACTCCTGTTTGCCCAGACAGGTTTCAAATGGCTTGCCAAACCAGTAAGTCTGCAATTTTGTTCTGTGCATCATAGGAGGAAGAGCTGGTAGAAGATAACACAATCTGATCGACCAGAAGGACCACTGGTCTGATCCATCAGGGCTCTTCTGATGTTCTTCGGACAACCAGCCACATTTTTGCCTGTCACGAGCAAACAGAAGTTGCTTTGGGACATCTGAGTGCAATCCATACTGCCAAAAGGTGTGGGGGAAGCTACATAAGCACTTTAGGGGTCTCTAGGGCAGCACCATCTCATGTGCTGGACTCAGATTGTGGTACATTTGCCAGAAAGGTTGACTGACACCACGCTAGAAGCTTTGGGAATTGTCTTCACAAGTGGGAGACCAGTGGGTACTGCCATCACTCCCCATTTCTCTTCTTTACTCTCATAGTGCTCAGGGTTGCCTTTGCTCATGCCAGAGAATAGCTCCAGATGAGAGGAAAGTAGGAGGCCCACCTGCTACTCTTTCCCAAAGGAGTTTCCAACAAAAACAAATTGTGAACCAAGACCTTAATATGCAACACATGTACTATATGGTTGAGCTACAGGCGTTGTGGGAGCTGTAATTTTTTAAAATATTCTGACTTTTGTGTATTTTAAATCTCTACTATAGCATTACAATAACATTAGGGGCTGTGAAGGGGACTGCGTGTAACCCCTTTTTCTCCCCTCATTCAGGAGGAGGAGGAGTGTGTTGGAGCACATGTTCAAAGGGGGATACATGAGGGAGAGTCAAATAAACACAGTCAGATAATTTATTGAAATGATTGCACCATCACACACTCAAATAAATGAAGTGAGTGTATTTATTTGAATGCTCTCACAGGAATTTGGGATCACAAACCATGAGGGCCCTCGTCTCACTCCTCACTTACACCCGCTCATATCAGTGCTAAATCCACTAAAGCAAATGTGTAGGCCTGAAAAAAGAGGTGGAGATTCATGCCCATTCGACTTTTTACTGTGTAATCACAACACAATGAACTGGATTTCTTTCTGATTCCATTTCCCAGGTTAACAATTGAGGGATAAGACCACAGTCTTTGGTTAGGCATCTGATTACTACTATCACACTTTTCTGAAAAAAATAAGTGATGTAAATGCCAAACTGCTTTCATTTAGAAGAAGAAGAAGAGATTGGATTTATACTCCTCCCTTCACTACCCAAAGAAGTCTCAGAGTGGCTTATAATCTCTCTTCCCCTCCCCACAACAGACACCTTGTGAGGTAGGCAGAGCTGAGAGAGCTCTAACAGAAACTGCTCTTGAGAGGAACAGCTCTGTATGAACTTGTGACTGACTCAAGGTCACTTCAGCAGGAATGGGGAATCAAATCTGGTTCTCCCAGATAAGAGTCCATGCACTCAACAACTACACCAAACTGTCTCTAAAATAGTCTTATTAAACTGTAAAGACATACTAAATAGTACATGATACACAATTACATGTATGATGATTATCTTCCTAACAACACTAAAAAAACAAGTGCACATATTGCATTTGGAATATATTTCTACTTCACGCCAAATTCTAATGTATCTTGAAAAAGAAAATGTTCTACAAAACTTTTTGTGTTTGGGATAGTGGAAATAATTGTGTTTCATAGTACTAAAATATCAAGAGCTTGAAAACACACACTGACAGGTGACAGAGTGTCTCTTTTGTATAAATTCATTCCTCCCCTTTTGCATCTTGAACAACTGATATCAGTATGGTTCTTTTACAAAGGACTTATTTTTGGAATAACAAAAACAAAATTTTTAACCTTAAATATTAGGCAACTAACGTGCTTTCATGTATGTAAAAAAAAATCTAAAATTAATAATTTTAATACTCATCAGACATGAGATAATTTTCTGCTTCATGAATTTATGTGTCTGTGGTGAAATAAATATTCTGCAGGTAGTCACGAAGGGCTGTTTCTCTTCAGAGCACTTAAAATAGTTCCATGGATCAAATTTTTCTTAATGAACTCCTGGTGGAGCATGGCATGGCATGGCAACTGCTGCGAGTCAAAGGGAATGAGGACATGGGGGGAGGTGCCATCAGTGACGGCATGATGTCACTTCCATGGAAAACCTGGAAGTGAAGTCATACCTCCCTAGGAATCACCAGAAACTCTGTGTTAAAGCTATAGAGCTTCTGACAGAGCAGACTGACATTATTTTAGGGGCTTTGCTGGAAGAGACAGCAGCTGTCACCAGCTGTGTTTCTTTGTTTGACATTATTTTTCTTGGTGGAAGAATCCTCCTGGTGTATTTTTTACCCCAATATGATAAATGGGTTTGGGATAGAAAACCATTCCCAGTGGAAAAATGCACAGATTTCTGGGGCTGTTCCCTCTGCCCCAAAATCAGATGGGTTTTTTTTTAAACAGAAAGCAAGCTTTAAGTGGTAATTGGCTATACTTTGGGGGGGGGCATTGTTTACTGCTGTACATGTCACAATATCCTAAGAGGAAACAGTTCAATAGTTTTTTTATCATAGAGACTGGGAAATTCCAGAGTAATGTGATGTACTTAGAAGTGACTCTGTGCTGTCTTTCCACCCCTACTATTGCTCCCATGGGAATGAATAAGCCAGCTGGCTACCCTATGATGTAGTTATATGCCTTTGCTGGAGGATCAAAATATTTTTATCATAATTATTTATTTAAAACATTTCTCACCGGCACTTGTCCTGAAGCAGCTCTAAATGTCTGTAAAGCCAATAGAACACCACAAAAACAGTGATGGGGGGGGGAGTAATCAATAGGGTTCAAAAAAGTGTGGAGTGATTTCTGCCAATTCTCCCTTTTTGGTAAAGCTTTCCGTACTGGCATACTCTGTTCCACAGTACAGAGCAGAAAAAGTACAGAGTAGAAAAACAGGATAGAGAGACATTTTTATCTCCCACAGTACTACAATGCAGAGTCACCCTTTGGAACTGATTGTAGATTCAAGACAGAAAAATAAATACTGCTTCTAGGGATGCCGATCAGCAGGAGAGGGGAAAGACACCGATGGAGGGGTGTTTTGCCAACAGCTGGATGGTGGGAGAAAAATAATCTGAAAATGTGGTGTTTCACTGATAATGTGACATCACTTATGACAAATATTCAAAAGTTGATGTCACTGTGTAGAATGTGATATCGCTGTGATACTGTGATATTTGTCAAAACTCCACCATAGATCTTTTGGCAAATCCTAGAGTGACATGGTCAGCACAATGACATCATTTCTGGGTATTTGTTGGAAGTGATGTCACTGCATTGGCATGGTTCCAAATTTTCAAGTGGCAGCAGGCAGAGGAGAGGAACACTGAGAGGTCTCCTTCTGAAGTGAGACACCTAAGCTCCTTAAGTATTTCACTTAATTGGTGGTTGACTTGTGTAACTCACTGCTCTGTGATATGGTCATGACCACTGGCTTAGATGGATTTGAAAGAGGAGTGAACCATTTATGGAGGACAAAACCAGTGCTGGGTACCTTCATAGTTCAGAAGCAGAATGTCTCTGGTCGTCAGATGGTGGGAATGGTTAGAATGTCCAGGCAGGCCCTAAGTATAAGTTTTCCTGTGGTATCTGGTCACTTTTGGAAACAAGACAGTGTACTAGACATACGATTGGTCAGATCCAGCATGGCTACTCTTATGTTCTTAAAATCTTCAGGAGCAGCTAAAGAGAGGACATAGAAAGCTGTACAAAAGCAGGGAGAGTTCCCTTCCAGGAACTTCATCTGTTCTTGGTTCATAAATTCAATCATATCTTGAGACAGCAAGTCCCGCTCCTTTGAATGAAAGAGCTGTTGGGATCTCAGTGCACGTAAACAGTACTTAAAAATAAAATAAAAGAAGGATCAAATGTTTAAGGCTTTCCAGGCCCTGTTACATTTGGGAACACACATGAAACTAAACTGTTTTAAAATACAAAATTAAAACAGCTGCAGTTGATTAACGCTTCCATTGATGTTTAAAATGAAGCTTCCTAAAATGCATTCAATTTGATTTTTATATGGCTTTTGTTATTAATAATTTGGTAGAAAAACAATCTTTGCTTCCTATGTTTTCTGAGCTCATTCAATAGCCTGGCTGGACAGGATGTGCCAGTTAGCTATTCTATTAGCAACAATATTATTATTGGTAGGATTCCTGTTTGTTGCCAGAAGAACACCTACAGTGCAATGATTCTCTCCCCCTCTCCCCTTCCAGTTACATTCAGTGTACATATTAAGCAAAAATAGAACATTCACCAAGTGACCCAATACAATGAAGAGCTGTAATGGGATTTTCAATGTTACAAAGCCATTGGTGAGGGAGTTCTAGAGTTATGTTCTTTTTTTTTTCTAGGATAGCTAGTCCCTCACTGCCAACTAGCAGAAGGTTGAGGAGGAGTAGACATTGATGCCACTTGATTCGACAACATCATTTGTGGGTGGAGACCTAGAAATGATGTCAACACATTGTGTGGCACTCTAGGAATTTTCCTGATCTTGATAGTGAAGACCATAGAGACTAGAGGAATTACTCTGCTCACATGTCAGGAATTACTCTGCTCACAAGTAAGCTCTGCTCACATGTCAGTGTGTGCTGTCAACAGTCACTGGAATGGCAGGAGGTGAGAAGGGGGATTGGTGTTGCTTGACAAAGCCCCCTCTCCCCAATTTTCTACCTGCCATTCCAGTGTTGGCAGGGGTGGATCAGCAGAAGTAAATTGTATCTCTATTCCTTGCACTGTTTATGGGATGGAAAAAGGAAAATAAGACACAGCTATGCTGTCCTCTCAGATTAGTCTGTTTGATATTCAGTGACTGGGCTCTTTTTGCAGTTTGAGATTTGCTTCTGCATCAGATATTCAGGTGATAGCAGCTGCCAGAACAAGCAATAAACATCTTATAGGCAGGCTACTACTACTTCAAAAACTGCTTAATGTGGAAAAGGGTAGTCTACAGTGGCAGCTTCTTCCTTCCTTATCCCTTGTGGAGAGCACACAAAGAGGGAGCCTTTCTTGCAGTACAGGAGAGATTGGAGACACATTTACCAGTTGGAGACACAAAAGCCAGAAGCTTTTAAGTGGATTAAAACTTTCTTGAGGGCTCGATTGATCAGACTGTTAAAATGTCGTTTCAAAGGCCAATGCAAATATGTAAAAGTAAACTTTTTACTGTCTCTGGACATGTCAAGAAGTAACAGCTAATCATTAATGGATGGGCATCCTGTTAATGAACCAGCTGGATTTCGATCTGCAACAAATGCTGGTTACACTAAGCAAAGAAGAAAACGAAATGGATAAATCAAATGGGATACAATTTAATTGCAGAATACCTCTTTAATTTCCCCTTTCCATTGTGTAAGTAGCCCCTATTAAAATAGGACTGAAGACCTCTTGGAGCAACTCATGAAATTTCGCTACAATTTTTAGGATTACCGCATAGAGGCATGGTTCTTTGGCAAAACCTTAACGATGCTTTTGGCCACAAAGTCCAGGAAATTGTTCAGTTTTGCCAAGGCTTTCGCCTAATAATACTATTATATGATCCCACCTCGATTACAATTATACATGGCAGTTAATGGAAAAAGCTTTGAAATTACATGACTTTGCAGCCAAAAGCATCAATGTGAATAGCAATAAAACCGGCAAAGGCATATTGAAAGGTTGCCCAAAAGCAATACAGAGTATACACAATGGATTTTCTTAATAAACAAGGGGGGTGCTGAAGAATCGTTACTGACACATATGAACTGTGAATTGCCATTTCAAATCTCTGTACTAGCGATCCCCAGTGTGGCAGGATTTCCTGGCTCCTATATGTTTCATTTTTAGATATCTCTTCCTGAAAACAACAGCCCTGGCTTTCCTTTACCTCATCGGAGCAGGAGGTGCTTCAGAAGGTCCTTAGAGTCATCTTCTTTGGGTCTGGAAGGAACGTTCGGAAATAGTTTTCCTATCATGGGAGCACACTTATATTGGAAACTCCCAGCATTTTATGACTGGCTCCAGTCCCTGCAGAAGACATTTTGTGGTGGCCACCACTCCGTCTTCTCAAAATTATGAGTGCCCATAAACCCAACAAGATTGGGGATGCCTGCCTTAGGCTAATGGTCCATCTAATGCCCTAAAGGACTGCTCATGGCTGTTGTGTCTTAGTATGATTTCATTTCAGGCAAATCATGAAACTTCCTGAACTTTTGATACCTGGAGCATGTTCTTGTTCCCCAGGAATTTGATATTTGAAACACAATTTTTTTTTCTGAATTAAAGTGACAGCCACACAATTCTATGCTCCAAATGATAAAAACATGAGAGAATAATGTGCCAGCATACATCCAAGATGTCAGTACTTATTTTTCAAGACCGTCATGACTTGGAGCTACATATCTGAATGACATGCTTGTAAACTTGCATGATGATTGTGTGCCATGGATCAATGCACTTATCTATTTCTATTCCATGATTCCTCTCATTGAGGACTCATAGTGACATACAAAGAAGAACAACGATGTAATTAAGATATGCAGACAAACAAAAATACAGTGTAGTTCCAACTCCTGGATCCTCTGGGCTGGCTAGCTCACTCATTGCAAAAATATTCAAGGACCAAGATGGAATCTCTGACAATCTCCTTGGACTCTGCTCAGAAACGTTGGGCTATATCCTTCTTGCAATGTGGGATAGTTCAAGTTATGTTGCTGCCTAGACAATAGATAGATAGACAGACAGACAGACCAGAACTGCATGCACAGTACCTAAAATAAGGCTATGTTTTAGCTTTTTACAATGGTATTACAATATTGGTCTTTTTATTTCTAGTCCTTTTCCTAATAATTCCTAGAAGGGAATTTGCCTTTTTCATCATTCCTGCATACTGGGTTGACATTTTCATTTTCCATTTCAATCCCAAAATCTCTTTCAGTGTCAGTCTCAGACAGCTCAGACCCCATCGGTATATATTTAAAATCCAATTTTTTGTTTGTTTGTTTCACCTGGCATCACCTTACGCTTATCCACCTTTAGGGCTTTTTCTTGAGCAGGAACACACAGGAATGAAGTTCTGGCTAGCTTGGTGTCAGGGAGTGTGGCCTAATATGCAAATAAGTTCCTGCTGGGCTTTTTCTACAAAAAAAGCCCTGCCCACCTGGAGCTTAATATGCCAACTGATTGTCCTCTCATCCAATTTAGAGCAAATCACCTGTAAGTGTTCACAATTGACCTTGGGTTTCACTATCCGAAATTATTTGGTATCATCTGCAGACTTTGCTGCTAGACTGCTCAGCCTTCATTCTACAACATTTTTAATAAATTAAATAGCACTAATCCCAATACTGATCCATGTGGGCCTCCACTGCTCATTCCCTCCATTCTGAGAAATGATCCATTTATTCCTACTCTCTGCTTCCTGCTATTTAGCCAACTTTTAATCCATGGAAGGACCAGTCTTCTTATTTCATGATAAGTGTACTGAGGAGACTCTGGTGAGGTCAAAAGGCTTTAGAAATCTAAGAATATGTTGTCTACTGGACTGCCCTTATCCACATGCGTGTGAACAGCTCAAAGAACAACAATGGGTTTTCCCTAGGGTTACCAGGTCCAACTCAAGAAATATCTGGGAACTTTGAGGGTGTGTTACCCAAACTGCCTCTGAGATCAAATTGGGGAATTAAATTAATAGGCAAATGGCCAGAGCAGGATCAACGACCTATGTCTACAGGAGTTGGAAGTCTCCAAAGACCCAATAATGAGGAGATTGGTTGCAAAAATTCAGTATGTTTTATTGGAAAATACAGGTCACACAATCATACAGTTATGCCAACATACACACATAAAGAACTAAGATTACAGAGATGAAAACTGGATAGAGACATTTGCATTAGCAGGATCGAAGCAATGTTCACGGGTGATACAATTACTTGTCTGAAGAAGAGAGAAGATTCTCATCAGCAACAGCAGCAGAGAAGGGGATAGCAAGAACTGGCCAGCAGATCTCACTAAAGAAGGAAGGGACCCAAACTTGATCAAGGTATGGGGGTTATCTCTGCTGGCAATACGTGGGGTACTGACAGAAGAACCCAGAACACCTATGTGTATGACCTTAAATAGTCCATTTTCCTAACCTAGAAGAAGGGAGGGCAATACTCACTAGGGAATGGCCCTGATTGGAAGGGATACTTGATACTTGCCCTATGAATTGGTTCCCATTGAGGACCAATGAAGTCCAGAATTCTGTTATGTGGGAATTTGGGGTCCAAATGTTAACTACATGTGACACCTCTTGAAAACCTTTAGCAAGACAAAAGGAGGAAAGGAAAAACAATGGATGTGGCCAGTTGGCAGCTAGTCTCGATGTTGGGTATTGTTGATGAGTTCCTGGCTCCGCTGGTGCAACCTCCTTTCATCTGAGCCAGCAGTGGTCCATATGCATAGAACATGATTGCAGCTGCAAACGTGATGTGGCTGCTTTACAGTAATGGTGGCTAAGAAGGAACTGTGTTGTCCTTTTTCCATCCTTCCTCTGGAAAATGGCTTCCCCCCCACCCCCGCTTCATGGTTTTCCTCTCAGTGTGGTGAAGCCTAGTCAGTAGTGGAGGGGGTGACTGGGACTGTAGCCTTCCTGCTTGTTACAGGGTATTTGAAAGGTGCATTCAGAGCCTTATGCATGGCTCTGTGTTAGTCTCTGGGTTAAAACTCACATTCCTAGCAATATTTAGCAAACTGCTAGGAGTTGAAATACAGTCCAATGCAGGTGGCTACCCATAGTGTACTGTCCTTAGTGGATAGTTATGGGGGATCATTGGGAGACCACAGTCTCTGGCTCCCAGGTGGAGCCAGGAGCAAGGTTATAACAAGCACGATTGAACTCCAAACAGTGATCTGGAAATCACATTTAAAGGGACCACATACCTTTTAAATGCCTTCCCTTCATTTGGAAATAATGATGGATAGGGGTACTGTTAGATACTGGGTTAGGTGGGAAGACCGAGGACTCCCAGAGTAGTGATTACCATCTTTTACTTAGTGATTTCAAGCAACTAGATACAGCATCCAAACCCCAGACTTTGGCCTGGTTATATACAGTGAAACTCCACGCCGCTCCCAACCCATAGGTGTATCCAAACTGGCCCTCTATCCCACTATTAGGTAGTCCAGGGCAGCCCGTCCAACCAGACTGTGGCCGCTTCAGTCCTAGCACTCTATTGTTTTTTTTTTTTTTTTGGGGGGGGGGGGGGTTGAAGCTCACAGAGTCTCTAAGGAACTTCAGCTTGGATATAACAGGCACCTTTTGGGGAGGGGCTCATAGAATTGGACCTCCTGGTCCAAACTTGGGGAGTGTTTTGAGGAGAGGCACTAAGCTGAAAATTTGGAGCATCTACCTCAAAAAACAGCCCCTCAGAGCCCCAATACTCACAGATCAATTCTCCATTATATCCTACGGGAATCAGTCTCCATAGGGGGTAATGGAGTGCCCAGCAGACATCCCCCCTCACTTTCTGATGACCCTGAAGTGGGGGGAGGGCCGCCAAACCAGGGGATACCCTGCTCCCAACTGGGGATTGGCAACCCTAGTTTTCCCTCAGCAAACTTTTTCCCACTATGCTCTTAATACTTCTTTATAATACTTCTCCCTTTAATAAAGATTTCTTCTAATTTAGCAGAAAATATGTTAGGCTAACCGGTCTGTAATTTCCTGGATCCTCCCTGGATCCCTTTTAAAAACTGGGGTGACATTCTCTGCCTGACATCCTAGAGAACTGCAGTTGCCAGTCACAGAAAATGATACTGAATGAGATGGACCAAGAATTTGAGTCAACATAAGGCAGTTTCACATGTCGAGGATCTGGCAGCGATTTAAGGCGTGTCCTTTGTTGTATGAATATTCAGAAAGGGCATGCAAACTTCCTCAGTCTAGACTGAGGCTTTTTAAAGTGCGGCGGATTTTTTTTTTCCAACAAGAAGTCCAGCAAAATTAGAACAAATATAGCAATAATTCTGGATCGCTTAGGTCCTTTCCTCCATCTGTTCCATGAAAAAAACAGTTTTCCTTTAAAAAAAAAGAAAAGAAAGAAAACCAGAATTCCTAATATGGTTTAACGAGTCATATCTTGGAAATAAAACATTAAACAGCTGATGTATTTCACTTTGACAAATAGTCTGCACTGACCTTTACAAATTTGCCAGTAGGGTTAAAATGACAAATTACTCTCACAATGGGACTTATTAGACTCCCAGAGTATTATTATAGCATCACTGGTTAGGAAATTGTAGTTCAGACTGTGTCAGCACTCACATTTTTCAGAGGAGTTTGTAATTCACCTCTTTTAGAAGTCATTGGACATGCAATGTCCCAAACCAAAGGGGACTGCTTTTGTCAAAAAAAAAAAAAAAAGCCTGCTGGTTTACAGCACTTTTGTGCCTGCTGGCAATCCCAAATGCAGCTTTTATTTCAGGAACGTTTGACTTCATATGCCGGTCTTGTTGTTTTTTCATTGAGCCGTTTCAGAGGGAGGACAGAAATGAGGCCAGATTTGGGGGAAGAAAAGTACATTAAACATCAGAGACCCTGATCCTCTTGTCACTTCTATCCACTGCAGCCTTGGCTGAAGGCCCATTTGGATCAGAACTGATTGGAGGAGGGGAGGAGATAATAACTCTTTTCTTAGTGTCAATTGGCTTCCTGGTAGCACTTTTCTGTGTCAGTCAGTTCACTTGGCAGCAGTTTTGGATCACTATGGAAAACATTAAATCCCATGCACCCTTACCCAGAAGTACAATCAATTGAATGTGGTGGCATTTACCTGCTGGGTTAATGTGTGAAAAAGATAAGGCTGCACGAAAATGGGGATTTTGCTTTGAGATGCAGCAATAGCATCACTATCAAAGCACATCGCTTAATCTGTTGGGAAGCTGCCCAGCCCAGAGTCTCCACTGAGGCTTTGACCCAAAGTAAGAACATAAGCAGAACTCTGCTGGATCAGACCAGTGGCCACCTAGTTCAGTATCCTGTTTCACATGGCGGTGAACTAGTTGTGTTGCAGCAGAATTTTTGAAGAGGAGGGAGTGTTTGAACTGACTTCCAGCTGGCTATACATGAACTGAAATCACATGGGTATTGTAAAATACAGAATGGATGGTTGAAATGTAATTGTAAATGAGCCTTGCGGCATGGTCATCCATCAGTTCAGAAACCAAGCACAAGCACATTTGAAATTGCCTGTTTTTCACTTGTCAAAATGTGATTCTTGCACATTTAGGCCCAAACTGCACACTACATTTAACATATAGCCACCATGGTGACTTGTGGTAGAAGGACGGCCATGAGCTCCCTATGGGAACAATTTTAAAGTGCTGTAGGGGCCTGATTTGGATCAGGGCTGTAGAGGGGAGGGACTCCACCTTCCCCATGCCATTTTTCTTTCTTTCTTTTTGTATTTTGTGTGTGTGATGGGGTTGCCAGGTCTGTGTTGGAAAATACCTGAAGACTTTGGGGATAGAGCTGGGAGAGAGAGGAGTTTCAGGAGGGGAGGGCCCTCATAGTACAATGCCATAGAGTCCACCCTTCAAAGCAGCCATTTTCTCCAGGGGACATGATCTCTGCCAGCTGGAGATCAGTTGTAAAAGTGGGTGATCTCCAGGTCCCACCTGGAGGCTCACAACAGTGTGTGCATGCACACCTGGAAGTCATGACAACCTCTGGTGACTGACCTCTCTTAGTGGCATGAAGGATATTCAGAAAAGTGGCTGAATAAAGCCTACCCTTTCCTCCTGGCTCTGATATTCCAAGGAGGTCTCTCCTCCAAGTACTTGCCAGAGTTGACACTGCTTAGCTTCCAAGACTGGGCTTGCCTGGGCTATCTGGGTCATGGCCCATGTCATTTTTCTAACCACAAATTGCCCATGGAGTGTTCTTTGCTCTGGATGAAGGGGCTAACAAGGACACCACTGAAACTATTTGTTACCTCGTCCAAAGATTTTCTATATACTCTATGCAATTCTCAATCTGGTCTACACTTTATAGCTCTTGCCGCATAATGAAATCAAGGGAACTCATGGGTTTTCGTCTTATAAACTCCAGAAATGTAAGTAGGCAGTGTGATACAAACTCATGCTTAAGAAGAGTGTCCTTGAGGCAAGCAGTATCTTTTGGTCAGCTGCCATTACAATGGAACTTAAGGAACCTGCCAAACCCGACTACATTTCTAGGCAAACAACACTATCCCATGTTTTTGAGTGCTTTTACATTTCCTTGGAAAAGGCTTTTGGCAGGGAGTCAGTGTCACTCAAAGAAAAAGTAAAACTAAATTACATTGTCAACAGGCATATACTTAAGAGATAGGTTTTTGTAAACCTGTAGAGATACAGAGAAATTCTGATGATTATGTGAAGCATTCCCTTTGAATAAAAGACAAGCATACAATGCAGCAATTTGTTTTTCTTCATTTATAGTCTGCCTTTTTTTGCTGAGACTCAAGGAAGATTGCACACTTAAAAAAATGCTATAAAACCAGAATAACACATTCAACAAGCAATGCAATAACACAGGAATTCAAATTTGGAGAATGATGGAGTGCAACAGTATAAAATATAAAATAAACAGTGCACCTGAACTAGATTACAGAATCAGAAAACAGTGCAGTAAAACAGAATAAGAGAGAGAGAGAGAGGTTTAGTTTTAAGGTAAGATATATTTTGAAGTGGTTTGCCTCAGGAAAATCCAGGTGCATAAGGAGGGTATGCCTGGTCTTCCATTTCATAGCTGGTTCTGGTCCTAAGCTGCTTCCCATCACTTTTGCCTTTTCTTTTCCTTTTCTGCTTCTTTTCCCATTGTGTTTTTTTAATCTACTCCCCCATCTCTTAGCTCCTACCTTCCCTGATCTCAGCCAGCCACCTTTACAGCCAACCAGTCTCCCCATATAGTTTTCTCACCTTGTCTAAGATTCCTTTCCCTCCTTCTCCAAAACTCCTTCTGCATGTATCCTACCATAGCTTTTGGATCCTTTTTGGGAAATCCTTTACTTGTCCCTATTCTCTGGGTTTATTTCTCTAGCTTAAACATGAAAGAAGAACATAACTGGTTAACCATAACTTAAATTCAGCTCTAGCACAACTGAACACTACAGCTGTGCAAATTGGAGTAGTTTTATTGGCTCTGTATTATTGCCAATGCCATTTGTATAGTCCAGTCTTGTTATCATGACTACCACCATTTTGTTTTTTCTTTCTTTCTTGTCAGATTCTGCAGTCCAGTTCTCTTCAATCAGTCTCATGCCATATATAGCAGTCTGGTTATCTGTTCTGTTTAAGGTTTCAGCTGTGGAAATGAAATGGCATTCAAGATTCACCCCAGTCTTTGCAAGGAATCTTTTCAACAGCCCTCTACAGACACATCCCTAAGTATACTGCCGATTTCTTTTATTTGCAGATAAGCAGCCCAGGTCTCTCAAGAATAACCCTGTGAAACTATTTTACCCTCAGAGTTGATATTGCAAAATCTTTCACAGGCTGTTCTCCAAGACACTGTTTCAGCACAGGGTCAGACTAGTCCCTCTCCAAAACAAAAGTTAATGTTTGCTGCTGACATAAAACACAAACTTTCAGCAAAATACAGAAATCAGATCACCTACTCATAAATTATTCTCTCTCCCCCTACCCCTTCAGAGTAGGTACGAAACTATAAAGCCGCACACTGAATGGCTTAGCTAATTACCTTCCTTTCAAGCCATTTTTATGCTCCCCCAAGGACAGGCACAGAGATCTTTTGTCTCACGGAAATTAAAGACTACTCTAGTGGCTGTCTATGTAATGAAAACATTCTATAATAATAAACACATTGGGTCCTATTCATGTTCAATATGCAGACTTTCTACAGCATAAAAGCCAACGGAGGTCAAGGACCAAGCTTTTATATTTTTCCAGTCTCATTCAAAGACAAAGCTTGCGGAGTCCTGGAAAAGTTCTGAGAAGACTCATCTCCCAGGGAGAACTGCTCTAGACATGGCGTTTTTAATTATTTCCTTTCTCATTAGGAATGCTAATCCTGAGATGCCCCAAGCAAATGTTATTTAGTAGGGCAGTCAACTAAAGGTGTGAGGTTCTCTCCAGGCAAAGAAGAGGATAAAATCTGCCCAACAGTTCTTACATGCCACTGATGCATGCAAAAACAAATCACGTGTGATAAATCTTATGCAATAATAATAGAAAGGAGATAGTTCAACATATGTTGATTTTTCAACATTTATTTAGTTTTTAGAAATTCTCTACCCACCTTTCCCTTGACCATTTTAGGATTTATGAGTGGTTTGAGGAGGTGGTTAACACAAACAGCAAACAAAGTTTGTAGACGGTTACTAAACCAAGAAATTATAGCTAACTCAGCAATTCTTATCAAGGAGCATGAGATGATGGACAAACCTTGAGGGACATTCAGTTGTGAGAAAATAGGGGAGAGGGCATTTAGTATTCTGTTAGCCCTTTTCTCCCCACTTGCAATGGTTTCTGACAGCCAGAGGAGATGAGTGGATTTATACTGTTTACCCCATCCTAAGAATAAAACCCCATAGTTTCTCCCTCAGACACTTAGAAAACTGGCATATAGAAAACTGGAATCACACCTAACATGAAGGAGTTGACTGATGGTCATCATGAACAAGGTCTCATTGATTATATGCCTAAAATCTATGTATCATATGTGTAGATTATAAATGTACTATATAAATAATGCTACTTTATCCTGAGTGCTATTTTTTTCTTTTCTTTTTTTACTTGGAAATTAGGGAACACTCAGTGATAATGCCATGTACATGCTAAGCAACTTTGGACGGAAGGTAAAGAATCACTGACCACTCACTAAATGCCCCTTTTGGAATAAAACCATTTTACAAGGTTTTGGGATGTGGAATGAGGTACAGCCTGATCTTAGAAGCTAATTAGGGTCTGAGCTTGGAAGGGATGCTACCAAAGAAAGCTCTGTAGAAGAAGGTAATGGCAAACCACCTCTGCTTCTCACTTGCCTTGTTGGGTTGCAGGTGCTCTCCTCACCTGGTTGCCTTCCTGGTTGTAGGTGCTCTCCTCACCTGATTTACTAAGACCTTTTATGGGAATGGATCTATGTCTATGTCCTACGACCTAACCATCCTTGTGGGACAATCCTTGAAAAGGGTAGCACCAGGAGAATGCTGTTTGAACAGCACAGATTGATCATGGAAGTGTATCAGGTCAGGTGGTTTGATAAATTTGAGGGTCCCAGCACTAGTATTCACTCATGAATCTGTCTAGATTTAGCCCGGTGAAGCTGCGGCCTCTTGTATCACACACATGGGATTCATTTCACCTTAAACCTTGAGATTAAAATAACTCTTGTAATCCATATGCTCACCATAAGAACTCATCAGCGAAAGGAAACTTCCTTCCCTTCCCTCTTTCAGCCTACACCAGTTCCACACATGAAACGCCTTTTGCTTCAGTGTTCCTCCTCCCCCCTCCCCACATTTGAGCATCTTCTGGTGACACAAACGTTATTTACAGGAGCAACGGGAATTTTTGATTCTGACTCATGAGAGTCTATTTTTTTATATGTGCTGTGGAACAAATGAAAGGAAACCCACTTCTTTGTAACGCTAGGGGAAGCAAAAAGGGACATTCGCAACCAGTTATCCTCTTTATCTCTTGTGTTGACTCAGTATCCTGAACAGCTGTAAGATTTAACCAGAGGTAACAGAAAGACGGTACATTTTACAAGGCAATAATCCAGTTCCTGTGTCCCCTGCCTATAAAGTAGATGTTGAAGTAATTTAGCACAGCAAGGGAACTAAAATGAATGGCCACTCCTCTAGCACATCATAAATAATATCTGAATTTCCTGCTTCCTTTTCACACGTGTATTTTCCTTTACATATATCACTTCCTTGTTGTTATTAACACCATGATTGGTATGTTATAGATCAGTTCTTTTGATTAAATGCCATGCCACTTCCTATATGTTGAATTTTTCTTTTATTTTTTAGAGGATCAGACATACAACTCTGTCCATAGTAATTAGCCATGCCAGCACAATAGTAAGTAAAAGTAAGTAAGTAAAATTTTATTTATATCCCGCCCTCCCCCGCCAGGCAGGCTCAGGGCGGCTAACAACAGCAAAATAACAATACATTTAACAAAACATTAAATTAACCCCAAACCGATTAATCCATTAGTTAAAACAGTTACTAAGTCTAAAAACATTAAGTTAAATCTGGCAGTACCGTTATTGATCGACGCTATGCCTGTCAATTTATGTAATGATGGCGGATCTCCAGATTGGACCATTTTGATGTTTCTTTGTGGACTTGGTCAGCCGTTCATGAATGCCTGTTTGAAAAGGGTGGTCTTGCAGGCCCTGCGGAACTGATCAAGGTTCCGCAGGGCCCGCACCTCCTCTGGGAGTTGATTCCACAAGCATGGGGCCGCGGTAGAGAAGGCCCGTGCATAGGTAGTCCGAAGTTTAACTTCTTTGGGCCCAGGGGTGGTCAATCTGTTTTTACCTACTGACCTCAGTGCTCTCTGGGGCTCATACGGGGAGAGACGGTCCCTCAGGTAGGTCGGTCCTCGGCCATATAGGTCTTTAAAGGTAATCACCAGCACTTTGTACTGGACCCGGTATACAATCGGCAGCCAGTGCAGTTCGCGTAGCCCCGGCCGTATATGCTCCCATCTTGGGAGGCCAAGCAGCAGCCTGGCTGCCGCGTTCTGCACTAGCTGCAATCTCCGGGTCCAGCACAGAGGCAGCCCCATGTAGAGGGCGTTACAGTAGTCCAATCTTGAGGTGACCGTCGCATGGATCACCGTTGCTAGGTCCCGGCGCTCTAGGAAAGGGGCCAACTGCCTCGCCCGCTTCAGATGAAAAAATGCTGACTTGGCAGTGGCTGTTATCTGGGCCTCCATTGATAATGAAGGCTCCAGTAAGACACCCAAGCTCTTTACCCGCTGCGCCGCCTTCAGCGGCGCACCGTCAAAGGTCGGGAGAGATATTTCCTTCCCCAGAGCGCCACGACCCACACAGAGAACCTCTGTCTTCGCTGGGTTCAGCTTCAGCCCACTCAGCCTAAGCCATGTTGCAACAGCCTGCAGGGCCTGATCTAGGCTCCCCGGGGCAGAGGCGGGCCGGCCGTCCATTAGCAGATAGAGCTGGGTGTCATTTGCATATTGATGGCAACCCAGCCCAAACCTCCGGACAATCTGGGCAAGGGGGCGCATATAGATGTTAAATAACATCGGGGAGAGAACTGCCCTATAGAACAATGAAGCTTCTGTATGCAGAGGCAGGGTCAGACATACAACTCTGTCCATGTTAATTAACCATGCCAATGCAATGAAGCATCTATATGCAGAGGCCTTGGAACACCTTGGAACACAAAATGAACATGAGGGAGTTGGGTTAGCCACTGTTGTAAACAAAGTGCTGCACTTTGTTCAGCTCTAGCTAGACAATTCTTGTGTTTGTATATTATGCACGGTAGCTCCTGGATTAGAAACTGAAAGGTAAACAAGATGCCACATGTTTTAAGATTTAACAGATTTAAAATAAAATATGTATTTTTATTGCTTCTTGATTTTAATGTATTGTGTTTAATTTTAATTGTAGGTTTTAATTGTTATCTCATTTATGCTGTAATCACCCCTGAGCCTGTTCATGGGAAAGGGCAGAATATAAATCCACAAAATAAATAAATAAGTAGAATAGAATCATAAAACTGTTATGTCTCCTCTTAATGCCTCCAAGTCAAATCCAAAATCTGTTTATTGATTTCTCAGCCAAAGAGGAGTTAAAACACATTCCTACAGCTGCATCCACTTTCACTTCCTACATCTGACATATACACCTCTTCTCAGAACAACAGCTCTCTTAAAGATACACCCACCCACACCACATTTCCCGGCTTTCTTAGCCCATAACATAGCCCTTTGTCCAAACAAGGTGGTCATCTCATTCTTGCTTCTTTTTTCCCAACCACTGCAGTAGATGGTATATTTTGAGATGATGATAAAAGTGCCAACTGAAGATCCAAACTGACCCTATCACCATCAGGTCCAACCTCACTTTGGATTACTGGCAACAAAAAGGATCATCCAGCTCAGAACCAATTTCACTCCCACTAGAATACACGGGTACCAAATGGGAAGCAATCTATAGGTATCTGGTCCTTTCTTCTCCACAATCTTACCCCTTCTCCCTTTAGTATGATCCCAGGTATTTTTACTCTGACAAACGAACCACTTACAAATTTAACCCTCCCAAGGAATTGGGGTATTTTTGATCCTGGAGTCATGGGGAAAGATCGGTTTACCTATTTAAAGCGTTCTACAGGCACCAACTTCCTGTTATGCCATCTCCTGGGTGAACTGCAGTGCTCTGAAGTCCCCCTCTCCCTCCCCTACTACCTTTTTTTTTAGTTTTGAGTTTCATCAAAAGGGAAAATGGGGTCAATCTGGCCCCAACAGACTTGGCTTGAAAATGAAGGCACTATGCATAATAGTAATTTGGGGTTCTATTGACCCCAAAAATATTGGGAAAAATTATTTTAGCATTCTTCCCATGTTTAAATAGATGGACCAACACCTATTTTCTCCATTTTATGAAAGGTGAAGCAAACAGTGAAAACAAAATCTTTTCTCAAAATAATTTCTCATAATCCTCATGACTTTGAGGATTTAGAACACTTTTGGAATTTGGGAGTTGCAATGGCTCCAAGAGAGCAGATAAAAGTCGTGTGTTTGTGCTCTGTCAAAGCTTCCCTCATGCCTATAGCTTCATGGAAAAGCTCAAATTGAAGTGCACTGCACTTTTGGAAATGGGGTCATTCCATACCCCATTGCAAGACAAGCCAGGACCTTCCTGTAGGCATCCTCTGAACCTCACGTTTTCTATACTTGAAAGAGTCATGAAGCCTGGAACTTTAGATGATCCCTGGTATTCTGCTTACTGAGTTAATTAGTTTTCTTTGTCCTTCACATTTTGCAAACCTCAGAGTGATCTTCTCACCTTTACTTACCTGGGGGTAGGGGAAGTATTCTAGATGACCCCAGCCTCCTGTCCACTGAACTTTTCACCTTCAGTTTCTCCAAATCTTAGTCACCTTTTTAACCTTATATATTTGGGGGGTGGGGGGATGGAAGGTCATAATGACAATATAAGGAGGTGTGACATACTTGCATTTCTACCTTGGCACACCAATAGTGCATATCACTGAGGTTTTGCCTGGGCTTGAAATTCAGAACTCTATTGAACAATGGGGGAACGCGGGGTTTTCTCGGCAACTAGCAGCCCAGGGTACTTCTCAGTCCTTTGAAGCAGTTTTATAGATTTCCAGCTGTATCTTCCTTTTAAAAAATGATGGGGCCAGTTTTACCTAGGGTTGCCAATTCCCAGATGGGGGCAGGGGATTTCCTGGTTTGGAGGACCTCCCCCTGCTTCAGGGTCATAAGAAAGCAAGGGGGGAATGCCTGCTGGGCACTCCATTTTGCCCTGTGGAGACTGATTCCCATAGGATATAATGGAGAATTGATCCACAGTTATCTGGGGCTGGGGGGGGGATGCTGTTTTTTAGCATTTTTTCAGCATAGCATCAAATACCTCTTCTCAAAACACCTTCCAGGTTTCAAAAGGATTGGACTAGGGGGTCCAATTCTATGAGCCCCCAAAGGAGGTGCTCCCATCCTTCATTTATTTCCAGTGGAAGGAAGGCATTTAAAAGGTGTGCGGTCCCTTTAAGTGTGATGGCCAGACCTCCCTTTGGAGTTCCATCATGCTTGTCACACCCTTGCTCCTGGCTCCACCCCAAAGTCTCCTGGCTCCACCCCCAAAGTCCCTGGCCCCACCCCCAAAGTCTCCAGATATTTCTTAAATTGGACTTGGCAACCCTAGTTTGACCTCATTTATGTTTTTGTGGGGTTTTGATGTTTTCAATGAGGGGTATTTTTGACCCCAGTTCCAAATTTGACTGTCCTTTGTCCTGTATTTCTGAAGGAAGTTATTCTTGAGGCCTGGTTTTTTCCTTAGCTTAGTAGCTAAAGCCACGACTGAGAGAGCTATCAGGTTTCTATGGCTTTATAATCACTCCTCCTGTAGATGGCCAGTCTAGTGCTTAGAGACAGATACAGAAACACACTTCACAGAATATCACCTCCCTGGCCCAAAATGACACAAAATTGAGGCCATACAGAGACAAGCCTGGGAGATATCTTTGAAAGGTGAAAGAGTGAGTAGATGGCTAGCTAACGACCCTCTCCCCTACCCTAAGGAGATACATACCTTAGAAACAATAGGTATCCCAAGAAACTACTAATATCAATGAGCAGCCTCACTTCCCTCTTTCCCATTTACCCTAATTTAGCAACACTTAACACTTCACCAAATCTGTTGGCCTTCCCATCTGGTATTAGTGGGTCATCAAGAACCATTTACACCTACCATTTCAGGTAGAGTTATCAAGTCTCTTCCAAATCCTTGTCCATCTCTGGAAAAGCATCAGGGAACATTTCCCCTATAATTCCAACGCTCTGCTCCATAGCAGTTGTATATTCTTTTGGACTCTCTACATAGCCCCACTTGTGTGTGGGCCCTTGTCTCTCTCACTTCCCAAAATGCTGTTCATTTGGCTGCTGCTTCTGTGGACCACTTTCTTCAGGACTAGTAATTATAGCCTCCCTGCAACTGCTTTCTCCCCTCTCCTCCCTGATTTCCTCTAAAGTTACCTTTGTGCGTGCTTTCAGTGTGTATTTTGCTCATTTCTATTTCTTTTTAATAAAAACTATCCATGAAACATCTACCCAGTTTATTTTTAGAGTTCTCGAGGGAAAAATCTCTGTAAACTTAGACGGAGAATCCCAATTACCCCCTCTGGCTCTGTCTTCTTAAAGCTAATTTTCCCAACTAAACAGGAGACTGCCACTTTGGGTAACAGACAGCACATGAATCAGAGTCAGAAGGGACTTCCAGTGTTATCTAGTCCAACTCCCTGCACAATGCAGGACACTCACAAATACTTCCCCCTAAATTCACAGGATCCTCATTGCTGTCAGATGGCCATATAGCCTCTGTTTTAAAACCTCCAAGGAAGGAGAGCTCACCACTTCCTGAGGAACCGTTCTTACAGGCAGAAAGCTCTTCCTAATGTTGAGCCACAAACTCTTTTGATTTAATTTCAATCTGTTGGTTCTGGTCCTACCTTCTGGGACCACAGAAAACAATTCCACACCATCCTCTATATGACAGCCCTTCAAGTACTTGAAGATGGTGGAAGGAAGACAGTACCAAGGTCAACTAAATCCTGTTGGAGTGGGCTTGGTTAAGCAGGCAAGGAAGCTCTCTCTCCTTCCCTCCTTTGAGGGGAACAGAGATGGGGCATACCAGAGGTGAGGCCATGGTTGGCCAAAGGGTTCTTTTCCAGGGCTATTTGTTTCCTTTCAGTCCCTTACTGCATTGAAAGCAGCAGTATGCAAAACTCTTGCCCTGTCCCATTGCTGCTATAGTTACATAGTTACATGAAGTGGGACATCAAGCAGTGTATGTCATTTTCACTATGCATGTCCTTGGAGTGAATTCAAAGCCTTCCCAAGGCATTCAGCCAAATAAATCACATCTAATAAGCAACACACAACTCTGGCAAAATTTTCCTACACAGTTAAGTGACCTTTATTGCTCTGGCTAAACCTCCTTCACTAGAAAGGGAGGCAATAAAAGTTACAGTCCAGTAACTATACACTGATCTGGAACTGCATCTTGTGGAATTTGCTTCTAAAAATATAAACAGAGCCTTTTTTAGCAGGAACACAGTCAGGGATGTGTGGCCTAATATGAAAATGAGTTCCTGCTGGGCTTTTTATACACACACACACACACAAATATAAACATATCCTGACCTGGATGGCCTAGGCTAGCCCGCTCTCATCAGATGTTGGAAGCTAAGCAGAGTCAGCCCTGTTTAGTACTTGCAAGGGTGACCACCAAGCAAGACCAGGGTGGCAGGTGGCAAACCACCTCTCTCCATCTCTTGCCTTCAAACACCTAAGTTGGCTGCAACTTCATAGCGAGAAAAGCCTGACAGCCAAGATCTTCTTTGGATACTCTGCTCTGTTCACTTCTACTCTCAGCTGACATCAGTGTGTGGTAGCTCAGCTTTTTTAAGAATGTTAAGAGAAGTCATGTTGGATTAGGCCAACGGCCCATCCAGTCCAACACTCTGTGTTACACAGTGGCAAAACAAACAGATGCCATCAGGAGGTCCATCAGTGGGGCTAGGACAGTAGAAGCTCTCCCACTGTGGTCCCCCCAAGCACCAAGAATACAGAGCATCACTGACCCAGACAGAGAGTTCCAACAATACGCTGTGGCTGATGGACCTCTGCTCTCCACGTTTATCCAATCCCCTCTTGAAGCTGTCTATGCTTGCAGCCACCACCATCTCCTGTGGCAGTGAATTCCATGTGTTTTGTTTTAGCTCAGGAAGGATGTCCTCAGAGCAAGCTAATTTATGCAGTAGCCAAATTGCTCGCTCACAGTTTTAATACCAATAGCTCACGAAGTAGATTTTTGGTCACAAGACACCACAGCTTAGAGGGAGAATTGGTTTCAAGGCTTCCACACCAGGTGAAGAATATTTGTTTTCACTAGGCTTGCCAATCCCCAGGTCCCAGCGGGTATAATGGGAATTGATCTAGAGGTATCAGGGGTTCTGGGGGGGGGGGCTGTTTTTTGAGGTAGAGGCACCAAATTTTCAGTATAGCATCTAGTGCCTCTCCCCAAAATACCCAAGTTTCAAAACGATTGGACCAGGGGGTCCAATTCTATGAGTCCCAAAAGAAGGTGCTCCTATCCTCCATTATTTCCTATGGAAGGAAGGCATTTAAAAAGGTGTGCTGCCCCTTTAAACTCCCTTGGAGTTCTTGTCACACCCTTGCTCCTGGCTCCGCCCCAATGTCTCCTGGCTCCCAAAGTCCCCAGATATTTCTTGAATTGGACTTGGCAACTCTAGTTTTCACAGCCATCTGGATTTTTAAAAAATATATATATTTCAAATAATTACACTTTGACAGTTTTCTTTAAAAGAAAATCTGTCCCACAAGTTCAACAGAAAGATTCCGTTTCCATACAAAAATAATTTCATTTAATCCAGTGCGCATGCATCTGAACCCAAGCGTCTTCCAAAGCACAGTACACGAGTTGCGCATGCGCTGCTTTTCTCAACCTTCCTGCTCGCAATCAACGGCTCATCTCGATTTTTGGCTGGTCCGATCGCAGCGGAGGCGAGGCTGTTATATACAAAACTAGAAGGGGGTGGGAGGTGCTTGCTTGGAACGGCGCAACGTAAGGAATCTAGTGCGCACGCGTAGTCAGTTTTCTTCACCCTCGGGCGTCCCGACTCTGCCCGCTTCGAGTAATACACGGCCGCGCATGCGCCTTAAAGGAAACGGCAGGGGAGGGGTTTAGCTCTTCCTTTTCCTTTCGTCCTCGCGTCCAAGATGGCCGAGTACGACTTGACGACTCGAATCGCTCACTTCTTAGACCGGCATTTGGTCTTCCCGCTCCTCGAGTTCCTTTCCGTCAAAGAGGTGAGGGCGGTTCCCGCCTTTTATGACACCCTGGAAAGCAGGGGGAGCCTCAGGGTTTCCTTTTCCCTACCGCTACTAGGGGACCTTCTCTGGCCTCGTTCGCAAAGTAGCTCTTTTTAAAGGCAGTGCGCATGCGCATCTCCATTTGGCTTCAATTGCTGGGAAGCAAGATTGATTGACATTCTATATTTTTTTAAAGGCTGAGGAGAGGATCGTGGAGAGTTTGTTTTTTCCCTCCATTGGGAAGCCTTGCTCAGAAGTAAAGTTTTGAAATTCGGTTTAGCAAAAGAAGTGTCTTTGCACATGTGCAGAGTGCTAATGTCCATTTTATCACTGTTTGGCTTAATGCATCTCTTAAAATATCTGTATCTAATGTGAAGGGCAATACAGGAATGAGTGTGTGCTGTTGGTAACTTGCTTGATGAAAAATTCTGGAAAACTCAAATGCTTGTCTGTTTTGTTTGTTTCTAATGAATGATACTCTTTGGCTTTACTTTCTAAAGTTTTGCTTTGGATCCCTGCGGATACCTTGTGTGATCTGTTTTTGTGGTTCCATGTTGGGCTGTTGCAACAAAATAAACTAAAAAGTCTGGTGATACTTAAAAGCTAAAATAACCTAGCTGTTTGCAGTTGACTTCATCAAATGCATGAACTCCACAACATAAGCACAGGTTGATGAATTTGTACTGAAATCTACGGATAGCCTCTTGCCCTTTTGTTGTTTGTAACTTTTAAGTATAAATATTTTGAGTTTTGAAGTTTTTAATGTGCCACTAGTTCTATCATTGTGTATGATACATCCCATTAAAAGTGTTGGAATGTTCATTGAAACATATTTATGTATGTGTAAGACTGAGAAAGATCAAATGTAGCAAGAAATAAGTTGCCGTGTGACTCGATTGAATTAGAAGCAGAATAGTTGTGTATTTTGGGAGAGGCACGTAAATTTATTTATACGAAATATTTATTGGCTGTCTTTCTCCATTACAGTGGTCAACACATCTTGCAACATTAACAAACTACCCAAAAACATAAAACTGAAATTCAAAATCACAATTTATTTATTTATTTATTTATTTAGTGGACTTATATCCTTATATCCCGCCCTTCTCACCGAAGTGTCTCAGGGCGGCTATTTGGGACAATTTGGGACTGTCTACTTTAATTAAACACAGTCTTACATTTTAAAAGTTTTCATTTGCCTCCTTTGTTCTGTAATTGTGGGTCTGCCACTGGGGGGAGGGACACTTGCTTATGCACCCACCAAAGGAGCACCTTTGATGGAACTGTCAGGAGGACTTCTTTGTGATCTTAATTTCAGGGCAGGAATATATGAGAGAACATGGTTCTTCAAATGCCTGGTCCCAAGCCAATGTAAAGCTCTAAAGGTCAAAATCAGCACCTTGAATGGGCTTGCACACAGACTGGTAGCTGGTGTAATTGCTGTAATATTGGGGTCACATGCTCTCAGTAGCTGGCCACAACCAACAGACTAGCCGTAGCATTCTGCACTAGTTGCAACTTCCAGATGCTCTTCAAGGGTAGCCCTGAGTAGAGTCCAGTAGTCCAGTCTAGATGTAACAAGTCATGACTCAATGTGGCTGGACCTGGCTGACCCAACAATGGATGCAGCTGACATACCAGCCACAGGTGGGTGAAAACATTCTGGAGCACTGTGGCTGCCTGGTTTTTCTAAGGTGACCACTGTGTTAAGCAGCACTTCCAAGCTGCGAACCTGAGCTTTTCAAGACAGGGGAGGTCTGAAGTCCCTGGTCAGCTTTTCTACTAACCCAGAGAACCTCTATCAGACTCCAAGCACTGGAGTGGGCCTATATGCTAGACCTTCTGTACATGATGAATTTACATTTTTAAAAATTGTATATAGTAGTCTCATATGCAAAAACTGTTTATAGCTGTTAAAGTAGTTCTTTCCAGATAATCCTTTTTTTTTTCAAACTATATAGCTTTGGAATTGAGCATAATTTTGGAGAGTGCTTGGCAAGTAATAAAGTGTGGTCTGAGTCAGTTACCCTTAGTCTTGTTTCTGTAGTTGATTTCTGCATTGCATTTTGTCCCTCAAATTAGAACACTCTTTTATTAGGCTATCTGATTTTGAAACAGCTATTTGGATTGGAGAGCTGGGTGGAGCAGAGCAGCAGAATCTTAAAACTCTGTCACATGCTTAGAAATCCATATAAATCAATAGGTTTACAAGGGCGTAAACTTTTGTAAGATTGCACTGTGAGATCATTCCTTTGCTACTATAGAGAACCTTAAATGAGTCTGTTTCTTTCATTTTCAGCCCCAAAGTATAATAATGATCTGTCTAATAGAGTTGTAAAAATTATGACAAGATAATGTTTGAAAGAACTCTGAATGCTCAAAAGCATGTGATATATACAATGTATTCTGTTTTTTAAAAATGCAGTTATGTGGGGTAGAAAGTTTTTCAAAACAGAACATTTTCTAGTTTGATATTTGGTAGAAAATTTTTTGCCCTGCATATACATAAATATAGTCTATCTAATAGTTGTTCTGGCTGCAAATCAGTCATGTTAGATGGGATACATTCAAGATATGAAGCATGGACAGACACCTTGTACTTACCTTCTTCTGGTAGCATTACTTAAATTTTGCTAACAGTATTTTAAAATTATTTAAATTTGAATCAGAAAATTTTGAGGCAAGTTTCCTAAATCCACATCACTGATGAAAAGCAGCTCTTACAACTGTAGTAGGTAAATTGAAAGTATATATAACACAACACTCATCTAACCAAATGGAATGTAATTCGCAAAAGCTGATGCCACACCACTTTCAGACTTTCTGTTGTATTGGCTACCTTTCAAATACAGCTGCCTTTGTAGAACAGACGTGGTTCTGAGCCTGCCAAATGCAAACAGTTAGTGGTGTCCAGTTCCTTTCATTTTCAGTATACCTGTATATATTTTGACTTCTTGCAAACATAGATGCAGGCTTTAAAGCACAGAACTGCTTCAGGCCAGCATCCTTTAGTTAGCTGACTTGTATCGGTGAACATGTGCCAATATTTTGAGTAACTCAGATTTACTTCTTTACCAATGAAAGTTGACTCCATAAAGCATTTTAGACCATGGAAAGTCTATTGAATTTTGTATTTTGGTTGATTTAATTTCATCATGTTCAATCTGGTTTCTTGGATTATTTAAATTGCAGTTGATTGTAGTACTTGTTACTGTGAATGACCATATATTTTAGTGTGAAGAAACAAGATGGAATCTGCAGTAGAGATTTTGGGCTGTCAAGACCTACTGCATTTTGATGCCATATCAGGCTGATAATAAACTTCAGTGTGCAAGAACCTGGGTTTTTGTCATGTTCACACACTTGCTCCTCAGTTTAGTCCCTCCAGTCAGTCCTGGCTTGAAGCTGACTTCAAGTATACATGCCAGTTTGGTGTAGTGGTTAAGTGTGTGGACTCCTATCTGGGAGAACCGGGTTTGATTCCCCACTCCTCCACTTGCACCTGCTAGCATGGCCTTGGGTCAGCCATAGCTCTGGCAGAGGTTGTCCTTGAAAGGGCAGCTGCTGTGAGAGCCCTCTCCAGCCCCACCCACCTCACAGGGTGTTTGTTGTGGGGGAGGAAGGTAAAGGAGATTGTGAGCCGCTCTGAGACTCTTCGGAGTGGAGGGCGGGATATAAATCCAATATCTTCTTCATCTTCTTCTTCATCTTCTTATCTGGGAGAACCGGGTTTGATTCCCCACTCTTCCATCTGCACCTGCTGGAATGGCCTTGGGTCAGGCATAGCTTTTGTAGGAGTTGTCCTTGAAAGAGCAGCTGCTGTGAGAGCCTTCTCAGCCCCACCTACCTCACAGGGTGTCTGTTGGGGGCGGGGAAGGTAAAGGAGATTGTGACCGCTCTGAGATTCAGAGTATAGGGCGGAATATAAATCCAATCTTCAAGTCACCCCACATTAGTTCCCCTCTTACAGAGGGATTCATTCAGGTGAAGCATCCCAGTTTGTCTTGCAAAATGAACCCAGTTAGGCTGTGACCCAAGTTAAGTATCAGATGTGACCAGTGTTCATTGTAAACCAAGCATCCTCCATTGCATTCTGCATGAGATGGAGTAATGTGGCACAAGAGTGCAGCAAAAAGCCACCCGCATGCACATTTGGATTTAATGTTGCCTTGATGTGATGTCTGAATCTCTTAGTATTTAAAAGATGCAGAACTGCGCTTGGTGGTCTTTAAAAAAAAGCTTTACAAAGCTACATGACCATTCAGTAAACTTAACCCTAGATCTTTGGCATGTGTAGTAATTTGCCTTAAAACTTTAGTTTCTTTAATCAGAAACCCATTAGACACATTTACTGTACTTTCTTCTTCAGATATACAATGAAAAGGAATTACTTCAAGGAAAACTGGATCTCCTTAGCGATACCAATATGGTGGATTTTGCTATGGATGTCTACAAAAACCTTTATTCTGATGATATTCCTCATGGTAAGCTTATTGGACCATAAAAAGAACTGAGGCATGGTCTACTGGCAATACTAAAGTCTCTAAAACCAAAGTATTATCTACTGAACTTCACTGTTTTCTTGGATGTTAATTGACTGTACACTGGAGGCCTTTGTGCAAAACAAAGTACATCCATTATGGCCAGCCTCTTATCTCACTTTTACTAATTTCCACGGTTTTGCTTTTATTTTTCTGTGCTTTGTTGTGGATGGAGAAGAATTGCCAGCACAGCAGTAAAAATTTGAATTAATTTAGTGAATTTAATCTGAATAGATAACATGAATAGGTCTCCAGGGAGGTGGCATATAAATTCCCTAATTAAATAAAATAAATGTAGATGAATTCCTAGCACTTGATTCCCTTCTGTCTCTATTAAAAAACAAAGCTCTGGATGAGGCTATGAAGGTGTTGCTGGCTTATTTAAAATACTTTTATCTCATTGGTGCCTTTAATAGTTTCACTGAAAAACCCCCCTGTAATTTGAAAGGGGGGAGGGTGTCTGTTTTTCTGTGCAGCCACTGAGAATACAGGGACATAGAAAGAGTAAAGTTTCTGAGGAAGGGATTGTGTTTGAGTTGGAGGAACATGAGGCAGGCCCAAACTTGAAAGAGCAATCATGGCCTTGCTTCCTGTTGCACATCAGGGGTAGTGGCCTCCATAACATAATGTTGGAAAAAGTGCCAAAGTTTTTCTATTCCTTCCCACACCTGTCAATCTTGGAAGATCCTTTACATACACATTACAGAAAAATAATATTAACCAAGTGGCTTTTTTCTCTTTCTCTTAATTACAACATTCCCCTAAAGCAAGGAATATCTCATCTGTACTGGAGTACTTTTTGTCAGGCAAGTCATGGTTCTTGGGTATAGACACAGCGGGTTAAGTGAAAAAACTTAATGCACATATTTTGTTTTGGTGCTGCTCTGTGGCACACTATTAGGGGCAGGGCTTCCTGAAAAAAATTTTCTCTACTTTCTCTAGCTTTTTATCACTAGTGGGTCTGATGATGCTTTCTATGATCTAAAATCTTGCCACTGAAACCTATTTGCTCACTTTTTTCCAATGTGCACATTAAGTTATCTTAAAAACTTTAGTGTTGGTGAAAATTTGAGTTTCTAGAAGACAACGTTTGGAATAAATTTCCTTTTCATGTGACGATACCATGCACAAACTGAATTGATTACCGTTTTAAGGTTGGACTTTTATGGGCCTGTGTTTTGACTGACCCTCCTAGTATTCCTAAAGTTTGGTAAACAAGAAATTCTGTTGAACTGATTGATACTGTTTTGCCAGTTCCTGGTTGACCAGTTTTAACAGTGCAATTGTCACCAAAAAAACAAACAAAAAATCCTCAGGGTACTTATTGTTGGTCTTTAAGTCACTTAATCTGAATAGATAACATGACTAGGTCTCCAGGGAGGTGGCATATAAATTCCCTAATTAAATAAAATACATGTAGATGAATTTAAAAAAATGGCTTGAAATTTTTGTTGACCTTATTAAGTGCATCTTTGGCTTTATTCAGCTAATAATTTGCTATGCCTTACTAAAGTAGAAGAGTTGAAAATCCAGAATATTTGGTGTTATTCCATCCTGGCAAGTCATTGTTGACTTTGTAGAGAAAGCTTAAACATTTTACTTTTATGCTCAGCTTTGCGTGAAAAGAGAACCACAGTTGTTGCACAGCTGAAACAACTTCAGGCAGAAACTGAACCAATTGTCAAGATGTTTGAAGACCCAGAAACTACCAGGCAGATGCAGTCTACTAGGTAAGCTTTTGGATGCTACCTTCCCATGCTGTGGAAATAAATCATTGTGGCTGGTTGAAGTGCAGTCTTGCTGCTTCATCGCAGTTAGAGAATTCTTTGTTTTCAGATGAGGCAACCCAGAGGCTCCATTGCTGGGCGTTGTTTGAGCCCCCCCCCCCCCCCCCAGAACATGGGACCTTCTGTAAATTTCTGTACAATTTGTGAAACTTAATTAAAATTTCAATGTGTAATATTTTAAAGTTGTCTAATTTGAAAAGGAATGATGTATGAATGTGCCATGTGTGAAAAGTGGAGGCCATCAGATTTGCATATTGAAATCTCCACATTTTAAATCTCATGTCTTAGAGGATGGCTTCCGTAGCTGATCATATACAAAAGAGCATGTTACAGTTGCATTCTAGCTTATTGGAAATCCAAGCCCATCTTGCATATTAAATCTGTCCCTCATTTCACTTCATCTCTCACACTGTTTTTATAAAATACTTCTTCTCCAGCAGCAGCATTTTGAGAGATTTGTTCTGTGTGGTATGCTTTTACACCATCCTTCTTTCAAAGAGCTCAAGAGACACATATGCTTCTTCCTTTTGCATATTATCCTAATAACAGGCCTATGTGGTAGGTTAGGCTGAATGAGAATCAGCCCAGTGTCAAGCACTGTTGATTTCACCTGTATCTTCCAGATTCTGCTGATACTTCCTTAGGCAACACTACACTCACTTTTTGGGCAGTAACAGGAGGGTGTAATTTGTGACTCCCTCCCCCCCCCCCCATTGGTTGTGGAACTGATCTACACTGGTGGAATACTACTTTTGGATTCACTCCAGGAATGCAGATAGTCAGTGAACTTGAAAAGATACATTGGCAAGGGGTCACTAGATGTCATTACCAAGCTGATATTTCCATTGCTTTAGAGAGAATTCTTAAATACTTTATAAATGTGAGCAGAGGATGCAAGTACACTGATTTGTTTTTTTTTTAAACTTCTGTGCCATAATTTGAGCTGGTCTTCCCTGAGCACCAGCTGCTGATTAGCTTGCAGAAGATAGCCAGCTAGTTGCATCAAGTCTTACAAACGCCCTGCTAAACTGGTGGCAGATATTTTCATCAATTGACTTCAGTGCTGCATAGAGGGAGGGAGGAAGTGAATAGCACACCACTGCCTCCTCCAGCATGTAGGCCACACCATTTAGCATATCTTCTGCAGACAGTTACATGTTGGATATGCCTGCCAGAGCCATATGTGAATTGACTATAAAATGAAGCACCTTACAAGCTGAAAATAATCGCTGGCATTTATTTTTTGCAAAGATTTCCATGGACAGAAAAAAACAGTTTGCTTTACTTTGACCAAAAATTGGAATAAATTAGCATATTTTCTGGATCTGTCTCTAAAGATTTCTAGTAACTTACAGCCCTACAATTGTAATTCTTTATTTCAGAGATGGCCGGATGCTGTTTGACTATTTAGCAGATAAGCATGGTGTAAGTATCAGTTAGTTTTCTTAATGTAATTATGAAATACAGGTTCAAAATACCTAGGTGTTCTTTGAAGAAAAAATTAAAAACTGAAACCCAAAAGGTAGAGGGGCTGGGCTTATTTCTTAAATCTTTTTTAAAATCATAATGTAGCTTCAGTGGCACACATAGGGACATGTGGCACAGTCATAATTGCATGGGAGCTTTTCAGAACTGTTTCCTCTCACATTCTTTTGGGATAGGCAGCCCAAATTCCTCTTGCTCAGCCTGGTTAAAAGTGTATCATCGTTCATGAAGCAACTGGGAACGGTTTTGTATTCAGCATATGAAAAGTGGTTTTCAGACAGCCACAGTAATGTTGAATTTAGGATTAGTCAAGTATTTTAAATGCAAGGTTTTTTACAAGTTACTGGATTGGATTCAAAGCTAATTTTCTGACAGCAAGTAATGGCCTTCAGGGGACTCTCTCTGTGTGTATGCCAGTCCCCCTTCCCCACTGCAGCCCCCAATATCATCATCAGAAGTCTAGAATACTCCTGACAGTTGGACAGTATTTTGGGGGCAGGGTTTGAGCAGCAGGAAGGCAAGGAGGTGGGATCGTTTTGTTTCAATGTAGTTGTGTTTGAGAAACTTTGGACTCAGCCTGCTATAATCATCAATAGATGTGATACTTAGGCTGATGAAAGTGCAAAAAATGAAATTTGCTTTTAAGCTTGTTGTAGTGAGCTAGGTGTTATAACTTAAGTTTTCTTGGTACAGTTCTGTAGATGTGAACGATTCACGGAATAGCTCTTCTCTTTCTATAATCCAATATAAGCTACCTTTTAATTTAAAAACCAAACAAAACCCTTGTAATTTAACTTACTAAGATCTGTTTTATTTATTTATTTAATTTATACCCTGCACAGTGGAGTCTTTGTGGAGGTGTCTATAGTCTTAGCATGGGCCATTAAGAAGCATTTTGCGGTGGTGTTAGGCTTGCTGTTGGCTGCCCCAGGATGAAGGGGTTAGAAGCCAGAAGTGGACTGGAAAGTGATTCCCTGAGACACTGGCAGAGATTGCTGGAGCTTGGCTCTGCTCGGTCATGGCCTCTGCCAGCCCTCTAGGGTAGTGGCCCCCTAGGATATTTCCCTATAAGTAAAATGGACATTTCATGTCTTCTGGAAGTCTTTGTCCTACCTTGCCAACAAATGAAGCCATTCTTGGTTTCAAGGAATATTCAGCTCAAGCCCATAGATCTGTAAGCTAACCCACAGCAACTTCAACAAAAGCCAACATCTAGAGTCCCGTCTCACCTTTCTCTTGTCCTTGTTGTCAGGAAAGGGACTAGGCAAAAAATGGAGAAAGACACACATTTGCAGAGTAAAATCCATCCACCAGTGAAGATAACGCAATTAAGTTTTGATCAGTGTTTAAAAAACAAACAACCCACAGACAGTTGAGCGCTCTGCAATGCGAGCAGGAGAGAGCTAATAAATTGGCAGGAGTTTAATCGGCACTGAAAATAAAGTGTTCTAAAAGTTTTGATGTGGTCAAATGTGACCCATGCTCTGTTACTTCCTGCTCACATGGTGGCATGTTTCCAGATACTAGTGAGGATTAGGATAATGATGGGCTTGATTCGCGCTAGCATAAAAATCTGCCTTATACTAAATTAGATAAAAGACGAGATACACAGTAAAGATAAATAGCAAAAAGTTTAAAAAGTAAAAAAATAAGGATCCCAAAGTTATAATGAGCAATAACTAAATCAGTTCTTATATTTCAGTACCAACTGTGTGTCTGTGTACAAATCAATGAATTTTTAACAAATATATAAACCAGTAGTTCATAATGGAATATCATCAACTAGGGGAAAATTACAAAATTTATAACCAAACCCAATGTGAGAATGTTCATTGAGATCATTCAAAAAGTCACAGTCTGTTTAAATAAATCATAGTCCATTAAGCTTGTTTTGGGAGAACCCACTATGGTAGAGGAAAACCATCATTCAGTCTTTGTCTCAGAGACGATGAGAACTTGGATCCGCTTAGCAATGTGATTTTGAATCATTCTGTCAACTGAATCAGGAAAAAATATTTCATAATAGCCGTAGCTTGACAATTTTCTTGCAAAGCTCAGTGCTCACTGCGTTGTGTATTTTGACTGGCAGCAATTCTCCAAGGTTCGTCACATCACCTGCTATCTGGTTCCTTTCACTGGAGATGCAGGGGTTGAACTTGAGATGATGCAGAGCAGTTGCTGTACCACTAAACCACAGCTTTCTCCCAAAGTAAATCAAATAATGCCCATTTTAAAGCTATGGTACATAGCATACCCATTATTAGCCTAACTCATAAAGGAGACACTTCCACAATCACAAAAGGATGTTTCTCACTCTGATTTTTGTTTCCAGTTTAGGCAGGAGTATCTGGATACGCTTTATAGGTATGCAAAATTCCAGTACGAATGTGGCAACTATTCTGGAGCAGCAGAATACCTCTACTTTTTCAGAGTGTTGGTAAGTATGTTTTATTTTTAGGCTATACCTTTAAAATGTTTCTAGCCCTTAAGCGGCTTCAGTATGGATTTGCCATTTTTAAAAATAGAATTTGCGAATATTTGCATCTTTTACAAGAGGGTATGCTCTAGGAAAACATCTCAATCTGTGATAACTCAGCCTGCCATAGTTGTTTTTGCAGATAATTGTTCCTTTTATCTAGTTGATTCTAGTGAGCAAGTTGGAAATCCAATAATTTCTCTGGTATTAAGATGGCATAAGCGAGGGACCTGTGAGAGTTGTAGAGAGGGGGAATGCCACCCTTCACTCAGTGGCTAGCCCACCTGCTGCGTAGTCCCACTTGTAGCTGTAGCCTTGGCCCATCCAGCTTATGTAGTGGCAGTGGCTCCTCCTTCTCTTCTGCCAGCCTTCTCCCTTCTCTTAAGCGGCACATGTGAGTCTTTTAACCAAAACTGTACTCAGCTGCTGCAGATTCTCATACAACTGTTAAGTTCAGTTGAGAATGAATCTGATAAATAAATGCTCATCTAGAACAATTGTAAGGAGACAGCTGGTTTGAGGTCTTCATTTATTATGTGTTTCAGTCGTAACTTGAGAAGTTGCATCTGTGGATGAATTCAGTGAAGAAAGCCCAGTTCCATTCTGACTTTCGAAATGTCAGCTGAGGTCTTGTTTAGGGTGGTGAGGATGGTTCTTCACCATCAGCGTATGCAGGATTGTTTTTCTTGTTATTACCCAGTCCTAATAGTTGTCTTTTTGTGGTTTTATTGTTTTACAGCATAAGCCATCTGGAGGCTGTTTGGGCTGGCACTGTAGAATGTGGGTGGAATAAAGAAAATACAGCTTTTGGGGAAAGATAATTGTAAACTAAATCTTGGATAGAATCATGGTGAATTACTTACCTTGCCTCTGAGTTTGTTTAGCAGTAATGCTTGGTTTAAAAACTGCTTTTTGGAACTCCTTGACTTCTATGAAGAACTTAGAATACAGTTTGAAATCTCCCTAAACTACATCTGTGCAGCCACAGCTAATTTAACAAAACGAAGTTAACTATTATGTAGTTTATTAAGTAGGAGTGTGTGTATGGTGGGTGTAAGTATTATGAGAGAACTGTTAGTAGGACTGTTACAGTCCTACTGTGCTGAATTTATAGTTGCTGTATTGAGGGAGTATCTTATTTTTGGTAATCTGCTGTTGGTGAAAATCCAAAAACTTAAAAAAATCCATCACTGAAAGCAGGTTACTGTGCAGCACCAAATGAGCCTGTATGGAATTGGGCCAAAGTGGCAAGTTGGTGTCCATTAACAGGACTCTTGTGTTCCAAAGTCCAGTAAAATATTAGTGTTCAGAATATCATTATTCTAGTACCATTAAAACACTTGGTATATATCAGGAACACTATTCAATGGGTTCGTCCAACTTAGCATTCAAACTGCATCTCTGTTTCAGATGTAAGAAATTTGTGGAAGAAATGCTGTTTCAGAATTTAGGGATCATTACTGATTTTTTTTTAATGGCTTCTGCCACTCTCTCTCATTTCTTAAACAATGGCTTAAATATACTAGTGCATTTAGAACTAGGGATGATTAAATATATTGTGCCAGTTATAGAATAATGTTTAAATACGTTGCTGTTAAGGGCTTGCTGGGGAACTCTGCTGCTCTTCTATGAGCAAAGATTTGTTTTAAAGGGGTCATTGGGGAAACACAAGTTATGAAAGAGCCATTGTAACAGATCTGAGATTGTTGCTCTCTGAATGACCTAGTGTAGTTCAGTCCTGTTTAAACTAAGGCAGGCTGACCCCAGAATTACCCTTACTCAGAATGAGCTTGATCAGCTACACTAGAGAAAAAAAACATAAGACAGGTTGAGCACTGTCTTGTCTAGTGTAGTAATCAAGTTATTTTTCTTCTGCCACGTTTGTTGAAGGATCCCTATACTGAGCTGAGGGCTGTATGATGAAAATTTACTTATTGCAGTTGCACAGGCTTCTGTCTCCTGCATAAAATATCTTTGTTTGGAATTACATGAAGGTAATTATGTCTGCAGCTATCACAGTTAAACAGACCATTTTAAATCTAGGCAATGCTGGCAGCTGGTGTCTCCTCTCCACCCCCCTCCCTTTTCTGGATTGTCCTCCTAATTTGCAGCAGTTTTCTGTAGACTTGGTGGTTTTGCTAGTTAAGCTTTAAACCATTTTAAATTAGTGTATGAAAAACCCTGGAGGGCTCCAGACTGCACTGCAGCATTTAAATGAGGGGATCCTTATTGCTCGCATTGTAAGGTCTGCACAGAAGCTGAGGCTGCCAGTTCTCCAGGCTTTCTTTTGGTGTTTTTAAATCTCCAGCTGAATCTCCTCGAAATGCCCAGTGCTCCTGATCTTTTTCCTAGAAAATCAAAACTGATTTTCTAAATGAAACACAGCTCATTTCCCCACAATTGGTGGAGCAGGCGTGTCAGTGGCATATTCTCTCTCAACTGGTGCCAGCAAGTCTCTAATCAAAATTCTTGACCTAGTGAAATATTAAATTATTGTGGTTCTTGTAATTGGATTCACTTATTTAAAACAGGTTCCATCCACGGACAGGAATGCTTTGAGTTCTCTCTGGGGGAAACTGGCCTCTGAAATTCTGATGCAGAACTGGGATGCTGCCATGGAGGACCTTACAAGACTGAAAGAGACGATTGATAATAACGTGAGTTACTTTCTTAATCACGCTAAAGTATCTTAAGGTTGGGGAAAGGGGATGTGCAAGAGCAACCCATGAATTTCTGTAAACATTTTGTGCCAGCTCCCATTTACTTAAGTGGTTACCAAGACTACTGATTGGACGCCTTCCATTTTGGACAACATCTGCAAGTTCTTACAAGGTCAGAAAGTGAGATAAATGGACTCAAGAGTTTACAGCCCTTTAGTAGTTGAAAGAAGATTGTTGGGAGGCTAACTTTCATGAACAGAATAATGGATGGCTAGATAACTGCAAATGATACAAAGTGATGTTGCAAGAGTACATTCTAGGATGAGTTTCTTTTAACTTCTGACAGCTCTAGAAATATTTCAGTTCTGCTGATAATAATGAGAAAATGGGCTGTCCAGCTAGTCACTCCGTTTCAGTAAAGCTAACAGATGACAGTAGAAGTTGCTAAGATTGCAGACTTCGTGAATTCAGTTCACTAGAAGATGAAATATGCATTATGTAAATAAAAGTATCTCACCTTTCTGCCCTTACAAGGGCTACCAAGGTGGCTAGCAGTGTAAAGCATACATGATAAAATTTTATTATTAAACCATTAAAATAACACCTTCCCTCCAAAGTATCCTATTCAAACAACATACAAAATGTAAAGTATTGATTAGGAAGGAGGGATCATTGAGGAAATGTCAAATGGAATAAAATATTCACACACTGGTGGATGGTAGAAGATGGCAATGGAAGGGGACAGAGCTTTTTGAAGGGCCACATGAAACAAAAAGGGCTTGTACCAGTGTATCTAACAGCTTTCCCAAAGGATGGGAAAGAGGGTTTCTTTATGCTATCAGAAGCACATGGTCATTTTAAGAGAGGCAAGAGAAACAGCTGGATTTGAGTGGATAGCAATGAAGACCTCTGTGATGAAGTTTGGTTGCTGCAGCAGTCAGAAAAGCTCCTTTTGTTGTCTGTGCTCCACCCCCAATCTACTGTTGGCCCTGCCAGCTAGGTATGACGTTGAAGAAGGTTGAGCAGTTCTTGGTATTCCAGTGATAAGCAGGGGAATGAGGTTCAGGGTCGCAAGTTGACTGAGAAGGTGGAATAGCAGCCTGCATCTTTCTCCAGTTCTGGCACTGGAGTAGGTGTTCTGTTTAGCTGCTGGCCAGAGGCAGTGACTGCAGTTTACAATAGATGAGTGGCAAATTACAGAAGAAGGCTAGACCTGTTGGGCTGAATCAAAGTTGACTCTCTTGTTTTAAACTGAGTGCTCTTGAAGGTAAAAACTGAAAATGCATTTGAAAGTATAGTGAACTTGTTCCATGGGGTTCCGCAAAATGTATCTTTTCTGTTTTGTTTTTTAGTCAGTCAGCTCTCCGCTCCAGTCTCTTCAGCAGCGAACGTGGCTCATCCACTGGTCTCTTTTTGTTTTCTTCAACCATCCTAAAGGCAGAGACAACATCATCGACCTCTTTCTCTATCAGCCCCAGTAAGTGGTCTTGTTGTGCCTAAATGCAAATCAACACACAAACCCCTTGAAAAAAAGACAGAAAAGTATGAGAAGCTGATCAGTCTCTAGTCTTCTACACTTGAGGATATTGAAAGGCTTAAGCGGGACTCCTTGGAAAGCTACAGTAGCTTACTAAGGTCTGCAGGAACCTGGGCATCAGAGCAGCCTTTGAGAGCCACTGGTAGCATTGCTGAGCAGCATCTTTTTCGCATTAGCCTGTCAGCGTTGATTTAAAGGTTAATCTTTCACTGGGGTTGTAATATATCATGCAATACTATGAGGCTGCAAATACTGAAGGAATTATATATTTCCATTTGTTGTAATTATCGTAAATTTGGAAGAGGCAGTGTTTCATAGATAACTTCATCTTTGTATGCTGTCACTGGCATTGTATTACATTTAAAATTTATCAAAAGATTTTTAGAAGTACAAGCTATCTATTTCAAGTGAAATTAGGGGTGATGTCAGTGTTGCATGAGGTAATGTGGTAATCCATTGCCATCTTCTGCTGTGTTTCAAGGACATATGAGTCATCTGTTGTAGCTCCTATGTACAGGAAAGCAATATGGGTAAATAGCTTGTTCTGTACAAACACACGCAACCGGCTTTTCCAAGTAGTTTAAATTGAATTTTAACTATGGTAGTGAGTGGTTTACCTTTGCTTGTTTCCATTTTTTTTCTCATCTAAAACTCTTGATTTGGAAAGGAAATGGATTTTTGACATGATGGTTTTGAATGCATATGCTGTACTCCCACTGGTATAAAGTATGACAGTCCTTGCTCAGCTGGAGCTTGGCAGAGTCTCAAACCTGCAAGCAGGCCTCAGATTCAGTGGGAGCTCACAGGAGCACAGCTTCTGAACCATTCTGACAGTTCCACCTCCTTCTTCCCACCTTGTCCATTAAATAGTAGGTGCAGCTGCATAACAATCCCTGGATGAGCTCCACCAACTTTTTTCCTGCAAAATGACCCCTGCTTGCAAGTAACTGTCAATAATAGAGTTCCCCAACATGGCAGGTACCATGGTGTCCTTAGGCAATTCTTCAGGTCCTTACCATTTGCTTTAGAAAATTAGGCAGGGCCATTATGAACAAAGGGCTGATAACTGGCTGCCATAATACAGAAAAGGAAGTTTTCACCTGGTCCTTCCATATTGAGAAGGTTCCAGGATTGTGTAAATGGAATCTGCAACGGGGCAGGAAGCACCAGAGCAATGGAGAGGGTGCTTGGCTCCACCTCCTGTAGCAGCCATTTTGTAGTGCCATGTTCTGTCCTGCTTCAGAATTCCAAAGGTGCCTGCAGGCTCAGAAAGGTTTGCTTCCAGCTCTAAAATAACCTGTTTTTCCCCCAGGTACCTTAATGCAATTCAAACAATGTGTCCACATATTCTTCGGTATCTGACTACAGCAGTTATAACAAACAAAGACGTTCGTAAGCGTAGACAAGTGTTGAAAGACTTAGTCAAGGTTATTCAGCAGGTAAGAAATAGGTTTCCATTTATAAAAATCACAACTTTTGTATGCTTGTGGCTCCATATGCTTAGGAAGACTACTTCTTTCTTCTGCGCTATAAGAATATTGGCATACTAGAAAATGAAAAACAGATGTACTTTCTGGGAGCATGTGGATTTGTTCTGGAACTTCTGTGAAAGGGAATTTTGCTGACATGGTCAGGTATAAAAAAGGCAGTTCACTGCTCTGGCCTATTTGATACTGTAGTACAATAAGTATTCTTAGGGGTTGGGGGTTGAAAAGATTCATATGCTTATTCATTGCTGATGGCTTAGGGTTTTGGTACAGCGGACTCAGTTATTACATGCTACCAAATTCATACCACTATTCCAGTTGACTCAAATAAGGTAGGAGAAACGGGAGTAGCAGAGGTATGGATCTGTAATTCTTATGCACATGCACTACACACACTGCTTTTGAGATGGATCTAGTAAGCCTGGCCCATCTGTTTGCTTGTGTCATGGAGACAAAAGGCTACGAAAGAATTTATTAGGTTTATATCCCGCCCTGTACCACAAATAGGCTCAAGGCAGCTCACAGGTATTGCAGTATAAATGAAATAACAGTAACATATGATAAAAACCTAGATAAAACAAACAAACAAACAAAGGCAAGATGCAGCAAACAAAGACAGACACTCCAGGGCAGTCCATGGTGCCTACTGCAGGCTGCTTAGTCCGGTGATGTGTTTCTGTTGGCAGGGGAGGCTGAGATGGATTAAATGTCCGCCATGTCAGCCAAAGTGCTGACAGAACAGCTCCTGCAGGGCCCTGATCTCATAGGGGCATGTTCCGCCAGGGTGTAGAAGGCCCTGGCCCTGGGTGAGGCTAAGTGGATGTCTTTCAGGCCAAGGACTGCCAGTAGGTGTTGATCAGGAGAGAGCAAGGCTCTTTGGAGTACATATGGGGAGAGATGATCCATCAGGTGTGCTGGTCGCAGGCTCTAAAGGTCAATACCATGTCCTTGAGCTGGATCCGGTACCCAATTGGCAGCCAGTGCAGTTGGCTCAGCACCAGCTGAATGCATGACTGTACAGACATTGCCATCAGCAAGTGTGCTGCCACATTTTGCACAAGATGCAGTTTCACTTTTGATGTGTAGCCCCCAGAAAGTCAGTTGACCAACCGAGGATGTTGGAAGAGCTCCACCCCTTTCTGCTGCTGTGCCTGCTCATAAACACCCTGAGGTCTTGCCAGAATTGACACCCTTGTTCTTTTAATACATACACAAACACACTAGTCTTCTTGTGACAGGCAATATTATCAATTCATGTTGCTCAGCATATGCCAAAATATATGCCAAGTGTGCTTAAGTCGAAAATAAAATTTGGTTCTCTCCTTAGAGGTGTTTAAAACTGAGTTGCTGCTGCTAAAAGGATTCTGACAAACTACATTTAGAATTATTGCTTGTACCAAAATGGTTTGGTACAATTTGGGAGTACTCCTGGACACCTCTCTGTCTAGATAGGCAGCTGTTGGAGGCTGCTAGGAATGCCTTGCTCACTGCTGTTGTTCCTGGAGATAATAGACCACACCTCTGGGGATTATGCTTTGAGAACATCCAACCTAAATTATTGGAATGGGCTGTATGTGTAGTTAACTCTTGAAGATGATCCAGAAAGTTCAGCCTGGTACAAAATGCAGCACCCAAGACCCAGCTTGAACCTTATCTTACAAATACATAAAGCCAGTGGGCTGGATAGTGCCAAAATCTTTGCTGACTGAAATATTCCTTCCCACTGGAGTCCAAAAGGATGTCCAGCATGCTGCTCCTGGGGGGTAGGGAGTTGGCAAAAAATTGTCCCTCCCTCTTTCATTGCCAGAAATCTTCACTGAATTGAAGCCAGAGCTCTTTGAACAGCATTGGCTTCCGTTTTGTTTTGAGTGCAATTAGGATGGTTTTTGCCTTTTAAACTCTTTAAGTGGGTTTGGACGCAAAATACTCAAGTACTTTGATCCATATCATCCTTCCTGATTCTCCAAGGTAAGGTCTCCCTGGAAGAACTGGTTGTCTGAGGTTCCAATCTCAGAAGGAACTTTCCAGCTGCCATCCCTCAGTAGTGAGTTTCTTTTACCCAGGAGGATCAGACTGACAAGCTGATTGTTGCCTCTATAGTGGTGGCTTTTGCTGTGATGTTTTTTATGATGTAGTTTATTATATCAATTGTGAGCTGCCTTAGGGACTTGTAGAAGGTAGAAAAGTAGCATACAGATTAACTAAATAACATAAAGCCCTATTCTTATCTGTGCAGGAATCCTATACTTACAAGGATCCAATAACTGAGTTCGTGGAATGTTTATATGTGAATTTTGACTTCGATGGAGCGCAGAAGAAGCTAAGAGAATGTGAATCAGTAAGAATTCCTTGGCAAATGCAATCTTAGACAACTAGGTGTATACAAATGGCTATGATGATTAGTTACACTGGGTTGGATCTTGTGAATCATTCCATTGGCAGAAGGAGCTGAACATAGGATCCACCCCTTTATTATGGTAAACTGAGGCATCTGTAGAGGATTACTTGAAGTGGCTGAAATGGAAATTGTGAAAGGCACACACATGCCTTTGGGATTGTGGGCTGGTGTAACTTTAATTGAGAAGATTTTCTCGTCAGCTGTTACAAAAAATTCTTTTCAGAGAAGAAAAATAGGCATTAGACTAATCTTCCAAATGTGCAAAATATTTTTATTTTGTAGTTACCCGGGTTTTTGGTGTCAGAATATATTGGGGACCTTTCATTAACCTACCTAGATACACTTGGAAGAGGCAGGAGTATTAGAGCTGTTTGGGTGCTTCTTAATGAACGGAGTCAATTGACACTTGGTAGAACACATCCTGATTGCTAGAACAATCTGCGAATGAGACACTTGTTGATCTCAGAATTAGCACCTTCAACATGTACCCCCAAATGCTTAAGCTTGCATCTATTCTAGCTTGGAAACATAACATTTGGTACAAACAGAGAAATTAGTATTAATAGAATCTGGAAGTGAAAATATGTAACACATTTCAAAGAAATGGAGGGGGAAGAGACATGCATGTTTAAGATACTTCTAGGCCATCCAGGCAGCTGGAATTTGAATACTTAATCAAAATAATTACCGTTGCTAAAAACCCCTGAAAATTAGACATTTGAAAGCCAGTCAAAACCTGTTGCATATTTTCTCCTAACATAGTTTAGCCAGTCCAGCACAGCCACATTGTTACGTGGGATGGGAAGTTGGGTGTGAGTGTTCTGTGGTGCCTTAACTCTTGAATTGAAGAGGGTGCTTCCAGTAATAGCAGGAAACATGGATCTCTGTCTGCAGCATATGAACTTCACAATGGTTGGCTAGTAAGTTGGCCTTACCAAGCTTCCTTCTCACCCTTGTCCTCCCATACCCTCAACACGTCCCATCTCTTAGGTTCTTGTGAATGACTTTTTCTTAGTGGCTTGTCTTGAGGACTTCATTGAAAACGCTCGCCTCTTTATATTTGAGACCTTCTGCCGCATCCACCAGTGCATCAGCATCAAGTAAGAAAAGCTTTATCAGAAATAGAACTGTTATTCGATGGCAAAAGTAAACACGTAACTGCATTAAAAGGTGATGTGGTGGTCAAGCTGCTCTGGTTCTACTCGAGTAAGAAACAGAAGTAATTAGCATACAAAAACGGGAAACTAACTACAGCTTGTGTGTGAGAGAGAGAAAGGATTGTAAATGTTAAACATAAATGATCTAAATCTTTAATTAGAATTCTGACTGAAGCAGGTATAAAATAATTTCTGTATAAGATATGCCTTGGTAGTGTTCTTCTCGTTTGCTTGAATACCAGTACTGTTGCTCCAGTCTTCCTTCATCTTCAGAACTAATCAGACCGTTCAGGACACCTTGTTGGGGTCTATGCAGAGGTAACATACAATCTTTCTAAATAAACAGTAGACTTCCTCATGGGACTGTACCACCTTGACTGTGCATCTGAGTATTGTGAGTTTTCTTTTACATCTTGCTGCATATGTTTGGGTAGCACATTAAGGGGGGAAAACGTAGGCCAAGTGTCTGACGTACTTAGGTGTGTCAGGAAATTTTAATGCGAGTTGGCCTTTAGGTGTACAGCTGCCCCACAGAAGTCATGGTGTGAGGTAGGTAATGCTGTGGCATGTGTGAGGCTCCTGTGCTGTTGGTCTTCGGCTGCCTATCAAGGCACGAGTGTTAAGCTGGATCCTGCTGTTCTATGTTGGGCAGCAGTGCAGGTCTGATCCTCTCTGCCAGTTGTAGATAGGTATGAAATTTCTTTGAGGAGGAAACTGCCATTGTGGCACCTGAAAAAGCTCACATTTGGAAGGTCTTCCAAACCCTGGGTTGGGACATAGCATGGGTTCAGTAAATCGTTGGCAGCACTCCCAAAACGTCGTTTGGATTTGTGAACTGAGTCAGTGTGTTTCTCAGGGAATTTTTTAAAAAGACGGGGTGAAAATTGGAAGAGCTTCTAATAATAGACAAATGAGGTATGTGAAGAATTTGTCAGAAAGTAATATCACCGTTGCTTCTCTGTGGAGGAAAGGTGCTTCATCACTGTGTGCCAACATTAGCAGTTTTATAAATTATTACAAAACCTTTTCCCTGCTCCAGTGCTAGAGATGGAGCCGTAATAACTATTTTCCATATCTGAATTTTCTCTTTTCTTCAAGGATCAAAACATTAACCATTTTCCGTGTGGTTTAATACATTTCACTACCAATCTATACAGTTTTCAGCAAATGTTTAGTAAATTGTCTCATTTTTTTCTCTGATTTTCCACTGTAAAATTCAAATGGCCATACTTGGTTTCACATTAAACAGTAAACTAAGTGGACCATATATGTTACAGTGACTAGTACACTGCTGTAGTAATTTCCTGTTACTGATTAGTTATGGCACCTTTAGTATATCAAATACAGCTTCTCATATTAAAGAGTAAAATATGAAATGTTGCAGTTATTAGTATTTATTGTATTTTAAATATTAGTAAAACATTTCAGTTCACCCAAATAAGATTGTACAGTAATTCTGTATTAGAGCAAGTTCTGCAAGTTCTAGCCAATACCAGCGAAAATCCCAGCATTTTTAATTTGAAGCTCTATTTATTTATTTAGAATATGTCTATGCTACCTCTTGCTCAAGGCAGCTTGCAGTAAAATATAATACAAAACAACAAGTCATTGGATGTAAATAGTGTAAAATAGACCAGATCAGATGCTGACTATTTTAAAAGGTGGTGAGAAACCCCCCTTCATTTCAATACCTGGGTTCAGAGATATGTATTGGCCTAGAGACAGTAAAGTAGGTGCCAGGCAGTCTGGGGCGGAGTGGGGAGGGATGTGTTCCAAAGGCAAGGTGCCACTACAAAAAAAATGCTTTCTGTTTGCCACCCACCTCTGAAGGCAGAAGCACAGAACAGGGCTTGAAAGGCAGATCTTGCCCACTGGGCTGGATAATACAGTTGGAGATGGTTCTTTGAGTACCCAGGCCCAAGTGGTTCAGGGCCTTAAAGGTAAGAACCAGCACTTTGAATTGTGCTTGCAAACAGATGGGTAACTGATGCAGATTTTTCAGCACGGGCATGATAGGATCCCTGTAACCGACCCCTGGCTGCTGCATTTTGGACAGATTGACGTTTCCAGACCATTTTCAAAGGCATCCCCATTAAGAGTGCATTTGTAATAATCTAACTTGGATGTGATCAGATCATGGATCATTGTAGCCAGATCATACATTCCAAGAAGAGATGAAGCAAGCATAGCAGCCAAAGCCAATAAAAGGCACCATATCCTTAGTCCTTGGTTTGGATCTAGCTGGACTTTCCGTTGATGAAAAGGGGAGAAAGAGGTCCCCATTGACACCCAAAAGGCTATGCTGGGGTTCATGGGACAAAAGCCATGTAGGATAGGGACTGTCTTAAAAGAGGGGATTGGGGGAGTTTTGAGTGTAAAAACTGGCTGGTTCCAACCCATTGTACTAAAATGTGGTGTTTGCTTCCCCTCTGTCAGCTAGGTTCCTAACACTGAAGAGATCATAGGTGCCAGGTAAACTTGCATTTATGAACAAGGCATTCCACGAACAAGGAACCACTGCTGGAAAAACCCTGTCTCTGGCTGCCTACTTGCCTTATCTCTGAAGGTGGGGAAGGAGCAGGGTTTGCGGGGCAGATTTTAATGGGAAGACTGGACAGTATGGGAAGAGACAGTCTTTTAAATGCTTGTCTTAATACTCCCAGATACATGTGAACAATGTGACAGCAAGCCTTCAAATATTAATTTTTTTTTTTATCTGTGGACAAATTTGAATTTGCATTTGCATCAGGAATTTGAGGCTTGCCTGATGCCTGCCAATGCTCTCTTGGTTCCAAGCTGAGCCTTCTTTTTACCAAGATTTTTAACTGAGTTCTGTTTTTTAAAGCATTCTTGTGACCATCTTCTAGCCTGTTATCAAGTCCCCGGTCATTCAGCTCACACATTCAAGGGTCAAACAAGTTCTGTATTGAGATACTGAAACCTTAGGGCAAGAGGCTCCTTGTGAAAACTGACAATGGCAGGAACTCATCCCTTCATATACCTTAGGTTAGCTGTTGCATTTCAAAGCATAAGGCACCAAGCTGCCCATCCCTCCCCCAGTGTTACATTCCCATGTAGTCCAAGCAGGTGCAGATGTAATCGCTGGAAACCAGACAATGGCCTTGGTTCCTTCAGAGACTAGGCAGAGAGACACTTGTGCTTTAAGATAGCAATAGCAGGCCAGAGGAGCGCAAGCAAGGCCTGAGGTTAATACAGAAGATTATGGAATACAATAAACAATGGCGAGACCCTCTTGACACCTGTGGACTGCTTTATGGCTCTTGTTTTAAGCTGTTGACTGTTATTTCTTCTTGCTTTCATGCTATGGATTGGTTTTTATGCTGTGGTCATATGACTCTGTCTTACTGTTTTACATGTGTGCTGCCTGAGCAGTCTTTGCAGAAATAACACTTTCGTAAATAGATATTTAACGCTGTTTATATAATATGAATTGCATCCCTGGGGATGCCATCTTACTTAACATTGGGAAAAGAGATCTGTCCGATGGAGCTCCTTGAAAATACTTCTCTTCTTGACTGGGGGCAGTGTGTGCTGTCAGCACAGAGATGAAGAGTTTTGTCTCTGTGTAGTGTCTTTGAATATTTCAGAGGTTTATAAATTTGGCAGAACAATAGGAAGCCACACTTTCTGAAACCTGTTACAGGCCAGAGAAGGCCCTGGCTTGGGAAAACTTGAGTTCCAAAACTTCTCCCTCCTTCAAAGGTTGCTACCGCATGCTGATCTGTTACAGTGAATCTGGAAGTCAATTAGTTCCTGTTAGATTAGATCATTGTTTTCAGAATGGTATTATCTGATGCAGTTCAGTTTCTGAACATTGCTATTTTGGGGAAGGAACATGAATGAATCACAGCAGTCTTGAGGGGAAAAGGGCATTTGACAAATGGCCCTTTCTTCTTGATTGGTTATTGTAACCCAGCTGCATTCTAGCCTTTGCAGGAAACTCCCACAAACTTGTTTTCAACTATGGCACAATACCTCTCTCACACAACGGGACACATTGACTGCCGATTCTAATGAAATATCCACAGCCCCAAATAAACTCGTAATCTCTTGTCTTCAAAGATGGGTGCCTTAGGGCATGGGAGAGATGTGTCTGCTAAAATTGATGGGATAATAATCAGATTTGTTCTTGCTGGCTAATCAGAAAAATCAGTGAATACCACTTCAACGCTATATGTAACATATCTGTCTATGCCAAATTTCTTGTTACTGTGATCTGAAGTTATACTTCGGTTTATAATTAATTATATGGTTAAGTTGGCATATATAGTAAATTGTGTGTGATCTTAACAGAGGCACCTGGAGAGTTACAGGCGAAGCTTAAGTGGATCTGGAGCAGAGATTGCAGTGGAGAATGGCTTAAAATAGACTGCAGTGATTTCTCTTGGCCAGATTTCAGGAGAGAACACAGAGCATTAGCGAAAGTCTGGAAGTCAAGAGTTCTTGAATCTGAAATGAGTGAAGCGCCACCGGAGAATGCTGAGAACTCATTAGAAAGCCACAGGAAAAACCATTGGCTGAGCGCCTGTTGACAGAACAGCAGTTCTTGACTCTTGCGTTGTTCTGTAGAGGAGACGAAATTGGGATGTCTGGACACAATCCCTGAAAGATCCAATTGTCACAAATATTCTGCGTCACACTCCGTCTCGGAAACAAGTGGTCTGACATGGGACATCAAAGGACAGTGCTGTCTGCCTAGGGCTTTATGGCTAGTTGAGTTAAACACTCCCCTTCAAAGATGGCTTTACCAAAAGCTAGACAGATGTTCAGCAAATGAAAACTAGTGTGTGTGTGTGTGTCTGTGTAATGTTGTGGTGAAATTACATAGTTAGCTAACCAAATTCAAATCCTTCTGGTTTCTGGAATATATGATCCTCTTAGAATTCAGTCCTCTCTTTCAAAAAAAATAAATTTCATCTATTGAAACATCTGATTTGGCTTTAAATAATACGCACAAAATTATTAGGTACTGTGAGTTCTGATTTCTAATGCGTTGGATTTACTAGAGGTTCTTAAAATGAATCAGATGAGCCATAAAGTGTCTCGGATGAGTCAAAGAGATAGCATCAGCTTTCTTCCCCCTATGATTGTTTCTTCATCGATTTTGTTCTTCTGCTTCACTGTGTGAGTGGAACTAAGCAGATGAGTCTGCAGTAGATCTTAAACATCTAGTGAAATTTTACAGACAACGATTACAAACAGTAATAGCTCACCATTGAGACATATGTCCACATGGAATATTAATTATACACAACCAGTACTTGATTTAAAGGCCTGTTTGGTTCTTGTCACACTGGTTTCAGTCTAGAATATAACTAGCTTTTTAATGTAGTAAGCATCACTGAAGTGGTTGATTTACTGACTCTCTGATAAGGGAGTCATCAAACATCACTGGCTGGGTCTCTCTTCTGGCTGCCGTGTCTTGCGCGAAAGGTATGCACAGAGCAGCTTTGCTTTTCAGGGCTTTTCCCTTCCTGTGGCTTCCAACTGTTAATAGAACAAGGCTGGCCATGGGCACTTTCTTTTGGAACAGTTTTAAAAATACAGCATTATGTGGAACTGGATTGCAATAAGGGGGCTAGAACCTGTGGATCTGTTTCATTGAGAGTCTTGGATTGGGCAAAAGGCTTTTTCCGCCAGAGGAAGGCGCCTCTGTTAATGGAAAGGTTCTGTGAGATACCGCACAATAATAACTCCTTATGAAACTGGCAACAAAGTTAGAACTGTCTATATTCAGTTACTTAGCATATTATCTAATTATTCCAACTTTGACCAGTACAGATACAGAACAAAGGTTGAGGCCAGAGCACGTTTATTAAAAACGTGTCCTTTCTTTTCCCTCTCTGCCCCTCTCCCCCCCCCCTCCCATGAAGTATGTTGGCAGATAAGCTAAACATGACTCCAGAAGAAGCTGAGCGATGGATTGTGAATTTAATTCGGAATGCAAGGCTGGATGCCAAGATAGATTCAAAACTGGTAAGCTTCCCCCTCACCACTTATGTGAAATTATCTGTGTCGGAACATTCTTAAAAAAATCATTGGGTTGGCTCTTAAGAACTGTGAAGTGGGTTTCCACTCGCATAGTGGATCTCTCCATTTCCCAGCACCCCCGCTGCACTAACACCCCTCCCCCCCCGGCTCTTGAGGATTAAGAGTGTCTGGGGAAGGGTATGTTATGCAGTGGAAATCAGAGACCTCCCCTTGTGAGAGTGGAAATGCCTTTTGCTGGCACAGGGGCTGGCTTGGATCTCAGCTGATACAAGCTGCAAAAAGTCTAAAAGTGCTGTGACTGTTTTTTCTCTACTGCGCTGCAGCTGCTGGCTTTTGGTACTAAGAAGACAAGATTTTAAAAATAAGGAAAGCATGTGCCACACTGTTCAGGGCAGATGACTTCTGGCAACTCAACCAAATGTATTACAATAAGTAGTGTTTAGCAGAGTTTTATCCTTATATCTGCAGTGGTGTGCTGTTGTAGTGTTACAGGTAGGCATGCTAAGCTTGTGATGTAAGACCACAAACTACACTGATGGCCAAGGCATGAATTTAACCAAGGACTCGGTATATGAGTCAGAACTTCTAACTGCTGTGCCGCACCAGTTCTGAGTCAGTGAAGGGCACTTGTCTGGGAGGGTCTGTGGCTAATAGTAGAGGGTTTATGTTCCAGGTTCAGTCCTTGGAAAACTGCTGCCAGTCAAAACAAACTCTACTGCCTTGGATGGATCAGTGGCTTGACTTCGTATTGGGCAGCTTCACATGTTCATGTTTGCAGTATGTTCCAGCAGCTAGTCTATCACTTCAGCAGCTAGCCTCTTACTTCATCATCTTTTGCTGCATGTTATGTTGATGACTGACCACCATGGGAATGAAGACTGATGAACCATGGCAGCATTGAGATTTCTAATTTGAACTACAGGCAGTCAGCGCACAATGCCACAGTTATTTAGCTCATGCAGTAAGCAGCAAGGGAACAAGAGTTTGGAGGACCACCACGTGGAGTGGTTGGCAGGTGTTCATACACTTCCACCAGGGTGGGTTGACACATCACTGATGGTTAAAAGGCAGAAGTGTTCTCATCCATCCCATGGATGCTGGTAACTCAGGCTGGCAATCCAGTTTGGGGAAGAGAAGGTGCTGCTGTAGCGCATGTTGCACAAGGTGGCAAGTGTGCCTAGCTTGGCATAGCGGGAAGATCAGGGGTGTGATTGAGAAGTCCATGTAGCACATAGTACCATCAGCGTTTCCACAGTACATAAACTATAAGGAGCAGGTTGGTGCGAAAACTACATTTGGAAACTGCTTCTAGATATTCCTGGTTTTCAAAGGGGGTTGGGGGCAAGTTGCAGTACAGGTTCGGGGGAATCTACAGACACAAGCTAGAAGACTTAGTTGTGTTGTGTGCACTTTTAGTAAGGACAGAGTGGGGGTAAGCCTTGATGACATTTGAGAGATATTGAAGCAAGCACAGGTGGTATAGTACAGCTATAATGCAGGTTACAGACCAGTCCTCACACCAAGTGGATTCTGTGACTTTTATAAGACGATAAGAAGCATAAAAGGGGAATCTGGGGTGTTCACTGTGGCATTACCCAAGTGTGCAAGTGGTAAAGTCTGCCTGAATCCACTGATGCCTTCTCTCAAACATCTAGGGTCACGTAGTGATGGGGAACAATGCAGTGTCGCCTTACCAGCAAGTGATTGAAAAGACCAAAAGCTTGTCTTTCCGGAGTCAGATGTTGGCTATGAATATTGAGAAAAAACTGAACCAGAGCAGTAGGTCTGAGGTGAGCACCAAGTGACCTTGGCGATTATGTAGGCATCTCACTAAAATGGAAGTATCTCTGTCTGTCTCTCTCTCTCCCTCCCTCCCCTGCTCCCCCACTGGAATGTATCTGATTATCACATCTATTGGTTCCCAAGCACAGCTTGGTTAAAGGCATGGGGATCTCTCTCAGTTCCTTTCCTGTGTCCCCAGCTTAGAGGAGCAGAGGTTCAAAGTCTCTGTATGTGTCCTGAGTTGGGGTATTTGTCAGGGTTCTGAGGAATCAGCATTGTCAATACATTCTCACCCTCAGTAGCTTGTGTAAAGGGCTCTTCCTCTAGAACTCCACATCACTGAAGTCCATATGTATGGCCAAGGCGTGCTCAACAAGAGGCCAGATGTAGCTTCATGCTGGGGACATCAGGATTACAGGGTGTCCTGACTGGCATTTTTATAGCGCTCAGAAGAATTGTGATTAGATCCAGAAACATCCTGAACTGTGTAGCTGCGACTAGAGGAAGATGAGGAAGATTCCTGTTTTTCTCCCATTGATCACTGGGGAGATGTGTTTGTAGGCTGGTGCTGAGGGTCGGGTGTGAGCTTTAGGACTCTGTATATGAACTAAGCATATTTCTAGCCTTTTAAACTGGAGCAACCATGCTGCCGTTCAGTTTACATCAAGGTGACACGGTTTAGGTTATGTGCTAGCCAGTCTCCATATGGCACCAGCATTAGGCTTAGATGCTCTCCTAAGACATTTACAAACCAGCATTAGGACTGTGGTATTAATTGCTTTGAAGAAAGAATCAGAAAGACTCCATACACCTTCACTCAGTTTGCCAACAAAAATGTGCCTGACACTGTCTTAAGGTAGCTGTAAAATTGAATCTGTTGTGTTGATTAGTTGGAACTGTCCCTCTCTTATGCCCTAATCTTCATTTTTTTTTTCCTTTTTAAAGGCACCTAACTGGGCTACTCAAGACTCTGGCTTTTACTGAAATGCTTCTGGTGAAGAAAGAACTTTCCATTTGATAAGGACATACTTCAATTATGAACTGTTTTGAAAAGGGTGGTAATTATGTGAACTTTGCAGCACATGAGTTGAATAAAATTGGCTACTTTTAATTGAACGCTTGTGTATCTTTGTAATTGGATTTATAAAAGCTTTTTGTTGTTGTTCAGTGCATTAAAACCTAGAGGCTCTTTGAAAGCAGCAAAGATCTAATTTAAGCTTTAAGTGACTCCTCTAAACTTCAGTTACAGTTGCTGAAAGGGTGTTGAATTGCAAGCCTCCACTGGAGATTTCCATGAAGTATCAGAACTTGACCTGAACTGGTCGAGATTCGCCCCTGAATGGTTTTTAGAATTGTTTAGCAGCCGTCCAGTGGATATAACCTTGTAGTCTTTCCAGAGCTGAACTTAAAAGAAGCACCCAGGATTTGGATGCAGCTGCCATCGTCTTGTGATCCATTTCCCAGAGCAATCAAGAATCGACAAATTTTTGCTGTGTGGCATTGTGAACTCTCGACAGCTGCTTTCCCTACTTGGAAATACATAGTTGAATACACTACACTTGGCTGGTGTTTAGAATATTTTGGTCACTGTATCTTTAAAAAGGAAACTTGGGCTGAGTGAATAACAATAGAATGGGTGAGGGTGAAAGGTTACTTTAGACAAATATTTGTGTGTGATAAGAAATTATAACAATCAAGGTGGGCAAAGAGTGAAGGGGATAAACAAATTGTTCAGTAGACGGCAAAGCAGCAGATTGAAGTGGAACTCTATATGTTGCATAAATCAGTGATCATTACTATGAAATGTGATAAGCAGAATATGTAAAGAATGGATGTCTGTCTCCAGCCAGGACTGAAGTACATCCTTAGTTTCCATAGACAAGGCATCACAAGTCTACATGGACTGAAGTCGGATGTATTACAGCTTAGTGGTAAAACCTATACATTGCATGCAAAAACAAAAAGTCCCTCGTGCAATCTTGGTTCTAAATCTGTGATAGTAGGCTTGGAAGTAAGCCCTGTGGCACAGAGTGGTAAGTTGCATTACTGCAGTCCAAACGCTGCTCATGACCTGAGTTTAATCCCGGCGGAAGCTGGGTTCAGGTAGCTGACTCAAGGTTGACTCAGCCTTCCATCATTCCAAGGTTGGTAAAATGAGTGAAAATGAGCTTGCTGGGGATAAAGTGTAGATGACTGGGGAAGACAATGGCAAACCACCCCGTAAAAAGTCTGCCGTGAAAACATCATGTTGCGATGTCACCCCAGAGTTGGAAACGACTGGTGTTCACCTTTATCTTTTTAGTAGGCTTGGAAAATCATCTGCCTGAACTTAAGGAGAACTTCCTTCCAGCCAGAGGAAACAAAATCATGATGGAAAGATCACTTTTTCTGACTGTAAGGCAGCTGATGTTCTATGGCTGGCTTGGTTGCAAAGCTAACTGGCTGCCGTGTACTGGTTCCAATCCATCCTGGTAATGGTGCTTTCATAAAGACTTGCTGATCACAGCTCTGCCCTGGTGTAAGCAGTGCATGTTGAGCACTTGGAGTTTTGCACCATTCCTGTTAATGTTACGTGTTACAAATAAGCCATGGAACTGATAGCTTGTTCAGATTGATGCACTTAACGGTACTGAGTGACCAAAGATTGCAGCTGACATGAGTTCTCATTGGCATACAACTATAAATTTATTTTTGTCAAATTCATTCATTTATTACAACATTTATATTGCAGTTTTCCTCACGCTTCAAGCTTTTAATATTAGTTTAAAACATTTCCAATTAAAATAGAAAATCCCAACTCCCATTCCTACCCCTACAATAGGCAAGGCCTGGGCTAGGGTTGATTTTATTTATTTTATTTTAATTTTATCAGATTTATATCCCGCCCTCCCCTAACGCAACGATGCCAACAGATGGCTGCCTGACTACCGTAGTTGGCACAGAGGGATATGTGGAAGGAAGCAGCACTTCCAATATGTGGGTCCCAGATTGTGGAGAGCTTTCAAAGTTATATCCAGGACCTTGAATTGAACTTTGAAGCAGACTGGCAGTCAGTGCAGCTGTTTCGAAATAGGCTACATGTTCTCAGCAGTTGAGGCCTCACAATAGTCAGGCGGCTTCATTCTGGGCCAGTTGCAGTTTCTGGGTTGTCTTCAAGGGCAGCTCCACATAGTGTGTTGCAGTAATCCAACTGCAAATGAATGCAAGTCTGTTTTTGACCAATACTTTATGGTATTCTGGGAGGGGGGAAGAATGTGGTTTCTTGCTATCAACCTGGAAAAAAGACACTGAAGTTTACTGTATTTCTTATGCCTAATTTTCTCCCATCACATTTCTAAATCTGTTCTGCAGTTCTCCTTCTACCCAAGGCGCTTTGACCAGGTTAAGCATGTATTCCGGTTGTAAAATAATTCAGTACTTGCTCTAAATGCTCTGCCATATGGAAGAATCCTCTGGTTAGAATCTGAACACACTGGTATTATTAAGGATCAAAGGATGCTTTAATACACAGCTGAAAACGTGCTAAGTAAACATAGGATGTTGCATTTAAGAAATAGAAAGTATCCCGAATAGCTTAGATATTTATCTCCTTGACAGTTACTAGTTGGGTTAAGGTGTTTGAAGGGGGATGTACTAAAGGTTTGATCCTCCCACATTTCATCTGTCATTAATATTGCATACACTTTTCCCAACAACAAGTTGTGGCTGTTTTGCATGAGACCATCCTATAGCTCACATATGGTGTTCTAAACTTTTTTTTTTTTTGCTTTGGAGGCCTTTGTAAATGCAAACAAGCTTTGTCTGTCTTAAACTGAAAGTTTGCTGCCTCAAAATAGTTTGAAAAAGTACTTAACTTGATAAGACCCAGGCTGAACTCAAGTAAACTACATGTGGGAGAGAAATTGACTGGGGTTTTGTCACAGCAGTTTCTGTTGATTTGAAGACATGCCACGATGGAGTTTAGAACGTAAGATCCCTGCTGGATCAGACCAGTGGTCCTTCTAGTCCAGCATCCGAAACTGTACTGTATATTTGCAAATAAATCCTCCTTAATTTACAGTTGCCATGTTTGGTTGCGAATGACCTGTCTTTGAACCCAAAGACAGTGTTTGGCTAGTTTGCCAGGAATACAAAGCAATGACCTTGCTTTGTGCTTTGCCCAGGCTTTATGAGATATTGGCAGAACCTCATTTCCTTTTTGAAGTGTTGTTTCTTAACCCCAAAGAAGTAAATGTCTCTGTTGATATTTGCTCCTGGTACTGGTATTCAGGAGTTTGTCGCCTCTGGATATGGAGGTCCCCTTTAGGCACTATTAGACTTTGGTGAACGTGGTGCCACTGGACTCCAATTTTATTTTTGCATAAAGGCTCCTCTCGCCCCAGCCCTAGAGATTAAACTGGAATGCTGGTTTATAAACACCAAGAGAAATTGTGCCAGCATATTTTCCCTATCAAATAGTTGCCCACTGCTAAATATATTCAACCTGTAATGCTGACCTTTTTTCTTTTCCCTTTTTTTAAAAAAGGGCTTAAATTGCTGCATTTTGATCAATGATGCAAAATATTTCTGGGGAGACCTTGTTTTTCCTTTTGATCTTCAGGTGTAAATCCACAATGATGAACCGGCTTGTTTTCTTTGAGCCATTTTTTTGCGGTGAATGGCAGATTGGTTGAGCGTCTCTGAAGCTTTGGAACGGCTTCTGTGTTTGCGTGTGTTGCATAAGAAAGAGCCGGCCTATGCAAAGCCAACTCTTGTAACATATTAACATGAATAAAAGCTGAAGAAAATGAGTGATACCTTTTAATGCATCTCATATTCTCTGCCTTGAAAACGCTGTTACTATTATTGAAGGGATGGGGACACTGCTATTGAAAAATGTGTAATATTGCTGCCTGTAAAATGTCTCGTGGGTGTGTGGTCCTGATTGCACAAGAATACTTCTCTGTGTTTCTGAGGGGCACAGGAGAAACTTGTGTCCCTCGCCTGGTAGGAGCTTTGAGGACTGTGTTGCAAAGAGTAAACAATGGCTCTATAGAGGCTTGATGCAGAAGTGCCTTGATGCATTTGTTCTGCTGGAGTTAGATGTGCATTGAACGGATATCTCGCTAATTATTAATGTGGATATACGGGAGATCCCACATAATGAAGGTGAGTCAGTCTCATGCATGCCTTGGTTTATTTTCCCCCTCCTTCTATTAATAGAAGGCTTTAGACATTGGTTATTTGGGGTTTGTGGAGAAGTTCAGTGCCTTAAGTTTCAAAGAAGCCTAGTATTCCAGTAGCTGATAGGATGGTAAGCTTGTCTGCCTGCAGACTACAGGTCATGCATGCCTGTATGGTTTAGTTTCAGGTGTGTTGCAATGATGGTCTGCAGTAAAAGCTGGGTTCAAGTCCAGTGGCACAATAGAGACCAACAAGATTCTCAGGGTATAGCTTTCAAGAGTCAAAGTTCCTATCAGCTAGGAAGCTTTGAATCTCAAAAGCTTATACCCTGGAAATCTTACTGGTCTCTAAGATGTTCCTGGACTTTGATCTAGCTCTTCAGTAGGATGGTGTAGCGGTTTGACTGGGCCTGAGACCAGAGAGATCTGGTTTCAAATCCCTACATGCCATTAAACATGGTATGTTCAGTCTTTCTCCGGTGCAGAAAGATAGGATAAAGTGAGATAGCTGTATATATTATTCCTGGAACTCCTTTAGAGGAAGACCAAGGTAGATTTAAGAAATAAGAATGAAAGAGTCCCTTGCATCTGGGGATGACTTCTTGTGTTACACGGGAGTACCAGAACTGGCAGAGTCTTTGTGGGATATAGCCCAATAACAACAAAACCCAACAAGAACAAAAAAGGCAGCACATAAAAACCTGGAACATCAGGCCAGAAGCTTTCTTCTTGGTATGTCCATAGAATCATAGAGTTGGAAGGGACCCCCAGAGTCCAATCCCCTGCACATTGCAGGAAATTCACAAATACCGCCCCCCACCCCCATCTTCTGCATACCACCTTGTCTGCTGCTTCAGAGATTTTTGGAACCATCCTCACTATTGATGTGGCAAGGTGTGTGCAGTTGGTGTTTTTTTCTTTTATGGGTGGTTTTGTTATTTTTTTGGTCTTACCTAGTAGCTGATTAGGATTCATGCATTTTAGATAATTGCTGCTTTAAGTGATGTTCGAAATGAAATATTTGTGTGGATAATACATGATTATTCTGATCCTCTCTATAAGTCATTGTGTTGACTGCAGAGTGGTCATCTTAGTTTTATAACGCAAGTCATGTTACTTATTGTGGTTTTGTATAGTGCTGCTTTTTTTTTGCCCTAGAGCAGGGGTGGCCAACGGTAGTTCTCCAGATGTTTTTTGCCTACAACTCCCCATCAGCCCAAGCCATTGGCCATGCTGGCTGGGGCTGATGGGAGTTGTAGGCAAAAAAAATATCTGGAGAGCTACCATTGGCCACCCCTGCCCTAGAATGTAGCAAGAGGTCCCTGGATCTTGCATAAAAAAACTATCAGAAGGCATTTCCATGTCTTTCTCCCCCACTGTAGCCCAAAATACCGCCGCCCCCCCCCCCAAAAAAAGGCTGTTTCTGGGACGCAGGGGACTTGGAATATGAGGTTAGCTGAAGATCATCCATTGCAGAGGTTCTCCTTGCCCTTCTCTTATGTTAGCAGAATAAATTTTCTCAAGCCTTCTCTGATACTATTGGGATAGCAGGCATCTGTACTGCTGTGTGCAGTTCAAGTAATTAGTAGACTATAACCATAACTCCAATTTTAATTTTATATTTTCATTCATCATCTGTTCTATTTGCTGCTATTGTTGTGTGTCACTTTCACCAAAGGTTTTCCCAAAGGGAGTTTTTTGTGAGAAAGCACCACTAACTTTGGAAAAAATAACCCAATTTTTAATTTGAATTTTTATGGGAATGAATGTTCTGGGTTTTTTTGTACTCAGAAGCTGATCCTTCCATTTGAATTGTGTGAAATCAGCAAATTAAAATCATGCAAACAGATGAGAAACGACAAACATTAAAAAAAAACAAATTTCTTAAATGGACAATTTGTTCTTTCAGGACTTGAATCTCACTGCTCCCCATTTAAAAGTCTGTAGACAAATTGTAAATGAGGCACAAATAGACTTCCTTGCTTCATTCCTTTCGACTTACAGAATTTGCTTTGCACAGTTCTGTTTTTCCTCCTGGCTTAACTGGGATAGTTCTGAAATCCCAGAATTGGTGCATGTGCAATTTGACTCAGCTTTTCATTCCGTCTGTCTTCGTATTTGTCCATTTTACACTTCAAAAAACTGATATGCATTAGAGTCTGCTTAATCTGGATGCAATCACGCATAGGCTCTGACCAAGGTAGCTCTCTCAACATTTTCCATGCCCATGTGTGCCTTGTTAATGTAGAATTCCTCACACTTAAATGTGCTAAAGGAACTGTGCCATACACCATGCACTATATGTCATTAACAATGGTGTCTTAAGCACCCATCCACCTTTAGCCCAGTGATTTAGAAGGATGTGTTGCTGGTGACCAAGGCCAGCTGATGGGCAGAAAGTTGATTCATTTGGAATGAGGTGCTGGAGGAGAGTTTTACGGAGACCGTAGATTGCCAAAAAGGTAAATAAGTGGGTTCTAGATCAAATCAATCCTGAACTATCCTTAGAAGCCAAAATAATTAAGCTGAAGCTATTGTAATTTAGTAATATTATGAGAAGACAAGAATCACTGGGGGGGGGGGAGGAATAATTCCAAGAAAACCTGAAGGCAGAGGGAAAAGAGGAAGACCCAACGTGAGATGGATTGACTCGAGGTTATGGCCCTCAGTTTGCAAGACCTGAGCAAAGCTATTAATAACAGGATGTTTTGGTAGTCCTTTATTCATAGCATCGCCATGAGTTGGAAGCAGCTTGACAGCAGTTAATTCACAGACAGACAGATGGATTTAATTCTGCTTAGGGTGGATGGATCCAATCTGCTTTTCTGCTGGTAAAAAGGGAACAAGAGAGGTCCTGTTGATAACCAAAAAAGCTGTGATGGGAATCGGGACCTGTAAGGACAAACATCTGGAGGACTAATAATGAAGGGAATTAGGCGAGACAAAAAAAAACCTGGTGGATTCCAACCCAGTGGACAATACCTGTTACATCCCTTTGGAAACAAAGTGCCTCTGAAGGCACAGTATCTGAGTCAACAGAGGTATTCTCAGGTGTAGTGGTGGACATACCTAGACCAGTTGTTCTGAGGGACTTCAACATTCAAGCTGTGGATAACTCTGGGGCCAGACCAGGATTTTATAGTGTCTTTGTGAGTGCCTTTGGTCTCAAATCATGATGCATCCAACACATGAAAGAGGGCATACCTTGGACTTTATATTTTGGACTAAGCCTTTGAAGGAAGGCCTGGTTTCAGGGTTGGAGATCTGGTTTGAACCAAGGTCTGACCACCCTCTACTCAAGGCAAGGGTGAATGTGGCCCTGACAGTCCACTGAAAACAGGGCCTCGTTAAAATGGTCTGGCCATGGAGGCTCATGGATTTCAGAATGCTCTGGGAGAGTTTAGGATTCCAAATGCATTTTTTGTTGAAGTTCTGGTGGGAGCTTGGAATGTGAACCTTCTTCAAATAATTAACAAGGTTGCCCCTTGTTGACCTGTCTGTCCACTGGGTTGGAATCTGACCCCATGGTGTACCCCAGACCTAGGTGACCTGAAGAGAGCTGAGAGATGCCTAGAACAGGGGTGTCAAATTCATTTGTTATGAGGGCCGGACCTGACATTAATGAGACCTTGTAGGGTCCGGCTGTGTTGGGCTGGGCCATGTGTGTACCTATTTAAGATTAGGTAGCAGAGAGAAAACTTTTTTAAAGGACACAGACAAACACGACAAAAGATTTTCTTTTTTTTAAAAAAAAAAAACCCTTAAATTAAAACATGTTTAAAACATTAGCGTGCTGGTCTTAAAGGTGCTTTCTTTGTATTTCTCCCATGAGATCCAGGGAACTGGGCAAAGGAAGGGACCAGGAGGAGAAGGAACCTCAACCAATGGAGAAAATCAAGCTTTTGCTCTGTAGCTCCTGTGCAACTGAGCAAGCATTGCAAAGCAAGCTGTGATGCAGAAGAAAGCAGAGAGGGAGAAGGAAGCAGACAAGAGCCAGTTGCTCGGAGCCCTGATAGGAACCCTTTGGAAGCCTGATTCAGCCCCCAGTTTGCATGTTTGACACCCCTGGCCTAGAACAACACTGGAGGAGAACTTGTACTGAATCTAACAGACCATGCTATATAGCCCTTTGGGAGATATATGAAGCAGTGGTGACAGCAGAAAAGAAATATCATTTCTCTATCACCTTTGCATTGTCTAGTTTATGCCATCCCAATTAGTCAATATCTGCTGACTCCCAAATCTGAGTCTTTATTGTCTCACAAACAATTAGTTGTGATACTTTTGCATAATGATTATGATGATGCAGACATGCTATGATCTTGATGCCATAAGTCAGGCAGAGGAAGTGATATCTTTATAGACCTTTTTGGCCCAGTGTGATGGATATTGACAAGATCTTGGGGTCTGCCATAGGCCCTTGCCCATCCTGGCTGCTAGAACTATGTGGAGAGCAGGGCTTTTTTTGGAGCAGGAATGCAGTTCTGGCTGGCTTGGTGACAGAGGGCGTGGCCTAATATGCAAATGAATTCCTGCTGAGCTTTTTCTACCAAAAAAGCCCTGGTGAAGAGCACATCAATAAGCACTTAGTGTTTATCATGAATCAATGACTAATTCAAGGCACCTTCCACTGGCCACTCAAAAAGGCAGTTATCCATCTACTAACCATCCATACAGAAAAAATGATGTGGCCAGTTGTCACCCAGTCTCTAATCTGCACTTCCTGGACAAAGTGATTGAGTAAGCAGTAGCAGATCAACTCTAGATCTTCTTGGATAACTCATTTCCTCTGGACCCTTTTCAGTCTGGCTTCAGGACAGAGATAACACTAGTGGCTTTAGCAGATGCAAAAAACAAAACAACCTCCCTACCCCTGCATAATCTTTTTTCCAACTCAGTTTAGTCAGGAAGGTAACCCCATACCTTGAAGAAGTCAATCTGGCAAGTAACATGAAGATTATAAGAAGAAGGTATTGGATTTATATCCTGCCCTTCACTCTGAATCTGAGAGTCCCAGAGCAACTCACAATCTCCTTTATCTTTCTTCCCCAAAACAAAAACCCTCTGAGGTAGGTGGGGCTGAGAGAGGTCTCAGAGAAGCTGCCCTTTCAAGGACAACTCTCTGAGAACTATGGCTGACCTAAGGCTATTCCATGAGCTGCAAGTGGAGGAGTGAGGAATCAAACTCGGTTCTCCCAGATTAGAGTCAGCGCACTTACCACTACATCAAACTGGCTCTACTGTAATGTACTCTATGTAGTTCTCTTCCAGGGGTGTGCATTCAGTTTATCTGAACCAAGAAAAGCCCCCAAAATTATACCCATAGGATATAATGGAGCTGAATAAATTTAGGTTTCCTGAACGGACTCAAATCCAAAAAAAGAATATGCTTTTTGCATACCCCTATTCAAGATACTGGTGATCACAAATAAAGTCCTTCATACTCTTTGTCCCTCATATGTGCAAGACTGCCTTTTCCCTCCATGCTCTGTCATGACAACTTTGTTCATCTGGCAGGTGTTTCTGCAGGTGCCATCCTGCAAATGGGCAAAATCAATAACTGCCTGTCCTTATGCATTTTCTGTTGTGCCCTCTACTTTATGAAATGGTCTGCCTGAGATGGTCAGGAAAGCTCCTACTCTTCGTGGCTTTCCACAAACTGTGCAAAACTGAATAATTCAGAAGGTTTTTTTACACAGATAATACAACTATACTATAATGAAATGATTTGTAGAGATGCTTTGGATTGGGATTATAGACTGTTATTGTGTATAGGACATACTGTCTGTCAGGCCTTGAATTCAGCAGGAGCTCACAGGAGCACAGCTCTTGAATCTTTCTGATGGCCCCCCCTCCCCACCTACCTTGTCCATTGAATAGTAGGTGCAGCTGCATAACAATCCCTGGATTAGGATAACAGGCAGCAGCCAGCCACCAGGAGTTTTGCCATGCCCCAGCAATCCTCATTAACCCCTGGAGAAGCTTAACCACCCTTTTTTCAACTTCTTATATGATTTTGGGCAGTAGGTGGCTTGCTGGCCTTTTGTCTTGGGGGGGTGGCCAAGGACAGCCCCAGGTGAGCGAGGCCTGCATGGGCTGTCTGGATCTCTAGCCAGCCCAAGCAGGCCTTGCTCACCTGGGGGGCTCCTTTCTTGTGTCGGGTTGTTTTTGACTGGTGTGGGGTGTGTGGCATATGTTAATGAGTTATGCTAATCAGCTCCACCACCTATTTTTCTACAAAACGACCCCTCCTGTCTTTTACTGTAAGTATGATCCAACTATTTAAAGCATTTCATGTCTCCTTTCCACCCAAATAGGGTCCCTCAGGTGGCAAAGACTGAAAAAACATTACAGTCACTTCAATGTTTATGGATTTGTTTCAGTGCGGTTTCAGATTTCTGCTTAGATCCAAAGTTTTGTAATCCAAATCCTATTGCACAGTTTACTGGATGTGCCATCCCATGGATAGTACTGACTTGCATGGTGTAATCTGCCTCAAGTCTCAGTAAGAAAGGCAGACAATAAATAAATAAGTAAATAAGGTATCTTTATGTATCTGGAAGATGGTTAGAAACTGTGCATTTAAAATACCCGCTTCTCTAAATAATGCTTGAAATGAAATCTCCATATTGATAGTATGGATACTGGAGTTCTTCCTACAAAATTAAATGCAGGAAAAAAGAAAACCCTTAAATTCCAGTGATCTGTTTATGTATAGATCTTCTAATGGGAGTCCAATAATTTTAGGAGGAGAACACCAGTATCTGGCTAATAGGTGACGCCATCATCTTTTGCTTAACTTGTGTTTAAGAAGAACTGGCTAATATCCATGACATGCCTTGTTTTAAAAAGGGGAGAAAAAGTCAATTTAAAGGTAAAAATATCCCCAACAATGTCTATTGAGTTATCAGAGTAGTGATTAATATCTCAGTCAGCATTCAGCTCAGCTAAGATGTCTGGTGTGCAGAAAATGGTCTGCTGCTAAGAAATGCATGATCTCACTATAAATGGATTCATGAGTGTGTTGAGATGGATTTTACTCAGAACTACGATAAGCAAGAAAAACAGGGGCTGTAAGACAAAAGAATTGTGTTCCACTGAAGCAAAGAACTGACTTCCAGCTTCTGAGATATGTCACACATGGAAAGAAAAGATGCTGTCATGGACAGCATTAGTAGCTTAGGCTAATGCAGTATTGCATAAGACCTGCTGTACTGTATCACACTTGTAGTTTATTTCTCATTATCCTCTCTCTTAGCAAGGGACGGTACCTGGTGGGCTCAAAGAATCACCACTTTGATACAGAAAAGATCCTTTTCCAGATAAACCAGAATACCTGGGTTCTATCTGTTGACTATTCTAGCTCAAAGGCTTATGTAAGAAACATAAACCTCAAAAAGTGATGTATCTTTTAAAAAATTCTAGCCTCATCCTACGCATGTATATGTGCAATCTTGTAGGGTAGACATTGCTGGAAAGCAACAGATTTGGAAATGAAAGATAATACAGCAAGGAAAAGGGTAAGCAATATTGATATACCCAATTCTCAAAATGGTCCCATCTGTGGATACTTAAATCTGGAGACTGGTACCATGAACAGAGAATACAGAGTTTTCTACAAACCTGAGAAAAGCCCAGGTCTGCAGAAAAATCTGAAACAACAAGAAGGTGATGGAAGAGAAGGAGGAGGACAACAAGGAGAAAAAGTACAAGGAGGAGGACAAGAAGAACAGCAAGAAGGAGGAGGAGATAAAGGACAAGAAGAAGGAGGACAACAACTACTGGTAAACCACCACACCAGTATTGCCAGCCTTCTAGGCTTGGTTTCCACCAGTAAATGGCATGGGGAGGAGCAAGACCTTTCCAGGTCTGTTTTGACATTTGAAGGTGAACTTGCACCAAGTAGTGCTCACTGGCTGTGATAGCTTCTTACAACTATTCAACAGCAGCCAACACACAAAAGCCAGTATGGTATAGTAGAGTTTCAGATTAGGATCTGGAAGGCCCAGGTTCAAATCCCCACTTTGCCATGGAAGAACATTGGGTTCTCAAGGAGAAAGGCAAAGTATAAATGAAGTAAGTAATACAACTGAAGATGGGGAAGCAGATAAAATTTAGGTTGATTGGTAGGTGAGAAGGAAATAGGGAACATTGAAGAGATTAGGGCTACCAGGAGGGAGAGAGGAAGTAGTGTGGGAAGGGGGATACAGGGGAAAGTGAGGTGCCCTCACAAGTCCATGTGGGTTTCCACCATGCAACTGGGACCTGTCTGGGGAGAGGCTGCTGGGGGAGGGAACACTGAAAACAGGAAGGAGGGGCAGATGAAAGTAAGATTGGCTCATGAGTGGGAAAACTGTATTATGAAGGACTGTATTCATTTGTATTAAGAGGACAAGGGGAGAAGCTGTAGGAAGAGGAAATGTTGGGGGAGGGGGAAATGATATGCTCCCCACATTTCCTTGCATGTCCCCCGCTTGTGCTTTCCTATGATTCTATTTGTTTCTCATTAATACAGTTTTCCTTTACAAAAAGTTAATGGAGGGGGGTGTTTCTATGTATTATGCAGTAAAGCATTTCTTTACAAGCAAGTGGGAATAGATTGGAGCTTGCCTAATATTTTTGGCTTTTGCAACCTCCATGAGTGAATCACTTTCCACTGACCTACTGTGTCCTGAATGGAAAAGTTCATTCTCATTTTATCTGTCTGGAACATACAACTTTACTTCCGCTTGTGTCCCTTCATCATACATTGATTTGCTAGAAAAATCAGAAAGGTATTTAGCACTTGTTCCTTGATGTTACCTGATGTAAGGGTCAAGAAGCAACTGTCAGAACAGGATATGGAACAACTGATTGGTTTAGAATAAGAAAAGGAGTTTGACAAGGATGTATATTGTCACCCTACTTATTTAATTTATATGCAGAGTACATCCTGCGGAATGCTGGCCTGGATGAAGCACAAACCAGAATTAAGATTGCCGGGAAAAACATCAACAACCTCATATATGCAGATGAATGGCAGAGAGTGAGGAATTTCACTTCTTGTGAACATCTTGTTGAGAGTGAAAGAGGAGAGCACAAAAGTAGGCTTGAAACTCAACATCAAAAAAACTAAGATCATGGCATCCGGCCCCATCACTCCTTGGCAAATAGAACGGGAAGACATGGAAGTAGTGACAGACTTCACATTCCTGGGATCCAAGATCACTGCAGATGGTGACTGTAGCCATGAAATTAAGGAAATTAAGGAAAACTCTCCTTGGGAGGACAGCTATGGCAAATCTAGGCAGTATAACAAAAAGTAGAGACTCCACCCTTGGAGAAGACTCTTGAGAATCCCTTGGACTGCAAGAAGATCAAATCAGTTAGTCCTAACGGAAATCAACTCTGACTGTTCCCTGGAAGTCAGATGCTGAAGCTGAAGCACAAATACTTTGTCCACCAAATGAGAAGGGAGCACTCACTGGAGAAGATTCTAATGCTGGGAAAGACAGAAGGCAAAAGAAGAAGGGGATGGCAAAAGATGAGATGGCTGGACAGCGTTACTGATGTAACTAACATGAATTTGAGCAGACTTTGGAGGAAGGTGGAAGACAGAAGGGCCTGGTGTGACTTTGTCCATGGGGTCACAAAGAGTCGGACTCGACTGTGCGACTGAACAACAACACTTGATGTTATCACTTTGTGAATCAATGTATTATTAGTAATTTATTTAGCAAAAAAATTCTTACCTCTCTAAGTTGGCTTCCAAAATAAAACATAATAAAAATATTAAAATTATTAATTAAAATTGTAATACATTTTCGAGAAGAGTTTTCAGAGCACATTGAATTATGGCTGAACTTTCTGTACCTAAAAGTAGTCTATTAAACTGCTGTGGAAAAGACAACAACCCTAGGAAAAGTTGAAGGCAGAGTGAAAAGAGAAAGACCCAACATGAGATGGATTGACTCAATCAAGGAAGCCAAGGCCCTCAGTTTGCAAGACCTGAGTAAGGCTGTTAATGATATGACATTTTGGAGGTCATTAATTCAAAGGGTTGCCATAAGCCAGAAGTGACAGTGCTTAATGTGCACACAGCCTTCCAGTTCCTCCACTCAAAGAGCTCTGGTTGTCAACCTCCAGATAGCACCTACTATTATTATTGATCTCCAGATGACCAAGATCTGTTCCCCTGGAGAAAATGGCTGCTCTGGAGGGTGGACACTGTGGTATTATACCCTATTGAGGGCCCTTCTCTTTCCAAACCCTCCCTTGCCCCCCTCCATATCTTCAGATATTTCCCAATCCAGAGCTAGCAACTTGACAAATAGCCTGATCTAGCCAAATCAGTTCAATTTTAAAATGAAGCAATTGTTAGGACAGAACTGTAGACTCTTAGCAAGAAACATAGTCTATAAAGTAAGTAAATAAGTTTGTCCTAATGTAGTTTTCTTTGACAGCTCCAAGTCACTTCCATCTAGTAAGATATGTGAACATCACTGCCTAGGGTTGCCAACTTTCAGGTGCCACTTGGCAATCTCCCACTATTACAACTACTCCCCCAGAGAAAATGGCTGCCTTAGAAGATGTACTCTATGGCATTATACCCATTTGAGGTCCCTCCCCTCCCCTTGACTTCCCCAAACTCACCCCTAAAATCTCCAGATATTTCCCAAGAGCTGGCAACCCTATCACTACCCGAAATGTGAAACTGTGAACTGTGCATGCAACTGGATAGATGTGTGCAGAGCTTTTTTGGTTAAAAAAGCCCAGCAGGTTCTCAAACAGCTTCCATGTGCATGGAAGGCAGCAGTCACAAGGCCCTGGCACCTTATACAAAATACTGCTGGGTGTTCTCTTCTCAGTAGTTCATTTTCCTTTACAAAAAATGAACCTCTCTAAAAAAAATTGAAATGGCATACTGTGTAATTTATCTGTCAATAAGGAACACTCAAAGCCATTATGATCAGTTAATGATGTAGTGGTTAAGAGCAGTGGACTCAAATCTGAAGAACTGGGTTTGATTCCCCACTTTTTGACATGAAGCCTGCTTGGCTGACCTTGGGCCAGTCCTGGTTCTCTCAGGCCTCTCTCAGGCCCACCTACCTCACAGGGTGACTGTTACGGGGAGAGGAAGGGTGGGTGATTGTAAGCTGCTTTGAGACTCCTTAAGGTAGAGAAAAGTGGGGTATAAAAACCTACTCTTCTTCAGATATAAAAAATAATATTCCCCTGCCCACAAAGTGGTTGCATTTAGGCTTTTAAAATCTGTATGATTTTTTTTGTGGGGGGGGGGGCACAATGATTCTCACTCTGTTCCCCTCACCTTATGCCTCTGAAAAACCACTAACAGTTTTGTTAAATTTAGCAGAACACTAGGGCTGTACATGTCATCTGAGGCAGGCATAAATTATATAAAATGAATATTTTTTAAAGTGCTCAAATGGCTTGAAATATATAATTGGAAAGCTTCGTTGCTGAAGTTCCAAGAAACAAACACAATTACACGTTATATAATTTATCTCTCAATAAGGAACACTGACCTTCCTTGGTGGCCCCGTGTGTCAATTCAGAGCTAAAAGCAACACATCCCTATCAAAATGATGTGGCAGAGACTGATGCTGGCACAGTTCTATGGAGTCAGATCACTGATCTGCCTGATACCTCAATGAAACTGTACTGGCAGAGGCCACCTTCTGTGGTTCTTCACAGTTCCTCTATTTAAAACCATTCAATTGGAGATGCTAGAGTTTGAAACTGGAACCTCACACATGCAAAGCTCTGGCCTTTAAATTCTATCTGCCATAGAGTTTTTTTTCTTGGGTGCTAGACACTCATTCTGTAAACTGGGTTTTTGCTAGTGACACAGCACTCAAGCTGACTTTCAGTTTGGTTGTCCACGTGGTTGCAGTGGGAAATTCAACATTTAATTTAAATTTTCAATTTATACCCCACCCTATCTTGCAAGCGGATTCAGGGTGGCTTACAACATTAAAATGAATCATTTCAAAAACATAGCCACAGATATGTCAAGAGAAGGTCTTACATATGGAGAGAAGGTAGGGTTGCCAAGTCCAATTCAAGAAATATCTGGGGACTTTGGGGGTGGAGCCAGGAGAAATTAGGGGTGGAGCCAATATCAAGGCTGTGACAAGCATAATTGAACTCTAAGGGAGTTCTGGCCATCACATTTAAAAGGACGGCACACCTTTTCAATGCCTTCCTTCCATAGGAAATCATGAAGGATAGGGGCACCTTCTTTTTGGGCTCAGAGAATTGGACCCCCTGGTCCAATCTTTTTGAAACTTGGGGGATATTTTGGGGAGAGGCACTAGATGCTATGCTGAAAATTTGGTGCCTCTACCCCAAAAAACAGCTCCCCCAGAGCCCCAAATACCCGCGGATCAATTCTCCATGATTTTCTATGGGAATAAATCTCCACAGGGAATACTAGAGTTCCCAGCAGACATTTCCCTCCCCTCCCCCCGTTTTCTGACGACCCTGAAGCGGGGGGAGGGCCTCCAAACCGGGGGATCCCCTGCCCCCACCTGGGGATTGGCAACCCTAAGAGAAGGTCTTATAAAACGGCAAAGGTCTTACAAAACTGGTGTAATGGCTAGGGCACTGGACTAGCAGCTGGGAGACCGTGGTTCAAGGCCTTGCTTTTGATGAGTGAATATTTGAACTTTAACTACTGGTCTGCCCAGGCTGGCTCAATCATGTCAGATCTTGGCTGCAAAGCAGGGATGGCCCTGGTTACTATTTGGAAGAGACAGACCATTTGGGAAGTCCATGGTTGCTATGCAGAGGCAGGCAATGGCAAACCACCTCTGAATAAATCTGATCTTCTCACGTAGTCCAAGGATTCTGTGGTAACACTGGTATTATGGGAGAAGCCAAAAAAACTACAGAAAAAAAATGCCAGAATAAGCCCAGCATGAGGGGCTAGAATTGAGGCCTGTGTCATTTCAGACCATAAAGATGGCTTGCCAGTTCCCAATTCCCAGCAGGGGATCTCCTGGGTTTACCCGCTCCTTCCCACCCCAAGTCAGCTGGCCAGCAGGGTAAGTCCTGCCCCAACAGCCACCATGTGCCTTTCCACTTCGGAAGGCTTAAGAATATGCTTGGGAAGACTTGCTTTTTAGACAGTGTGCCTGTGCCTTTAAATTTAGAAGCCAGGCTGAATGGGGGTGTGGGTGAGCCAGCAGAACAACATGGCTGCTCCTAGTGCGATGTGAGGCTGGGAGAAAGCGAGAGAAAGCAGCCCAGACCCTCCATTTGTTTTAGAAGAAGAAGAAGATATTGGATTTATATCCCGCCCTCCACTCCGAAGAGTCTCAGAGCGGCTCACAATCTCCTTTACCTTCCTCCCCCACAACAGACACCCTGTGAGGTGGGTGGGGCTAAGCGAGCTCTTACAGCAGCTGCCCTTTCAAGGACAACCTCTGCCAGGGCTATGGCTGACCCAAGGCCATTCTAGCAGATGCAAGTGGAGGAGTGGGGAATCAAACCCGCTTCTCCCAGATAAGAGTCCACACACTTAACCACTACACCAAACTGGCTTTACAATCTTTTCAGAAGTTGTTTGCATAGTTAAGGGTAAACTATGTGTTAGTTTGAAGGACTTGGAACTTCAGCAACTTATGAGTAGATTGCTGCAGTGAGACCACACAAGTGTGGGATTGCAAACTGTTTATTTTGGCTGCTGTGGGTGGATGGGAGAGTGAGAGTGAGCGTACACCCGACTTGCAGCTGGTTGGGGATGAGGAAATAAAGACTATTCAGGAGAACTGCACTGCTGTCTTTTTATTATTTATTTTAGGGAATGTGAAAGTCTCCTGGCTCCACCCCCAAAGTCCCCAGATATTTTCTGAGACTTGGCAACCCTATGGTCATATTTTGGGGTGGGGGGTGTTTTTAAAATTCCTCCATTAGGAAACCTAGCACATCAGGAAGATGGCTGATACTATTTTACTTCCTGTGGTAAAACCATTATGAAGAAGGCATATTTAAAATGAAACCTCTTCACACACCTGCAGTCTGAAAAGATATGTTCCAGAAGGTCCCACAAAGCTTCATGCTGTCTCCTATGCTCTTTAATAGTTACACAAAACTGCTGGGTGAGGTCATTCAGAGATTTAGGCTGGGTTGTCACAGATATATGGAGGGCATTCAGCTCTGTCTCATGCTTCTGGCTGTGCCAGGGAGGTTGTAAGAACCCTAAACTGTTGCTTAGAGACAGTTTTGGAACACATGAGGGCTAATAAACTGAAGCTTAATCGTGACAAGACAAAATTGTTACTGGCAAGTAGAAGGTCTCATCTGGGATTTAAGGTGTCACCCATTCTGGATGGGATTGAACTTCCATTGAAAGAACAGGTCTGTAGTGTGTGTGTGTGGGGGGGGGGAGGGTGCTCTTGGACCCGGGCCTACTGCTGAACAAGCAGGTGGTAGCTCTGGTAACCAACTTCAACTGGTTGGCCAGCTGCAGCCTTTCCTAGGCAGAAAAGATATGACCATTATGGTGCATGTCTGAGGGGCACCTAGATTAGATTACTGCAGTGTGCTCTTTTTGGGCTGCCCTTGAAAAGTTCAGAAACTTCAACTGGAGCAGAATGCAGCAACCAGGATGTTGACTGAAGTGATCATATAGAACATTTCACTCCAGTTTTGGCCCACCTATACTGGCTCTCAATAGTTTCTGGGCACAATTCAGGGTGCTGGTGTTTACCTTTAAGCAGGGCCTTTTTTTGTAGTGGGAACTCCTTTGCATATCAGGCCCTACCCTCTGATGTAGCCAATCCTCCAAGAGCTTACAATAGACCCTGTACTAAGAGCTCTGTAAGCTCTTGTGGGATTGGCTACATCAGGGTGTGTGGCCTAATATGCAAATGAGTTCCTGCTACAAAAAAAGCCCTGCTTAAGGATCTATATGGTCTGAGACAAATATACCTGAAAGTTCACCTACTCCTACCTGATCACTATGGTTATCCTTGGAGGCTGTCCTTCAAGTAGTTCCACTTTCTGAGATTAGTCAAGCGGCAACCCAGGAGTGAGCTTTATTGGCCATGGCATGAAAATTCTGGAACTGTCTCCTCAGGGAGAGTATTCCTCTGTCCCCTTCTGTTGTCGTCTTCTACCATCAGGTGCAGACTTTTTTGTTTTGGTTGGCTTTGCCTCCATGATCCCTTCCTTCCTCTCTACTGTTTTAAATTGTGTTTACATTTAGTATGTATTTTAGCTCTGGCTTTAATAGCTTTAATGTTTGGTTTTAAAATTTGATTTTATTATGTATGTTTTAATTTGTTGATGGCCCTTGTGAGATCAGAGGATGGGAAATATAGCTGGTAAAATGAAATTAAATTGGAATGCTGGCACCTCACTCTGCATCGTATGTGGACTGACTTTTGTCAATGGGTGGGGAGGGCGTCAGCACAGTTGTAGTAAACATCTGCCTGGGTCTACAATTGTGAAAAGGTGGGACAGTATTTTGACTGGAAGTTCATTTGGTGAGAGCCAAAGATGTAAAGGGGCACAGCGCTTTTTTGTTGTTATTTTAAAAGTGTCATTTTCATATATAACACTGACTGATTTCCACCAATTCCCCCCTCAAGACCAAAAGTCTTGGTACTTAGTACTTAGTCTTGGTACTTAGTACACTGCCACAGAAAAGCCCTGTAGGTTACATTCTCTGGGGAAAGCCAGTGGGAGAGCCAGTATGGTGTAGTGGTTAAGTGTGTGGACTCATATCTGGGAGAACCAGGTTTGATTCCCCATATCTCCACTTGCAGCTGCTGGAATGGTATGGGTCAGTCATAGCTCTCTCAGAGCTGTCCTTGAAAGGGCAGCTTTTGAGAGAGCTCTCTCATCCCCACCTACCTCACAGGGATTAGGGGGTCAGCCTTACAGTGGCTTTCCTCCTTCCTTGATGGACGGGGACAAAGGGTGGCAATTGGGGGAGAGCTGACCCGGAGGCACCCACTAGTGTGCAGGGTGCCACAAGGGGCAGTTCTCTCTCTCCGATGTTGTTTAACATCTACATGCACCCCCTTGCCCAGATTGCTCGGAGGTTTGGGCTTGGGTGCCACCAATACGCAGATGACACCCAGCTCTGTCTACTAATGGACCGCCAACCTGACTGCGTCCCAGAAAACCTGGACCTAGCATTGCAGGCCATGGCAGGTTGGCTCAGGCTGAGTGGGCTGAAGTTGAATCCAATGAAGACAGAGGTCCTTTGCTTGGGCCGCGGTGCCCCGGGAAGGGAAATCCCCTTGCCGGTTTTTGACGGTGTGCTGCTGAAAGCGGCCCATAGGGTCAAGAGCTTGGGGGTTCTTCTGGAGCCTTCATTATCAATGGAGGCACAGATAGCGGCCGCTGCCAAGTCCGTGTTCTTTCACCTTCGACGGGCGAAGCAGCTGGCCCCCTTCCTGGAGCGCCGGGACCTAGCAACGGTTATCCATGCTATGGTCACCTCGAGACTGGACTACTGCAACACCCTCTACATGGGGCTGCCCTTGTGCCGAACTTGGCGGCTGCAGCTGGTGCAGAACGCGGCGGCTAGGCTGCTGTTGGGACTCCCAAGATGGGAGCACATACAGCCGGGGCTGCGCGAACTGCACTGGCTGCCAGTGGTGTACCGAGTCCGTTACAAAGTGCTGGTTATCACCTTTAAAGCCCTATATGGCCGAGGACCTGCCTACTTGAGGGACCGTCTCTCCCCTTATGAGCCCCAGACAGCGCTGAGGTCAGCTGGAAAGAACCAGCTGAATATCCCTGGCCAAGGGAGGCCAGATTGAAGACCACCCGGGATCGGGCCTTCTCCATTGCAGCTCCACTGCTGTGGAATCAACTCCCGGAGGAAGTACGGGTCCTACGATGCTTAGACCAATTCCGCAGGGCCTGTAAGACCTACCTCTTCAAAATAGCCTTCACCTAATACCGAGCCAAGAAAGTGCCACTGGACATGTTTTTAGCTACTGAATTTTACTAAAGACCTAAGTTATAGCACCACAATGTTAATTTTAATACAATTTGTAAATTGATTTAATGATGATTTTATAATTATAATTGTAATTACTATGTATGGTTTTATTGTATATTACATTCGTATGTTGTGAGCTGCCCTGAGCCTGCCCTGGCGGGGAGGGCGGGATACAAATAATAATAATTATTATTATTATTATTATTATTGTGTCTGTTGTGAGGGAGGAAAGTAAAGGAGATTGTACAGGCCACTCTGAAACTCAGAGTGGAGGGTGGGGTATATAAATCCAATATCATCATCATCACCACTGTTGGAGTATTTGGAGTTCAAACTCTTCTGTACTTCATTGAGCTTCAACTCAGTTCTGTTCCATTTTTAAAACATTTGGTTAGTATGCTTTGAAAGTAAAGTTTTTGGTTGCAACCTGCCTTGGAAGCATCAGGACAAACCTCTAAATAAACAACTAAATAGAGCTTGAGGTCTTGAAGAAGTCCAGAAAGTTCCTGCAAAGGTCCAAGAGGTGTTTGGAGTTCACATAATGCCTCTGACTTGCTGTGTGAGCCCCCCATTGGCAGCCCACCTGGTGGCTGTACAGACTTTGCAAAAAGCACTGTCAAGAGCTTATCTAAGTATTGTTAATTGTCCAAGATTCGTATTAAACTCCCTTCTTCTTGGCAGAAAGTCACATTTCACAGTCCCATGATACACTGTGAATACTCTGTTTCAGACTAGGAATATTTGGTTTAGATACATTTAACACTTTACACTAAGCATATGAAGTAACTAATAACTCCCTTGGTGCAACTTTGAGGATCCTTTCACTGTTGCCAGGATGCAGTCAGAGATTCACTCTTTTCCTTTAAAAAGGCTGTTAACTGCACCACACGGAGAACCCGTTCTAAGCAGTCTACTCAAACTCCTCCTCGGGTCTGTTCAGTGGAGCTTACTCCTGGGAAGGTGTTCTCAGGATTGCACTGTAAAGCAGGATTCTCTCCCTGATAGGCTATTTATGTACTTTAAAAACCTTTTGCCTGACAACTGGGACTCGAGGCAAGTGTCGAAGTTACATAAAACAGGAGCCCAATGGCATTCCAACATTAACATAATGCAGCAGAATAAAAAGTAGAGACATCACACTGCCGACAAAAGTCTGTATAGCCAAAGCGATGGTATTCCCAGTAGTAATGTATGGCTGTGAGAGCTGGACCATAAGGAAGGCCAAGTGCAGAAAAACCAAGCCAACTGGCAGCTTAGATAATTCCATTTAAAGTTGTTTCCCTTCCACCTCTCCCTCCTCCCTCTCCATCTTCCTTCCTTCCATGTTCATGTCTTGCAGCTCTCGAACATCAGATGTTTATTCTATGTGGCTGTTATGTTAAGCAAGTTTGGCCACCCCTGCTTTAGGTTGTTTCCAGACCAGGTCCCTAAGATGCACCCAGCCCCCAGCAGCAAGTGATGTGAGAATGGGCAAAAAATGAGCTCCCTGCCCCATCCATTCCTACACATCTTCCTGCTCCCCACTACTCCCCCCGTTCCAGAGTTCAGCCTGCACAAAAGTGCATGCATTCAGATGATTGCACTAGGCCAGGAAACCTGTGAAAATGTAGGGTTGCCAGCCTCCAGGTGGTGGCTTGAGATCTCTTGGGGCTACAGCAACAGAGAGCAGTCCACCTGGAGAAAATGGCTGCTTTGAAAGCTAGACTCTACAGCATTATACCCCATTGAAGCCCCTGCCTTCCCCAAACTCCACTCTCCTCAGACTCCACCCTTAAAATCTCCAAATATTTTCCAACCTGGACCTGGCAACTCTGGTGAAGAGATAATGCAAACATGCAATCCCTTCTCTACTTGCAACCTGAAATAGTATGGTCTCTCCCCCACCTATCCCTGCCCCTTGGAAAAGCTTTATTGCTTGCATCTGCTGTGTTGGATCTAGCAGTGTTTCCACTGATGGAAGGATTTCCACCATGTAGTGTAAGTTTCTTGTCTCTTTCTTCCTATAATAGGCCAAAACGCCCCCTCAAGTGCTGTTAGAACACAATGATGCTGAGGAGAACAACAGTTTTCCAGTTTGCTTTCCCAGTCAGGTATATTTGACAAGAAGTGTGCAGGAGTAAGGTGGGGGAATCCTCAAGTAAAATGCAGGCCACACATCACAGCTATTGACAATGAGCTCTCCAGTTTCAGTTGATTAAAATGAAACTACCCTTTCCGTTGGCTGAAGTGTTACGGAATGCACATGAACATTCCAACTGCTAGTTCCCTGGGAAGTTCGGCAACGTAGAGCCAAATATCGAAAATTAGCAATGTGGCTGACGCGGCACTCAGTGCAATTTAAATGGTTGGTGCCAGAAGGGATGTTCTTTACATACCATACAAAAAGACAGAACATAACCTCACTGGAAAAACTAGAGGAATTCTGGGATCAGTACGTAGACCCAAGTAGCCGGGAATCCGAAACGGGGGACGAGCAAGAAGACCAAGAAGAAGAAGAGGACTCAAGTAAAGTGGAAGAGGAAATTGGGCAGAAGTTCCAGAACAAAAGAGTAAAGACAAGGACGCTAACCAAAAAAGTATCCAAAGTTAAGGCAGATAGTGTAGATTTGTTAAAATGAATACCAAGACTGAAGTACAAATAACATCAGTTAATGTCAACGGTCTAAATGAACCGGGCAAGAGAAGAAGGATTTTCCAGCAACTAAAAAAGACTGCCTCTGCAATAATTTGTCTACAGGAGACGCATATTCAAGAAAAAGATGTAAAATACCTACAAAATGCGAAGTTAGGCACTCTATACCATTCATCTGATCCGGAAAGAAAAAGGAAAGGGGTCGCCATATACGTGGCTAAATCCATTCAATCAAACTGTTTATACTCAGATAACAAGGGAAGAATGCTAATAGTGGAGATAGATCATTGTGGCAACAAACTGATATTAGTGAACATTTATGCCCCTAATGAAAACTTGGGAAAATTTTACAAAACTCTGCATGAAAAACTGACGGAAATTGAACCGAAAAATTGTTGTATTATTGGGGACTTTAATGCGGTGTTCGACACAGAAAAAGATAAGAAATTTGAAGAAATTAAAAAAAGGAAGCTGCGAAGTGGATTACCGAAAGAATTTTTGAAATTAGCAGATGAGTTTAACCTGCTGGATGTATGGAGGACTAAGAATCCTTTAACGAAAGATTACACCTATTATTCTTCGGTACACAAATGCTGGTCGAGAATTGACATGTGTTGGCTATCCGCTGAGTCAATGTTGTCAGTTGCACAAGTGGACATCTTACCCAGAACTTTTGCGGATCATAGTCCAATTCAGATCAACTTATTAGGACCCCCGAAAAATTTTCGTTGGACTCTTAATTTGCAAATTTTGAAGGAGACAAAATTTCTGGAAACAACTAAGAGGGAAATAAAAGAATTCTTCCAATTTAATTTAACTAAGGACACTAGTATGTTTACTGTTTGGGACGCCTTTAAAGCCTTTCTTCGTGGGATCGCTATAAGATACACAGCGGGTAGGAAAAAAGAACGCCTGAAGTCCTACAAAGACTTAGTTCAAAAATTAAATGAACAAGAAAAACAGTTAAAGATGAAGAACATGAAGGAGATAAAACTTAAGATTCTGGCCATCCAACACCAAATTAACTTATTACTTATGGATGAAGTGGAAAAGAAGATAAAATGGATGAAGCAAGTCCATTTTGAGAGTGCGAACAAAGCTAGCAGATGGTTAGCATATAAGCTTAAAAAAGAAAGAAGTAAAAAAATTATAAAGTCCCTTAGAGATGGAGAAGGGAAGGAGACAACACAAATGAATCAGATGAAAATAATAATCCAAAATTTTTATCAAAATTTATACAAAGGTCAAGAGATCTCCAACCAGTTACAGCAAGAATATACTCTGAAATCCAAATTAAAACAGCTAACAGAAGAACAAAGAGAGAAATTGGAAGTTCCAATTACTATGCACGAAATCGTAGAGGCAATGAACCAACAGAAACCAAACAAAGCACCAGGACCAGATGGCCTTCCTATTGAATTTTACAAGACTTTTGAAGAAGAAACCCTTATTCCATATAAGAAAGTTATTGAAGACATACAAAATCAACATGAAATTCCCACATCCTGGAAAGAGGCCCTTATCACATTGATACATAAAGAAGGTACCGATTCAACGGAGATTAGAAATTACAGGCCTATTTCCTTACTAAATAGCGATTATAAAATTTTTGCTACGGTACTGGCGAACAGATTTAAGAAAGTTATTAGTGCTGTTATACATGAAGACCAAACTGGATTTGTCCCAGGGAGACAAATGCGGCAAAATGTAAGATTTCTAATGAATGTCATTGAATATTACAAAGAACACCCTGAGAAGCAAGTAGCATTAATATTCGTGGACGCTGAAAAAGCCTTCGATAACGTGAATTGGAAGTTTATTTTGAAATCATTGGAAGCGGTAGGATGCGGAAGAAATTTTTGTAAATTGGTGGAATCTATATACACGACACAAAACGCAAAGATCAGTTTTAACAGCACCAAAACAGAAATGATTGATATAGCTCAAGGCACAAGACAAGGCTGCCCCTTATCCCCACTACTATTTATTCTAACATTAGAGCTCTTACTGCAAAGAATAAGAGAGGAGGATAAAATAAAAGGTATCCGAATCAGGGGAGAGGAGTTGAAGATTAGAGCTTTTGCGGACGATATGCTATGTATCTTAGAAGATCCAAATTCATCTATTGGTCAATTTAAAGAAACATTTAAACAGTATGGACAAGTATCGGGTCTTAAGATTAACGTGCAGAAAACGAAATTTTTTACGAAAAATATGAATAAAGAACAAATAAACCAATTTGAAACCCAATCAGAATTTGTGCATGGAAAGAAAATAAGATATCTGGGAATCCAAATGACGAATGAGCTCAAAAACCTATATCGAGATAATTATGAGAAACTGATAAAAGAAATTCAAGAAGACTTAAACAGATGGCAAGATTTGCATATTTCACTTTTGGGCAGGATAGCAACCATAAAAATGAACATATTACCAAGAATCTTGTTTCTATTTCAGATGATTCCTATAATGCTTTCGAAGTCTTTTTTTCAACGGATCAATAAAATTATTTCAGTTTTCATTTGGCAGAAAAAAAAGCCTAGAATCCGACTAAAAGTCCTCCAAGATAGTAAACTCAGAGGTGGTTTCGCCTTACCAGAATGGACCTTATATCATAAGGCTTGTCGTATTGTCTGGCTGAAAGAGTGGTTTGTATTGGAGGATAAGAGAATGTTGATTATTGAGGGGGCAGGGTTGGGAAAAGGATGGCATGGATATCTCTGGTATCAGAACCCTCCCCCTAACAGTCCATTTTGGAGGCATGAGATAAGAAGATCCCTTTATAGAGTCTGGATGGAAATTAGGAAATTTTACCTTTATACCCCACTATGGGTCTCACCAGTTGAGGCTCATACCCATCCAAATATCTATGACTGGAATAAATCAACTGACTACCAAAGTCTACTAGACAAACAAAATAACCTAAGAATGGAAGAAATGACTTCAATAGATTGGTGGCTGAAGTGTCAAATACAATCCTGTTATCAAAAAGATAAAGAAAGAGGATTTCCCAAGAAACTGAATGACCTGGATCAAATTATTCAGACTGACCAAAAATTAATCTCCAAAATATATGAATGGCTATTGGGAGAAAAAATGCAGGAGGAGGTGGTCAAGGAATCATGGATAAAATGGCTAAGAGATATGGACCTCAACTTGACTTTAGACGATTGGGAGAAAATATGGAAACGGAACGTTAAGTTAACCTTGCCGGCCCTGTACAAAGAAAACTTGTACAAAATGATCCATCGCTGGTACCTAACCCCTGACCGCCTAGCCAAAATATATCCCAGCTATTCCAACAAATGCTGGAAATGTAAAAAGACTAAGGGCTCATTAATACATATTTGGTGGAGATGCGAGCATGCTAAAAAATACTGGGCATTAATTAATATTTGGGCCCAAAAAATTCTAAAAGTTAAGATACCTCATTCACCGGAATTATATCTTTTAAATGTGTGCAGAGAAGATTTCCCTCTCAGCATAATTAAGTCACTAATGTACATTGTTACCACCGCGAGAATATTGTTTGCTAAATATTGGAAAACACCCCAAACCCCCTCCATGGAAGAATTTATGGCTAAACTTATTGAAGCTGCAGAACTAGATCTTATGACTACTAGAATAAGGAATGGAAATTTATTGAAATGTAAAGAGAGTTGGGAACCAATTTATTCGTGGGTTAAAAGTAAAGGATTGACATGGGAATAACTGAAAAGGAAACAGTATGTCTCTGATCACCCCAGGGGTGACTGAGAGTATGCATGGGAGGTGGAGGGAAGCAAGATGATTGACCTGTATGACTTGTATGTTATATGTAGGTGTGGTTGTTAGTTTTTTCTTTTTTTGTATGTTTTTATGTATTGTTTGTCTATTTTCACTTGGGTGTAATAAACTTCTTCAAACGCAAAAAAAAAAAAAAGAACATTCCAACTGCTCAAAGGTAACCTGAAAATACTAGGGATTCACTTGCTAGAAGATATGACTGGGAATAAGGTATTAAGTGTACATAAAGTCTGACAATCTTTAGCATGCTTGTTCTCATTGAACGGTTAGTTATTTAATTATTCCCATTTTATTGTCATGAAATAAAAGCTTGGAATAACTTTCTTTATAAGCAAGAACGCTAGATTCTCAACCCCAGTGCTTAGTTTCTAAACAGAAAAAATTCCAGGACTCAGGCCTGCCTAAAAATTAAACTGACTACCCTAGAAGTCCTCCATTCTCATTAAATATGTACTCTTGACATGCTCAATTACCACACTTATTACTCCTGGCATTATGTTTAGATGTAGGGGTGCAGAGAACCAGTTTGGTGTTGTGGTGAAGTGTGCGGACTTTAATCTGGGAGAACCGGGTTTGATTCCCCACTCCTCCACTTGCACCTGCTGGAATGGCCTTGGGTCAGCCATAGCTCTCACAGAGGTTGGCCTTGAAAGGGTAGCTGCTGTGAGAGCCCTCTCAGCCCCACCCACCTCACAGGGTGTCTGTTGTGGAGGGATAGGAGATTGTAAGCCGCTCTTTCTGATTCAGAGAGAAGGGCAGGGTATAAATGTGTCTTCTTCCTTTTCCTCTTCCTGCTCCAGAAAATCTTGCACTCAAGGCTTACAGCGTTTCTTAGGTGGTTTGAATGAAATGCTGTTTAATAATCTGGGCTCCTAAGGTGATACTAAACTCACAAAGTATTCTGCCTTGCTGTTCATTTGAATCCAGTGAGCTAGATAAACCTGATTCTATGCCTGATTCTTTTTCAGCAGCAAATCTACCTGAGTCGATTAAGCCTAGCCACCTCCTTCCTCCCAAGCAGCTTAGGGCAGATCCACATGGCTTTATCCTCACAGCCACCCTGTGAGGTAGGCTACGCAACACCTCCTGACCACCCCTGGCCCAAAGGACATCTGACTTGCCTCGACCAGGGTCAGGGCCTTTTCAGCCCTGGTGGAATCAGCTTCCCATGGAGATCCGGGCCCTACCTGAGCTACTGCCATTCCGTAGGGCCTGCAAGACGGAGATATTCCACTGGGTTTATGGCTGAGGCAGCGGGCATCCTATTCCAGCTATTACTCCATCAGCTGGCCTCCCTTGTGGCAACATTGTGTCCTACTGCGGTGCTATCTTGCTACTACTACTGTCATTTAATCTGGGCCTATAACTGCTTACCTGTATGATGTGTCCTTCCCACGTGTGGTGCACTTTATTTATCATTACTTGTTTAATTTTAATGTATTGTTTTAACTCTGAACTGTAAGTTTTTATTGCTATTCTATGTTGTGATCTGCCCTGAGCCTGTTTATGGGAAAAGGCGGAATATAAGCCTACTAAATAAAAAAATTAACTGAGAAAGAGACTGGTTCATAACATGAACACACACATGAGGCTACTTTATACTGCATCAGATCCTTGATCCCTGAAGGTTAGTATCGTCTATTCAGGCTGGCAGCCGCTGTCTTTCACTTACTCTTTTTTTGTTTTGTTTTTAACTAGAGATGCTGGGGATAGAACTTGGGACCTTCTGCATGCAAAACAGAGGCTCTTCCACTGAGACACAGCCCCTCAAGGTCAGCCAGCAAACTTTATGAGAGAAGAGGGATTTTTACATAGAAACACTGAGCTGGAAGGGATCCCCAAGGGTCATCAAGTCTAGCCCCCTACACAATGCAGAGAATTAACAGGTACTGTTCCCCTCGTGACCCATGCTCTATGCCAAGAGGAAGGCAAAAGACCTCCCGGGTCCCTGGGCCAATCTGGCCTGTCTAAAAATTCCTTCCTGACCCCAAATCAGAGTCTTCCTGGTCCATAGTCTGTTACTCTGAATCAGGCCTCATTTTGGGCAGGAGCTCACAGGAGTGGAGCTCTGGAACATCTAAATTTTATTGTGCCTTCTTTCTTTCTCTCTTCCTCCCCCCCCAACCCCCCCCCCTTGCTTCTGGGTTCCATTGTTCAAACCTCCTGTGAGAATTTTGCTGAACTGTATTATCTGACAAACTTTCTAATATTTTCCCCAACACAAAATGGGAAAGTAACCAAAACATAAAGCAGACAGATGGAAATCTGTCATGCCACTGTGGCCACGTTGTAGAAAGTAATTTAAAAAGTATGATAGGAGTCAGGTTTTATTAGGACCATTATAATTCAGGAAGCATCTTAAGGGAAATGCTGAGCTGATATAATTTAGTAGACCTTTCGGTGGTGTCAGGGGTGTGTGGCATATGCCAGTTATGCAAATAAGATATGCTAATGAGCTCCGGCACCTTTTCCCCCCTACAAAATGACCCCTGCTCGGAATTGGTCCCTTGTTGACAGTTAAGGAAGGCGGGAATACCTTGGGAAGGAAATTTCGCATCTGGCTCAGAGGGCCATAAGGTCCCTGAGGTACCTCCAGGGTACTCAACCCCCTAATGCCTTTGACAGCTGCACACCAGGCAGATTTTCACCCGGAACTTTCTCTTTCCAGCCCAGGAGTGGCCAAACTGTGGCTCCGGAACTACACGTGGCTCTTTCACACACATTGTGTGGCTCTCAAAGCCCCCACCACCCTGGCAGCAGGCTTGAAGGAGGCATTTCTCTCTTTAAATCATTTCTCCAAGCCAAGTCAGCTGGTTTGGAGAATGCATTTGAAGTTAAAGTTACTTTCTTTCAACCTCCCCTCATTCGTCTCCCACATCTGACGTTCATGTGTTGTGGCTCTCAAGCATCTGACATTTATTTTACATGGCTCTTATGTGAAGCCACTTTGGCCACCCCTGCTCCAGCCGCTGATTGCGAGTGTTTTAAAAGTACAGGAGGGGGCCTTCCACCCGTGCGCCCGAGCGTCCGGGGCCCTGGGGCAGGCGGCGAAGCGGCGGGCGCCTCGGCTCACAGATGCGGTGGCGGACAGCGCCCCCTACTTACGGCCGCCGCCGCCGCCGCCTGCAGGCCTGTGCGAGGTGCCTGCGGACTAGCCCTGAGTGGCGGCCGGGCTGGGATTCGCTGCCCTCGTATAAGAGAAGTAGCGGGAAAGGAGCCGGGCAGCTGCGCTTGGCGAGGGACGGGGCTGCTGCTTCCCTCGAGTGGCGGCCAGGCGGGGCGGGGAGCGCGCAGGGGGGCGACAGGCTGCCCCCAAACTTTGCCGGGCGGCCCACGTGTTCGCCAGCTCGCCTGACGGGCTGCCGAGGGAGCAGCTGAGGCGCCCGGGGAAAGGGGCCGGGGCGAGGTAAAGAGCGGCGGCGGCGGCGTTTGGCTGCTCAGGCCGGGGAAGCGTTTGCGCCGCGGCTGCGCTGCTGCTCGGAGAGGGCTCGCTCTTCTCCGGCGTCCGTGGAGTTGGGGCGGCCAGCTGGAGGCGCTCCGGGGGACCTGCTGCGGGTGGGTCGCAGGAGGAGGGGAGGCTGCCTCGGCGCCGCGCGCGATCCTAGGGCGCCCCAAGCCCGGCTCGTTGGGGGTCGGGCGGGCTTACTCGCGAGGAGGGAGGCAGAAAGTGAGCGCCCACGTGCTGCTTCCACCTCTCCCGCCCCCGCCCCCTTCCCGGCCGATCAGGGCGGCGATCCTGCGATGCCCGCGTCTTCGGGGGAGAGCGCGGCGTTCAGGGTGCCTCCTTGCGAGAGACGGCAGTGACAGCGGCGGGGTGCCTGGCAAGTGAGCGGCGCGGCGGCTCTGGAAGCAGAGGCGCGCGGGGTGTTGCAGCCTGGGTATGGCAACCGCTCGCTGTCGTGCTGTCCGCCGGTTGGCTTTGATTGCTCTCTCTCGCTCTCTCTTTCAGCTCGAAGGAGATGCAAGAAGTTGCCGGGACTTTGCGGGATCCGCCAAGGGGCGTGTGAGCGGCGCTCGGAGGAGCAGGAGCAGGAGGAGGGGGCTTTTCTGCGAACTCCTCGGAGCCGCCGCCGCTGCCGCTTTGCACACCCCTCTCTTCCCCGTTGCCGCGGCGAGTCCCCCCAGCCCGGAGCCGAAGGATGCAGTTTCGCCTCTTCTCCTGCGCCCTGATCATCCTCAACTGCATGGATTACAGCCACTGCCAAGGCGGCCGCTGGAGACGCAGCAAGAGAGGTCAGTAGCGTGCCGGCCGGGCCACCTCGCCCTGCTCCCACCCCGGCCCGCTTGCCGCGGAGTTCCCCCCGGGGCTCCAGCCTGCTTAGCCGGGAAGAGGAGGTGCCCAGGAATGGAAAGCTCTTGAGCTTTATTTAACCCGGATTAAAACGCAGAAGGGGGGGGGGGAGAGTTAACACACTTCACGGCATGACCCCCCCAAATCATTTTCTTCCTCCTCCACGAACCCAGAGGAAACGATCCCTTTTCTCTCAGGTTACTTACTCCACCCTAACGGAGGATGCTAAATGGAGGGGTATTTAGGATTGCACTATGTCCCTCCAGTGGGTCCCCCCTTTGAATCTCCTCTCCTGTTCCTGAATGCAGTCTTCTACTTACTTGTGAAGTCCTGTTCGTTCAAGTACTTCAGTGGGAAATGCTGCTGGAAGCCTCATGAGTTCAGTAGCGCTTACTCCCGAGTAAATGGGCCTGCAGGGCAAGGGTGGATGACTGTAAAGGTGCGTGTTGAATAGGCTTGAATACACATGTATCTGAAGAAGGGTGCTTGCACATAAAAGCTTGTACCTTGAAATAAAACTTTGTTGGGCTTAAAGGTGCCACTGGACTCAAACTTTGTTCAGCTGCTTCAGACCAGTCTGGCCACCCACCTCAATCTATACTTGAATGTAGACTGCTTACTTGTTTAATCAGCTCTCTTTGCAGCAGTTGCAATCGGGATGAGTTACAGTTGTGCAATTGATGCCCCCCCTCCCCCCTCCCCTCCCCTCCCCTCCCCCAACTGCTATAGCCCATTGGTGTGGGCTTCAGGTTCAGCTGTGTTCCAGTCTCTGCTGATGATGGCAGGAATGAAATGCAGGGGTGAGGATGGGTCCAGGTAAACTCCCCTGGAGAAAAGGACTCAGTCCTTTGCATATGGGAACTTGAAGTGCATAAGCAGCAAGCTCTAGCAAAAGCAACGGAAATTTGAGCTAATTACAGATAATAAGTTTGCTCTAGATGTCCCACATTGACAGTTCCAGGCCTCCCTGTCGGCTGGTCCCTCTGGACTAGTTGAAATAGCAGAGGTCAAGTTTTTCAATGGGACTCTTTGAATAACGTCTTTATTTTTGACGGGGGGGGGGGGGGGGGCGGAGGATGTGGAAGGCATGATGCTGTAAACATAGAGCTCAAAGGGTTTATAGGGCAAGTCGACTAGTTTGCAAGACGTCTCCTTGCAGCATGCTTTAAAGAGCAACCAGTATATTAATCATGGTGGGACTAGTTTCCTCCCTCTGTTTTTAAAAAAAGCCAGCCGAATCCTATACAGAAGTTAATTGAAAGTCCTATTGATTTCATTGAGACTTGCTTTTTAGGAAGAGGGCTAGGGCTGCATGGTTGGGGTAACAGTGGCAATAACTGGGATAACAGTGGCAATAATTGTGGGCATTCTGTGTTGTAGGCTCACAGCTGAAAATTGTTCATCCTGACAACAGATCTCTGCGAACTTGATGCTATTGTGTTTTTGTGTGTGTCTGACAGATCTCCTGTTAAGTTTTGCAAAACAAAAAAATGGTCTCTCTTTTGTATTTGTCAGTGTTCAACCACTAGCTGGTCATAGTTCACAGATGTCACTTTTACTCCTGATGTTCTTCCCTTCTCTAGACTAGGGCTGCTCAAACACCTGCCAGCTCTGCTCACACCCTGTTCCTTAGCAGTGACCAGGCAGCCGATGAGTTGATGGACTTTTTACAACTTGTTTGTGTGTATTCACTGAAACAAGAAACTTGCAGCCATCAGGTGAGGGGTAAACTAGGAGTCAGCTTCTGATTTCCTGCTGGGGGAAGTTTGGCTTTGTGCCCAGCAAGTTCATTTTTGGGGGGGGGGGGGAGAATAAAGAGCCTCCTTCTGATCTCCCATTTTCTTTTCTTCCCACTTCAAATTGTTGGCTTGGGCTACAGAGAAAAAGAAAGGGAAACTCTTTCCCTTCTGCTTTTTTACAGTGCAGAGATTAAAAGCATTGCATTTGGCTCTGGCCAGCTTGGAGAGTGAGAAACAAACTAAGCACTTTCACACAAGCTAAATAATGCAGTTTCAATCCGTTTCAATGACTGTTTGCAATTGGATTTTGCCAGTTCACACAGTAAAATCCAATTGCAAAGCAGACTGAAAGTGCATTATTTTGTGTGTGAAAGTGTTCAATGTCTTTTTTGCTGCTGGAGGCACAGGGAAGGGAAACTGGGGTTTATGCACAAACAGGGTTTTGTTACCTTGCCCCAACACTAACTCAGAGTTTGTGTCACAAACCACAGTTTAAATAAGCCTCTGTTTGCCTGTAGTTGAAGGCAATATGAGATCTGAGGGACCTCAGAAAATTAACACAGTTGACTCTTGGGGAAAACGTAGTAGTTTAGACTGGGGGTGTCAAACTCATTTGTTAGGAGGGCCGGATCTGACACAAATGGGATTTTGTGGGGCCGGGCCATGCTTGTCATAAAATATAATGCCATAAGCGAGATATAAACTTTATAATGGACACAAACACCGTTAAAGATATTATTTTTAAGCTTAAAATACAAACATGCTTAAAACTCTTCCAGTGTTTGTTTAAGTTAGAAAGGTAGGGGAATAGTGGAGTTTGGCAGTGCAATTTTAAAAATAAAACATCAAGAAAAAGCACAAAGCTCTGACTCTGTGGAAACAATGAAATGGCATTGTAAGCTTCTCCCCCACCCGAGTCTACTCAGATAGGCAACGCCTTTCCAGTATAATATCCCCCTTTGGCTGTGGGTTCCCATGTTGGAGTACTCACTAGATTAGGTCTATTCAACAGACATAAGCGCTGCAAGCAACAAACTTGTTTGCAAGGACGCAAGGAATCATGAGTTTCAGCTAGCAATAGGAATGCTGAAAATGTAACCATCTCCACTCCATTTGAAACCATTGCAGAGCAAATGCAAAGCTGCAAGAAAAATGTGGAATTGACCTTAAAATCCACACCACATTTTCCTTGCAGCAGCCAGCAAATAAAGGCAGGAAGAGCTGGGAACTGAGACTCAGCCTCCTAGCTTCAGGAGGGGGAGGAAGGGAGAGAAAAGCGCCCCATGGGCCTGATCAAAGCTCTTGGCAGGCCAGTTCTGGCCTGTGGGCCGGGCGTTTGACACCCCTGGTTTAGACAGTTTTTGACAAAGAGGACACGCTTGTGTGGCTTCCCTGTTGCTGCCACCACTGATACAGCACAGCGGCAACCAGGCTCCTGCATGACTGCCCCACTCCCTCCGCACTGGCCATCCCCCTCCCTCCCCTGCAGGGCTTGCCCTAGACTGTCTGGCACCCTCGACAAAGCTAACTTCTGGCGTCCCGCTCCTGCACTGGTAACATCACCAAGTCAAATGGGGGTACCCAATTCAGCAACCTCAGAAGGTCGGCGCCCTAGGCAATCACCTAGTTTGCCTAGTGGCAGAGCTGGTCCTGCTCCTCTGGAAATTGACTATTGCAATGCATGATAACAGGTTTTCTGAATCCCCAGCTTTCAAGTTAAAAACAGTCTCTAGCCTAGTTTGTTGGGGAGGCATTCTTTTCTGTTTATGGGCTTTCGCTCCAACTTTGCTTCTTAACTGTTATTGCTTTTCTTCCTCTCTTACACAGCATTGTTGCTCTTGCGTTTTTATGTGTTGTTTTTTAAATCACATCCACAAAACTGCTCTGGAAAAACAGAATGAAAGCATGGGAGAACAGCTGTCATATGCATAAGGGAGGGGGTAAACCAATGCAGTTAAGAAGCCAACCGGGGGGGGGGGAAGAGGGAGGAGAAAGAGAGAGCCAATGTGGTGTAGTGGGGAAGAGCGGTGGACTCGGATCTGGCACAACTGGATTTGATTCCGTGTCTCCCACACACACAACCTGCTGGGTGACCCTGGGCCAGTCACGTTCTCTCAGCCCCACCTACCTCACAGGGTACTTGTTGTGGGGAGAGGAGGGGGAAGTGATCGTAACCCACTTTGATACTCCTATTGGCAGCGAAAAATGGGGAACAAGGGCGGGATATAAATTTAAAGTAAATAAATTAATTAATTTTAAAAACCCACTGTGGAAACTCCCTTTTATTTCCATAACTAGGGGATAGAGATTTTCTTTTTTAAAAATGAAAACTGGGAATTCACAGAACCTGGTATATACATTGGTGTAATGCGGTATTGATATAACCACATTCATTTGCCAGTTTTTAAATAAGAGCCCCCCAGTGGCCGGGGCAGGAAATGGCTGCTGGGGGGCATGTTTAGGGGAAATGGCTGCCATCTGGGTAGGAAAATATGCCCACCTGCACAGCAGCCATCCGGGTTTTGCTGCAGTTCCCACAAAACTTTGCAATAAAGCAAGTTGTAGGGCAGAATGGGAGAAGCCCTGGGAAGGTGCATGAAGGCACCATAACGTTGTGGAGGAGGGAAATATCCGCTTCCCACCAGCAGCGAATCCAGGGCAATAACCCATGTAGAAACGACTGCAGGGATGTAGTTTTCTTCCAGGTACAACTTAGGGCAGAAGTCCCACAATTCCTTACTCCCTCATTTTTTCTTTCTTTCATTTTATAGCTTGGCTTGCTCTCTTGGACTGCCAGGTTTGCTTTACTGAAGCATCTTTTGCAAAAAAAAGTCTTCAGTAAGCTTGCATACATTTTTACTAGTCTGCTTACTCATGTGTCTGTTAATATTTCAGCTGTTTGCACCAAGGTTTCTAGCTGGTCACCAGTAAGTAGCTCCGAACTCACCATAGGTGACCAGGTGAGGAGATAGTTTATACTTAGGTTTTTCAGGAGACATTTTTATTTTCTGTTTCCTTTAAATGAAGTTTCATGAACCTCACAGGGTGTGTGTGTGTGTGGGGGGGGTGTGGTGTGAAAAAAGGAGGCTGATTATTTGTTTCTGCCCTCCTATATCACGTCTGAAGTACGGGCTTGTATGCTTTCGCATTGGGAACACATGCATCTCTTCACAGGAAACATGTCACAAGCCTTCATATGTTGCAAATCAGTGTGAAAGCAGGAAGTGAGTCATTTATTGCCTCCTGTTCTCTCTCTCCCTGTAGATTCACACATGCCCATGCTGAGCATGGTCTGATGTGGGTGATTCTTAGAGGTTCCTACTTTAGGGAGCAGCAAGACATGAGTTTCTTGGTGATAAATTGGAGTGTCTGCTAGAGAGAGCAGGAATTCATAATACTGTGGTACCAGTGCTTCTAGCATTAATACCATCTTACTGTAAATGTCTTGTCTCATCCAATTGGTGAGGTGATCTGCTTTTTGCAGGAACGGTCTCGGTTCTGTCTTGAAGAGACCAGGCATCTCCTTAAACCATTCTCCATTTCCTAATTGTTACTTCCATGTCAATTCTTTCATGTTGCAATTCATTTATCTTGCCTCCCCATTTTATTTATTTTTAAGATATATTTATAGTTCTCCATTCTCACAGAGTCTTAAGGTGGATTACACCTTAACACCATGTTAAGTTGATACAGTCGGTAGGATGAGACCTCTAATAAGCAATGCGCTAGGAGTGGAATGAAATCAGTTGGAAACAAGCATGGAATTTTAGACATGATATAGAATGCAGATACAATGCAGAAAACATATTGGTATTACATATGTAGAAAACAATGCAGTGACACCAGGATAATACATACTGCAAACAGACAATTAATTCAATATGCAGTGGTACAGTCCTTAATCTCTTTCCCTTTATAAGGGTCTTCCTGAACCATTTGGAGATGGTATAATTTGGCTTTACCTATGAAACCTCTCATTAGCATTGGGTGAAATGTGGACAGTTCTGTATGTGTCTGTTAGAACTTTGCTTGTGTTTTTAAAATTTATTCCTTGAGGAAGAATTAAAGAGCACTTGATTTCTTTCTTCATTGGTAGTGTGAGAGATGGCCAAGGGAGCAGAGTGGGATTTGTATTATGCAAATTGTTCTCTGTAGAACGTTGATGCCCAGAAAGCAATGTTTAAGAGTTGGGTTGGGTTAAGGGTTTGAGTAGGTAAGGTTTTAAGTAGGTCTTTGATTTAATGACAGTTCTTGGTTTCTCTGTGTGGCTTTGAGGGTGAGGCCACGTAAGTGGGGATTAGAAAGATCCATGGAGGAGAGGCCCATCATAGCTACTAACCATGCTGACTAAAGGAAGCCTCCAAATCAAGAGGCAGTAAACCTCTGAGTACAAGTGCCAGGAAGCAACATTAGGGAAAGGCCTTGACCTCTAGGCCCTGTTTGTTAACTCTTCAGGGCAACTGATTGGCCACTGTGTGAAATAGGAGGCTGGGCTAGGTAGGACTACTAGTCTGGTCCAGCAAGGCTTGTATAAACTAGTAAGTTTTGTCTCTAGATGCATGGAAAGGAGGCTTGGGTTGGATCTAGCTGGTGTTCCACTAGCAGAAGTGGGTCAGTCCCTCCCTGTTCTCCAGCAGCACTCTGCAGCGCCTAAAAGTAATGCTGGGAGCCATGGGGTCACTGCGGAGAAAAAGCCATGGGGGTCAGAGGGCTGTAGTGGAAAAGGGAACAGGGCAGTATCACTTCAGCCTTTCTTTCATCAGTGGAAGGTTGTTTGGATGTAACTCTTTATCCAGAAAGGAAAGGGGCTTCAGCTTCTAAACCCTGTTGCCTTGCTCCATGAGCCAGTCCCAGTGCTCAAAATTCCACCATGCAGAATGATCGTTTGGTGTCTGCTGCATGAAAGGAATCCTGTACTCTTTGCAGGGTTGCCAGGTCTCCCCAGGCCACCACTGGAGGATGGGAGTAAGGTTGCTGGATCCAGGGTGGAAGACTCTTGGAGATTTGGGGTATTGGGTCTACCAGTCCCCAGTTGGGGGCAGGAGATCCCTCGGTTTGGAAGCCCTCCCCCTGTTTCAGGATTATCAGAAAGCGGGGTGGGGAGGAATGTCTGCTGGGCACTCCATTATACTCTATGGAGACTGGTCCCCATAGAGCAGGGTGTCAAACTCATTTGCTATGACAGCCAGATCTGACATAAATGTGACCTTGTCAGGCTGGGCCATGTGTGTCATAAAATGTAATGCCAGGTAGTAGAGTTTTAAACCTTATAAATAACACAGACAAAACACCATTACAGATTTTAAAAAATATATGCTCTAGATTAGCACTCTTGCACTATGTTGTTAATTGAACCGTTTCTGGTAAGTGATACCTCTTGCTCTGAATTATTGCCTCAAAATCTGGAGACAGTGTCTGAGCTGTAGCAATCTTGAATGTGCTGTTCAGATGCATATCTGTATGTTGCAAACCTACTTTTGATTTATTGACATTCATTACTGAAATCTCATGGTCAATGCTTTGAGCCAGGGGAAAACATGAAATGGCTGGGCACTGTGAGCTTTTATACATTAGTTGTGCTGATCAGCCAACCAAGAAAATAGAGACTTTGCTCTGTAGCTCTTGTGCGATTGAGCAAGCCTGGCATAGCAAGCTGAGATGCAAAAGGAAGCGAGAGAGAGAAGGATGCAGAGGACAGTGAGTTGCTCATGAGCCTGATAGGAGCCCTCTGGGGGCCTGATCCAGCCCTTGGGCAGTACGTTTGACACCCCTGCCATAGGTTATAATGGAGAATCAATCATGGGTTTCTGGGGCTTGGGGGAGGTGCCCTGTTTTTTGAGGTAGAGGTACCAAATTTTCAGCATAGTATCTGGTACCTCTCCTCAGAAAGCCCCCCCTCTAGTTTCAAGATTGGATCAGGGAGTCCAATTCTATGAGCCCCCAAAGTAGGTGCCCCCATCCTGCATTATTTCCAGTGGAATGAAGATATTTAAGAGGATTGTGATCCCTTTAAATGTGATGGCCAGAACTCCTTTTGGAGTTCTATTGTGGTTGTCACAACCTTGCTCCTGGCTTCACCCCCAATGTTCCCAGAGATTTCTTGAGCTGGACTTGGAAAACCTGTTGGGGATAGAGACTGGATAGGACAGGGACCTCTGTGGGGTGCAAGGAAACAATGGAGGATAGGGACACCTTTTTCTGGGGCCTATAGACTTGGTCCCCCTGGTCCAATCTTTTTGAAAATTGGGAAGGTTTGTGAGGAGAGGCACCAAAAGCTATGCTAGAAATGTGATACCTCTACCTAAAAAGAAAGCCCCCAGCCCCAGATACCTTCAAATTGATTCTCCATTGTAACCTGTTGGGCCCATTGATTATAATGGTCTTCATAGGGTACAATGGAGCTGGGAAAATAATTTTTTTGCATGCCCATATGCTGCTTTTCAGTATGATCTGTAAGCTGCCTTGAGTCACAGGGAAAAGTGGCATATAAATATTTGAATAAATAAGTATTTTGGGTAGGGTGATAACATTTAAGCAACTTCCTGTTTTTTACGTTAGGCAGAGTTCTGAAAGTGATTGTTCTTCCTCTGTTTATACGTGACCTGTAATGCTGGTTGTCATATTTCTGAAAAGAAAAGTAGACAACAAGAGTCTCCCCTCCCCCCCCCCCCCCCCCCCCGGCAAGGCTGAATCTATCAATATAGTGGACTGGGGCAGGTAGACCTGTTCTCCAGAGGACTGGTCTATCAGTGTAATGGAAAGAGTTGGGTAGTTGCTCTCTGGAGGCCAGGTCTACTAATATAGTAGACTGGGGCAGATATACATGTTCCCCATGTGGGTGAGATTTGGCTTGATTCCGTTTTCTCTAATGTGTAAATTATTCTTAAAATATAGTTTAAATATAATTTAAAAGAATTTTTACAGGATTATGGAAGTAATCTAAAAAAGCCCCTAATTTATGAGAAAGTCAAATGTAGATTCACTCACAACTTTAATGCTACTAGCCTTTTTTGCTCATGAGGTAGAATTTCTGCTCTCAACACTGTGAAGCTTAGATGGAACACAGGTCCCACCTGGAGGCTGGCAACCCTACTTGGCTTATGGCTGCTACCTTTTGTTGAGGCAGCGGGCATCTCCCTGCTGTTAGGCCTCCCCCAAGGTCCCTGAATGATCAACTGAAACTGGATCTGTTGAGGCACAAATTATTGCTGCTGAATTTTCCGGATGTTTTAATGTAGTAATTTTAATATGCTGTGTTTTAACTTCTTGTTTATATATTGTAGAACCTGCCCTGAGCCTGCTTGTGGGAAGGGCGGGATACAAATTTAATAAATAAGCATGATGTGTTCTTCAAAAAAAAGGAGGAGGCGGCAACAATATTATTTTAGTTACTTCTGGAAAATAATTCTGGATGGGTAGCCATATGCTTCCTGTAATGATGTGTGTCTGATGTGTCTGTGCTGGGCTAAATATGCTTTATGCCCTCTGTAGGGGCTTCCATGCGGATAGTTGTCCAACGTCTGAACAAGGCCTGCATTTGTTATTCACAGGAATCCTGCCTGAAAGGGTGAGGAAAATGGCAACAGAGGTCACTTGAGAGCAGGGGTGGAAAAACTGTGGCTCAGGAGCCATATGTGGCACTTTCACACACATTGTATGGCTCTCAAAGCCCCCACCATCACATCAGCCAGCTTGGAGAAGGCATTTGTCTCTTTAAATCACTTCTCTGAGCCAGCATTTATGGAGAATGCATTTAAAGTTGCTTTCTTTCCACGTCTCCCATACCTATTTGCTTGCCTTCCTTCCTTCCTGTCTTGAGGCTCTCAAGCATCTGACCATCATGTCTTGCAGCTCTCAAACATCTGACTTTCATGTTTTATGGCTCTGAAACATCTGACATTTATTCCATGTGGCTCTTGCATTGAGCAACTTTGGCCACCCCTGGTTGAGAGTCTCATTTGCATGTTCAACAAAACTGCGAGGAGCTGAGATTTTGGTTTTAAAACGGCATCCCTGATAGTAATTTTGTTAATATCTTTAACATATCTTCATGGTTTGGTCCACAAAAGCTGTGAATGGTGGATAAATGGAATTTTCTTACAGCAGCAGAAGTGAAGACAGCATTTTACTACAGCTTCCTGTGCCTTCTCGTTTGCTTTTGAAAGTCTTGTAGCACATAAGATGGGAATTCCCCCCCCCCCCCCTTCACACACACCTAAAGGCCACATCTTGGTCTCTACTCAACTTCTGAGGGCCCTAAATTGGATGCTGGCTCTTCCTGATTCCAGTGTTGGTGGTACTCCAGAGCTGATGAAGACGATGATGTGCATCTTAAACTATTATTGATAGTCCCTGAACCGTTTAATGTTTTTAGGTGTCTCAGCCATCTAGTGGATTGCAAAGTTTCTTGGGAGAGAGGCTCTAGGCCATAATTGGTTCACCTCTTCTATACTGAATGTGTAGACATGTTTTTCTCTTCTCTAAAAAAAAAAGCACATATCCATTTAGGTATCGTTGTCTTTTCTGTAATAGTCTCTTTCCACCCCTTCATAGTTCCCCTAAATATTTTAAAGCGATCTGTGAGCAGTGAAGCACAGTGTTGTGTAGTCAAAGATTTTTTAAGGTGTTGCATTGACATATTGTAGTGATTAACAAACAATATTATGAACCCAAAGTACCATTAGCTTTAGGAACAGGGCTATGTATTGAGACTTTTCTCCTTCAATTTCTGATTTTCTTCTGTTCTTCCCCCCCCCCCCCTCCCCATTTCCAGTCCTCTACTTCCCAACAGATGGTTTCAGAATTTTATTTTATGGTGTGTGGCTAAAATGACATCAGTCTTTCTTTTCCCCCCCCAGTAACTGACCAAACTATCTGTGCTGACAAAAGCTATAGTGTGTCTTTAATTAAATGTGGAACTACTTTAGAAGCCGGGCTAGACAGCAAAGGGTGATAGTAATGTTTTTTGCCTTTTGCAAGACAGCTTAAGAAGTGCATAGCAGGAAGACTGAAATGAATAGAGATCTAACCCACGTTGTGTGAATTATTCAAACCCACCCCCCTCTGGTCTCAACTCCCCATAAGCTGGTTTTAATTGAGCTCATGTTCTCCAGCTGATCTTAGAGCAATGGTTGTCCTTGCAGGACAACCGACCTGCCCCAGCGAGACTGAGTCCCACTCAGCTCCCTGTCGGACATTCAGCTATTAACTAAATAGAATCGGTGTTGACAGTTGACTTATTGAAAGTTAGTCTGTGCTGTCACTCCTGGGGCTTTTATTGCGGTCTGTGGAAAATGCAGCTTGTTCAGCTAATTTAAAAAAATGTGCGCTAGGATGTTAATGGCTAATCCGTGCATATAGCCGAGGTTATATGTGATGCTGACTGTGTAAAGCCAAAATGCAGGATTAAAATTCCTGTAACAATTCTTCTCTCTCTCCCCCACCCCACATCGCATCTGCAAATAATCAGGCACGCACTGTGGGGTACTGGCAGTTAGAACCTCTCTGGCCTTCTGTTGTGTCTCTTATGTGATCTCAGATGCTCCATAATATCACTTGCTTAATGAAATAAAATTCCTGGCATAGGAGGACTTCTCTGCGGAGCTGCATCCAGTCGAGAACAGCAACCAAACCTACCATTTCTCTTGACTAATGGGTATTACAATACAGGGGTTAAAAAAATAAAATAAAAAAGCTAAATGAGCTGCATGTTCGTAGGTCTGTATGTGCAAAGCACGCTTTTAGTGAGTTTCATTCTGGTAGGTGTGCTGCATGCAATTTCTTAAATAGTTCTCCCTTCCTAGATTGAGCCATATAAGGTAGGGACTTTGTTTTCTTCATCTCCTTACAACTTGTTGGGCCTCCATGTGTATCATGGGATGGGGTATAAAAATGCATGATTAAACCTGTGATGTAGGGCACATGTTGCTTGGTGAAGCTGCTTCGGAAGAAGGAGATTTAGGTGGGAGAGTGGCAAAACCACTGCAAATGACTTCCTTCAGTGGCTTTTAAACTTCTATTTAATTTCAGAGATTTATAATCTCACACAAGGTACTCTTGCCAGTTTATTAAAAACATCCTAAAGTCGAACAGTGAATCATTTAAAAAGTCAGCAATGTTAACATTTCAATAGTAACAACCAAACAGTAGAGCAAGACTTGCGTCTGTAACAAGAAAGAAGAGCAATGGAGCAAAATAACACAAAGTCTTGTCAGAAACCTGGAAAAAAAAGTCCTCATTTGGTACCGGAACTGCCAAAGAGGGAAACATCGGCTGAAGGGATGCAGCAAGGGCATTCAACAGAGAAGGTTCACCACAGAGATGGGATAGGAAGTTCCTGTCTTTAGTGCCCACCTGCTTTATCATTAAAAGGCCTTTGGTGATCTCAACAATTCAGCTGATTCATATGGCAGCAGAGTACTAGCACTTTGAATTTGCTCTGGAACAAATTGGCAAGCTTGGAAGTTCTTTCTGAACTGGCAAGTTGCATCTCAGGGTTTTTTATTGGTCAAGTCAATTTTTGAAGATCTTGTTAAGTAGATATGTTTTCACATATTTGGGATCTGTATATGAACATATTGCAGCAGCAAATCTAGTTGTGGTCAAGGCATGGAAAACTGCAGCAATGTCTGTATTTACCTCTAGTGAACCAGCTGAAGGTATTCTGAACCTGGATGTCTTATCAGCAGAAATAGCCTCGATAGCATCCCCAACCTGTTGATATCCTCTACAGTAACTCCATCTAGAATCAGCTGATTTCTTAGCTATATTATATTATTCATGCGACATAGCCTCAAGCTCATGTTTCCACATATTTGGGATCTGTATATGAATGGAGAACCATTTGTGGGAGAAGTTTGGATAGTGAAAATGGCTGTTGGAAAAGTTCTGTTATCTTCCAGATGATTCTCTGTTCTAAATATCCTCTTTGCAAGCAGGCCTTTGCACATTCTGAAAGATATCTGGGCACTATCGGTATATATAACATGCAGTTAGTATGTAGATACAGCACACGATTAACGAAGACTATTAATTTCTTGATTTTATTTTTAGTGTGATTTACACTTAGTAATCTATGAAATGTTCTTTACTTTACACCCCCCCCTTTCATGCAATGATATGATAAATATATATTTTTAAAAATAAAAATCCTATTGAAAAGAGAACCATTCAGATTTTTGTAATGTCAGTTCTGCAGTTCAGCAGTTAAAGTACACACACACACATTTTGCAGCGATTCTTTCAAATTGGAAATAAGCTTTGCCTTTCTGGTGTATCAAAAATAGTTTTAATGTTAAACAACTGCTTCATGCCTGTTAAAACCTGCCCATTTGCTTCTCATGCTTGTTTAATTCTTCAGGAGTGGAGCCTTGTGGTGCTGATGGTTTGGCGCTTAGAATGAAAGTTGGCCTCACTTGGAGAGCTCCATTTTGATGTTGAATGTGGGTTCTAGTCACATTACACGGGACATTTTCATTTTAATGTACAGAGGTGGGGAAAGAAAAAGCTAATGAAGGGTGCAATCCAGAATAGGGCTGTGGAGCAGTCCCATTAAATTTAATACATTACTCAGTACAAAGCAGGAGCAAAGTTTCTTTGAACATGGTGAAATGAATACCCAATCAAGTAGAGTTCAGGCTACATATATTCATATGAAAGCTAACTATGGTATCTGTGCTTGTGTACCTGGCTCGCCTATTGACTGCATCAGTGATTGGCCCATGAACCACCACTCAAGTTCTGTTGCATTCCATTGGTTGAGTCTGCTCCTCTTCCCCACCCACTGGGGCAGCTGCTAGGCAGTGGCTGTTGCTAGGCAATCATGCTTGATTTTATAAAAGGCAATCAAACTTGGCTCTGCTAGTAAAAGGCAGGGGGAGAGACCCTTTCCAGGCCTATTTTGTCCTTAGAGACCTCATTGGGGCCTGTCCTGACTAGGGTTGCCAGCTCCAGGTTGGTGGGAAATTCCTGGAGATTTTGTGGTGTAATCTAAGGAAGCCAGAGTTTAGGGGAGGGGATATAATGGCATAGAGTCCACGCTCCTCATGGATGCTGTGATAACCCGGAAATTATGTCATGCAGTCAGTGACACTTCATGAATTCCTACAGTCTTTATTATGTTTACTGGGAATGGGCACAAACTGAAACACAAACCATAGTTCATGCATGAACTAGGGCCAGTTTGTGAACCATCCCTCCCTTGAACCATCCTGTGGGAGATGCCGGGAGGGTTCATGCCTACCCTTGGCTTCCTCAGGCACTACATGGATGCAGGTGCCTGGGGAAGGCCAGGGAAGGCAGCATGAACTGCCTTCCTTCCTAGGATTGCCTTCCATAGGTGCCCTGCAGCCATGGGGCACCTGTGGAAGCTGATTCTGGGAGGGGAGGCAGTTTAAACTGCCCTCTTCCACTTTCCCAAGGCTTCCACCTTGGGGAAGGCATGGGAAGACAGTTCAAGGGAAGGGCATCTGTGGAAGTCAATCCTGGGAGGGAAGGCAGTTCAAGCTGCCTTTCCTCTGAACCCCAGCTGAGCCAATGGGGAGACCTCACCCTGCATGATCTGCTGTTTTGTGGGCTTTTCTGGGCTGTCGCATTTCAACCATAGGGTACAATGGAGAGACTGTGGACTGCAGAAGGGAGGGGGAGGCATTTATATTCCTCTCCCTCCTTCCCCCTGCCATGCCAAACCACAAACCAATGAACCACTAACCAGTTTAGGGAACACGGTGGTTCAGTTGGTTTATTCGGTTTGTGCAATCAAATGATCCACGAACGAAATAAACCACCATTTTCCTGGTTTGTACCCATCCCTAGTCTTTACCATAGAGTGGCAGAATTCCTAGAACATCATGTTCACCAGTATGTGATGTCATAGTGTTCACTCATCATTCCCTCTGCTGTTCCATTGAACCAGTGCTAGGGATGGAGTATGGAGTGGGAGACTGGCTGCTGTGGAGGGCAATCTAGTAAGCCTTTATACTGGTGAATTTATGGAACTGACATATTTGGAGTGTCACTGGCAGCAAATGTGTGCTGATTCAGACAAAACATGCCATAGAGTGCATTTAATTGCCTGTAAGTTGGTAGTTAACAACAGTCAAGGAAGTTCTTTTCATTGCCAGTGTGGCTTGGATCCCACCCAAAATTTCCATATGTACAAGAAGGGAGGGGGAGTGATTTTTGTTGATCCGTCTGTCACATGTCAGGCTCAAACACCCCCTTAAATGCTGTTCTTGGGGGATGGAGGCTCCCACAGGAATAGGTCGAGGCAGGGAGTTGGAGGTGTCCTGTGGCATGGGGGGTATCAGCGAAATCCACTTCTTCCTTACACACAGGATCCAATCCAGTGTTTTCCCAATTGTATTCATTCCCAAATATTTAAAATTAACAAATGATGAGTTAGACCATCTTATACAGAGTTAGACCATTCATCTACCAGTGTTAGTATGGTCTACTCTGACCAGCAGTGGCTCTCCAGGGTTTCAGGAAGAGGTCTTTCACATCACTCATCGCCTGATCCTTTTAATTGGAGATGCCAATGACTGAACCTGAGATGTGCTGCATGCAAAGCAGATGCTCTACTCCTGAGCCAAGTCCAAGGCAGGATTCAGATGAATGTGGTTTGGCTGTAAACTCTGACAATTCTGCTAGATTCCTTTGGATAAAAATCTCTCTGATTCATCCGCAGATCATGTAGCAGTGGAGTTGGATATGCTGTCTGGTCAGGTTTGTATGGATAGTTTTTGACGGGTCTCTTCTTGCGGCAGCTCCACTTCTTTGGAATGCACTGTCCAGCGAGGCGAGGGCTGCACCGTCTCTGTTCTCTTTTAGAAGAGTTTGTATGGCACAGCTGTTCTGAAGGACTTTCCATTGCTAGCTTTAAATTCTCTGGTGGTTGCTTTTTAATGGCAATTTCAAACTTTAAGTGGTTTTATGGCATATTGTGTTGTATTATTTTTGGAATCTTGTTTAAGATCTAAAGGAAAGATGGTGTACAAATGCCTCCAATAATTAAATTTCTAATATTTTGCTGGTGTTGCAGGCAGGGGTGTCAGCAGAGCTCCAAAGTACATTGTACTACTGCTCCAGCCTCTCTTTGCCCAAGCTTCTATTTCAAAATGTATGTGGGTTAAAAGCCAGCAGACCAATTACAATGAAAAGCCCTCTGGATTTTTCAACGCTGGTTTGATAGCACTTTTAGATGTGTGCTTTCCAAGATGGTTAATGCACTGATGCCTTTTTGAATTTCTAATGCATTCTTGGATGGTGGTCACTTGGCTTGCAGTTGGGGTTCTTTAGATCACGGCATGCTTCTTATCAACACGTTGATGGAATGAATGAGCATTTTGAAGAGCAGAGGAGCAGCCCCCTCCTCCGGAGTGACTATTGTGCTGCATTTTCCAGCACAACAACACAAAATCAGAGGGTTGGATACAGTGGAAGGATTGTGTGAGGTTCACACAAGAATTATCTATCTTTCTAGCTATTTGGCCACATGCAACCATTTTTTAACTCCTTGAAAAATTTATTCCCGGGAGAGTCAGTTTGGTGTAGTGGTTAAGTGTGCAGACTCTTATCTGGGAGAACCGGGTTTGATTCCCCACTCCTCCACTTGCACCTGCTAGCATGGCCTTGGGTCAGCCATAGTTCTTGCAGAGTTGTCCTTGAAAGGGCAGCTGCTGTAAGAGCTCTATCAGCCCCGCCCACCTCACAGGGTGTCTGTTGTTGGGAGGAAGGTAAAGGAGATTGTGAGCTGCTCTGAGACTCTTCAGAGTGGAGGCTGGAACATAAATACAGTATCTTCTTCTTCATAGTTGGCCCCTTTCCTAGAGCGCCGGGACCTAGCAACGGTGATCCATGCGACGGTCACCTCAAGATTGGACTACTGTAACGCCCTCTACATGGGGCTGCCTCTGTGCCGGACCCGGAGATTGCAGCTAGTGCAGAACGCGGCGGCCAGGCTGCTGCTTGGCCTCCCAAGATGGGAACATATACGGCCGGGGCTACGCGAACTGCACTGGCTGCCGATTGTATACCGGGTCCAGTACAAAGTGCTGGTGATTACCTTTAAAGCCCTATATGGCCGAGGACCGACCTACCTGAGGGACCGTCTCTCCTCGTATGAGCCCCAGAGAGCACTGAGGTCAGTAGGTAAAAACAGATTGACCACCCCTGGGCCCAAAGAAGTTAAACTTCGGACTACCTATGCACGGGCCTTCTCTACCGCGGCCCCATGCTTGTGGAATCAACTCCCAGAGGAGGTGCGGGCCCTGCGGAACCTTGATCAGTTCCGCAGGGCCTGCAAGACCACCCTTTTCAAACAGGCATTCATGAACGGCTGACCAAGTCCACAAAGAAACATCAAAATGGTCCAATCTGGAGATCCGCCATCATTACATAAATTGACAGGCATAGCATCGATCAATAACGGTACTGCCAGATTTAACTTAATGTTTTTAGACTTAGTAACTGTTTTAACTAATGTATTAATCGGTTTGGGTTTAATTTAATGTTTTGTTAAATGTATTGTTATTTTGCTGTTGTTAGCCGCCCTGAGCCTGCTTGGCGGGGGAGGGCGGGATATAAATAAAATTTTACTTACTTACTTACTACTTACTTACTTCATAGGACCTGTGTGAAGTAATAACTATGTACATGCTGTGAACTTGGGAATAAATTTTTATGGGGTCAGAAATTGCTGCTGGAGGGCAGGCAACACTGGGAAGATGAATGACCTACTGGTAGATTGTAGGATCCAGCCCAGAAAATATTAAAAAGACAACCAAGAACAAAATACCTGTATCTTTAAGAGCAGTTGTCAAGACAGACGATAATAGCCTTTGAACATTTTTACTGTGTTGCTGAATACGAGCTTCTGGGATGATGAACCAATGATCAGTGTGTATTCATCTCCTTGTGTAATTAAGATACTTTAGAGCATAAATTCAAAGAGGATACAAACGGGGTGGGTGGGGGAAGCTCTCATATTAAGCTTCCCTTTACCAAAAGGCGACTGTTCAAGTACTTCCCACTCCCCAAGGTAACTCTCATACTCTTTTTTGAAATGGAAGGCCATCAGAATTGGACTCTTCCTGCCACTTTCCCATAGTGATCACATACACTGGATGCCCTACCATATAGGGAGATTACCCCCGTCCAAGAAAAGTTGAGCTTTTGATGCATCTGCAGGGAAGGAAAAGTCTTAAGTCACATCAGAAAGGGGACACTCTTAGAAGCTGGGGGACTTCACAGTGCTTGAAGCAAACACTGCATTGGTACCAGCTCATTTTTCCAGTGGAAAGATCTGTAAAGCATAACAGATTCATGCTCTTCAACATACTTTTAACGTACTTTTAAACTGTGTTATTAATTAGTTTTGTAGGTGATTGAATGAACTTAGACCAACAGGTTTTTTTGGGGAGGGGGAAGAGTTCTGGGGTTTTATTATTTGTGATTTCAGTTTTACATTGTAGGTTGCCTTTAGCCACAAGGGAAATACTCAACTATTTTTTGGGGAAAAAAACCCCTAATACACTGGTTTGTTTTGTTCTGGCTTGTGCAACACAGAGTGGGTTTATTGGGATCACTTCACATCTCTAAAGTGGTATCTCTCCAAGAAGCTAGTGTACTATCCCTGAGTGCAGATGTCCTAGCCTGTGATGATAATGGGCTGGGGGAGCACTTTATGCTGCTCACTATCCTAAGTAACCTCCCAAGAGATGCTGTGCCAGCAACCTGTACTTAAGTGTTTTGGATGATATCAACCCAGGGGCACAATGCCAACCATAATATGAGAGAAAGCATTTAAGACTGGCATTCCAGCTCTTTTACTGGCTGGCACAGGTAATGAGGTTGCCCAGTAAATTCCTGTCAGATCAAGATTACAATTGTAAGACTTAAAAGTGGCCAGTCTTTTTTTTTTTAAAGATGGTTCCTCCATTGCAGAATCCAGTTAAATGTTTTAAACAAATAGCTCTTCCGTTTTATTGTCCATACTCATGCCTGTCATTTTTGAGTCAGCATCCAACATTAACGACACAGTTTAAAAGTACGTTATTAAAATACAAATGTGTTTTGTTAACTTCAAGTTCACATTTAATTCTAAGGTCAAGAGTAAACATGACTTTTCTTCAGAAGGGCTGTGGATGTGGTGGATGGACAAGAGGGGGAGAAACCTAGAGGCATCACTAAATGAGGTAGGCAGAGGTAGCAGTGCTGTGGGTGGGAGGGAGAGCGAAAGATAAGGAGCTGGAGTCTCTGCCAGCCATGTGTGGTGTCTTTGTAGATGGGCAGACTAGGTGGACCGTAGGTGCCCCACCAAGGGAGGGGAAGAAGGGGATTTCCCTCCTGCAAGACTTGCAGGTCCCTGCTTGTAAAATCTAATTATGTGAGTCCTCAAACTGTGGATTGGGCAATACACCATTCTGGTGGAGAAAACCAGAGACAACTCTAATTGTGTGACCTTGAGCAAATTATAGCCTTTTGTGACATGGGTAAAATAGTGTTCTGAGGTTAAAGGCAATACAGATTTTGAAGTGCAATATAAGTAGTAGTTGGACTTCTGATTATAGGTTGGCTGCAATGTTTGATTATGAATAATCCAGACTATGACCTTCAGATTACAAAAGAAAGAAGAGAGTTTTATTTTGGGGATTGACAAGGTGATACTTAAAGACAGAAATCAGCAGCTGGTGTAAAATCAAAATGGATTTAAAAACTTGTGTAAAATGATAGCACTAAAACCATACGTAAAGCACTAGTTCAGGGGTGTCAAACATGCAGCCCGGGGGCTGAAACAGACCCTTGGAGGGCTCCTATCAGCCCCCTGAGCTACTGGCTGTCATCTGCACCCTTCTCCCTCTCTCTTGCTTCCTTCTGCATAACAGCTTGCTTTGCAAGGCTTGCTCAAGAGCTAGAGAACAAAGTCTCTATTTTCTCCATTGGTTGAGGCTCCTACCTTGGGGAGGGAGGGAGGGAGGGAGGGACGGCTTGCTTTGTCTGCTTTTTCAGTTGCATAGCAGAGCTACTGAGCCAAGCCTCTCTTCTATTGGCTGATGCTCCTCCCCCTCCTGGTCCCCTGGGGAAGGAAGGAAGGATCCAGAGCTTCCTTTGCCCAGTTCCCTTGTAGCAAATGAGTTTGACACCCCTGCACTAGTTAAAAACAGCATATTGGCTCGGTTCTCCCTGCTAGAAGAAAGTATTTCCATCGGTGGAACAAAATCCCCCTGCTTTTCCCTATCATGGCATTCCAAAGTGGCCCCTGAAATGCTGTTCCTGTAAGACATGGATCCTTAAGGAAACGTGTGAGGGGCAAAATGGCAGTCTGCAGTTGGAAGGGGGAATCAGCAAAGATCACTTCTAGGGAATCCAAGCCAATATTTTGACTGTTCACTTTTATCTTGCACTTCCTCCTAAGAGCTTAGAACGTCGTACCAATTCTTCCCTCACAACAACCTTGTGGTTTGGGTGACACAGTGACTTCCCAAAGATCATCCATGAAACTTCATGAATGAGTGGAATCTGAGCCTGGATCTTCCGTGTCTCCCAAACTGTAGTCCAGCATTTTGACTACTCTGTACTTCCAGCATTTCGACTGCACCACACTGCCTGTACTGCAGAAATACTATGTGAACCAGAAAACAACAGCCAAGTTGGCTAACCCCACCCCCTCACCCCAGCCACCCCTCGTTGCCAAATGCTTCCCAGGACTAGCAACAGCCAGGTAGGGAGCTTAAAAGGAGGGAAGTGGTGTGTGTGGCATCTTGAGCTCCTTGAAGGACGAACTGGATAAAAATGTGGTAGGTATATAGCTAAAACTGTGTTTGTCACTTATAATGGATATGAAGGGAAACATTACACAGTCCCCTTGTCTTTTTTTGTCAACTCATGTCTCTCTTATGACCCTGTTAGGTAGAGGTAAAGAATAGAGGAGTCATAAAATCCTCATGTGCAGATAGAAAGAGGCTGACAAGAGCAGGGAGCTTATTGTTTCTATTGCTTTCTCTGTTAAGGCTTGCCACACTGGAGCCAAAAGAGTAATACATCAAAAGAGTAAATACTCCCATTTTACTTTTTTGCCATCACCTGTAGAGCCATATAAAGACCATATTAAAAAAGGTAAGTTCCCTGTGCAAGCACTAGTCGTTGCTGACTCTGGGGTGACGTTGCATCACAATGTTTCCACAGCAGACTTTTTACAGGGTGGTTTGCCATTGCCTTCCCCACCCTTCTACACTTTCCCCCCAGCAAGCTGTGTACTCATTTGACTGACCTCGGAAGGCTGAGTCAACCTTGAGCCAGCTACCTCAACCCAGCTTCTTCCAGGATCGAACTCAGGTTGTGAGCAGAGAGCTCGGACTGCAGTACTGGAGCTTTGCCACTCTGTGCCACAGGGCTCCTTAAAGACCATATACAGATATTTTAAAAATATTAAATGATGTTCTTTTAACGGAAAATGATTTTTGAGCCCCAGAAGTAAACCCTCTTGGAAGCAGAATCAGGTCAATTAAAGGTTGTACTATAAACTCTTCTCAGCGTCCCTGGTTACCATATAAACTGCTGGTAATTAGAGGGTAGATAGAATAAAGGCACCATCAACTGAACTGGCTGACATTTGGTGAAATAAAACAAAAGTCCAGTGGCACCTTCAAGACTAAATGCATTTATTTCGCTGTTAGTCTTGAAGGTTGCACTGGATATCTGTTTTATTTTGCTATAACAGATGGACACAGGCAGACACAAGTTGGTTATGTTTAACTGCTTATTTGTCCAGTTCTTAAAAACAGGAAGCCCGAGGCAGGCCCAGGAGTCACACAGTTACGGGTAAGGCAGGCGCAAGGGATATGCAACATATGAGACCCCAAACTATAGTATTTTTCTGTAGTTGAGCAAAGTTAAGATGGATACGCTGTGCCCATGTTGCTTATTCCTCCTACCACTGGCTCTGGGCCAAATGACACACTGTGTGGGAGATCCATCATTTAATCTTTTCCTACATGTTTTAATGCAGCTGAGGGACCTTTGGATAAGAACACAAGAAGAGCCCTGCTGGATCAGACCAATAGTCCATCTAGTGCAGCATCATGTTTTACTGAGCAGCCAACCAGTTCCTCTGGACAGCCAACAACAGGGCACAGAGGCTGACATCTTCCCCTGATGTTGCCTGCCTCCTGGCTCTGGGATTCAGAGGATTAGTGCCTCTGAATGTGAAGGTTCCCCTTAATCACCATGGGTAGTAGCCATTGATGGACTTGTCCTCCATGAATCTATCTAATCCCCTTTTAAAGGTGTTTATGGCCATCACTATATCCTCTGGCAGCAAATACGAAATTTTATTCACTCTCTGTGTAAAGTAGTATTTCCTTTTTGTTCATCCTAAACCTACTGTCTACTAGTTTCATTGGATGCTCTTGAGTTCTAATATTTTGGGAGAGAGAAAAATTTAAGGGCTATGATGGTCAGGCAGGAAGTTTTTAGCCCCTGCCCCCATTTCATTTCACTGACTGAGGAGCAGAGCAGGGTAAATGTTTAATCTCTCTTATTCTACTATCATGGCCTCAGACCTGCTTACTGGAGTCTCAAACTGTCTGAAGACCATGGTATTTTATGTAGGTCTTCAAGAACGTTAAAACTTTTTGACAACTGGGCAAAAAAACTGCTAATTGTAGTGTGCTCAGCGGTGATTCCATTCTGCCCCTAGCAACCTTTGGAAAATGAATGGGTTGGATCCAGCAGCATGAGTGGAAAGAAAGATGTACTTAGCACAGTTCCACTGTCAGAAGTAATAGTGAAACAGTTACAGCAACACAGAGCATTTTGATATATATGTTTAATGAAATAACACTGTGCATGCGGAGCAATGGAATGTGCAACAGATGGTTCACATGATTTCACTTAATTTGAATTTGTATGAGAAGAAATATCTTCTATGTCTTGTGCGTGCAAATCAGGTAGCAGGGATAGAAATACTTTCCGTTGGCACCAGCTGACCAGGGAGTAATTTTTGCACTTCTGCTTGCGCACGGGGGTTGGTATGCAGACTTTATTGTCTGTCTTCAGCTAGGGTATGCATTCTGGAAGGCTGGTGTACCCTGAAATTCCTATTGCATAGTAGATTATTTCAATATCAAAGGCATCTTGGGAGCATTGCTTACAGACACATCTGAATGTAGTTAGTTTTAATCAATACAGCTGGATGTTGAGATGATGGTAGTTGTGACTTCTTGTCATGGACTGGAATGCTGTTGAATAAGAATGGGTTTAGAGAACTTTCCACCTTACATTACAGGGATAGAAAGGTTTTTGACTGAATCCAATCTGTGCTGCATTCTTAATTTCAAGCGCAGTTTATCTACTGTTTAGCAGAAAGGTAGTCATGGAGGAAGAATTAAAAAATTGTGATCAATAATTGGTGACGTCACCTAGCTAAAGCAACCCAAATTTTATCCATTGGTGGCATACAGTGTTTAGATGGTCTTCTCTGTGTTTTGAGCAGAAGCATGGTACGAACAGCGTCCAAATATGTCATAAGGAAAGCCATGTTGGATCAGGCCAATGGCCCATCCAGTCCAACACTCTGTGTCACACAGTGGCCAAAAAAACAAAAGAACAAGTGCCATCAGGAGGTCCACCAGTGGGGCTAGAAGCCCTCCCACTGTGCTCCTCCAGACACCAAGAATACAGAGCATCACTGCCCCAGACAGAGTTCCAACAATATGCTGTGGCTAATAGCCACTGATGGACTTCTGCTCCATATGCTTATCCAATCCCCTCTTGAAGCTGTCTATGCTTGTAGCCACCACCACCTCCTGTGGCAGTGAATTCCATGTCCTACCATGACATTTCTAATCAGGTAATTGCTCAAATTATAGTGGCTCCTGCCTGGTGAAACTCATTTGCAGGTGACAGCTGGGGCCTGGAGGATCTTTCTGGCTTCTGTAAGGCTTCATAAGACAAAGTTGCTTCACCAGGCTTGTCACTGATGATGGTTGAGGCCATTTTTTTTACCACCTATTAATGGTGCCATGTGTTGTATTTTTTACAGCAGACTGGGGTTTGGTTGTTGGGTGTCAATTGTTTTATTCTGATTCCTGAGCGAGGGCACTATTTAATGGATTGGAATTTAACTTTTTTGTAAGTGTGATTTATCTTTATAGATTGTTTTATTGGGTGTTGTGAGCTGCCCTGAGCCTTGTGACCCAAGGTATAAGTCAATAAATAAATATGTGGCAAAAAATCTTGAGGTTGAGTTGTGTCAAAAGTAAAGCCTGTTCCTCATTTGTTTCCCTACTCTTGAGTGCTTTCTCAAAAACCCATCATTTTATGTGTGTGAAAATTTAGTCTCCCTCCCTCCCTCTTTCGCTCGAGTGCTGTGTGCGGACAACTGAAAAGCATGTATTTTCCCATTTCTCCTCATTCACTTGCAGGTTGCAAGCTTGTGGGGGGAAGGCCTAGGTTGCCAGCCTCCAGTTTTTGGGATTGAAGAAGAAAGAAATAGGCATAGCTGTTCCAGCATTAACTTCATTAAGAGAATTACTCCTGGTCCTTGATAAGGACTTTGTTTCTTTTGTTGAAACAGCTGTTGGGTAGCGGAGACCTTGGAGAATATTTTACAAGCACTTCTTAGCCTGTTGGGGGCTGGTGAAATTGATGGACATATATTTTTGTACACCCGAGAACCCCTTTTGGAAGACATAACTGCCTCTTTGTATAGGTTTAGAAAGAATGCTGTGTCAGACATACGTTGTATATATTTTTTGTGGTTTCAATATCTTTGTCACTGATTATCATGTACCTTTAAGTATACTACATGTCATTACCTATTTTGTTCCCAGTAAGATGCCTTTTCTGCTTACTGAACCTCCAAGTGGGGCCTGGGAGTATGCTGAAATGACAACTGACAGACAAAAGAAATCAGTCCCCTGGAAAAAAATGGCTGTCTCAGAGAGTAGGCTCTGTGGCGTTATAGCCCAGAGGTCCCTCCTGATCCCAAATCCTTCCAAATTCCACCCCTAAATTTCCAGGAATTTCCTAACCTGGAGTTGGCAGACTTAGGAAGGATGCATTCTATACTCTGTAAAGGTGTAACATATAATTATGGTATTAAGTAGGTTAGTTGCTGTACTGTCCTAAGCAGAGTTGCACATTTCTGCTAACTAATGAAATCGGAAGGGTATAATTCTGCTTGGGATGGCACTGCTTGTTTATAACAGTTCTTACTGGGTTGGTGGCTGAAAATGGTCTTGTGATGAATGCTGCTTCTCGTGATGAATGTTGCTTCTCGTGGTGAATGCTGCTTATCGTTTAGGATCAAAGATTTAGTGAGATCAGCTGCTTCCATGTTGACCTGCCTTTCTCTTTGTAAGAAGTCAAGCTGTTGTGCAATTTAATATTGCAATTTGTAAATCGTTTGGCTAATTGCTTTGAAAAGGTGTTTGATAATGAAAAGTGGGATGTGATTTTGCTTAAAAAAATGCGCTCTTTAGACAGCTTTTTCCAGGGGGGACTCTCACCTAATTGTCCAAATGGCAACAGTTCGGTCCTGTGCTTTTTCTGTGATAGGTCCATTCTCTGGAAGGGTGTTCGAGACTGGGGGCAGAGGGACCCCTTGACTGGTTGCCTTCATAACAACACATAAGACTGCTTTATTTTAGATGGCATTTAGCAGAGGCTATGGCTAGCCCAGTCTGATCTGATCTCAGAAGCTAAATAGGGTTGGTCTGAGTTAATACTTACTTAACACCAAGGAAGTCCAGGGTGGCTGTGCAGAAGCCAGCAATGGCAAAGCATCTCTGTTCATCTCTTGCCATGAAAACCTGCAGGGTCACTGGAAGTCAGTTGTGTCTTGATGGCACTTTCCATCAAACTGTCAGATTTGGCTGTGATTTTAACCTATGCATTGTTGTCATCTTCTTGAACTCTCTGTGTCCTCATGCACATGTTCTTGCTTGTGGTGATGGGCAATATGGAGCATACTATTGGGAGGAATACTACAAGTGGCATAAAGTTTAGTTGTGCATTACATGTTGTTCATTTGTATATGTTTTTAAACCTCTTTGCCACTCCCCCTTTAGTTCTATGATTTAACAGAAAAGTAAAACTATTGTTTCCCTTCCTTTTCATCTTGTCAGGTCTGTTCACAAATTTATATAATTGGATCAGAGTCCCTTTCTCTGATCTAAAGACATAGGGCGTTTTCGCACTGACCTTAATCGGCAGCGACGCCCCTCTTCAGAGCGCAGGATCTGCGCAGATTTCGCACCAATTGCCGCGGAGCACCCGGAAGAGCCGGAAAGTCCCGCGGCTTTTGCGGCGCAAATGGAAACTGGTTTTTGGCGGTTTCCATTTGCGCCGCAAAAGCTGCGGGACTTTCCGGCTCTTCCGGGTGCTCCGCGGCAATTGGTGCGAAATCCGCGCAGATCCTGCGCGCTGAAGAGGGGCGTCGCTGCCGATTAAGGTCAGTGCAAAAACGCCCATAGCTTTTCTTCTCATGGCTTCCTGTACCAGTTATGATTATTTTTTGTCAGAGACAATGATAGTCTTTCAAAGGGCTGAAGGTGATTTAAAACAGATAGTACTGCTCATAAGTTGTATGATTTTTTAAATTTCCTAAATTTCCCAAATTTCCTGCTGTTTATTTCACAAACCTGCATAACCAGTAGGACCAGAGGCAGTGGTGGCGCCAGCCGCAAAGAAATGTGTGTGAACATCAGGAAGCTGTTCCTTTCTTAGATAGTTTTTAGCTCTCTTGAAAAATGGTTGTGTTTCACCAGTTGGAGCTAGAACCTGAATTCTTGTTTTTATTCCTTTTCTAAACATCTTTCTGTCAAACAGCTTGGAAAAAGTAGCAGTTCCCCAATTTTTTTTTTTAACTTATTGAAACATTAGCAGAGGAGCAAATGCAGTCCTCAAGTTCTGGAAAGGCACTGAAATACAACCTATCCCCCTCCTTCCCCCCCCCCCCCCAAAAAAAACCCCTGAATCCGAAGACAGCCATGATCTTGTGATGGTTGCTCTTAATAGCTTTTACGAGGCAAGCCAGTAAGTGAAACTTACGGCATGTTCAGCTTGGAGTAATCTGAGGCTCTTTGGGTAAAATAACATTAGTCTGTGCTACTTAAACACACTCTGGAAAGATTAAGGAGGAGAGGAAGGAAAATATTTGAGGAGATCAACTGGATGTGGTCGAATACAAGAAACGTCACCTGAGATGGATTAGCGTTTTGCGGAGCTTGACCTGAATGGGAGACCTCCATTTAAAACTTGTGTTCTTAGCAGATCAGCTCCTGGTATTCTTTCCTTGTGTCAATTTCTTTCCACCCCTAACTTTCTACCAGAATCCATGCAATAAAAGTGTCCAATAATTTCAATGTCTCAATTGCTGCAAATCTTTTTTTAAAAAAAGCAGTTTAACATTCCTTCTCCTCATTAGCTGTAGCTCTTTCTAATTACAAAAGTATTACCCCCCCTCATTTACAGTCTGTGGTGTTTATTTCATTTTAGAGCTTTAAGAATGCCATTTGCCTTCTCTTGAGCTGCTACACGTATAGCTCATGCATTTTTTTGTTCAAGGCGTCTCAAATATTTAACAGCAGTTGTGTTTCAATGTTAAATCCAAAGCCAGCTATATAGTTCTGCTACAAACTTGTCAGTTTTGTACCAATTTAACTGTTGTCATTCCTCGATCTGAATAACGAGATTCTAGGAACTGTAGTTTGGTGAAAGTGCTGACAATTCTCTGGGAGAGATCACTTGCCTCCTTATAGGGTTCCCTAGGAAAGGGGGATAGCTGCTATATCAGTTTATGCTACAGGTATTCTTGCAAGGACGGCAGGTACTAGGTTAAAGTTGACGAGGGACCTTCTTCAACCTCTGGCTGGAAAGGCCTTAGCAGGTTACACTAACACTGTAGAACTGTAGGGGGTTAATGGGGAGTACTTTTTTCAAATCATCCATGAACTCTGAAATGGCCACTGTGGCCTAAATGTGGAAGGGAGACACATTTACCTCCCAGTGCCTTCTCCTTTGGTGACATCCGAAGTCTGAAGAAGTTTGTATTCAGAGCTGGAGAAGAAACTGGGTATGTGGTGCTCAGTTTTGAGTAGAAGGCAAGTTTTAAAAGCCACCGAGGCTCTGATTTTGTTTTCTTTGTTGTTGCTATTCAAAACTGCTTTAACTCACTTTATTGCATAGAGCTGGAATCTGAATTCTGTGACCTTAAAATCGTGATGGCCTTTTAAACTGCTTTGCAGCTTTCTAAAGTTGTCAGTACAACATTTTAGGCAATGGACAAAATAAAGCATTTTTAGAAACTAGATTGTAAATGGGGGTTCAGCAAAGTGAAGGCACACCTTTCAGAGGTATTCTGACATAAGGATGGGAGGCTGATAGTGTTCCAAGTGACTTTGATTGTAATCACAGGCAGCCATGCTTTCTGGGACAGTGTACCAATGTAGAATTAACCAACAGGGCCCCAGACGTGATGAGGTCCCCAGTCAATCCACGTTTTCATCACTACTTGGGCATTATCTGTATTTTGTTCAACAAATTCAGCTTTATATTCCTTCTCTTGAAGAAAGCCATTATCTTTTCCTGAAAGTAACCAGGATTCTTACCCAACCTGTCCTCTGTAGCTTTGCTGCATCAAACATGGTTTTGTTTGAAATTTTCTCTGATTTGGAAGTGAACTGTGGAGTACGCCAACCATATGAACTGTGCCCCTTCTAGCCTCTTAGCAGATAAGCACCGCTTCATATTTTATTAGAACAATTTGGTTCCTGACGTGAACTCAAGACTCATTAATCCTATAATGTAGTGGATAGAGTTGGAAAAATACAGGATGTAAATATGTTCTTCATTACACACTCTAATACCAACCAGATATGGAGTGTGCATTCTGTAATATGGTAGTCAGAATGTAGTAAGCAACTAGCAAATTGTTGACAAGGCTCATCTGTTCTTCATTTTAGTTTGGAGTCTTGAGCAAAAATTCTTGAAGTTTGACTGCTCAGCGTTGCTTACTGATGCTTATCTTAACTAGATGGAGCGATATTAAATAGGTAGGGATGTTGAGAAGGTTGCCCTCTATGCTGGCAGTACATGTTGAAGGCCAAGCTAGGCTGCAATCACACACACACACACACACAATAATGCACTTTCCAACTGGATTTTGTCAGTTCGTGAAGTAAAATCCAGTTGGGAAGTGTATTGGAAGTGAATTGAAAGTGCATTATTTAATGTGTGTGATTGCAGCCCTACACAATATTACTGACATGTCCTGGGTAATAGGTGTATGGCCCGGCTCACAGTCAGATGTCCATTGAGGATGTCACACAGCAGGGACCAGGACAGCCTGCTACTGGGGGCCACCACTCTGGTAAGGGTCCATGGGAGGGCCCAGAGCACCTAATCACCCCTGTAGCATCCTTTTAGTAAAACCTTTTAACTGTGATCAAGGAGCTGTGAGAACCCAGGCAATTAAACAATTAATTTACAGTGCTCAAACAATAAAAGGTAGTCCCCTGTGCAAGCACCAGCCGTTTTCGACTCTGGGGTGATGTTGCTTTCACAACGTTTTCACGGCAGACTTTTTATGGGGTGGTTTACCATTGCCTTCCCCAGTCATCTACACTCCCCCCCCCCCCGCAAGCTGGGTACTCATTTTATTGACCTTGGAAGGATGGAAGGCTGAGTCAACCTGGAGCTGGCTACCTGAACCAGTTTTTGCTGGGTTCAAACTCAGGTGAGCAGGGGGCTCCGACTGCAGTATTGCAGTTTTACCACTCTGTGCCACGGGGCAATAAAAAAACGTTTAGTGCAACAGTGAAATATATATACAGTAAAGGTTGCTGAAATAAAAACCCTGATGTGTCTGACTAGACGTTCCTTGCCTCTATTGTCAAAACTCACTCCTCAGGTAAGGGATCTCTCCTGCAGCCTTCTCTCCAGCCTTTTCCAGAGAGACCACATCCTATTTGTTGGCCTTTTATGATTTCTTCCCCAGGTCCCACCCCTCTTCGGCTAATTTTCTTCACCCAATCAAAGAGACAGCAGGGATCCTGGGAGATGTAGGCCCCTGTATCTACTCTTAGGCAGGCTTTTCCCTGCCCTCTGGACTGCACTAGGTCTCAGATCATGGCAGGGGAGCTCTCCTTAAGAAGTGTCCTTTCGCTTGGCCCTGTGTGGGAGTGCTGCAAGTAGCTTCCAGGTTCCCTCCCACCCTGCTTTTGCTAGTAGAAGAGGTGGCAGGAGGGCTTTTTGCCCTTTTCTTTAGTTCCAGGGGGGCTTTTTGCCTTTTTTCCTGGTTCCATGTGCCCTAGGAAGGAGTCATGAAGCCAGAGAAACAGAACAAAAACCCCTGCCACCCTTTCCATTGGTTGAAAGCAATGTGATGAGGAAGGGAAACTGGAAGCTCCTTCTTCTCTTGCAGTGTTCTCTTGCAGTACTGAGTACTACTTAAGGTGAGTTCCCCAGATGCATGTCTGATTGCAAGCCCCCACAGCGTGGCAGGTGTATCATGTAATTACACTTTAAGTTTACAGTTTGTGTGGAGCAAGCCTGTGGAGTGATAGCCTTAACTGTGCTGGCAACTCTAGATGGGGGGCGCAATATTCTTTGGGATGTCAATGATACGGCTCCAGGCTAGAGAGTTTCCCCCTTTTCAGTCAGTCATTAAATAAGCAGAAGTGCATTTCTTGGATCATGTGACTTGGCTGCTCAGAGCATCAACATGTTTGGGGGCCAGTTCTGGTTCCATTCCAAAAGAGAGTAATTTCAGATGGTGAGGTTGCATTTTGGAATACTGGAATAGCTAGGGATGTGCTGTCAGGAGACTTTCAAGCAGTGTGAAGGGGCTGCCCAAAGATCCTCTGTACTTCCCTGTTAGCCCTGAAAATTAGGGATGTCTTTGGGATCTGAAGATGGGATGCTGAATATCCCCTACTTAGAATTACTGTTCTAGAGTCTCACTGAGATCTTGGCTGGCTCATTAGGAATGTCAGCGTTTGCTTATAAAATCCATACTGCAACAAAGGGAAATTGGTTTAAGTGCCTGGTGTCTGGGGTTTTGTGTTCTGCCTCCTTTTCCAAAAGTTTCTCAGTGGCCACCAGGCCTGGGAATTTCTTAGAAAGTCTGGTAAGCCTCTGGATTCTATTAAGCATCTTTTGGGTTCTGTGGTTATTGAATTACAACATGGAGATCTGACACTATGCCTGCATTGAGGAATTTAAACATAGTGAGGAAGAAGGAAGCCACAACCTAGTCCATCCCTCCCCCCATCCCTTGACTCCTTTCTTTCCCAGGACTCCTGAGTATGCTTTATATCAGGTAGATGAGGGGGATGAAAAAGGGGTGGATAAGTAAATGGAGAAGACACCACTGCCTTATTTCCTATGTAATGGAGGAGTTCTAAAGCATAGCATCAGGTTCATGGTAACCCTCAAGGCTGGAGGTTGCAAGAACTACCTTGCTAGATCAGACAGTCGTCTGTCTAGTCCTAGACTGCAATCACACAAGCTAAATAATGCAGTTTCAGTCTACTTTCTGGTCAGCAGTATTTGAGGTACTAGGGCTGTGATCGCACATGCTAAATAAAGCAGTTTCAGTGCACTTTCCAACTGGATTTTACTGTGTGAACTGGCAAAATCCAATTGGAAAGTGCATTGAAACTGCTTTATTTAGCATGTGCGATCACAGCCCTAGTACCTCAAATACTGCTGACCAGATTATCTGAGGAAGCTATCTCCCATAGTTTCCCCACATTCGGAGATTATAGGAATCTCTGCACATGGGAGTTGGTTAACTGCAATGGCTAATTAATGTTGGTAAAAGCTAATTGTAGAACTTCTTCCTCAGAGTATTTTGCTGTTCCTCCTTTGCATCAGGCCAGCTCTTCTGACCTTGCAAAAGCTTTCGCAAGAGCCAGTGTCATGTAGTGGTTAAGAATGGTGGACTCTAATCTGGAGAACCAAATTTGATTCCCCATTCCACATAAAGCCTGCTGGGTGACCTCGGGCCAGTCACAGTTCTCTGAGAACTCTCTAGCACACTTACCTCAAAGGTGTCTGTTGTGGGGAGAGGAAGGGAAGGCAATTGTAAGCTGCTTTGAGATTCCTTAGGGCAGAGAAAAGCAGGGTGTAAAAACCAACTCTTCTTCTAGAGCTTGGAAGCCACATATTGTGTGGCTCTCAAAGCCCTCACCACCCTGTTGTCCAGTTTGGAGAAGGTCTCCTTGAATCACTTCTCCAGGTCAAACCAGCCAGCAGCTTGGTGAATGCATTCAAGCTTTCTTTCCACCTCTCCTTCCCTCCATTTCCTTCCTTGCAGCTCTCAAATATTTGATGTTCATGTCTTGTGGCTCTCAGACATCTGATGTTTATTCTCTGTGGCTCTTCTGTTAAGCAAGTTGGTCATCCCTGTTCTAGAGGTATGGATAAGCTGCAAGCCTTCCAGAGGTGCTAGTCTCATGCCAGCAATGGAAGTAAATATGGCCTTTTCATTTGATATTAATGATGAAAGTGGCTTTCTGCAAGCTGCAGATGAGTACCATTGTGTTTGCATATTGGAAAAAGAGAGTCTAGTCTAGCCCTTAACAGGCTGGACTGGTTTGCCATTTTCATGGAGCTATTAATTTAGGGAAACTTAGAGAAATGCAATTTATTGTTTGCAGTCTTTAAAGAATCAGGGCATCATACCATCTGATTCTGCCACATTTGTAGACCTGGCCTTACAGCAATAACATTACAGACTGTGTATTTTTTTTATTTTACAAAACCTGTACACAACCAGCTTCTGAAAGTAATGCAAAACAAACAGAGGGATTGGGCTCTCTGGCTTCCTCTCTCACCAGACACATGGCTCTTCCTGCTCCCCTGTTTGGTGTAGTGGTTAAGTGTGCGGACTGTTATCTGGGAGAACCAGGTTTGATTCCCCACTTCTTCACTTGCAGCTACTGGAATGGCCTTGGGTCAGCCATAGCTCTCACAGAGGTTATCCTTGAAAGAGCAGCTGCTGTGAGAACCCTCTCAGCCCCACCTACCTCACAGGGTGTCTGTTGTGGGGGAGGAAGATAAAAGAGATTGTGAGCCGCTCTGAGATTCAGAACGGAGGCCAGGATATAAATCCAATATCAACTTCTTCTTCTCCCTGCCCCCCACAGCTTCAGTCTCGCTGAGATTTAAAGGCACGCTCACCCCTTCCAAAACAGAAGCAGTTGCAATCTTCTAAAACTGCCTGAAAGCTAAAGGCACATGGTGGCTGTTGGGGCAGGGCTTCCCCCTGACAGCTGGCTGGCAGCAGGGAGGAGCCTATAAAACTGGGGGATCCCCCGGCCAGATCTGGAGACTGGCAAGCCCAGTTAAATGCTGGTGCTTAGTTGCTCTCAGTCTTGTGAGAGAATGGTGTTTGCAGCTCCCAAGAGAACTTTTCTGTCTCTCATGCTTGTTAGCAGCCCTTATAATTAATGATTTTTTGAGTGTTAGCTAGCATTTAGGGTATAAAATGTCTAGTTTTAGTTATACATGTGGTCTTGGATTCTGGCAAGCTTTGCTATCTCTGTGCGTGCGAAGCGAACTTGAGGCCCAGCTGATGGAAGTGTGGCCTATATTTTGCGTAAGTTTTAATGCTTTATTAAAAATCTCCTTGTAAACAAAGCTAGATCTTGTGTATTGTTTCCTTGGGATTTCTGGTAACCTTGGAACTCCTGGCTCCTTTCAGAAGCTAGAATGGACTTAATAGTGGGTGCAAAAGGTTTCTGTTTTCATTCTGTCTGTTATTAGACATTTGATTAACCACTGGTTTTTATGTTCATAATGGAGGCTGCTTTATTATCTCACCTACCTTTTCCCAAAAGGGTGCAAGCTGATATTTAACATGGCACAAGTGGGGATTCAAACCTGGATCTCCCATATGCTAGTCCAGCACTCTTAACCAGGGGTCGTTTTGTAGAAAAATAGGTGGTGGAACTCATCCAGGATTGTTATGCAGTTGCATCTAGTATTCCAATGGACAAGGTGGGAAGAAGGAGGTGGAACTCTCAGGAAGGTTCAGGAGCTGCACTCCTGTGAGCTCCCACTGAAGCAGAGGCCTGCTCTTAACTACTGTGCCACATTGGCTGTCCTTGTAACAACTTTAAAATGTAGATGTGGAATGCTCATGGATGGTGAGTATGCATATACTATCTCAATACATGTAGAAGTATAGACAATGGTTTTAGCTGAAGTTACAGAGAAAGCAGTAATCATATTAATTTATCAGTCAAATAAACTTGTTAGTTTTTATGCTGTTATAATCTTTACTTTTTAAGGTAAATATCTCACTTTTATTCTTCTGCCCTTTTTATGGGAATGTAAAATTTATGAAAATGTTTGGGGAGCAAAGTCTTTTAAAAATGAGTTAAATTCCGCCAGTTTTTTATATGCTGAAAAAGGATGGGAAGGTCCCCTTTGACCACCAAAAATGCTATGCTGGAGATCATGGAACTTATATGGACAAAAGTCATGTGGGGCGGGAGCTATGGTAAAAAGTGAAGTTGGGCAGGATTGAGTAAAAAAAAAAACCTGGCTAGAGCAATTGTGCTTATAAAAGCTTTAGAAAGAATTAGCAGTAACAGATGATTTAGGGTTTAGAACTGATGAGTAATGAACTGTTGGTCATTTTATGCTTCTCTGGAGACTGATTTATGTATCTTTGAGGAGGGTGTTATTTCACGTTTGGTTGAACTTTGTTTTTAGAGTAAGTCAGTCTGGTTTGTGTTGGGGTCCAAAACTGATCACGTTAACACCCACTGTGATTGGTGGGGCACAACCCATCAACACTTTGCATCTGGATGTTTAGCAAACCAGCTTAGAGAAATAGTTCAGATGCACTTGTTTTGAAGCAAGAGCAGTGGGTGCACTTCACTAAAGAATGTGTATTTTCACATAACACCAAGATACATTTATCTATCACTCACTAATGTTTGGTTTTCTTTGTATACTCGTATTCTGCGCTGCCATAGGGAACCCACAAATGTGGGTCTTGCTTGTATTTATCTGCCATTTTTGGTGTGAGCCTTGAGTGTATGGGAGAGCACTATCTTTATTATTACTAAGCTTCCTGTGAACTTAAAGATGGTCTGTATGAAGATTCAACAGGACAGTCTCACCTTCAAAGTGGTATGGTAAAATTCATTTGTCCATTTTACCTAAAGAATTGTGTTTAAGCTTTGGGACATGATGGCCAACATAGTGAGAAAGCATGAAAATTCTTACAGTTTTTCAACAACAAAGAATCCGATTCCTCCTCTCAATGCAACACAATAGAAGCTTTTTTGTGTCTGTCAAAAGGTCTGTCTAGTCTTGTATTTGATTTCTTAGAGTGACCAACCAGGAAGTCCACAACTTTGAAGGAGGGGCGGGCATCTCCCTCCTTCTGCTACTGTCCAGTAACTGGCATTCAGCGTAGGTTTGTCGACTCCATGATGGGAAATCGCTAGGTATTTGGGGATTCAGCTTGGAAAAGGCAGGGTTTGAAGGGGAGGGACCTCAGCAGGGTATAATGCCATAGAACCCCCCCTTTCAACACTGCCATTTTCTTCATGCATGACGATCTACATTGCCTGGAGATCAGTTGTAGTTTCAGGGTATCTCCAGGCCCCACCTGAAGACTAGCAATCCAAGAGTGCCACAAAAAGTATAACAAAATAACAAAAAAACTGTGGAAAATAACAAAAAAAAATCTCAAATAACAGTTATACAATATGAAAATATATATTTTTAAACAATGTTCATTGTGCAATTAATAACATACAAATATCCACTCTTCACAAAACTAGATAGGGGAGTTCACAGTCTCAATATTATACCAAAATTTAAAGTTCCATGTATGCACGTCAAAATCTGACTTTAGACGCTTAAAACCACTTTGCCCACTCCCACGGGTCTGTTAAAGTGCCAGTGCAATTGGGATCCTGTGCAAAATAGTCTTTACTCTTCCAAATCGTATGATTTTCAAGCTTCAAGTTTTCCAAAGAACTTTTTAAGCAGTAGGGTTGAGAATAGCCTCAACTGCAATGCACATATGTTACTGTTTCTGTAACGACCTTCTTCCAAGAGGTGTAGGCCACGCACCAGCACATAACGGATCACTCTACACAGAACTAAACATGGAGAACGAGAACGCCTCTGGCTGTGCTGGGGAAAGCATGACCCTTTTTTGAAGAGGAAGGGTCACACTCTCATGTATAACCTCATGGAGAGTATTTGGACTTACCTTGTGGGACATATGCCCAGTGTCAGAGGGGACTTTGGTCTGAGAAGTGAAGCTGGCTCTGTCATGGATGTGTCTGACCTCCCTGTTCTCAATATTTTCTTGGGAGGCCTGAGGTATCTGGGCAGCTAGCCAGGATTGCCAGGTCCAACTCAGGAATAGGGTGACCATAATGTCTGAAGGCCAGCCAGGGACACGTGGGGGGGGGGAGAGGTAGGGGTGCGCGCGCGCGCCGCCGGAAACAGGAAGTGACGTCACTTCCGGTGACGTCATGCCACCACAGGAAACAGGAAGTGACATCACTTCCTGTGACATCATTTCCCCGCGTCACCTGCCGGAAATGGGAAGTGACATCACTTCCTGTGACATCATTTCCCCCAAATGACATCATTTCCCCCAAATGCCACGGCCGGAAACAGGAAGTGACTTCACAGCACTTCCTGTGACATCCCCAAAAATCCCCCAAATATCACCGCCGGAAACAATTTTGTTCTGAAATCCTGTATATACTTCATCAGTATATGGGATAAGGCACTTTCTCAACTGTGCTGCATAATGCAGCCTATTTATTTTGTCCTGTTTGCTCTGTTGGCTCTATCTGCGCCACCTTCATCACTTTCGGGGTGTGGATCCCCCAGTGGGGTGGTCTCGTGACTCCCTCCGCCGGCTGTTTCTGATAGCCCTGCGCCCCCTCTTTCATTTGATATGTGTCCCGTGCGGGTGCCACCCTCCCGCCGGGAGATGCCGCAAAATGAGCCCCCTTGAGGCTTATGGCGGCAGGGCTCGGGGGAAGCGAGCTAGACTGCTGTTCTTTTGAGGGATTATAGAGTGTTTCGAGCCCGTCCCTGTGGCATCGGGACGGTGGCACCCGCACGGGACACATATCAAATGAAAGAGGGGGCGCAGGGCTATCAGAAACAGCCGGCGGAGGGAGTCACGAGACCACCCCACTGGGGGATCCACACCCCGAAAGTGATGAAGGTGGCGCAGACAGAGCCAACAGGACAAAATAAATAGGCTGCATTATGCAGCACAGTTGAGAAAGTGCCTTATCCCATATACTGATGAAGTAAATACAGGATCTGAGAACAAAATTGCACCAGAAGACACAAACACAAAGCTCCCTTACACTGAATCAGTGCTTGGGTCCACCAAAGTCAGTATTATCTACTTCAGTCACAAACACAAAGCTCCCTTACACTGAATCAGTGCTTGGGTCCACCAAAGTCAGTATTGTCACATAAGAACATAAGGGAAGCCCTGTTGGATCAGGCCAGTGGCCCATCCAGTCCAACACTCTGCGTCACATAAGAACATAAGAGAAGCCCTGTTGCATCAGGCCAGTGGCCCCTCCAGTCCAACACTCTGTGTAACATAAGAATATAAGAGAAGCCCTGTTGGATCAGGCCAGTGGCCCCTCCAGTCCAACACTCTGTGCCACATAAAAATATAAGAGAAGCCCTGTTGCATCAGACCAATGGCTCATCCACTCCACCACTCTGGTCACATAAGAACATAAGAGAAGCCCTGTTAGATCAGGCCAGTGGCCCCTCCAGTCCAACACTCTGTGTCACATAAGAACATAAGAGAAGCCCTGTTGGATCAGGCCAGTGGCCCCTCCAGTCCAACACTCTGTGCCACATAAAAATATAAGAGAAGCCCTGTTGCATCAGACCAATGGCTCATCCACTCCACCACTCTGGTCACATAAGAACATAAGAGAAGCCCTGTTAGATCAGGCCAGCGGCCCCTCCAGTCCAACACTCTGTGTCACATAAGAACATAAGAGAAGCCCTGTTGGATCAGGCCAGTGGCCCCTCCAGTCCAACACTCTGTGTCACATAAAAATATAAGAGAAGCCCTGTTGCATCAGGCCAGTGGCCCCTCCAGTGCAACACTCTGTGTCACATAAGAACATAAGGAGGGAAGGAAGGGAAGGGAAGGGAAGGGAGGAAGGGAGGGAGGGAGGGAGGAAGGAAGGAAGGAAGGAAGGAAGGAAGGAAGGAAGGAAGGAAGGAAGGAAGGAAGGGGGAGGGAGGGAGGGAAGGAAGGAAGGAAAAAGGAGGAGGGAGGGAAGGAAGGAAGGGAAGGGAGTGAGGGAAGGAAGGGAGGGAAGGAAGAAAGGAAGGAAGGGAGGAGGGAAGGAAGGAAGGGAAGGGAGTGAGGGAAGGAAGGAAGGGAGGAAGGGAGGGAGGAGGGAGGGAAGAAAGGAAGGCCGCCCCCCCCGCTTTCGGCCCGCTTACCTGATTCCAGGGCGGCGGCGGCGGGGAGTCCTCTGGCGGCGGCCTCGCGGCGAGGGAGGGAGCTGCCGGCGCTGGCCTCTGGAGGCCTCCAGGGACCAGCGCCGGCTGCTCCGCGGCTTCCCCGCGGCCTCCGCTGGTCCCTGGAGGCCCTCCAGAGACTCTGGAGGGCCTCCAGGGACCAGCGGAGGCCGCGGGGAAGCCTTCGCTGGCCGGCGCTGGTCCCGGAAGGCCTTCCAGAGGCTCTGGAAGGCCTTCCGGGACCAGCGCCGGGTGCTCCGCGGCTTCCCCGCGGCCTCCGCTGGTCCCTGGAGGCCCTCCAGAGTCTCTGGAGGGCCTCCAGGGACCAGCAGAGGCCGCGGGGAAGCCTTCGCTGGCCGGCGCTGGTCCCGGAAGGCCTTCCGGGACCAGCGCCGGGTGCCCCGCGGCCTCTGCTGGTCCCTGGAGGCCCTCCAGAGACTCTGGAGGGCCTCCAGGGACCAGCGGAGGCCGCGGGGAAGCCTTCGCTGGCCGGCGCTGGTCCCGGAAGGCCTTCCAGAGGCTCTGGAGGGCCTTCCGGGACCAGCGCCGGGTGCCCCGCGGCCTCCCCGCGGCCTCCGCTGGTCCCTGGAGGCCCTCCAGAGTCTCTGGAGGGCCTCCAGGGACCAGCGGAGGCCGCGGGGAAGCCTTCGCTGGCCGGCGCTGGTCCCCGAAGGCCTTCCAGAGGCTCTGGAAGGCCTTCCGGGACCAGCGCCGGGTGCCCCGCAGCCTCCCCGCGGCCTCCGCTGGTCCCTGGAGGCCCTCCAGAGTCTCTGGAGGGCCTCCAGGGACCAGCGGAGGCCGCGGGGAAGCCTTCGCTGGCCGGCGCTGGTCCCCGAAGGCCTTCCAGAGGCTCTGGAAGGCCTTCCGGGACCAGCGCCGGGTGCCCCGCGGCCTCCGCTGGTCCCTGGAGGCCCTCCAGAGTCTCTGGAGGGCTTCCAGCGACCAGCGGAGGCCACGGAGAGGCCTCCACCACTGCCGCCGGGCCCCGCGCGCGGGCGGGGAAGGCGGCGAGTGAGGGAGGGAGCGTCCCTGCGCCTGCGCAGGGGCCCTGCGCAGGCGCAGGGACGCTCCCTCCCTCACTCGCCGCCTTCCCCGCCGGCGCCCGCGGCCCACCGGCTCCGGGGCTGCCTAAACCGGGACCTTTAATGGTCCCGGTATAGGCAGCCCGGGAGCCGGGATTGGGTGGCCAGAACCGGGAATGTCCCGGGAGACCGGGACGGTCTGGCCACCCTACTCAGGAAATACCTGGGGACTTTGGGGGTGGAGCCTGGAGACCTTCTCATTCCATAAATATACAGCAGTGCAGTTCTTCTGAATACAGTCTTCATTTCCTTGTCCCCCAGCAGTGGCACTTCCACTAAATGAAAATGAACACACACACATGTACTCACAAAACAATCAAAAGAGTTTGCAAGCCCACACTTTTGTGATCTCACTGGGGCAATCACTTTATTCACAGGAGTTACTGAATGTAACAATCTGCTGTATTTCCATCAACTTTTAAAGACTAACACAAAAAAACAAAAGTATAGGAGAGAGGGGTCTAGGGGGTGGAGTATTCTCTCATCCCATAATCAGGTTCTAGTTAACTCTTTGCTATCTATTTAACTATACAAATGACTTCTGAAATTAATGCAGGGATTGTGCTCTCTTCCTCTCTCACACACTCACTGGGAAGAGCCACATGGCTCTGCCTGCTCACCCCTCTCCATGCAGCTTTTGTGTCCTGTTGCAATTTAAAGGTGCGTATACATTCCAAAACATAAAAAGTTTGCAAGCTTCTTCTAAACCTTTCCAGATCCAAAGGCACATCCTGGGTGTTGAGGCAGGGCTTTCTCCCACTGGCCAGCTGGCTGGCAGCAGTCTGGAGCCTGCAAAACTGGGGGATCCCCTGCCTAGATGTGGGGGCTGGCAAGCCTACAGCTAGCCCAGGGCTGTGGAGTAACAGCGCTGGATTAATCTATTTGCCTTAAGGTGACCTGTGGAGGAAGAAGAAAGAATGCCAAGAAAAGGGGAAGGCTGGGCCCTGACCTGGAAAGCCCAGGCAAGCCTGATCTCATCAGATCTCAGAAGGGTGAATTCTGGCAAGTACTTGGATAGGAGACCACCTTGGAATACCAGGAGGCGAGAGGAGCTACCTCTGTGAATATCCTACAGGTCCCCAATAGGGGTCAGTCTCCAGCTATGTCTTCGAGGTGTGCACACTCATGCATACACACACACAAACAAAAATACTGAAAAGGGGATAGCCTGTGATGAATGCTTAATAGTTTCTTTTCCAGGCCTAAGGAGAATAGGCCCCTTTGGTTTATTCCATTTTGAGACCCATCCTTCTCTGTCTGGCAGAAAAAAATACATAAGTAATTCATGCATCCACCATGAGTTTTCCTAAAGCTTTCTTGGTTAGTGCCACTGCATATTACTTAGTGAAATTCAGTGTCACTGCTTGTGACAGCTGAAAATCAAGCAGCTCTTCTTTAAAATAATGTTCCAAATCAAAAAGAGCTATTTTGAAGTTGTTGTTTTAAAATTCATCTGCGTGCTACTGTTAGATATTGGCCATTTCCACTCTTTCCTTTATTTATTTTTTGGTATTGCTTTTCTTGAATAAAAGCCAGGCTTTTTCTGGCAGATTATTTTGTTAGACAATAACAGTCAGCAGTGTGGTTTAGGGTTGCACTCTGAGGTAATAATGAGTTTAGCAGGTAGTTTGTGCTTGTGTGCAGAAACTTCTAGGCCTCCATGCACTTGAAGATAACCATTTAAATCAAGGGGTCTGTGCATGGTGCAGATTACTTAAAAGCTGGAATCATTACTGTCAGGTGCTTTAATCTGTTCTCAGATCTGTGCAGACTGGCTTGTAAAAGGCTATCAGAAGCACAATGAGAGAATTATGATTGACTGTAATAGCAGAGAACAGTAAAGATGCTCTTGAGCCCCACTGAGATCTGTGGAATTACAATTCTTATATTGAACTTATACTAAACTTCAGTTTTCTATCTCAGCTGAAACTGGTACAGTTTAAGGTTGCCAGGTCCGTCCTGGCAATTGGTAGGGGTTTGGAGGGGGGCGGAATTATGAGGAGAAAGGCCTAGGCTTCACTGCTGGTGTCACAGGAAGTGACATCACACCACGATATAGGCTTCCCAACCCCCCCCCCCCCGCTCTGCCGGGGGACCCCTGGATTAGCAGCCTAATCCCCCGCTCTCTAAAAAGCTGATAGTGGGGGTGTGGGGGTGTGGGGTGGAACGGCGCAGTGTCTCTTTCCCTGCCTGGCTTCAGGCTTCTCCCTTCCTCCGAGTCACAAAGACCTGCACACCGCCGGCCTGCTATTCGCTCTAGTCCGGCCTCCCTTCGCGAGGTGCATGCTGGGACTTGTAGTCCTTACATCCTCTCCGATTGCTGGGTGGTGTCTCCTCGGGGAGTCTGGACCATGTGTGTTTCTACCTCCGGAGGCTTCAGTCGCTGATTGAAAGGCTTCCTCTTGGGATGGTGTGTCTGTGTTACTTTGAAGAAGTTGGCAGCATCCCCTTCAGAGTCGCCAGAAATGGGGGGGGGGGGGGGAGACACGTCTGCTGAGCATTATTCTCTATGTGGAGATTGATTCTCATAGGGTATAATGGGGAATTGATCTGGAGGTTTCGGGGGCTCTGGGGGAGCTGTTTTTTGAGGTAGAGGCACCAAATTTTCGGTATAGTATCTAGTGACTCTCCCCAAAGTAACTCCCAAGTTTCAAAACGATTGGACCAGGGGGTCCCATTCTATGAGCCCCAAAAGAAGGTGCCCCTATCCTTCATTATTTCCTATGGAAGGAAGACATTTAAAAAGGTGTGCAGTTCCTTTAAATGTGATGGCCAGAACTCCCTTGGAGTTCAATTATGCTTGTCACACCCTTATTCCTGGCTCCACCCCAAAGTCTCCTGGCTCCACCCTCAAAGTCCCCAGATATTTCTTGAATTGGTAACCCTACCACGATATCTGGGTGATGCACTGGAATCTGGGCAAAAACTCTGTGGTAAAACTGGCTTCTACCATAGAATTTTTGCCCAAATACCTGAGTAAGCCACAGTACTGCAGTCCAAGCTCTGCTCATGACCTGAAAGTGGAAGCTGACTCGGCCTTCCATCCTTCCGAGGCCAGTAAAATGAGTACCCAGCTTGCTGGGGCGAAAGCGTAGATGACTGGGGAAGGCAATGGCAAACCACCCTGTAAAAAGTCTATCAAGAATTGTTTTGATGTGACATCACCCTATGGGTTGGTAATGACCCTTTACCTTTAACTATGTTGGACAATGATACTCTTTCACAAGTGTTTAAAAGGAGTTTTTTCTTGCCCACAGACAGCTTCTGAACCATAAACAACTACTCCCCCACAACAGTGCCCTTCATAACATGAACACAGACTCTGGGACCAGGGCCTGCAACAAACCAAGATGCTAACCATTTTTTCAAGTAACTTAGTGAACCATTTTGTAAAGTGCAATCCTATTACCTGTGTGAAAAACCCCTCTTAAATAATTCAGTTTTGCATAGTTTTCAGAAAACCAGGAGAGCGGGAACCTTTCTAACCATCTCAGACAGACCATTCCATAAGTTCCAAAGGAACATGAGTACAGGCAGTTGTTGATTTTGTCCATTTGCAGAGTGGCATCTGCAGAAGGCCCTGGTGAGAAGAAGGAAGCTGTTATGGCAGAACATAGTGAGAGAGGCAGTCCTGCAGATATGAGGCACCAAGGCCATGAGGGGCATTGTAATTAGTATTCCATTTGATCCCTTTTAGAAAATGACCCTGCAAGCCCTTGCAGGCAATTGCATGGGAGCTACCAAACATTTCAAGCTACTGATGTTCAGAGATGTTACAGATTTTGTAGGGAATGTGTTTGGTAGGCAAGCAGGTGTCATTTTGTAGAAAAATAGGTGGTGGAGCTCATCCAGGGATTGTTATGCAGCTGCATCTACTATTCAATGAACAAGGTAGGTGGGGTAAGTGGGGAGGAGGAGGGGGAACCCTCAGAAAGGTTCAGGAGCTGCACTCCTGTGAGCTCCTGCTGAATTCAAGGCCTGTAGGTAAGTATACTATTTTGACAGCCACAGTTGCTTGTGAACTGAGCCTCAGATCACCTCCTTCTCATTTGACTTCATCAGCTGTCCAAGAGCTTTGCAACTGCACAGTAGATGTGGCTGTGCAGTTTCAGCTTTGCAGATCTAGTAAAATACTCTCATAGTAAAAGCAGGGCTTTTTTTGAGCAGGAATGCACAGGAGCGCAGTTCTGCCTGGCTTGGTGTCGAGGTGTGGCCTAATATGCAAATGAGTTCCTGCTGGGCTTTTTCTATAAAAAGCCCTGTGTGAAACAATGGTGATGTCAGGGTGTGTGGCCTAATATGCAAATAAGTCACTGGCTTTTTCTTCCAATAATAATAATAATAATAACAATATGACACTGGATTTATATGCTGCCCTCCACTCCGAATCTGCCTTTCAAGGAGTACTCTGCGAGAGCTATGGCTGACCCAAGGCCTTTCCAGCAGCTGCAAGTGGAGGAGTGGGGAATCAAACCCGGTTCTCCCAGATATGAGTCCACACACTTAACCACCACACCAAACTGATAGAAATAAAGTGCACAATTATATCATCCAGAAACCATCCCCCTGCCCCCCCCCCCCCGGTTCCATGGAAAAATGTCTTCCACAAAACCGGTCCTGGTGCCAAAAAGGTTGGGGACCGCTGATTTAAATCATGGAGGAGGGAGCGACTACGGCTCCCATAAGACAGCGTGAAAATGTGCATGCGTGAAATAAGGCAAGTAACTTGGTGAACGTTGAGTTGGTTTGTTTACTTTTTAGTGAACTGCTAAGCAATGTGCGTCAACAACAGATCTTGGAGAAGGGAACTGGGATTACCATTGTGGCTGTATGAGACCACACATGTGTGGAACATTGCCATTTGCTATGTACTATAGAGCTTGATTACACAGAAAGTATCTTACTGAACAGGCTCAAATTGCCCACAAACAGCCAAATTGCTCAATGAACCAGCAGGTACTTGAGCATCCTTACTGATATTACTAACAATCTCATTCAGCTTGAATTGTTGTCATGGATCTGTGGTTCCGGTGAGATAGAACACTGAACCAACAAACATAACAACAGAAATCAATCAGTGGGCCTGGCTGTTGAGCCTCACCACGTATGTGACATGGCCTTGAATATGTGGTATGTGGGCAGCTATGTTCAGGGCATTTTTGAGCAAGAACGCACAAGAATGCAGTTCCGGCTGGCTTGGCATCAGGGCGTGTGGCCTAATATGCAAATGAGTTCCTGCTGGGTTTCTTTAAAAAGCCCTATGTTAAACAATGGTGACATCAGGAGGTGTAGCCTAATATGCAAATTAGTTCCCGCTGGATTTTTTCCTACAAAAAAGCCCTGGTTACATTCAAGGGAGTTCACACACATGAGGCTGTTTTAGAACATGAAACAGCTGTTCCAGAACTGACCAAAGTCTAGATTAGGGGTGTCCAACATGTGGCCCAGGGGCCAAATCAGGCCCTTGAAGGGCTCCTATCAGGCCTCTGAGCAATTGGCTATCATCTGCTTCCTTCTCCCTCTCTCTTGCTTCCTTCTGCATCACAGCTTGCTTTGCAAGGCTTGCTCAATTGCACAGGAGCTACAGAGCAAAGCTCTGTTTTCTCCAATGGCTGAGGCTCCTCCCTTGGGGAGGAAGGGAGGGAGGGAGAGCTTGCTTTGCCAGGCTCTCTCAGTCGCACAGCAGAGCTACTAAGCCAAACCTCTCTCCTTTCTGTTGGCTGAGGCTCTTCCCCCTCTTGATCCATTTGGGAAGGAAGGAAAGAGCCAGAGCTTCCTTTGCCAAGATCCCTGGATTGCATGGGAGAGATACAAAGAAAGCACCTTTAAGACCAACAAGTCCTAATGTTTTAGCAAGTTTTATTTTTTATTTTTTAAAAACCCCTTTAATTGTGTTTGTCTGTATCCTTTATAAAGTTTATATCTCTGCTACTTAATCTTAAACAGCTACACATATGGTCTGGCCCGACCTGGTTCAGCCCTGTAAGGTCAGATCATAAATGTCAGATCTGGCCCTTATAACAAATCAGTTTGACACCCCTGGTCTAGATAATATGCACAAATAAAGTAAAAGTGAAGTTTTTTTTCCGTCCCATACCTGGCTCTTCATTTTAATCTGATTTTTTAAAAACAATTTTGAGAATTTTTAAAACCAAAAGATAAAAACTAACAAAAATATTGAAAAAAATATATCAGTTGAGATTTTAATCTGATTTTAAAGTTACCATCTACCCCAAACCCAGGGATTCTGAGAGTCTAAGTCAGATAAATGTAAATGGAAAATTTAAGCGTGGAGGAGACAGGGGTAGATTAAATTGTAAAAAATGGCTGGGATTCAAAGACCTTTCAGAACATTGTAGGTGCATCTGGCAACTGTGAAATAGGTTAGGCTTTTAATGCAGAAATCACTGGAATACAGATTATAGAACTTGGATGAAACAACATAGTTTACATCTGAGAAGTTTTAGCGCTAGCGAGAGGCTCTCTCTCTCTCTCTCTGCTCAACAGTGAACATAAGAGAAGCCATGTTAGATCAGGCCAATGGCCCATCCAGTCCAACACTCCGTGTCACACAGTGGCCAAATATATATATATATATATATATATATATATATATATATATATATATATATATATATATATATATATATATATATATATATATAATATAGCCACTGTGTGTGTGTGTGTATATATATATATATATATACACACACACACACACACTGTGTATATATATATATATTTGGCCATATACACACACACACATACACACTGTGGCTAATAGCCACTGATGGACCTCTGCTCCATATTTTTATCTAACCCCCTCTTGAAGGTGGCTATGCTTGTGGCCGCCACCCCCTCCTGTGGCAGTGAATTCCATATGTTAATCACCCTTTGGGTAAAGAAGTACTTCCTTTTATCTGTTTTAACCTGTCTGCTCAGCAATTTCATCGAATGCCCACGAGTTCTTGTATTATGAGAAAGGGAGAAAATTACTTCTTTCTCTACTTTCTCCATCCCGTGCACTATCTTGTAAACCTCTATCATGTCTCCCCGCAGTTGACGTTTCTCCAAGCTAAAGAGCCCCAAGCGTTTCAACCTTTCTTCATAGGGAAAGTGTTCCAGCCCTTTAATCATTCTAGTTGCCCTTTTCTGGACTTTCTCCAATGGTATAATATCCTTTTTGAGGTGCGGCGACCAGAACTGCACACAGTACTCCAAATGAGACCGCACCATCGATTTATACAGCGGCATTATGATACTGGCTGATTTGTTTTCAATTCCCTTCCTAATAATTCCCAGCATGGCGTTGGCCTTTTTTATTGCAAACGCACACTGTCTTGACATTTTCAGTGAGTTATCTACCATGACCCCAAGATCTCTCTCTTGGTCAGTCTCTGCCAGTTCACACCCCATCAACTTGTATTTGTAGCTGGGATTCTTGGCCCCAATGTGCATTACTTTGCACTTGGCCACATTGAACCGCATCTGCCACGTTGACACCCACTCACCCAGCCTCAATAGATCCCTTTGGAGTTCCTCACAATCCTCTCTGGTTCTCACCACCCTGAACAATTTAGTGTCATCTGCAAACCTGGCCACTTCACTGCTCACTCCCAACTCTAAATCATTTATGAACAAGTTAAAGAGCATGGGACCCAGTACCGAGCCTTGCGGCACCCCACTGCTTACCGTCCTCCACTGCAAAGACTGCCCATTTATACTCACTCTCTGCTTCCTATTACTCAGCCAGTTTTTGATCCACGAGAGGACCTGTTCTTTTACTCCACGACTCTCAAGCTTTCTAAGGAGCCTTTGATGAGGAACTTTATCAAAAGCTTTCTGGAAGTCAAGGTAAACAACATCTAGCGGGTCTCCTTTGTCCACATGTTTGTTCACCCCCTCAAAGAAATGTAACAGGTTAGTGAGGCAAGATCTTCCCTTACAGAACCCATGCTGAGTCTTCCTCAATAACCCGTGTTCATCAATGTGCCTACTCATTCTGTCCTTGATAATGGTTTCTACCAACTTTCCCGGTATTGAAGTCAGATTGACTGGCCTGTAATTTTCCGGATAGTCTCTGGAACCCTTTTTAAAGATGGGGGTGACATTTGCTACCTTCCAGTCCTCAGGAACGGAGGCAGATTTCAATGAAAGATTACAGATTTTTGTTTGAAGATCCACAAGTTCAACTTTGAGTTCTTTCAGAACTCTTGGATGTATGCCATCCAGACCCGGTGACTTATTAGTTTTTAATTTGTCTATCAGTTATAGGACCTCCTCTTTTGTCACCTCAATCTGACTCAGGTCTTTCAACACCCCTTCCAAAATTAGTGGTTCTGGGGGCGGGCAAAAAGTTCTCATGTTCCACAGTGAAGACGGAGGCAAAAAATGCATTCAGCTTCTCAGCCATTTCCCTATTCTCCTTCAGTAATCCTTTGACCCCTTGGTCATCCAAGAGCCCCACTGCCTCCCTGGCTGGTTTCCTGCTTCTAATATATTTGAAAAAATTCTGAGCAGGTCTATTTGGAATCTTACTGAAATCCACTGAATGGAGCTTTCTTCTAGGAAAGTGTTTTAAGATTGCACTGTAAATGCCTCCGTAGATAGGACAATTCCGGTGTTCTAAAGTTAGCCTTAAAATTAGAATAGTGATTATATTCTTGAAGAATCCCACAAATTAAGAACAAAAAAATTGATAGTGAGTCATGAGAACAATTGCAATATGTTAACGTGTGGTTGTTTCTTACAAATTATGTGATTACTGGGTGCAGGATTTATGGTTGTGGAACGGATGTTAAGTACCATGCTAAGTACCATGTATCATTCTTCAAGAGAAAGTGTTTTGATCCATTGCCAGTATGGATCCATTGTGTAGTTGTGTTCTTCATATAATCAGAATGGTAGATGGTCACAACCAAGCCATAGAGAGTCTTCACAGAATCTGTTTCAGGAATGTAGCAAGTCCTGAGAGGTCCAGGGGCAATAATTTAGGGGCTTGCTAAGGGAACCATCTTTAAACAGAGAGCCCTGGTGTAAAGTTAGACTATCCAGAAGGTTGAACAAGGAAATACCAATACTAAGACAGAGGTTCATGAAATAGGAAGAAGGGAGTGTAAAGAGACAGAGAAAATATAACGAGAGAAGTGTTAGCTTTACAGTGCTGGGTCAACTGAAAGGAAGCATAGCTCAGTGGTTAAGCAAATACTTTGGATGCCAGTGGTCCTAGGATTGCCAGGTCCCCTTGTCACACCAGCAGGGGGATTTGGGGGGCATTCTGGGATGTCCCCGACACAGTGTGTCACCCAGAAGTGACATTGTCATATTGTGGATGTTGTGCTGCGATGCTCTGGTTTTGGGGTAAAACTGGCTTCAAACCATAGAGTTTTGTCCTGAATCCAGAGCATCACCTCTTGATGTCCCCAGTGCGATGATATCACTTCCAGGTGGGGTAGCAGGGAGAAGCCCACAAAACCAGGGAATTCCCTGCCAGAACCTAAGTGGTTCCCAGGTTCAATCCCTGCTACCTCCTAGCAAAAAGATTTTTTAAAAATTAAAATACCTTTATCTTGCCTTTCCTTTTAGCTCTAGGTGATTTAAGCAACAGGACTGGAAAACCTTCTGCTTAGAAAGCTACTGCCGGTCACCGTGGATAGTAGTGTACTAGATGGACCAATGGTTTTCTTTGGTGTAAGGTCATTCATAAATGGATCACAAGGTGCCGGAAGTCAAGAATGTTGGGAGCAGCAAACATATGAAGCTAGCAAAGGACAGTATCTGACTTGAAAATGCTTACAGCTAGCTGGAGTAAGAGCAGAAGTTTTATTCCCAGTGCCTTCTTTTAAAACACACGGTTCATTATAGTAGATGCTGGCATAGAGGCCAAGAAATTTCCCAGGTTGTGAATTGGAGTAGGGGGCGGGGAGAACAGTAAGAGATATGTTTAAGGGCTACTTTAGCAACCAAAAAGGCAACTTTATATACATTGTGGCTCTCCTGTCTTCTGACCCACCCCATCCTGAAGATTTTGGGATAGATCGCCTATTAAAGTAATCAGACCAGGAGAACCAACAGTTTAAAACCCTGTTGCCAAAATACCTTAACATTCCCCATACCTGCTTAATCCCAGACATTAAAAAACCAGACTAAACAAGGACTGTGCAGCTTCGGTCACTGGGCAAGCTGCCATCTCAATGCAGCCTATGTTATGTAGGACCTTAAGCTGCTTAGGATATTTTAGGTCAAAATCAGCACCTTGAATGGTGTATTGGAGACAACAGGGAAGTAGCTCAGATGTCAGAGAGCTGGTGTTTTTCATGAATTACCCCTGCTGAGCAGTCCATTGCCAGTGCTAGCTTCTGAAGCGTAATGTAAAGATTAGTTCTAAGCAGTGGATGGTTTTCTTAGTCTATTCAGAACTGCTGAGTTCCATCAGCATCACTTATGTTAGTGCCCCCTTCATTGTAAATGTCTATAGGAAATTCCATCTTTTTAAAAAATCTGAAACACCATCTATATTATCTATTTCCTGGCCTCTTCCTTTCTTGATTTTATTACTGATTGTATGCTAAATAGGGATGGCCACGAACTGGAAAAATTGAGGTTCATGCTTTGGAGGTTTTCATGAACCCTGAGGCGTGAACTTCCACAAACTTCTCCATTGCACGAACCGGTTCATGCTTCAGGAAGTCCACCCAGAAGTGAGCCCTGAAGACATTTAAACACCATCAGAGCCCACCTCTTGGTCGGGCTGGCTTGACTGAGGTCTGAGTGTGAGCTCCAAAGGCCTTTAGCTCACTTGTGGAGCTCTGTTGAGTCAGGCTGCCCGACTCGACTGAGCTTTCCATGAACTCTGAATGGCTTTTATAGGCCTTTGAACCCACTTCCAGGTGGGATCTATCCATATAATGGCATATAAGTCCTATAAAGGCCTCCAGAACTCACTCTGAGATCTCAGTTGAGTTGGGCCACCTTTAAAGGCCTTCAGAACTCACTCTTGGAGCTCAGTCAGGCTCTCTTCTGGTTGGGCAGCTCAACTCAGGAATGGGTCATTTAAATGCCTTCTGAGCTCACTTAGGTTGGGGTGGTGGGCTTTGACACAAACCTCCATGAGGAGGTTCATGGGTGGGTTTGAGGCATGAACTGCTCTCACATGCCCTTGGTTCATGCTTTGTGAACTGGCCTAGTTCATGCTGAACTTGGGTTCATGAGTTGGTTTGTACCAATCCCTAATAGTAAAGCATGGGTCCTGAGTCTGACCAGCTTTGATGAGCTTGTGAGGACTTCTAGAATTTTCAGAGCAGCTAGTTTGGTATAAAGTGGCTGCCACGGGAGCTGAAGCCAATCACAGAATGTTGGGAGGTTCCAAGCCAAGCGTCACCTTATGAAAGATGCAGGTGTTTCCAAGAAGTGCTCTTTGTAGACATGGAAGTGATGATTCTTGGGCAGTTCTAGAGCAACTCCTGTTTCAATGAGATGGGAAAAAACAGGTTTCTTTTTGGGAAGGAGAAAGTTAATGCCAAGAAATACAGCGGTGGGTACTGTGGTGCCCATGGGCGACACATTGGTGATGACTGTACGAAAGCGTCACTGGATCACAACAAATAATATCCCATGGACCAAAAGAACAGTATATCACAAACAACAGTTAGGCCTATGAATGGAACTGTGTTTGTTACCATGTCCGTATTTAACCGTGGAATGGTGGAAGATCTTTGTCTTTACCCTCCAAATTAATGATTCTGCTGCATTTTGCAACTCTACTTATTTGGACGTTGTGGTGTAAATGTAAACAAATGAACTGGGAACAGATGCAAATTATTAGTGTACTTGGTTTACTTCATTTATATTTTGCCTTTCTCCCCAGTGGGACCCAAAGTAGCTTATGTTGTTCTCGTTTTCATTTTTATCTTCACAACAATCCTTTAAAAGGAAAACTGGTTTTAAAAAGGCTCATGATAGTGACATACAAAAAGAAAAGCACAAGGATGTATTCCTACATCTCTACTCAAAACTGCTTTTTAAAAAAAACTTCCTCCCTCTTTCAGTGGCTCTCTGTGACAGGAAGTAATCCAGCCAGGAGCAAGCGGCCTTAATAAAGCAATTTAAAGGTGGAAAATTATGGCTGTGGGAGAATTCAGCTGCCTGTGCTGTTCTTTCAAGTACCACACAGTCACTTCTCCTTCACAGGGCTTCAGCCAAACCTATATTGAATCCTGTTGTTTATGGCATCCAACATATTGTTTGAGCCAGTTTGGTGTAGTGAAGAAGAAGAAAATATTGGATTTTTATTCTGCCCTCCACTCAGAGTCTCAGAGCAGCTCACGATCTCCTTTACCTCCCCCCCACCCCCGCACAACAAACACCCTGTGAGGTAGGTGGGGCTGAGAGAAGTCTTACAGCAGCTGCCCTTTCAAAGACAACTCTTGTGACAGCTATGGCTGACCCAAGGCCATTCCAGCAGCTGCAAGTGGAGGAGTGAGGAATCAAACCCGGTTGTCCCAGATAAGAATCCACACACTTAACCGCTACACCAAATTGGCTCTAGTGGTTAAGTGCATAGACTCTTATCTGGGAGAACCGGGATTGATTCCCCACTCCTCCACTTGCAGATGCTGGAATGGCCTTGGGTTAGCCATAGCTCTCGCAGAGCTGTCCTTGAAAGGGCAGCTTCTGGGAGAGCTCTCTCAGCCCCATCTACCTCACAGGGTGTCTGTTGTGGGGGAGGAAGGTAAAGGAGATTGTTATCTGCTCTAAGACCCTGAGATTCAGAGTGAAGGGTGGGGTTATAAATCCACTATCATTATCATCTTCATATGAAAGAAACAAAGTGAAAGATTAATTTATCTGAATAATCACTGTCCTGTCTTTTTGTGTAAATACACTCTGGGCACCTTACAAAGGGATGAATTTATTCCTTCTAGAGCGTCTGTTGGCTTCCATTAATATGTGGTGACTTTCTGCTAGAATACAATGCCAACTTTGGTTTAAGAGAAAATATTGTTTCCTTAGGGTTTAGTAATTCGCAACACCAAGGAGTGCAACTGTCTTCTTTGGTATTTTGTGCATTGTGAACTTCAAAATAAGAGTAGAAGGTGTAAACCCTTTGTGCGTCCCCAAGGCCCTCATTTTCTGTGATCTATTCTGCTAATATATTGGAGCACTGTTGGTTTCAGATCCAGAAAAAAATGTGGTGTGGAGACTTAAGTCCTTTCTGCCCAAACCAGCGCTGAAACTGTTGGCCCTCAAAAGCCTACTGGATTGGATCCTCCCAAGCTTACTATTAGTAAAAGATAAAGTCAAGTGGGCAGCCGTGTTGGTCTGAAGCAGCAGAACAAAGTCTGAGTCCAGTGGCACCTTTCAGACCAATGAAGTTGTACTTAAGGTATAAGCTTTTTTTTGTGTGTGTTAAGATGAGTCTCCTTCTGACCACCAAAAAGGGTGCACTGAAGCTCATGGGCAAAATCTAGGCAGGAGTGGCACTAAAGTAAGGTTGTCAGCCTGTGACTGGCACCTGACAAGAAATGGCAGAGATATGATGTCATTTCTGGCCTCAACCTGGATGTCAGAGGTGTAACCAAAATTTTTTGGTTTGTGGGGTGTTGGAAAATCTGGGGGAGTGGGGGCGGGGGGCAGGGAAGCATGAGAGAGAGAGAGAGAGAGCGAAAGAGAGATAGATAGAGAGATCTCATGCACTTGGCACCAAGGGGCCCTAAACCAGTGCCCTTTATTCACACCAGCCCAAGTCCTATCATGACGCACAAGTTTTGTAGTCCTGCAGGATGCTGCATCAGGCTGGTTGCAGAAAGCTCCAAGGCCTCTTCCAGGCCAGCGTGCAAAGTCGTTCCTTTTAGCAGTGCAGTGCCCGAGGGGGGGGGGGGGTAGGGTGTGGCATTTCCTTGCAATCCACTCAGTATTCTCAAGCCTACCAGCAAGCCGTGTGTGCTTTCCCCAAGAAGCCTTCCTAAGTGCATTTCTGGGGAACTGGACACAACCTGGACTTGGAACGCCACATGTAGCTGCAGCAAATGCTGCCCAGGGGTGGTCGCCCCAGGGGATCAGGGTGAGGCAGGGTGTCAGTAACATCAGAAGCCAGATGGGGACACAATTGGCTTGCTTGCCCACTGCCCTGGCTAGCGCCTAGTCTGAGTGAAGGAGAGCAGACTCTGTGGAGAGCACACTGGCCAGCTCTCCTCCTATAGTGAGGCAAATGAGTGTGGCTGGTGCTCCTACCTTTTGGGATGGGGTGGTGGGATGTGGCTTACACTCAGGGTGGAACCCTGAAATACCCTCCCATAGCTATGCACTTGCTGGAAGTGATATCATGATACACTCTAGAGTGATGTCACTTCTGAGTTTGCCCTCGGAATGATGTCGCAGCATCAATTTCATGGCAATTTCCCCCTTATTTCCCTTCCCAGCCTACCAGGGGGCTGCTGGCAAGAGATCTCCCACTGTAGCAGCCCTAGACTAAAATAAAGAGGGGAATTTGGTGAGATGAAATGAAACTGGATTTCTACAGACAGAAGAAGGGATTTTTTTTTTTTTGTCAATTCCCTTGGAGCAGCCTTCTAATTCTTCTGCTGTTGCTGGAAGTCAACCCCTGGAGTGTCATGTCAGTGTATTTTGGGCTCCAGCAGGGAGGGTAAAAGTAGGGAAGCCTCACTTCATGGATACCCCCTCCCCATCCCTTCTGTCTATGGTAATCCTTTGCTGGATATTGTGGAAGGGTGGTTATCTGAAACCAGATGATGCAGACTTTAAAACTAATGAAAGCTGTGTTCTGTGATCTATTAAAAACTGTGCAAATATTCTGAAATATTTTGCATAATTTAGACAGTTATGTAGAGTGCTTCCAGCCCTTGGCTTCTGAGGCTTTCCCCAGGCTTTGTCCATGTGTGTTCAAGCATATTTTTGTGTCCATAAGGACTAGATGGTACATACCTTGTTTTCTTTTGTGCTTGCTTCTAATTTATACATCGTTATCTTGAAACAGCAAAGTGGTTTTACGTTAAAAACAAATTCAATTATATAATATGTAGATTAAAATCACACATTTTAGACACCAAGAATCTAAAAAGAAAGCCACTGCAGCAATGAGCAGTTTCATTTCCTAGCTGTACGACAAGCCGGGACACTGATATTTCTCTCTGACTACTCAGGGTGGGGGTGGGGGACTCTTAACAGAAAATATATAGATAATATATAGTCTCAGACACTTCAGTGTGAAATGAAAGACTGAGTGAGAGAGGAAGGGGCCACTTAAGCCTCCCCTGTTCTTTTGTAAAAAAAAATACTCTCCCCAGATGTTTTTACCCTTTGCAAGGAAAGCTATCTCAGCACAGTTTTTAATTTTTTTTAGAAAAAGTAGGAATAGAGGAAAGTGACTTTTCAGGGGGAAACCATCCTTATATACTAGCCAGGGCCAGCCCTACTTAGCTTCCAAGAGCTGCCGATAGCTCAGACCATCCAGGTCATAGCAAATGTAGTGCATGGGGCTTACTATAATTACTGCCACCATATTAGAAACATTTCAGTGGCTACTCCATGGATCCCAACCTTGATGGCCCCCCCTCTCTGACTGGAATGGCAACTGGGAAATTTTGTAGAGCTTGAGGCCTCTTCTTTATAGCTGCTATAAAACTTCCATTCATGGCAAGCTATTGTAAGGGAGAGGGTGTTATCTTAAACTGATAATCTTCTTTGTCACGGCCAGCATTGATGAGGAGGGAGATCTCCCTTCACCCTAGTTCAACTGGCCGTTTTACTATCTATGTATTTACTTGTGGAATATCTATTTTTTCTAAAAATAGAAATGCCTATTTGCTAATTATAGGCAATACGTATTCTACTGATGGCTTCTGTATTATGGGCCAGTCCCCTCCCCTATAAAGCTGGATTTAAAGTTAAGTAAATGTAGCAAATTTGCACTAGCAACTTTTTCACTGGCTTCTGCTTTTCCCAGCAGCCTCTTATACCCCAAGAAAGAATTATCCCAGAATGGTGTGCTGTACAGCATGGGTAGCTGCCGCAAAGAGGGAGAAGGAGATGGCAGAAATTGTCTTCTGTTTCCCTGCAAATTTTAGCTCCATTACTGCAATAGGATGCCATTTGCAGAAAAGGGAGAGGGAGGGTTCCTCCTCACTGCACTTCCTGGTGCCCCAGAATGTTTTGTTCCTTCCATCCTTGACCTCTGCCCTACCTGACAGTGGCATGTCTGTCAAGAATGATGAACAATCTTCTTCTACCTTCCTGTGTTCATATAAATTTTGATTTAGCTCCTTGTTAGTTTCCATGTATTCATCAGATAGTTAAGATTTGGTTGCTCTTGGCATGATGCCCTGTAGTAACTTTTAATGATAGTTGTGACTAAAGCGTGTACATATTATATGCCACTTGATGAATTCAGTAACTTGGCCAGTCATTTGGTTGTGTGGAGAAACACCATTTTGGGCCTGTGTTTGTCTGGGAGTTGGCTGGAGGAGTCTGTCAAATGAGTCAGGCTTCGGCCTAGTCTCTTTCTATTTATTGAAAATGTAATAGGATGTAGAAATGAGGTAGTCACCAAGGCTGCCTTCCGTTGGTACCTTAGCGATATCACTCCTTCCCATTCCAGGATTTCTTATTTTTCTGAATGGACTGTGATGTTAGACAGCACCCCAGAAACAGTGCCTCCTATGCAGGGCTTTTTTGGTAGAAAAAGTCTAGCAGGAACTTATTTGCATATTAGACCACACACCCCTGACATCACCATTATTTTGCACAGGGCTTTTTGTAGGAAAAGTCCAGGAGGAACTCATTTGCATATTAGACCATACCCTCTGACATCACCATTGTTTCAGCAGGAACTCATTTGCATATTAGGCCACACCCCTGACACCAAGCCAGTGCGTTCCTTTTCAGAAAAAGCCCTGCTCCTATGTCATATAACTAACTCTGAACCAGGCCATGGAATTTAAATCAGTAGATCTGCAAAACAGAGCAGGGGGCCAATGGATGATTTCTCTGCATACTTGAAGGAAGTCCCATTTTTTTCACAAAAATGAAAAATCTTTAAAAAAATACATTGGAGGATTAAAAGTTCCAAAATTAATACAAACAACATCTTTATAAGAAAAGAATGCCCACTGTGTTCTCAGTTGCCATTTTGGAAGTTGCTAGGCAACCCTAATATTGCTGGGCCTTTTGACCTTTGGTTTCTATAAAGCAAAGCCATGGGGCAGGGGGAAACAGGGATGGACTTGAAGGCCAAATCTGCCCTGCAGAGGTCCTGTTCACCTTCCCTAATGGAAGAGGGTTCACTGCAGAGACCACCAGTGACTCACAGCCTGTTCAGCTTGGTTCAGCCGGTGGCCACTGTGCTACTGTGCCAGACTTTTCCTGGGGGGAGACTGCTGGGTGAAGGAAGGGGAGCTGATAAGGTAGGGTTGCCTGGTCAGTGTTGGAAAATACCTGGAGACTTTGGGGATCCAGGAGAGGGTGGGATTTTTGGGAGGGGAGGGGCCTCAGCAAGGTACAATGCCAGAGTCCACCCTTCAAACCAGCCATTTTTTCCAGGGGAGCTGATCTCTCCCAGCTGAAGAGCAGTTGTAAAAGAAGGAGATCTCCAGCCCCCAACTGGAGGCTGGCAACCCTGTGATAAGATAGGGTGGCTGGTGGACTGGAAGAAGAAAGGAAGCACAGTTATGGAACACCTTCAGTGAGGTGTATGTGGTCCCTCATTGTCAAGTTGAAAACAGTTTTATTTAGGACTGCATTTTGCTTAATGTAGCTTTTGTTTTTGGCAGTCCTGTTTGGTGTTTTTAAACTGTTGACTTTCATGGGTTTTAGAACTGTCGCTTTCATTTTTATAGTTTTATTCATATCGTAAGCTGCTTTTAGTTCCACAAAGGAGAAAGGCAGTTAATAACTTTTTAAAATAAATAAACAAGCAGGGAAAGGGGAAGAGGCTATGGCAGCTGCCAGGGAGGAGAAAGAGGTAATAGTGGGATAAAAATGAAGTGTCCTGCGTTTGGAATCTTATATTTCTGATGTTACCAGTTTGTTGTGAAAAGGTAATATTTTACAGAAGTTCCTACATGACGTACAGTGCTACCCTAAAGAGAATTATACCTTTCCAAGCCAATTGCCGCATAGGATTTTGCCAAGTCAGAAAGGGCCTAATGTGTGTATCTGTGCTGCTCTTTTGGTAGACTTGGAGGACCTCTACTTATGCTTTGCAAATATGTCCTTGGGGTTTATTTACTGATATATATTAGCAGAAATCAACAAACTCCACTGAATTGTTTTAACAAAATTCTAGACATCTTTTTTTGGTGCTGATGAAATGCCTTGTGCTGCTTGTGACATGCCGAATGTGTGCAGAATTTTTTTTTTAAATGGTGGTGAAGGTTAAAATCATTTTTTTTTAAAGAATGGCATAATGCAGCCATTCAGGGTTGCGCCACAAGAAAGGAAGGGATTTAATGGTCTCCATATGTATGCTCTTAGTAATGGCAGGATAAAATTTTGCTATACCACATAATGGTAAACCATCAGCGCTCTAACATCTTTGGGGGCTTTTAAGTGCCTTCTTTTATAGACACCCTTCTATCCTAGATTAATTCACTCAAGATTTAAGCCAGCAGCAAGTAGGCAGGGATCGGATGCCTTGTGCAGCTGAACCAAACAGCTCATAATTCCTTAGGGAATTAGCACTTTTTAAAACAAAAAAGAAGCAGCAAGCAGTTTGCAATCAAGTATAGTATTAAGTGCACTTGGAAGCAGTTGTTTCAAATGCTTCTGAACGCATAGCCACTTCAAAGCCAGTTGCTTTGTGTGAGTTGCATATAGCACTATTTCCACATGGGAATGCAAGTAGTTTTGAAGCCTGGGGGAATTGCTTTGGGCTACTTGATAAAGGATGGATTCTGATTTTGATTTTTAAAAAAACTTTGTGTTAACTTGCAGGTACACAAGTCCTTTGCAACTTTTTGCATCCAGAGCAATGAAACGCATCATATCTTCTTACATGGTGTTTTTAAAATAGCCATCTGAAATAACTGTTGTAAGTTGTTTCCTTTAAGCTGAGTTAGTGTGAGTTAGCTCACAGTTTTTTAGCCTTTGGCTCACACATTTTTGTCTTAGCTCAGGAAGAATGGCCCCAGAGCAAACTAATTTATGCAGTAGCCAAATTGCTTCCTCACAACTTTAATGCCAATAGCTTATGAAGTAGAATTTTTGCACACAAGATTCCACAGTTTAGAGGGAGTAACTTGTAACTAATTATTTAAAGACACAGCTACCACGTTTTCATGGCAATAATAAGCTGTTTTATAGGCAAGAGTTCAACAGTTGGCTGTGTATTCCCTCCTCTTGGGAAACCTGTACCTATGGAGTTATTTTCCTCCAAGCAGTTATTTATTTCTACCAAGCAGTTATTTAAAGGCAATCAGTCTCTGTCAGACATAAAAAAGGGATGATGTCAATATACTGAGTAAAATATGGTAGTATTTTATCACATGCACCTTTCTTCTTCTTTGTGCTGTTATAACACTTCATCCTATTGCAGTATACAGGTGTTTTGATCCTGTCTTTTACAACATTCCAAGTATTCCAAGTAACAGCAATCTGAAGACTTGTGACAGAAGTTCTACTATTGACGCTAAGTAGGTCTGATCTTGCATGTTGCTTTGATAGGAGTCCGCCTGTGCATCGTATGTAAATTGACCTAGATTATCTAGGTCCTAGAATCTTCAGAAAAAGGCTAGGGTACACTTTGTATATAATATTTCCAACTTTAAAGTAATTCAGGATATGAAAATAACTGAAAATCCAAAATGGCATGAATGAAGAAAGGCCTTCAGACATGCCTCCTAAATGCGCAACATATTGGACGTAGCTGGCTTTCCTAGAAAAGGAATTCCTTAAGAACCATCCCAGTATTTCAGTTCATGGCATATAGATGACAGTTGCATATGGCCTTATTTTTAGAAATTTGGAAATCTTGTATAGGAGCATATGTCTACATCTGCCACGACTGTAGTTATATTTTTTTGTCTCTGTGTATCTTTCTTTCTTTTTTTCTTTTTAAAAAACTATCTTAACAAAGAAAGAGTAACAAAGAAAAACCCATCCCAAAGCCCACAGGAAGTTCAGAATGGGTCTCACTAAAAATAAAACAGCGAGATCCAGAACTCCCTTCAAGTTCAGTCATGCTTGTCACACCCTTGCTCCTGGCTCTACCCCCAAAGTACCCAGATATTTCTTGAGTTGGACCTGGCAACCCTATTTCTGATTGAGAGTCCATGTGCTGCTTAGTGCAAGAGCTCTTACTGGCTTGAATCCAGCAATGTGCATCAGAAACATAAATAGACTTAATGCAGTTGGACTTGCACAAGCTCCTGTGCAGAATTCAGTATTGTACTGTCCAGAAATAGTTGCACAAATTCTCGCACAAGCAGACATGCAAGTGGGGATGCAGTGTTTCACTGAAGGACAAACAGATACCGCATGCAGGATTTTTGGGATTTATTTTGTTTGCATTTCTGCTAGGGTTGCCAGCTCTGGGCTGGGAAATTCCTGGGAGCCTGGGGAGAGTGGGGTTTGGGGAGGGGAGAGACCTCTGTGGGGTATAACACCATGGAATCTGCCTTCCAAAGCAGCCATTTTCTCCAGGGGAAACTGATCTCTATAACCTGAAGACCAGTTGTAATTCTAGGAGATCTCCAGCCACCACCTGGAAACTGACCATCCTAGCTCTAGTGAAAGCATCAGTTATGTGCTGGATAAAACCCGTGTTTTTCTTGGAGGAAATCCCACTGAAGGCCAGTGCTTTTGAAATTTTCTGAGGTAAATGAGATCCCGTCCAGCTGATCTTCAAACCACTTATCTTTTACTGGAGTGTTGTAAAAATCTTTGCGCTATTTAGCAAGACAATCAAGTAATGGCAAGCTGGGGTGCTTACCTTGGGGCAGTGTGGTCATTTGTATGTGCCTGGAGGATGCAGCCACTAGGGATTCTTGGCTTTTGAGAAAAACTCTTTGTTAACAGGTCTAAGCATTTATTGACCAGTACAAGCATTTATTGACCATTGTGACTACTGGCAATAAAAGTGGATATGGTCAATAAGACACACACACTATTGATCTTATGTATGGAAGAGAACACATCCTCCTTTTCAAGTTGAGAATAGCCACAAATGTTCAAGCCACAAGCTTGAATGCTTTTGAAATCCAAGATGAAATGTTCCCATCTTCCAATTCTAAAGATTGTCTTTAACTCTGTTCCAATCTTACCTAGTCCTGAAATGTTTGAAGGGGATTTTTTGATCTCCGGTTTTCACATCAGATGGTGTTTTAATGATCCATGTATCTTTGCTGATCACATACTCCCCTTCCTTTCTCTTTCTTCACAATCCCTTGTTGACTGGGCCTACAGTGCCATACTTGGTATCATCAGTGGGGTTACCAGGCCTGAAATCTGGACAGGGGATCCTCCAGTTTTGCAGGCTGTACACTGCTACCAGCCAGCAGGGGGAAGCCTTTCCCCAGCAGCCAGGATGTGCCTTTAGATTTGGGCAGGTTTAGAAGAAGTTTTCAAACTGTGTTTTGGAATGTGTGTACACCTTTAAATCTCAGCATGGGGGCGCGGAGTGAGCAGACAGAGCCATGTGGCTCTTCCTGGTGAGTGTGTGAGAGAGGAAGAGAGCACAGTTCCTGCATTCATCTCAGAAGTGTTTTGCATAGTTAAATCGATAGTAAAGAGTTAACTAGAACCTGATTATGGGTTGGAGGAAAACTCCACCCCGCTAGACTGCTCTACCTCTCATCCTTCCATTTTCCTGTGTTAGTCTGAAGAAATTGGTGTCAATATCCCAGATTGTTACATTCAGCAACTTCTATGAGTAAAGCGATTGCCCCACTGAGATCACAAAAGTGTGGGGCTGCAAACTTATTTTGGTTGCTTTGTGTGTGTGTTCACTTTCATTTAGTGGAAGTGCAGCTGCTGGGGGATTAGAAAATGAAGATTGTATTTGGAAACTGCACTGCTGTATTTTTTTAAACGTATTTATTTTAGGGAATGGGGAAGTCTCCAAGATCCACCCCTGAAGTTCCCAGGTATTTTCTGAGTTGGACCTGAAAACTCTCAGTGCCTCTATCCCTGCTCCCCACTTAACACTTACTGAGCAGGAAAAGAGCAGGAGTCTGATAGCACCTTAAAGCAGGAGTCAAGTTGCTCTTTTTTATACTGCTGCAAACAGACTAATATGGCTACCCATTTTGAGCAGGAAAAGTGTGTTTCCCCTGGACCAAATTTGATGAGATGCTGTTTATTAGTAATTTGATATATCCTGCATTCCTAAAGGACTTGGATGGGGGGCATGCCAGATATGTACTTATTTGGATTTTAACTGTGGTCTTGGGTTAAGATTGGAAGGTGGGGGTAACTTATAATACTCCCTCCTGGTCTGTACTTATTTGTGAAAGGAGCCAGGCATGTTCTTTCTGACCATTTCCCCACCCACTTCCGAGGTTAATAACTCCAGAATGATTGGTTTTAGTAAACAAATACTATGCAGAATAGAAAAGGTTAAATACCTCTCTCCTGAACCAGGTGATCCAATCTGAACATGGGCCCCTGTAGTTTACGGATAAATATCCCACTTTTTTCCTCCTGGGAACCCAAAGTGACTCACAATATAAGAAAAATGGAGTCAAACAGGAGAAAAGGGGAAAGAACTTAAAAAGAAAAAGCATAGCAAGTCTTCATACCTATCTGTCTCTTCCCCTGCTAGCAGATATTTCTCATGTATTGAGGTTTTTATGCTCAAGCTAAGTAGACAATAGTTCTGTCTGAATATGCAAACAGCTTTTTGTAAGAAAGAGCCAATGTATGTTCATGTTGCACATGAAACAGGGGACCAGTACCTGGATAAACATGGTGTTTGTATCACTCATTCAGCTGTACACACATTTACTGTAATCCAAGAATTACTTAATGCAAAAAGAACAATTGAGTGTAAACTGTACAGAGATTGTACGTGTGTTCACTTTAGAGGGGGTTGTGTCTCAGTATTTGCTCTGAATACAAAAGGTCGCAGGTTCGATCCCTGGTATCTGCAGCAGAAAGGCTCAGGTATTAGGTGATGTGAAAGATCACTATCTGAGACCCTGCTTGCCAATGTGAGTAACGAAACAGCATAGACTCACAGTTAGAAATTACTGACAATGGTAAATCATATTGTACAATGTAATACATGCAGAAATGTCAATATTGTACAAAAATGTGTATTCTTTTACATAAACATGTGCTGCATAGTACCGCAAACTTCATTTTTTGTGGTGGAATTTATTGTTCATTGAACTGTTGTTCTTTCTGGTCTCCGCTTGTAGCAGGACTTTGTCCAGTCAAGGAGTTGAAATGTATTGAAGCTTACTGTGCTGTGTAGCACATGTTTATGTAAAAGAATACCCATTTTTGTACGATATTGATATTTTTGCACGTATTACATTGTATAATATGATTTACCATTGTCAGTAATTTCTAGCTGTGAGTCTTTGTTCTTTCATTGCCAAGTTTTCCCACGGCTTCCTCTTGTTTTGTTGGCTGCCAATGTGAGTAGAGAGTATAGACCTTGATAGACCAAGAGTCTGATTCATGTAAGGCAGCTTCATGTATTCACGGGAGACAGGGCTACTGACTTTTGTTGTTTTCAGACGCCTTTAATAAAACCAGAACTTTCTTATAGTAATGGCACCTTTTGAGGGGCTCTCCCAAGTCTTGATCCTTATGTGCCAGTATGTCTCACTTAGAGCTGCCAAGTCCAATTCAAGAAATATCTGGGGACTTTGGGGGTGGAGCCAGGAGACTGGGAGTGAAGTCAGGAGCAAGGCTGTGACAAGCATAATTGAATTCCAAAGGGAGTTCTGGCCATCACATTTTAAAGGGACCACACACCTTTTAAATGCCTTCCCTCCATTAGAAATAATGGAGAAGGGCACCTTCTTTTGGGGACTCCTAGGTTGGGCCCCCTGATCCAATGCTTTTGAAACTTGGAGAGTATTTTGAGAAGAGGTACTGGATGCTATGCTGAAAATTTGGTGCCTCTATCTCAAAACACAGCTCTCCTCAGAGCCCCAGATACTCGTCAATCAATTCTCCATTATACCCTATGGGAATTGGTCTCCATAGGGAATAATGGAGTGTGCAGCAGGCATTTCCTTCCTCGCCCCCCCCCCGCTTTCTGATGACCCTGAAGCGGGGGGGGGGGGAGGGCCTCCAAACTGGGGGATCCCCTGCCCCCACCTGGGGATTGGCAACCTTAGCCCCACTCAGTCAGAGAAAGTGTACTCTAAGGAACAGCCTGCAGAGGGAGGGAGAAATTGATGGAAATGAATGCAACCTTATATACAAGTACTGGCTTCTTTTTAAACAAACAAAAAAAGGGACGGAATAAAGCTCTTAATATATTTATCATCCATTATTGCTTATCTGCCTGTGATTATTGGTCATTGCTGATCATGAAAAGACATGTCACACTTGCAGGTCACCAAGCAATATGGAGTATGGAGGTTTAAAAACCAGGAGATGATAAATATTTATAACCTGAAATTTAGAACTGAAAATGAAGTCGTCTGCAAGCCAACCTAGAAGATGAGCAGGTTCCCATACCTTGTCATGTTTTGTGCTGCAAACTTAAAATTGTTAGTGGGAACTGTAAATAACAATGTGTTGTCCTAACCTAATGTAAAAGTTTAGTGTTTCCAGAATTGGTTATCCTGTCATTATTTGAAATGAAGGCTGAAGGTGAAATAAGGAAAAAGAATACTTTTGGCAAATAGTCATCACACTTTCCATTGATTAAAGCACTGTAATAATTATGCATTTTTTGTTGCCACTTTGTTTGACTCATAAACTGATGTTCTGAGCACGCTGGTCATTATTCCAGCGCGGTAGAATCCTGCAATGTAGCTGAATAAATTGTCTTTGTTTTCTAAGAGCGCTGGGACTGTCAGACAGCTATTCCATGAAACAGTGGTAATTAGCTTCATGTTTAATGTGTGGGCAAAGGAACCCCTTTGGCTTCCGAGCTTAATTCCCTTTTATTATCTTTGTGTAATCTGAGTAGGTTCTAACTAGGAGTTCTCTAAGAATTTGGGTAGCTGGTTTTTACAGCTATAATTTAGGCGTAGTTACACATACCTCTGACAGTTCACCACTTCCTGTTAACATATTCAGGCCATAAAATGTAAAGATGTTGGGATAGTAAATTGTTTCTCAACACTATTTTCTTTTTGGAACTCTAATACCTCAACTCCCCCTCTGCAAATATTTTGTGTACCATAAGGGAAAATAGTCCTTTCATAAGTGGCATTTGAAATCCTAACCAAATGCAGAGTAATGATGCAAACATATTATGAGAGGTTAATCCTATTCTTTTTGTAAAATTCGCCTAACCTACAGCATTACCTCTAAGTAAATTTTAGGGTTTTGATTATATCAGGATTTTATATCTATAATGGTAATTTCTTTACAGCTAAAATTGGAACATAAATGGAAGGAATGTGTGAGAGCAAATAGGATTCAAGAGAGATTCCTTGAATAAACTTCTACTTAAATATCACAGTCGGAATTAAAATAGGTAGCTAATGGAAAAGCCATGCTGCCCTTTCAATTAATTGAAGTCTGCTTTGGGATGTGCAATTTAACTGATGACAAATACCCTGTTGGCCAGGTTCGAAGAGAGATACAAAGATCTGATAGGCAGAAATGTTCTGTTGAGATATGAATTTGTGTTAGCATTTAATGAAGTGGTCTGTTTCCCCAGAATGCTGTGGTGGATGCCTAATCTTATATGCATTTCTGGGGATAATTCCAGTGGGCTGGTGCTGTCAGTATGTTGCCGAGAAATCAAAAAGAAATATGGATACACCTTAAACAGTAAAGAACAATAATTTCAACGTTTCTGGAAAGTTTGGGGATCCTTTGTGTGTTAATTTTATTTTCCAGGGTTTGTGCGTGCATAATAATTAAATAATTTGATTGGGGAAATCTAAGTATACTCCCTGGGTTTGTTTTAGCTTCTGAGCATCTAATTTAGATCTTTTCTTTTCTTTTTTTGGCAATCTCTTCTTATCTAAGTAGATGCATGTTGCTTTGTATACTTTTGAAAAAAAAAATCATTATCTGATCCGTATGCATTTGAACTTGGACTCCTGTGACAAAGACACGCTTGTTTTGTGCATTCATGGATTTTAACAAGAAGCTGGTGTTCTGTAAGTGAGAGCACCTCATTTCCTATAATAAGGCATAGTAAAGTAACTTGAAATGCATACGAACGCACAGAGAAGCACAGAGGGACTCACTTATGCCATCAGAAGCCAGGAAATTCAATTTGAAAAGGAAAAGGGCTCCGCAGTCTGATCCCCACAACTGAAACATGTGTGTACAAATCAAGCCTGCACTGCTGGTGACCCAACAAAGTTGAATGCAGCGCAACTCTGTGGCAGCCTACTGGGTTTTAAATGCCTTGCTTTCTCCCACTGAATCAGAGGACAGCTTAATGGGTGTATCCCACTGTCCAAACAGGGAAGCAAGAACAATTTTTTCAACTTCCTGTCTCTTGCCTTTGGGAGTCACCCTCTTCAGTTCTTTTCCTGCCTCTACAGGGAGACCAGCTTAGATCAGGCCTTTCTTTTATCTAACGCTTGAACTCTAAATTTTTCTTACTCAGCTTTATTCAATCATCGTCATAGATAATAATTTCGCTATGGTGGTGGCCAAATGGAGTGCTCCCATTGGCTGATGGATGCACTCAACAAACCATAATGCGTCAGTCACCACCTCTGGGTTCCCATTGGCTGACTTCCCTGTGCCCCCCCCCACCCCCCCCTCCACTGCAGACCTGGGAACACTGAACAAACCACCCAAATGGTCTTACCTCAGAGACAGACAGATCTCTGATGCTTCTCTGTGTCCTCTCCATCAACCGGCCTGAGAAAGGGCTGCCGCTCTACTGCAGCCTCACAAAGTGTTTCCTCAAGAGGCCATGGTGGCTGCCTCTTTCCTGTCACTCCCTCCTCTCCTTAGCCTTGCCCTAGGACAAGCGAGGATTGGGCCACTGGAAAAACTGCTAGCCAGAGGATGTTGCTAGGCAACCAAAGTTGCTTCTGTCAGTAAAGGGAGAGCCCTCAACTGAACATAATATCATAGAGTCCACCCTCCAAAGCAGTTATTTTCTCCAGGGGGAGAGAGTTCTGTTGTCAGAAGTTCAGTTGTGATCCCAGGAGATCTTCAGGCTCCACCTAGAGGTTGGCTACCCTAGGCCTGGAAGCACCTCTGGCTGTCTTGATGCCACTTGACTGGCATGATTTAACTAGGCCTGGCTGCTTCCTCCTGTTCAACAGCAGTCCACCTATGACAGCCAGTGTGACATAGCAGTTGCCAACTCCAGCTTATGAAATTCCTGGGATTTGAGGGGTGGAGCCTGGAAAGGGTGGGGTTGAGGAGGGGTGGAACTGCAGACAGGTACAATGCTGTAGATTCCACCCTACAAACTAGCCATTTCTTCCTGGGGAACTGTTGTTGCCAGTCTCCAGGTGCGGGCTACTGCTTTCCAGATTGCAGAGATCAGCTCCTGGGGCGGGGGGGTGAATGCCTTCACTTGGGTGAATGGGAAGACAGCAAATGAGGGAGGGGCACTCACCCAGAGACTCTTTCTAGAGCCTATTGTATTTTTCTTTTCAATAGGCCTTATTTCTAGTCGTACATATTTTCCCTCATAACTACCTTTATGTATTTCCTTTAATTCTTTCTCTGTTCTTCCTTATATATTCTAACTCATTTTGGTGAAGACCAACAAATAATATACAGAGGCTGACTCCAGCAGTGACTGTCATTTTAAGAGTTCTTTTTAAATTAATGTTCAGTCTTACTGATTTTGGAGTTAAGAAAACTGAAGAGGGTGGTTCCCAGAGGCAAGAGACAGAAAGTTGGAAAAAATGTCCCTGCCTCTCTAGTTGGACAGTGGGAAACTCCCATCAAGATGTCCTCCTGTCCTCAGAGGAGAATCACCCTTCATGGTAAGTATCCAGTGGTCATTCTGTCATGTACTGTGCAGGGCCATCTGTGTTTAGCTTGCTTGGTCTCAAGTGGAGCAGGTTTGATCATAGAAATGTATGCAATCTGCCTTAACTCATCATATGACTATATGAAGCTGCCTTATACTGAATCAGACCCTTGGTCCATCAAAGTCAGTATTGTCTTCTCAGACTGGCAGCGGCTCTCCAGGGTCTCAAGCTGAGGTTTTTCACACCTATTTGCCTGGACCCTTTTTTGGAGATGCCAGGGATTGAACCTGGGACCTTCTGCTTCCCAAGCAGATGCTCTACCACTGAGCCACCATCTTTCCCACTGTGCCTTAGAGTTTGGGTTCCTTATCCAATAAGCCTCTGAAATTTGAAGCTGAATAATATCAATTTAGAATACTCAGGTGTGTCAGAAACTGTGGGCGTTTTCGCACTGACCTTCAAGTGGTGCGACCACCCTCCTCACGCCGGCGGATCTGCAGGGATTTCGCACCAGAAGCGCCGGCGCACCCAAAAGAGCCGGCGACTTCCGTCGCGAAACCAGCTCAAACGGAAACCGCCAAGAAGCAGGAAAACGTTTGAGCTGGTTTCGCGACGGAAGTCGCCGGCTCTTTTGGGTGCGCCGGCGCTTCTGCTGCGAAATCCCTGCAGATCTGCCGGCGTGAGGAGGGTGGTCGCACCACTTGAAGGTGAGTGCGAAAACGCCCTGTGTTAAATATGCCATTGACAATGATGATGTTATTGTCAAGGACTGAAATATGAGTCTGCCTAAAAGCACATCCAGATAGCCAATGTGGTACAGTAGTCAGAGTGCTGAGACCCCACTTGTCTTGCGAGGCCCGCTGAATGACCTTGGGCCAGTCACACACTCTCAGGATTGTTGTAATGGGAAGAACATGGGATCACACCAGCCAGGCACACAGTCCTGAGATCATTGGAGGAACGATAGGGTATAGATGTGAAGAATGAGTAAATGAGTCTAACGCAGCCCTCCCATTCTGCAGCAGTGACTTACTCTCCCAAACTTTTGTGCTGTTTGTACTCTCATTCACTAGAGGAACTCTCTCTCTCGGCTTGGCTTCGCGAATGAAGATTTAAGAAGGGTGCAATAGTCCACGTCTGCTGCAGGCTCGCTGGTGGCTGACAAGACCAATGCGGGACAGGCAGGTCCGGCCACAGTGGCTGCAGGGAAAAGTCTGATTTAGGATTGGTGCTGTAGCAGTGCGATTCTTCCTCAATCTCCTTTTGTCCTCAAGACCAGCTATGCGTGCGTTCTCAAAGGAAGAGACAGCCTGGTGGATGGTGTGTCTCCATGCTTTGCGATCTGAGGCTAGGTCAGACCACTGGTGATGGTTGATGCGACAGGTGCCAAAGGATTTCTTCAAGGAGTCCTTGTACCTCTTCTTTGGTGCCCCTCTATTTCGATGGCCGGTGGAGAGTTCGCCATACAGGGCAATCTTGGGAAGGCGGTGGTTTTCCATCCTAGAAATATGCCCTGCCCAGCGTAGCTGCGTCTTCAACAGCAGTGCCTCGATACTGGTAACCTCCGCCCGCTTGAGGACTTCAGTGTTGGTCACAAAGTCACTCCAGTGGATGTTGAGGATGGTGCGAAGGCAGCGCTGATGAAAGCGCTCGAGGAGTCGCAGGTGATGACGGTATAAAACCCACGATTCGGAGCCGTAGATGAGGGTTGTCATCACAACCGCTTTGTAAACATTGATCTTTGTGCCTTTTTTCAGATGCTTGTTGCTCCACACTCTTTTGTGCAGTCGGCCAAATGCACGGTTTGCCTTTGCCAGCCTGTTGTCAATCTCCTTATCGATCTTGGCATCTGAGGAGATGATGCACCCCAGGTAGCTGAACTGCTGGACTGTTTTCAGAACTGATTCACCCACAGTGATGCAGGGAGGGTGATAATCTTCCTGGGGTGCAGGCTGGTGGAGAACTTCTGTCTTCTTCAGACTAACTTCTAGGCCGAATAGCTTGGCAGCCTCTGCAAAGCAGGACGTCATATGCTGCAGAGCTGATACCGAGTGGGAGACGAGTGCAGCATCATCAGCAAACAGTAGCTCTCGGATGAGTTTTTCCATCGTCTTGGAGTGGGCCTTTGCTTACTGTTAATACACACTTTCATTTCAGAACCAAACTAGCTTATATGTTGGAAGAAGGAAGATACAAGCACCATTACTTGGGTTGCCAGCTCCAGATTGGGAAATATCTAGAAACTTTAGGGGTTGAGCCTGAGGGGGGCAGGGAGGGCCTTCAGGAGCTATAATGCATATGCCCACCTTCTCAAGGGGAACTGATCTCAGTTACCTGGAGATCCATTATAAGGAGATCTCCAGCCACCATCTGGAGGTTGGGAGCCCTAACAATAGTAGATACTTGTTTCATGCATAAGGCTGTCCAAGCATACAGATGGGGGGTGGGGAGAATGCCCGTTGTCACATGTGAATGTCAGAAGTCTATTCTTCCTGGTATGCAGGCCCTTAGCTACAGTGGGGTTTCCTCAGGGCTCGCCCCCCCAACTTACTGATAAGACACCCCCCTTCCCATTGTTTTATTTTATTTTTTGCACCTCTCTGGCTGCTCAGGCCATGGTGGTGGAAGCAGCCCCTCCTGCGCTCTACTTCTCTGAAGTCATGCAGGTTTTCTTTCCATGCAATCGCTGTGGCAGCAAAGCATCTGGGTTTCCGGAGACAGTGCCAGGGTGGCTTTCCCAGCCACTTTTTAACCAGTTGGTTTGGAGAGGTGTTATATCCTTGACTTATTTAATGTGGCCCAGTAAGCCTTCATTAAATTCCTGCCCCCCCAACTTTTCTAAATGCCCCTGGTCTAAAAAAATCCTGGCTACAGCCCTGGTATGTAGGCATGATTGGCATTCTGCAGCAAATAGTCTGATCACCACAATGGCCTGTTGTAACTGTAGTTAGAGCTGCAGGCTGGTACAAGGAATTTGCCAAATAGCTGTTCTGCCCGTTCTTCGATTCAGAAATGCTCATGGGAATGAATTGCTGTGAAGTACTGCAAAAAAGAAACTTTAATGGATGATATACTCTGATAAAGTGCTGACAATATTCTGATACATGTAAGGTGCCATTTTTGTACACTATCATCCCGTTGCTTCTACTTTCCAGCCTTTTCTTTGAGTACTGAGCGCTTCCCTTGGTATGTCAGGGAGCCTGATGTACCTACAGGTGATGACTGGGGAAAGATGTTGTCGAACACAGCGAAAACATTCCCACTAACTGAAGCAAGTAAATGTGACACAGTAGGGTTCCATTTCAAAAAGGAACCCTTCAACATTATGGAAACCAACAGAATGTTATGCTCTCCGCCCCAGCACTGCAGGCTTCAATAACACAGGTTTTTCTCCCCCACTAGGCCCAAGGGAATACACTTGCTAGGAATACTTGAAAGGCCTCAGAATGTAAGGTGTTGACAACTAGTATGAAATTCTTTTTGTTGTTTTGTCTATGTAGAAAAGTGCTTCTGTGTGACTGTTTCCTCCCTTGATGTTCCCTACTCTGAACCTTCTCTACTTTTGACCTTGTAGCCAGCTGTGTGGCCATGAAGGAGTGTCTGAAATAATTGGAGAGCTTTGTGAAGCTTCATCTCATACATGCAGGAGGCTGGAAAGGTCCCTGTGTGTACCTCACATTTTTAAGCTTATGCCTGTGATGTTTCAAGTGTGTCTAAAAAACGACCAGTGTGGATTGCAGAAACCTGTGTGTTATACACATGTACTTTGCTGGAAGATGCAGTGAATTGTGTACTTGATGGCAAGCCCAAGTTTGTTGCCATGTAATATGTATAAATTGTGCACATAATTGTTTGAGGTAAGATATGCCTGTTGCAGAAAGGTCAGCTCTTCCCTACCCAGTCTTGTTGTGTGTGTGTGTGGGGGGGGGGCTTGTATACAATCAAAGATCTGTTCACAGGGTGGACCTTGTGGAGAGGGACTTTCCCATTCCACCACCCTGCTGCATCCCATTGAATACACTGGAATTTTGATTCAGTGGGGAGGGGGAGTTTCAGCAGATTCTCAGGAAGAGCATGGGGCAGAGTAGGGATCTGTAGTGAGAGAAGAGGGCTGGTGAAAATAGCCATTGGCAACCCCCCAGGAGCTTTTGATGGACAGGGCCTGGGGATGGGACAATGGTTTGGGCAAATGTGATGTCAACTTTGGGAGAGCACCTAGAAGCTATGGCACAGCAGCCGCTTGTCTCTAGAAATTCCCCTATCTCTGTAGTGAAAACCATAAAGATGCAGGGGAATTCCTAGAATGTTGTGGATGTCACGAATCACTTTAGGTACTTGCCTGGAAGTGATGTCACATTATGTGCTGTTGTCCCCCTCCCCCACTTTCCATTTGCATGTGGCAGACCTACCCTCTTCTAAAGACAGAAGATTCTCTAAGCCTTGGAACAGCAGATACAAGTTTGTGTGTATTATATGTACACAGTGTTCTTGTATGGTCTCAGAAGTCTCCCTGGTAGGATTGGCTGAGTTTATGCCACCTTGGCTTCCACTGTGCCACATTATCTGCAGTTTTATTTATTAACTTATTTTATTTATAGTTTGCCTTTCTTGCTGAGACTAGGTGGATTAGACAATTAAAAGCCACTGAGTAGGAACAATATAATACATACAACCAATAGTGAATGCAGGGGGGTTCAAAAGAAGACTACAGTGTACTGAAGCAGTACGTACAGATAGTGCAATAGAGCTGCATTGTAAATCTGGCAAGCAAAGCTATAAAAATAGGTTAATATATTCAAGGTACAAAGCCTTGAAAATGGAAGTTTCTCAAGCTTATTCCCTTCAGCATTGAGATACTCTGGATCAGGTCACCTTTCTTGTCTTAGATACATAGGCATGAGGTGCTGTCCCACTCCAGCTAAATAAGAGCTTGATTTAAAATATTAGTGCTTGTTAGGGAACTGGTCATTTTTATTTCAGCTTAAGCAGCCTACAAAAGAGCCCCATGGCACAGAGTGATAAGTTGCAGTACTGCAGTCCAAGCTCTGCTCACAACCTGAGTTCATTCCTGGCGGAAGTGGGTTCAAGTGGCCAGCTCAAGGTTGACTCAGCCTTCCATCCTTCTGAGGTCAGTAAAATGAGTACACAACTTGCTGGGGGTAAAGTGTAGATGACTGGGGAAGGCAATGGCAAACCACCCCATAACAAAAAGTCTGCTGTGAAAATGTGATACAGCATCACCTCAGTGTCGGAAACAACTGGTGCTTGCACAGGGGACTACCTTTACCTTTTTAAACAGCCTACAATGTATCTTGAACCTGTGCCCAGAGTGATACTGGGTGAAGATTCAGCCTGTGCACTACTCCCAAATTTTGGTCAGTGGAAAGGACAGCAAAAAGACAAAAACAGCCTGTTAAACAAGCAACACTTCTGAGATCACCACAACAGCTATGAAGACAATTCATGTCTTCCAGAACTGCATTCTTTCTATAACAGGAATAGACAAAAGACTTGTCCTACTTTGATTCTGCTTGTTTTATCTGCTTGTCTTATCTACTTGTTTTAACTGTTTTACTTGTTTGTTGTTGAATTTTTAATTGCTCCATTATGTTATAATCCTCCCTGAGCCCATTATGGGAAAGGGCGGACTATAAATCTGCTAAATAAATAAAAAGTTCTGGCACAATTTTGTAGGTGCTGAAGTATGGGAATATTACTACTCTTTGTACATAAGAGTTACACAGGTTGAGTGTGGGTTTCCACCCTGTGGGTGCGTTCAGACGTACCATTAGTGGCGACACAGCACCGTCTTGCTGATGGATTAAATATGTTCGTCCAGACATCCATTTCTGGCAATCGAACGTCATCTGGGGTCATCCCGGCTTGCTGCGAATCAATGCCGAGTTAATTTGATAGTGCAGAAAGTCCCGCCCTTTTTCACAGAAGCAGCACACAATCGTTTTTTTCCTGTTTGGACAGCTCATACATGATACTGCCCCTTGGAATGTTTACCGCCCCTCCCACCTTTTTAAAAAAGGGATTGCTTGCAGCCTGCAGAATAAGCTGTTAGGCTGCTTTAGCACAATTTGCTCCCCTGGTGAGGGAAGAGTGGATCTTCGGCCCGTTTGGGCGTGATCTTGAGGGGGCGGGGCTTGGCTGTGTTAACGGCCAAGCCTCCGCTTCCCCTTGCAGTCCGTTTTACAAGTCTACTGGTTGTTGATGCACACACAATGACTTTTCTACCACAATAGACTGGATTATAGGTCTACATGGGGTGGTTAAGGGTTAATTCAGAATTTATCACCATTGTTAAACTTAATTTCTGGGTTTGATTGACAACTGGGAGTTAAATGGGTTTACAGGTCTACATGGGTTGGTCTACATGGGTTAGATAGTTGGCACTGGCTGTGATGTGTTAATGTTTTCCACAGATAGATGGGACTGCAGTTGGTTAAAAGTTGTGGTGATTTGGGTTACCATTGACCATGCCCCATTGGTCTAAGTACTTTAAGATGATAGATTACAGTTGGCTCCCTCTCTCTCAGAAGGCTTTTATGAATTATCTTTTTCTTTTAAGAACCAAGGAAATTACTTTAAAAAATCTATGATTAGATTTATTTTTATTTTTAATGGAATGCCGTAGACATGTTTAGTAATGAGTGCTAAAATGGTAGGACTGTATCCAGGTCTGAGCAGCTGTGTGCAAGATGTCCAAAGTCATTTGTTTGGTGTTTGCTGATAGCTTACTATTAGCTAAAGTGTGCTGCAGGGCTGAATAATCAGGGCCCCTCCCTCAGCAGCTTTGTCAAAAACCATCTCTTCCCACACACTACCATCCTCAAGAAGCCTTTATCTTGAAGAGTGAGGAAGTGGTTTAATATTGGATACAGATTGAAAGCTGTAATGTAGCCAGTGATTAACACTCAACATTTTGTTTTTTATTGAGCGATGATCTCTTGCACGCAATGGCTATGATCCTGTGAACAAGGATGCGTGCAGCTGCCCTATTGAATTCACTGGCTCTCTGCAAATGTGGTTGTGGTCAGGATTGTAGCATGTGTTTTGGGAAGCTTGCCAGTCCAGCTGCCACAGCATGAAAAAAAGCACTGACGGATACCAGTTGGGGTTAGGCTAGCAAACGTCATTCTTTCCACATTTCCGCCCTGCATTTCAGTGAAACACACATCACTTATCCAGTTCTTAAAAAAAAAAAAAAATTCCTTCCAATAACCCTGTGAAGTAGGTTAGGCTGATAGTCAACAATTGACCCAAAGCTAACTAGTGAGCATTGTGCACACTGTGAAGCTGCATTACATAGAATCAGACCATTGGTCTCTCAAGGTCAGTATTATTTGCTCTGATTGGCAGTGGCTCTCCAGGGTCTCAGGCAGAGGTATTTCCCATCACTCAAGTTCCTGACCCTTTTTAATTGGAGGTTCCATTTGTCGAACCTGTATGTATCTGCACGTAAAGCAGATGCTCTGTCACTGAACCATGACCAGGTAAGGGCCCAGCCTCTGAGCGAGCCACTGAGTGACAATGCAACATGGCATGGGTCACCTGTCCCTGATCCTGAGCAGAAGGGACTCAAGTGTGAAGCAAGCATCCAGGAGCGCCCTGACTTCTCATACTGATTACAGGGTAATGTTGTTTGTTTACAGAGAGCTTGATGAACCTCAAAAGATGGACATAGGAATGCTTTCTGGAGGTTTTTCGTTCTTTGCTTTGCTTGAATAACAGTCAAGATGTCCTGCCGGTGGTACTGAGGGTGGGAGTTGTATCCTTCAAAACTGCCCTAAAACCATCAATTAGTGACAGTAATTCTAGCATACACAAGAATACTTTCATGTTTGCTTTGTGTGAAAATGTAGAAATCCCCCAGTGGCACAAGATTTGCAATAGGAAATGTGAATACATAAATCCTTAAATCCTTTATCTTTGGTTGCAAATGTGTACAAAGTAAGTTTACAGTGAAAGGGCTCCTCCTTCTAGGGATTGTAGGACAATCTTCATAAGACAATGACCCTGTAGCATACCCCCATTGGATGGATTGAGTTGAAACACATTTCTTTGCTGAAGTATCCATTCCAGGATTGGCAGCACTTGCCTGGGTGTTGGATCTGTCAGCTCATTGGGAAAGTCATGGTGATACAGTGTCACAAGTTTATACTTGCTTATTCTGGATTTAGAGGAACAGTTTTTCATCAGTTTTGTATGTCATCCCAAGGTCTAATGACAGATGTTTCTATTGCTTGCCAGGGTTTCATCACTAACTGATGTCAAAGTTTCTTAAGTCATGTTTTACAAACATCCTTATGACCAACATTTGGCTTTCGGTGTTGACTGCCTCCAGGGAGTTCATAATTTTTGGCTTGTTGTAGTAGCCAGGCAGTATTTGTAGGTGTTACAGACCTCTCCCCAGCTCCAGTTATCTGGCATACACAGAGGCAGGACTTTTTTGAGCAGGAATGCACAGGAACACAGTTCCGGCTGGCTTGGCATCAGGGTGTGGGCCTAATAAGCAAATGAGTTCCTGCTGGGCTTTTTTCCTACGGAACCCTGCGCAAAACAGTGGTGATATCAGGGGTGTGTGGCTTAATAAGCAAATAAGTTCCTGCTGGACTTTTTTCTACAAAAGAGCCATTTGTGAAACAATGGTGATGCCTGAGGGGTGGCCTATTATGCAAATGAGTTCCTTCTGGTTTTTCCCTACAAAAAAAGCCCTGCACAGAGGAAAAGACAAGGGTGGCTTAGTGGTAGAGCATCTGCTTGGGAAGTAGAAGGTCCCAGGTTCAATCCCTGGCATCTCCAAAAAAGGGTCCAGGCAAATAGGTGTGAAAAACCTCAGCTTGAGACCCTGGAGAGCCGCTGCCAGTCTGAGAAGACAATACTGACTTTGATGGACCAAAGGTCTGATTCAGTATAAGGCAGCTTCATATGTTCATATATGTTCACACCTGAGTTATTCTACTTTTACCTTAAGAACACTGGGCGAAGAAAAACTTACGAGGATTTCAGCTGTTTCTTCCTTCCCCAAAGCCCGGCACAAATTAATAAAGAACTTGTTGTCCCCTTTCGATTCCTATTGTGGATGACAGATGACTTGGAATAGAGCCAGTATCTTGTATCTGCATGCTGAACTTTTGGAAAAAGTCAAAGCAGCAGGAACCCTTGTGCTAATTGTGATTGCAGACATGGATTACACATATGAAGCATGGCTTGTCAGTTTTGGTAGCCAGCTTTGTTGTAGTGTAGCACATCACAGGCAAATGGTGGCAGTTACCCGTCTGAGACATTACTTTGAGAAGCTTGACATACAGATTCTCTGGAGAAGAAAAAAAGATATAAAATAGGCACTACGGAGAAGACTGTTTCACATGTTACAATCTTGTGTCGTAGGAGCACACACTATCCATGATACTCCCAGACTTCCATGGTACATGCAGTTGTCGTTATGTGTGAAGAGAACAACATACAGATTTTCTGTATAGCATGGGTATTATATAATGTGAAATCCTCAAAACAAGATCCAGAAATCTCTTCACTTTGTAGAAAAAGCCCAGCAGGAACTCATTTGCATATTAGACCACACCACCTGATGCCAGGCCAGCTGGAACTGTTTTCCTGTGCGTTTCTACTAAAAAAATAAAGCCCTGCTCTTCACACAGAATGGCAACAGTGTTCCCTCTAAGCTGAGTTAGCATGAACTAGCTCACAGATTTTTAGCCTCCATGCCTTTTTGTCTTAGCTCAGGAAAAATGACCCCAAAGCACACTAATTTATGTAGTAGCTCACAACTTTAATGCCAATAGCTCACAAAGTTGAATTTTGGCACATAAGACTTCACAGCTTAGAGGGAATATTGAATGGCAACCATACATATTTAGGCCTATCAGCAATGTCTCAGGTTGGTCATACTCCCAGTAGTAAGTTCCCAGTACACATGGTTGTAATGCCTGAAAAGAGCTAGTGACTAACCTATGTACCATAAAGCTATGGCACCTAGTGCATTTTGTCTTCTTTTCTTTGGGCTTTCAGCTTTGTGTGCTTCACTTTTTCTTCTTATGCACTTGCCACTTCCTTCTTGCCATGCTCTTCAAGTTTCTCGCTTCTCCTTGCTTCCTGTCAACATTCGGCAGCTCCTCCAGGACATCTGTTGTTCATGGCTTCAGCTCTTCCAAGTTTGGCTGACATTTTGACTTTTGCCAGCTATTTCGTCACAATCTGCTGCTGAGCTGGACATATATGACTATGGAAATTTTATTCAGCTTGACTGACTTTGGCTGCATATCCTTTTTGGCTGAGGCGTGCCTGAGGAGTGGAGGAACAGTGCCTGAAAGCCCATTTAGTGTAGTGTAGTTTTCAGTGCCCAGTGCCTGAGGACTTCCTGCTCTACAGTCAGGTGTTTGCAAAGTCTTGTCTTACAGGCTTGAGGAATATAGCCTTCTGAGTTTGCTTAAAGTGAAACTTGAAAGCAAGGGGAGAGAAGAGTCAATGAATGGGCATTCTACCATGCCAGATTTCCCCACTTAATGTACAGAACTGTTTGCAGATTGGTGAGATTTTAAAAAAGGCTGCATCCAAGAATGTGTCACCCTTCCCTATATTTTTTACCCCAGATGTGTCTCTAAATTTGTAATACTTAGAAAATTAAATGAAAATTAGATTGGGAGCACCAGCATAAAACAGCCACAAGGTTCAGACATCCTGTGACACATAACAGGGCTTGTTTGTAGATGACAATTGATATGGTTTCAGACTCATCAAAACTGATATAAGAGAAACCATGCTGGATTGGGCCAATGGCCCATCTGTGTCACACAGTAGTCAAAAACCAGGTGTCACCAGGAGGTCCACCATTGGGGCCAGAACTGCAGAAGCCTTCCCACTGTGACCACCCCACGCATCAAGAATACAGAACATCATTGCCCCAGACATAGTGTTCTATCTATACCTTGTGACTAATAGCCATTGATGGACCTCTGCTCCAAATGCTTGTTCAATCCCCTCTTGAAGCTGTCTGTGCTTGCAGCTGCCACCACTTCCTGTGGCAGTGAATTCCATATGTTAATTACTCACTGGGTGAAGAAGTACTTCATTTTATCTGTTCTAAATCTACTGCTCATCAATTTCATTGGGTGCCCATGAGTTGTGAGAAAGGGAGAAGAGTACTTCTTTCTCTACCTTCTCTATCCCTTGCATAATTTAGTAAACCTTTATCATGTCACCCCTCAGTCATTGTTTCTCCAAACTGAAGAGCCCTAACTTCTTTAACCTTTCTTTATAGGGAAATGTTCTATCAATAATTTTAGTTGCCCTTTTTTGCATCTTCTTCAATGCTAGAATCTCTTTTTGAGGTGCGGTGACCAGAACTGTATACGATATTCCAAATGAGGTGACAATGTAGATTTATAGATAACATGGGACACCATAAAAAAATTAAGACACATTTAACTTCTAGTGGACTGTGGAGAGGTGAACTTTCCCCTTTAGTCGTTTCATAGTCTATATGATTTGTTCTAATGCAATGCTTGGTAACCTTGGTTGATTTCTTGATTCTGTTGGAATGCCTTCTCTGTGGACAAAGGAACAGTGTAGTTTGTGATTTCTCTTGAAGTAACTTTTCCTGGATCCTTCATGCACAAAGTCTCTTCTGGGATGAATGGTTGATGCTAGGAATTGATTCTTATAGGGTCCGCAGACTCCTCACCACCTCATTTCCACAGAAAGAAAGCACATAGAATTTAGTGGGAAGGGAATATAAGAAATTGTTCCTCCAAAAGTAGAAATGAGGGTGCACTGTAATAGACATGAAAGCTTTAGAATGCTCCTGCAGTTTTGGCACTGAACTCTCATTCTGAAGTTCTCAAGAGAGGGACCAGTAGGGAATGAAAAAACAGTGTGGATTCTTTGTCTGTTTTGCACTTATTATTTTCCTGGTGCAGTTCCATTCATAAATGTGAAGCCATGTGTGTTTGAGTCTTCTATTGTGATGCGCTGACCAGGATTCCAACCATGTTACAACCTTTGCAGTCATTATTTTGGTGTCTCTGCCTCACTTGCAATCCTCTCAGTATGTACAGTTGCAATCTTCTATTCACAGGTCAGCACAGTATTTTTCAGTAGTGGTACAAGTGACTGGAATTCCACATTTTTTAGGCTACATATTTACACATTCTAGCAATGGAGAATATACACATTCTAGAGAGGGACAATCTGCACATTGCATATTCACAGAAAATGGTAAATACAGGTATTGAGCACATGGAGTATGAAAAGTGAGAACACCAAAACTATGTAAAATGAGAACACCAAAATTGTAATAACTGACAAAGGGCTTATGACAGGAATTTTTGTTGAAATCTGAGGAATATACTTCCAGGCAACGTTTCAAACTCAGAGATGTTCAAAGTTCTTCAATGCATACATGAACCTTTCTACATGTACAGAAGTATGTGCACATGAAGAAGTTCTTCTGCACTGAAGAAAATGGTAAAACATAAGCACTGAGTGTGTCCTCAGACAATCAAGTAACATGCTTTATTTATTTCATTAAACTTCTATACCGTCCTCCCCGTGAGTAGGCTCAGAGTCATGTGTCGATCAAGTCATTTTGTGAGTTTTGTTAAAGTACTATGCACATTTAAAAAAAAAAAACTATAGTGTCTAGCACGATGTTATTTAATTACAGATAAAATACTTTTTAATTTTTTTTATTTCTGCTTTCTAAGATATTTTTTTTTAGAGAAAAATGATCTTAATTGAGTTTTGTTAAGTATCTCAAAGCAATCTAAGTATAAATGACATCCAGATTTAAATCTAGTCACTCCTGTGATTTCTAGGGTATAAGCTTTCAGGAGTCAAAACTTCCTTTATCAGACACCTCTGGCTCTCAAAAGCTTATAAATTGGAAATCTTGTTTGTTTTCAAGGAGCTGTTGAACTCAAATCTTGCTGTTCTACTGTAGACCAACATGGCTCCCCACCTGAAATTCTAAATGGCATTGATAACAGATCCAGGTGGGCAGCCGTGTACACTGTATACACGTGTACACATGGCTGCTCACCTGGATCTATCTACATGGAATACACCACATTAAGCCGCATGGAATGAAACTCCATCAACCTTACAAAGAAATTTGCACAGGTACAGACTGGCATTTCCTTTCTTAATTTTACTGTTCTGCTATTGGATTTTAACTTTATACCACTTTGCATTCTAACGCTACTAGCTGTATATAGTTCTGCTTACTGTAGCTCATTCCTCGTTTTAAGAAATGTGCATGCACATGAAAGCTTACATTCTGAATAAAAGTTTGTTGGTCTTAAAGGTGCTACTTGACTCCTGGCATTGATACAGAATGCTTAATGGTTTTTACTGGAGATTAATCTTTGTCCAAAAAAAATCATCATCCAAGGAAAACTTATATCTTTAGCGTGAAAAAAAGTTGACTGGACTGCATCTCAGCTGAAGTAGGTTATCTTTTGCCTCACAGTTCCTAATGTTTAAACAGCATTTATCTTTTGGAAAAGCAACTTTTGCTTTGCCTAATTACTGGCAATAAAACTTAAGTAAGGGATTTAAGACTTATGGAGTGTTCCAGTTGGAAGAAAGCATAATTAAACTTGGCTAGACTCTTGTTTCTTTTAGGAAATTTGGACTTCAGAGTGCTTTTAAAAGACACAGTTCTTTTAATGTCATTTTCCCGCATTGAACATCTTATGCTTACGTTTTGAGCATTTTCAAATCTAAACCTTTAAAGTAAACTCTAATGTATGCTTTCTAGAGTAGCTGTCTTTTAATTTTTCCTTCTTGGTGTTAATTACAGATTGTGTCCAGGAATCTTCTTCCATTTCTCTGCTTACACTTTAGTGTTGGTGTTCAGGAGGCAGGAGAGAGTTCAAAAGGAATATAGTTCCAGAGGGAAATCGTACATGCTTTATGTATCCATGGAATTTGGCTTCAAAGCAGTAATAATTATACTTTAAATGAAAAGGGGTAGGAGTTTCAAAGTGTCCTACATCGGCCTGACTTTGATACATATGAAGTACTTTGAACTTAACCAGAAAACCTTTTTTGGGGGGAAAAAAATTATGTGCCTTAAATTTCCTATTGGGACCAAGCCCTTCCTAAGGAGGAACAGTTACAGAACAACACAGTGAAAAATGGATATAAAGCAAGTAAAAATGTTATCCTAGTCAGTCATTTTTACTTTCTACCCATTTTTCACTGTGTTGTTCAGTAATCAAGCCATTATTATTGCTGTTTAAATGTTTTTCTTGGCCTCTGAGAATGATTTATTTTTACTCTGTCAAACCTGCCTCATCCTTCCTCTCCCCCTGCCGTGATAGCAGCAGATTAACTAGATAAAATATATCCATATGAAAATGTTTTCCTCACATGCACCTATGTGGCTCTTTAACCACTGTCAGTTCAGATTTTTTTAAAAGAATATTTCTGAAACATGCATAAATTTTGACTTGGCTATACTTGAAGACACAGACATCAACCAGAAAGCCCTCTGAGGAAAATGGCTTCCTACTTTGCAGCTGAAACCGTATCAGAATATAGGGTAGCTGTGTGCTCTTAAATTAGTATAAATGGACTGTGATAACAGTTATGCTTGCTACCCATTTTCATGCTACCTATGAGAGATAATCCTATCCATAGAGAGAGAACACTAGAATTGCCAGGTGTGATTAAAAAAAACAACCATATATAAAAGGCCAAGGAAATTCAAATTCTGCCAAGTGTTACTCAGAATGTACTAGTTTATATCATCTTTTAAAAAATGAGATTTTGACTTGATTCTATCTCTGATAGACCAGGGTCTTCCCTGGCTCTACTTCCCATTTTACCTGCTGGATCAATATTTTTGAGATCCAAAGCTGACAAGGCTATTGAGCACACAGTTTTGAAGGTGTGTGACTATTGAATATAAAACTGGAAAGAGAACCCACCTTCTGTTTTTCTGACTGGGGTTGTAGTATTTATTTATTTGTTCATTTGGCTATTATATCCTTTCATCTGCTTCCCTTCAGTCTGTAATTGGATCATTAGGTTGGGTTACAACAAATGGATGTTTTAAAAGTACCATAAAATGACTTTAAAAACTAGAGTGTCAGCCTGAATTGTCCTAGAAATTTCTAAAACCTGGCAGCAATAAAAGAAAACCATCAATAAAAATCATACAACAGAACCAGTTTGAGCACTACTAAAACATGCCACCCTTTGCATTCAAATCTGAATGGTTTTTAGGCATGCAATAACTTTGTAAAGATTAGAAACTTTCCTAGGGAGAATGTTATAGCTGGCAGGGATTTGAACCTGGATTTCCTGCCTCAAAGACAACCATCTTTGGCACTGTACTGCGGTGGTTCTTCCCCTTTGCGCTAGTGTCATGGTACAAACAAACCTCTATACCATTTTAAGTATCATGCCCCCCGCCCCCCAAGGAAACCTGAGAGTTATGGTTTGGCTGTATGAGAAGTTTTGTTGTTATATTTCCCTCTGGTACTGAAGTGATTGCCAGTTCAGCCAGTGATCTCTTTTATGAGAATGACCAGAATATGACAAGAGCTTTGCTGGATTAAGTGAGTGGTCCATTTAGTTCAGCAGCCTGCCTCATACAGTGGTCAGTGTGTTACTCTGGAGACTGAACAGCAGAGTATAGAAACCAAGGCTTTTCCCTGACATTGCCTCTTGGCCTGATATTCAGAGGTTTACTGCCTCTGAATGTGAAGGTTCACTTTAGTCATCATGGCTAGTAGCCAATGATAGACATAGTCTCCATGAATCTGTCTATTGTAACATCACCTAGCAGCTAATTTCACATTTCAATCACTCACTGAAAAAAGAATTGTTTCCTTTTGTCCATCCTGAATCTACTGTGCGTCAGCTTCATAGGATGTCCCCAAGTTCTAGTGTTTGGGGAGAGGGAGAAAAAGTTTTCTCTATCCACTTTCTGTACCCTGTGCATAAACTTTATGTCATTCCCGCCCACCCGCCCCAAGTCATTTCTTTTCTGAACTAAAAAGTCCCAGACTCTTCAGCCTTTCCTCTTAGGAAAGGTGCTCCAACCACTTAATCATCTTGGTTGCCCTCTTCTGTATTTCCTCTGCAACATACTTTTTGAGATATGATGACCAAAACTGCACACAATTTTTAAATGAGGCTGCTCCATAGCTTGTAAGCCGAAATGCCCTCAAAACCGAGGTTGGGGAATTGACAGGTGGGCACTTGACTTTAAAAAGGATCAGAGTCTATGTATACAGGCTCCACATCCAGAAACTACTGCTCAAATATGCCAGGGACACTAATTAAGTAAAAGCAATTTGAATTTATTCTAGAAAATATAGATCTCTCACACAAGATAAAATACTCATAAAATCATACATACAGTCCTAAGAAAATTAGAGAGAGACATAGAGAAACACATGGATAAACGAACAGGGTGATAATTACTGATTGTAGTCTTCAAGGAAGGCTCCAATGGCGACGAGCGAGGAATGAGGGAGAGGGGACCCGAAACTAGGCCTCAGAATCGGGGATGGATCTAGACAGCGGCACTGGGATACTGCTAGAGGCATACCTGTAGGTAGCTAAGCCACAGATTATAAGGACTACCTTGAGCCCTCAGGGGATGGGAGGTGCGAGGGAGGAGGAAAGTGGTCAGCTGGTGCATGACCTCAGAAAAAGGGGAAGCTCCGCAGTGACCATAAGGGCTAGACTTGTATGGTAGCCAATGGCTGGTTTGGAGGGGACACCTAATTGACTGCCTGCTCTGGGCCAATGAGGTCTTGGCACTAGTTACCTGATTGGACCTCCAGGTAACAATGGGCCAAGGTGGGATGCTCCAGGGTAGCTGTCAAGGGAAGGAAAGGGTGAAACTACTGGGGTGGAGGTACATGGGAGTGGTTGAACTTCGCTGCAATGGTGACAATACATGGCCACATTGCTGCCTAAGGTAACACCCAGTCTACACAAAGACACTTGGCTCAGGGTGGAGATGGTCTTTCTTCTCTTCAATCTTCCATTGGCACCAGTCTTTGTCTAGAGTTCCGTTGAACAAAGACTGTGGCGGTTGGACAGTTGTACACGCCTGGGATAAGCTTGATTGCTGTATGTAAAGGTGACATCTGGTGAGTACGTGAGCCGTTCGCTTCGCTGGAATGGAGTCTGGCATGGTAGGAAGATAGCTGCATGTGGTGTTAGCCTTCCACGGTGGATTCCATGGTCAGTGCTGAAAACCGCTCGTCTGGATAGCTCCTGGCAGCACAACTTCTCCTGCTCCACGGCCAAGATGGACGTCACACGGAGCAATGGGAAACCATCTGTTCTCCTGGTCAGCACTCTTTCACCGGTCGAGTGCTATAGTAGTGTTATGGCTGCTAGTACTGTACAAGTCCCTTCCATGCCTTGTTAGGCAAACCCACACTCTCCGGCCAGACGTGTGTGAGTTACTTCTCCAGGCACTCTGGCAACCAGGCTGGTGACTATTATGTTCTGTAAGGGGTTTTTTCCTCACAAGCTCCAGGGCTTCTTTAAAAAACAGGAATGCAGTTCCGGCTGGTTTAGCGTCAGGGAGTGTGGTCTAATATGCAAATGAATTCTAGCTGGGCTTTTTCTATCAAACACCAGGGGGTGTGGGTTAATATGCAAATGAGTAACACCAGGGGGTGTGGGTTAATATGCAAATGAGTTCCTTGGCTTTTTCTGCAAAAAAAGCCCTGCATAGCTATATACAATAGTGTTATAATATCAGCTGTTTTATTTTCAGTCCCTTTCTTAATAGTTCCCAGAACAGTTTGCCTTTTTCAACCCAGTGTTATACTGGGCATGCATTTTCATTGAGCTATCTTCTGTGACCCCAAAATCTGTTTCTCTTTGCAGTCTCAGCAAGTTCAGCTTTTGTTTTATTTTGTTCCAGTGTGCTACATTGAACTTCATTTGCTACACTTAGCTACATTGAACTTCATTTGCTACACTTAGCTACATTGAACTTCATTTGCCTCAAAGATCCTCACTGACCAGGGAGTTCTCACTCATGAGGCCTAACACATCATCTGCTGAAAGCAGTTTGTAATGTAAATATAAAACCTACATTGCTGACCTGCATGCACATTCGATTTATGAACGAGTCTCTTGCTTTCTCTTTCACTTTAATGCATACACATAAATACTGAAACAGAAGGAAAGTGCTGGGGAAAGCTCTTTTTTCTGGTTGACCCAGAATGAGCCCAGTCTATTTTTCTATCTATTATGTGTTAATCCCACCTTTTCATTTGCCCAAAAGGCATGCTTTTGCTCATCTGAGGTTCTGGCAAATGCTTTCAGCCATTCTCGTTGATAGTTGTCATCCCATTGACTCACAGTCTTTGTGGAATGGATTTGTTTCTCATTATTTATTTGCTTGTGCTATTCACAATCTGGGGATAATGTGAAATGCAAGCATAAGGTTGTTGTGGTGCCTTTCCTTTCCTCCGGCAGTCTCTTAAGATCCCCTTGAATCTACTGCTGGAGAGTCTTGATACAAAATGGGAGGAGGCTGTAATGAGAATGAATTGAATATAACTGTACCAATCTTTTGCACCAACAGAAAGCTACTCTGCCTGCCATGCTTTCTTTGTTATAAGGAAGGAGTTGGGTCTGTTTCCCTCTCTCTCTCTCTCCCCCTCCCCCTTTACTGTAGCTCCCAGGGCCACCATGGGGCTTCCCCAAATTAGGGTTGCCAAGTCCAACTCAGGAAATATCTGGGGTCTTTTGGGGGTGGAGCCAGGAGCAAGAGTATGACAAGCATGATTGAACTCCAAAGGGAGTTCTGGCAATCACATTTAAAGGGGCCACACACATTTTAAATGCCTTCCCTCCATTTGGAAATAAGGAAGGATAGGGACACCTCCTTTGGGGGCTCATAGGATTGGATCCCCTAGTCCAATCCTTTTGATGTTTGATTATTTTTTTTTTTAGGCAGAGGCACTGGATGCTATGCTGAAAGTTTGGTGCCTCTGCCTCAAAAAACAGCCCCTCCAAAGCCCCAGGTACCCACAGATCAATTCCCCATTATACCCATATACCTATGGGAGTCAGTCTCAACAGGGTATAATGGAGTGCCCAGCAGACATTCCTGCCTTCCCCCCCTGCTTTCTGATAACCCTGAAGTAGGGGGAGGGCCTCCAAACTGGGATATCCCCTTCCCCCAACCGGGGATTGGCAACCCTACCCCAAGTCCACCAATACTTTTCAAGAATTTAGGGGAATTGATGGGTGGAAATAAGGATGGAACCAGATGTACCGGTAAGTGGTGTTTGTTTTTCTCAGATACAAACTATTGTTATTGTTAGTCCCAACTTTTTTTATATGGACAGTTAAAAAATAATTCAAACATCTTCAGCCCCATTCATGTGATAGATGGCTCCCTGATCTGTTTAACTCTCTGGGCTTATTTGTTAGTCATGGTGTAATTAAATCCAGGTTATCTGTTTTCTTTCAATGGTATATTTGGTTTGTTGGGACCTGTGGTCGGGACAATGCAGCCAGTGTTTGTTTATGGTTGCATTGATGGGTTTTATCAGTGGCTGCCCAAGGCCCATCAGCTCAGGAGCTGTCTGTGATCTGTGTTTGGCTTCAGTAGCTGAAGTGGAAGCCCAAGAAGCTGCGTCTTTCTATTACTAGGAATGATGCAATCCAGGAGGACCTCTGCCAATGTATGCTCCAGTTCTCAGTGTGAAGTGCACCTGGCACATCTGGCTTTTGTTTGTGGAGAAGAGTGGTGTGTGCTTTGCAGCCAAGGGAAGTGTGACTGGAGAACCAAGCACACAACATTTTGGGTGCATAGCAAACACCATCTTTGCAGTTGCTTGTTGAATACCTTTTCAGAATGTACTGCACAGTTGAGCTAACCTATGTAGGGTGATATTGGTGAATTTTCACTTATTTGTATGCATTTTCCATGGCATCCCTTGATAGGTTTTCCTGTGATAATACTATGAAATAAACCTAGATCTATTAATCATCTATACAGTACTTTTCTGTTACTCAAAGCAGTGTGCACAAAGTAAAATACATAATTTAAATAAATCAGAGGTCAGAATGACCATGTTCATTGTCAAGAAGCTAGCTAGTCAAAAGCCTACTGAAATTAAGAACATCTGGTAGACCTTGCAAAATAGCGTTAGTGAATTGTTGCTGGAGAGGCTAGCCTCTAGGAGCATGCAGAGAGCTTTTCAGCACATATTTCCTGCACTCCTAAACGCATGCTTTCTCTTGGCCCCGCCAAGGGTCCAAAACCTTTAAAAAATAATATGCTTCCACTATGAAGAATTTCAGACACGTAGGCCATTTACAATGCAATCCTAAACAGATTTACACACTTCTAAATCCATTCAAGTCAATGGGATTAGATTGTTTAGGACTGCACTGTTTTAGTACCTTTCTCTGGTTAGAGGCATTTTATAACCTTCCTCTTTAAGGAGCAAAAAACCCTCATTGTTTATGGGTAAAAAATCTGGTAGATGCATTTAGAGTGCATAAAAAATACAAAACTGTATCCAAAATGCAAAACATGTTTAATGTAAAATCTAAATCAGCAAGTAGCATGTCATTATAAATGGTAGAAAATTGAAAAACTTAACAAAACCCATAGAAATACACTGTCTAGATCCAGATATACATCCAGGTGGAGTTCAGAGCTTACATGTGTAACTGTCTGCCCTTTATTTGTAGAAAATTTTTAAGATGGTTTCAAACCTTGTGGCTTCTAACATGGAGAAGGATCAGGAAGAGTGCCTTGCTGATTGCCTCTCTGGAGTAGAGGTATCACTCATTTGTTACAAGGGCCAGATCTGACATAAATGTCACTTTGTTGGGCTGGGCCAAGCGTGCCATAAAATGCAATGCCAGGTACTGGAGATGTAAACTTGAAAAAGGTAATTTCAGATGCTGAATGAAAATAGTAGGTGAATGACAATAGCAGCTTCCTGACCCCAACGTAGCAATCAGTATTTCCCTGAGTATGTAAGAAGGGGCCGGGAGAACTAAGTACTGATACAGAAAAGGAAGTAGGAGAGAATTTCATCTCCTTGCACTCAGCCAAATGCATAGCTATCCGATTTCCTTTTACAGAAACGTAGCACAGGCATGTTTAAAACAGCCTTTCTTGTCTTTCGCTCATCCAAAACTTCATACATGTCCATTTAAGAATTAATTTTCATTATTCACATATAAGCATCAACTGTGGGAGAATGGCTTGTTTATTTAGCCTTCCCCCCATTTTCTGGAAAAGAAGCAAAGCCATCTGGAGGATTTACATTAAGAAACCTGTAGATATCGACCTCAACACCACTGCCCAGAGGTGTGGAAAAGGAGATTTTTTTGGGGGGGTGGGGGTGGGGTATTGTTGAAGTGATGTTTCCAATAATAAATAGTTTTCTTCTCCACTATCAGCACTACTCTATAGTTACCACCAATATTCCCTCTATGCTGCAGAGTTTTGTGAGCAAAAATTCTACTTTGTGAGCTATTGGCATTAAAGTCGTGAGCTACTGGTATTAAAGTTGTGAGCTGCTGCATAAATTAGCGTGCTCTGGTGTCATCCTTCTTGAGCTAAGACAAAAATGTGTGAGCCGAAAGCTAAAAATCGGTGAGCTAGCTCACTCTAACTCAGCTTAGAGGAAATGCTGGTTACCACCTTCTCCTCCAAAGTTGCAGCCTTCCACACTCTGGCTCCCTGTCTGAGGAAGATAGCCTCTTTCCTCCAGCTTGTTTCCACCTCCTAAAAAGGAATCTTGCAAAGTGAAAGCAAATCAAACTCCTCCAAACTGCCTCTGTGCCATTGCAACTTCACCATCAAAGGTTTTACTTTTACAGGGAGAATCAGCGTTTTCTGACTGTAGGCAATCCAATCCAAGGGGAAAAAAGCTTCCTATCCCCCTCAGCAATCAAACCACACACACCAACCGTTCCCCCAAGGGCTTTGTAAACTGTATTGTTTCAGTGCAATATGGCCCATGTTATCTTTACAGTAAGGGTTACTGCAGGAATGTGCATGAAGTATTTTGAATACTTGTAATGCAGTCTATTGAGGATATTATCCCAAGTGCACACACAAGGGAGTAAATCCCCCAAGAAAAAATGGATAGAATCAGATTGCATGGATGATAGTTCTCGTCCTGGTTGAAGGAGCACTGCTTGCTACAAACTCAACTTCCTTTGTAGGAATGGAAGTTACAGAAGATGTACCAAGCTCTCACTTTGGCAGGTGTGAGTTTGCAAGCCAGGTCCAGTCCTGCCACTGGACTCACTAGGCGATTGCCTAGGGCCCTGACCTTCTGGGGGTGCCGAATTCCACCCCCCCCACCACCACATGACTCGATGATGTTATCAGTGCAGAATGCAGGACGCCAGAAGTTAACCTTGCCTAGGGTACCAGACAGCCTAAGGCTGGCCCTGTTGCAAACCGGATATGGTGGGGGAGCTATAGCAGCATGTGCAGAGACCCTCAGAACTTTCTTGTTTCTTCTGTTCTCTTTTTATCATCCTAACCTGGGATAAGCAAGGTGCCTATGAAATCATATTTAAACTATCTAGGATTTCTCCATCTCCCTCCCTGCCTCCCTCTCTTGTCCAAGCTTTATGATTAACGGCTCCCAAGCGTGAAGTGTCTGACCTCAGTTTCTATTACCAGGTTTCCTTTTTATATTGCTCCATTTTCTTTAAGCATTGGTCTCTTTCCCCTCTTTTAAAAAATGATTGAAACATTTGTTTTTTTCGTCTTTGGCTGTTTGGGTGGATCTGGGTTTGGGCCTGTGTTTGTGTTGGAATCCCGTGTGGTTGGATCCCTGCAGATTTTGAGGTTTGGAAAAAGTTAAAACTTACAATAAAAGACAAAATAAACAAGCCATCAAAGGGGGAAAAATTAAAATCTCTGTTTATTCACCTGCATATGAGACTAATGTTAGTCCAGAGCAGCAAGCTGAAATATTTTAGATATTAAAAGACTGACAAAAACAAATTAAGTTTTCAATATTTGAGACATAAGTTCACAGCAACGGTGCACAGAATGGAGTGTTCTGTCAGCAGAGTATGTGGTAAGAAGCTGGAGTGGGGGGAGGGAGGGGGAATAAAGAGATTCAACAACCAATAGTTATAGGCACTGCCAACCGGGATAGAATTGCAAGTGTATCTTTCAATGTCTCAGTATGCATGTGCATGCAATTAAATTAAATGTAATGACAGCCGGTGCATTTCTGAGCGATTATACTATGTCTCTGATGTTGAAAGGCATAAACCTTATGACCAAGTCATTGTAACCACCCAAGAAGTATAGTAATCTTCAGAAACATGCTGCCTGGAGTGTCCTCCTGACCAAAGCATTTCCTGGTACTTAGGGCATATCCTGCCCCTACCCCGCTCTCCGTAATATCTCAGATGACAGGAACAAGGTGCCTGTCTTCCCTTCAATTCAAAGAGAGCTCTTAAATCCTATTGGGCATGGACCATCACTTAATGCAACATCCTTTGTTTTCCATGTGTTGTTGAAGAGGGCAGGCTGAAGTCCTGCCCTCTTCAACAACAAAAGGATTTCAGTAGCAGAGGTGAAGGTGACAACCAGGGGTTGTTTTGTAGAAAAATAGGTGGTGTAGTTCATTAGCAGAACTCATTAGCATATGCTGCCCCCCCACCAACCAAAAGCAACACAACACAAGAAAAGAGAGCCCTGGGTGAGCGAGGCCTGCTTGGGCTGGCTAGAGATCCAGCCAGCCCAAGCAGACCTCACTCACCTGGAGCTCTCCTAGGCCGCGCCCCGCCCCCAGTCAAAAGGCCAACAAGCCCATAATCACATAAGAAGTGGAGAAAGGGTGGCATGGGCTTCTCCAGGGGTTAATGAGGGCTGCTGGGGGTGTGGCAAAGTTCCTGGTGGCTGGCTGGCTGCCCGCTTTCCTAATCCAGGGATTGTTACGCAGCTGCACCTACTATTCAATGGACTAGGTGGGGAGGAGGAGGGGGAACCGTCAGAAAGGTTCAGGAGCTGTGCTCCTGTGAGCTCCTGCTGAATTCAAGGCCTGGTGACAATATTGGGCTAGAACAGTGGCTGGTTTCGCACTGTGAAATTGACATGGTTTTATCCTGTTCAGAAAAAATCCACCAAAGTTTGAATCATTTCCAGGCAATCAGACAGCTGCTACTGAAGTGGCAGAATCCCGGCAGCAGTCCGTGGTTGCCCATTCATGCTGCTAGCCCGGCTCAAACACGGACCCACTGCGGAAAGGGTTGTCTCTTTAAAAAAGGCATTGTGTGCGCGCTCAATTGGAGAAGTGGAGAAGCACACCTCGGAGAAGGGTCTGGGGGAAACCCCCCCCCCAACCTTGCCGGAAACGACTTGGCAGGATCACACAGCTCTTCTGTTTATGAGTCTCCCCAGGGCATTCAGACAGCAGCCGATTATGCGACCTACATTGATTCAGGGGGATGCTACCGGGAAAATCCAGGTAGCTTTTAAATGCGGATAGGAGGCATCTGGAGACGGGATGATTACGGGTGCAGCTCGGAGGGCAGATGTGCTCGTGTGATTGTGCACTTTTAATCCGAGTGGGAGGTGGGGCTAGGTGGGGGCAAATCTCCTGTGTGAAGTCTCCCAGTGATTCTCAGCCAGGGCCATACAGCTGCCCATCTACAAAAACGAAGCATTTGATGTTTTGTGGTAGAAAGCACTGTCAAGTTGTAACTGACTTATGACAATTCCAAAGTGGTTTCAAGGCAAGAGACAAACAGAGGTGGTTTGCCATTGCCTTCCTCTGCATAGCAACCCTGACCTTCCATGGTGATTTCTCATCCATGTACTAATGAGGGTGATCCTGCTTAGCTTCTGAGATCTGATGAGATGATGCTAGCCTAGGCCATCCGGGTCAGGGTTTTGGGATTTTAGACAACCTCTTTTCCCTGCTTACAATGTCATCTGACAGCCTGCAGAGGAGAAATGTTTTCTATTGCTCACCCTATATAGAGGATGAAATCTTACGATATCTGTAATGACTTCTTTAAAAAGGTTGCACATTGCTAATAGTAATAAAGTTGAATATTAAGGTGTTGACTAACGGCCACCAGCCACAATGTATGCCTGAAATCTGTGTTGCTGATATAAGTATAGTACCTGTATGAAAGCTTTTTTACTTGGACTTGTGTGTGTTTCTTTTGGTCTGGGAGGGGAGCATTGGATGAAGATATTGGACTTGATGGGTGGTAATCAGTTAAAATTAAGAGCCACGGGGCTTTGAAGTACAGATGATAGGTTGCTTTTTTATGCCATTTCTTCCTCTTCTCTTCCTGAAAACCTGCCATATAGGCTAAAATCTGTTTATTTTTATATTTTGTTACCTAAACTGGGCCCAGAGAAGAGGAAATTAGCTTTAAAAAGGGTTCCAGGAAGGAATAACGTGAGATCTTTGTAGCCTCCATATACCAGGGTGGATCTTGGTGTGGATAACCCAAAATAAAATTATGAATAGTGTGAGAGAGTGATTGTAAACACAAACAAATAGCTTTATTGTATATATTATAACATAAAATAAAAACAATAAAAATGTAAAGAACTTACACGGAACATCTGAGAGCTGATTCCTTCTCTCACACACACCCCAGCAAGAGGGCGCATCTATAAAAGGCGAAGGGAGGAACGATTTGCATTTTACTTGGCTCCTTTTATGGACAGATGATCCTCAGAATAGGTGGGGTATTGGCTATCCTGACTGGGTCAAGATTTCTAAAAAGTTTGAATGTCACTGGCTAGTTCAAAGGTAACTGCTGTCAAGCTTTGGTGGGAAAAAATACCTTGATTAGCCCATTGTGAGCCAAACCTGCATGGACATAAAGAGCCTGGGTGATGAAACATGATTAACATACTTTAATTACGTTGAAGGGAGCCAGGCAGCGGCGTCACTAGGGCGGGGCCAAGGGGGCCATCGGCCCTCTCCCAGAGCATTCTCATTGGCCCCAGGCACTGACCCATGGTCCCCCCCAACAGGAAGGGGCTGGCCCTGGGACTAGAACGCTGCTGCTGTGTGTGGGCTGGCCGGGATTCTGAAACCGGGGCCGCGCTGCCGCCGGCTCAGCTAAAAGCGGGTGGGTGAGTGGGGGAAACTTAAATGCTGCAAAACTGGTATCTTGGAATGCGGATCAGGGAGGGGCCATGTGAAGTGGGCGGGGTTGTGTGCGGAGGGGGTGACGCAGCCCTCCAAAAGGGGTGATGCCCAATGGGGGGGGTGACTTGAATCAGTTACACCCCAGGGTGCAACCCACCCTAGTGACGCCTCTGCAGCCAGGTCTGCATGGAAACAAAAGTTTGGGTGGGTTTAGATAGCTCCTGAAACAGGATGTAGGGCAAATTAATCATGATTGCTTTTTTGGTTTAGTTAAGGAAAGAGGAAGGGGGGAACCAGACATTGGTTAACGAAATTGCAATTCCTTGGGCTAGGCAGACACCTCTGGGGTATGTCTCCAGTGTTGAAAAGGCTTTTGCTATTGGGAATGATATGCCACTAACCTTGGGGAGATAGCTCTTAATCTGTTTCTATTTCCAGCACCCTCTTCCTCTTCTTTCCTGGGATTTTCCAATGTCCTGGTTGAACCCAGGTACCTTCAAAGACTCCCCAGGCTTCAGATCCCCTGGAACTTTGGCTTCAAAAGGGTGTGTCCATTAAAACAACAAAGTTCAAAATAAAAGAGGGACCCTGCTATCCAAGGACGTCTCAGCTGGAGGAGGGGACAAGGTTCTCACAATTTTTTAAAACTGTGAAATTGTTTGTTGTCAAAATTGTAATGGTTAACAAAACAGACATTGGTCTAAGTAACGCAGAGTTAACTAGAATAGTAATACGGATTAATAACTTTTTTTTTAAGGACTGAAAACTTGGAAGACCCAGGTTTGAATCCCCACTGAGCAGGGAATTGGACTAATGGCCTGTATGGCCCCTTCCAACTCTGTGATTCTATATGAACTGGCCCAGTCTATGTCTGTAGGACCAAACTCTGTCATGGTGTTCTGGAATTAAGCAGGATTGTTTTTATTCTGGTAGCTGAAAGGCAAACATATTTTCAGACTGCAGTAAACGGACACTATCCCTTGTATATAACAACCTTCTGGCAGTTCCTAGAAAGCCTTATCTTTTGATGGACCATGGAGTGAACAGAATCTTGAAAAGGGAATTCTTTGAGACATATAACAAGAAAACTATCAGGTAGAAATCAACTTTCTTATTTAATGAGAGAAATTCACAGTAAAAGTATAGGTCAATGGAGAATGAAAACCTATATTGATGAGTGAGGACAGAAACGATGAAAATAAAGGCTTAGGAATTACTGATTCCTAATGCTTATCTCATAGGCTGTACAGTCCTCCTGTAACTCTGTTGTTGCTATGCAGATATTTAAATATTGCCTGACATGCCCCTGATTATTTGTCTTGTGGTCACGTTGGGTATGGTGCTTATCTGTCTCTCACAATTGTGCCTGTATCTTGCCTTCCATCTGAGGAGCTCAGAGCGGCCTACATAGTACTCTCTTCTTCTGTTTTAATACATGAGTTAAGCTGAAAGAAAACATTTGGCCCTGACAATATGATCCTGAGGAGTTACCCTTCTCAGCCCACTGGATTTAGTATGTTGCAAATTTACCTCAGACTGTACTGTGAGCCTTGTGGGGATATGTGCCCATGTCTTCTTATTTCAGCACTCTGACTGTTACACCACACTGAATCTCTGTTGTCCGGTGCCCAGTGCCCACCCGACTATCTGTGATCCATCTGTCCTGCTAATGCATTGGCGGGGGATGGGGGGTGGGGAAGTGCATTTTGTTCACTGATGGATCTTTCAAGATTCATAGAATTATGTGATTGGTATTGCATTTCCAACATTTTGGGGAGTTGTGTTCTGAGGCGGTTTGATGGTTTTGATTTTGAGCTTGCTGGAGGTTTTGGGGAGATCTCAAGTCAAGTCAAATTTATTATGATCTGACTAGGACTAGAATCTCCTGATCCAGCTGGTGGCTGGGACTAGAATCATCTGGCCACTCTGCTAAGAGCATTTCTGGTGGGGCAAATTCTTGTAATTAAGGCTATTCTGCTGGGCTTTTGGTTGAGGCAGCGGGCGTCCTATTCCAGCCACTATCCCATCAGTTGGCCTCCCTTATTGTGACATCATGCTTTACAGCCTTATTATTGTGCTGAATTTTATTAATGCCATCACTTTTTTGGGCTGAAAACTGCTGCATCTTGTGAAATGTGCCCTTCCCGCTGATGATGCACTTTATTTTGTTCTATTGTTCTAAATTTAAATTGTATGTTTTTATCTTTCAATTTATGTTGTAATCCACCCTGAGCCTGTTATGGAAAAGGGCGGAATATAAGCCTACTAAACAAACAAACAAACTACATGTGATGTTGGAACTTTGTGACCAGAATGCTAGATGTGCTGTATTGCCCTTAAAAATTGCCCTGGGGATTCTGGTACGGATTGGGACTGCAATGCTGAGGAAGGGGGATTGCTCCACCTGTGTCGTTTCTCTGATTAAAATAGCCTCTCCAGGTAGGGTGGGGGCAGGGGATCCCCCGGTTTGAAGGCCCTCCCCGTACTTCAGGGTCATTAGAAAGTGGGGTCGGGGAGGGAAATGTCTGCTTGGCACTCCATTATTCCCTATGCAGATTGATTCTCATTGGGTATAATGGAAAATTGATCTGTGGGTATCTGGGACTTGAGGAGGGGCTGGTTTTTTTTTAGGCTGAGGCACCAAATTTGCAGAATAGCATTCAGTGCCTCTCCTCAAAAAATCCCCCAAGTTTCAAAAAGCTTGGACCAGGGAGTCGAATTCTGTGAGCCCCCAAAGAAGGTGCCCCTATCTTTCATTATTCCAAATGGGAGGAAGGCATTTAAAAGGCTCTCCTGGCTCCACCCCCAAAGTCCCCAGATATTTCTTGAGTTGGGCTTGGCAACCCTATCTTCGGGTTGCTCCAAATCTTGGTAAAGAATAAAGCAGGTACCTGCATCATGTCTCATTTTTAAACTCTGAAAGCAACCTGGGAAGAGCCCATTTTAAAATGGGTATGTCATGGAAGAGTGTTTTGACCCTGCTAAGTCCCCATCCCCACCTCTGCCCTCTCCATGACTGAATTTTCAAGGCCAAATATCTGTCTGGAGTTCACTCATGGAACTCCAGTGTATGCAAGAGGAAAAACGGTATAATCCACACTTAATATACTCTGTTATATTCCAATATTAATTCAATCATGTTGAACAGTATTGTTTCAGCAGATACGTGTGTAGCTTTTGAAGTGTGTATTGGGACAGGTGCTTTGGGGGGCTGGTCATCTTTTCAAGCTAGGGTTGCCAATTCCCAGGTGGGGATCCTGTGGTTTGGAGACCCTCTCCTCACTTTAGAGTCATTAGAAAGGGGGAGGGGATGAAAATGTCCTCTGACAAACTCCATTATGCCCAGTGAGACTGATTTGCAAAGGGTATAATGGAGAATTGATCCGTTGGCATCTGGGGCTGAGGGGGGCTGTTGTTGTTGTTTTTTATAGAGGCACCAGATTTTCAGCATAGCATCCAATGCCTCTTCTCAAAATACCCTCCAAGTTTCAAAAGGACTGGACCAGGGGGTCCAATTCTATGAGCCCCAAAAGAAGGTGCCCCTATCCTTCATTATTTCCAGTGGAGAGAAGGCATTATAAGGTGTGCAGTCCCTTTAAATGTGATGGCCAGGACTCCTTTGGGAGTTCAATGATGCTTGTCACAACCTTGCTCCTGGCTCCACCCCCAAAGTCCCCCAACATTTCTTGAATTGGATTTTGCAACCCTATTTCAGACTTTTGTAGAACTGGAGGAATTTGGCTGGCTATAAATAAAGTATAGCATTTAACTTCTACAAAGTATCTATTGATCTTACTGTTTCTGTATTGTACATTGGTTGGTTGCATGTTTTTAATGATATGTCATTAACTGCTTTTGGTGCCAAGGAGGAATGGCAGGATATTAATTTTTATTTTTAAAAAATTGAATCGTTTTTGCTGTGCACACAGCTGAACTAGAGAATAATCTGTTTTACTTCAGTACTCCCCCCCCCTTTTTTCCCCCCTGTTCTCAGTACTTACATGTGACTTGTCTGTTAGCTGTTGAGGAGATTAGAAGTTATTGAAATAATACGTACAGGTGTAAGTTTTATTTGACTTAGAAGAGAATGGCTGAAAATCATATTATGTTTTTGTTTCAAACAGAAAGATTTCTCCCTTTCAGTATGCATATTGCAATTAATAAATGGTCTGACATATTAAATAGGGGGGTTTTGGACAAAATAAAGACATTTCCCCGTTTGAACTCATTTGTCTTCCAGTGCTGGCAGAAGGGATGCATTAATATGTATACTATAGATAAATTGTAATTCACTGGATTCATTTAGCAGAACTGTGGCTAATTTTGTTTTGATCTCCAGCTGTATTTAATATCATGCATTTTATTAATAATCTTGACTTGTTAAATTATACCACATGGTAATAAAGAAATGGAACTTTCCCTTCCAAAGCAAATTTCCCATCTCACTCTTGTTTCTTCCCAAGATTTCTCTAACACTGTTTTAAAGAAGGGAATTATGTGGTTGTTCTTGGTTTTATTAGTAATCTCTCTTTTATTTTCTCTCTTTTTAAAATGTTTACAGCTAACTATGGACCAAATCCAATTTGCAAAGGGTGCCTATCTTGCTCCAAAGACAATGGATGCATCCGATGTCAGCATAAGTTGTTCTTCTTTCTTAGAAGAGAAGGAATGAGGCAATATGGTGAATGCTTGAATTCCTGCCCTTCAGGTTACTATGGTCTCCGAGCCCCAGATATGAACAGATGTTCAAGTGAGTTTTTTCCTGCTGTTTTTTAAAGTCTACAATATAGCACAGAGGACATAGCAGTGATACCTTCGTAAGTCACTAAGTCATTACAAACTACCTTTCCTGAAGGGAATCACTAGTTACCTTCTACAGAATGTGTTGCATTTACCAGTTATTTTCCATAGTCTGAGCAGTGTTCTGAAACAAATCTCTTCTGTAGTTGTCAGAAAAGAACTATCAGTGACAGTATATTCATGAGCTCCTGGTGTGTTCTTGTTAACTGAGCTGCCAAAATTGACATACTTGCTCTCTGTTGCACATTGTGGGCACTATACATTAAAGACCTCTTTGCCATCCCACTTCTGTTAATGGATTGGCTCCAGCATAACGTTTCCACTTCTGCTAAAGTTCTTGCATGAGTGAAAACACAAGAAAAGACTGCGGTAACATCTTGTAGTAAGTCATACTTAATGTATCTCCCCTTGTATTTCTGCTTGTACCAATTTCCCGGCACGATCATATATAAGGAGGAAGGTGCTAGGTGTTGTACAAGATCTCGTGCAAGCAGAACTGTGCTAAGTCCATTTATGTTTCTGCTTGTGCATTGCTGGATACAAACCATTATCCCTAGAAAGTTGTGGAATTCTGTGTGAAGAATTTGTGATGTCCTTTTAACTATCCTGGTTTTTATTCTGCATTTGTCCTCATTTTTAATTGTCAGCCTTGTAAAGGATTACATTCTGCTTTTGAGAACCTGTTGCTTATCTGGGGAATGCTGCCATAATGCTCTTTTGTTCTCTTTTCATATTGATTTACAGTCCCGTATGTGCACATTTCTTTTCATGCTTCTACCATTTGCTGGCTTAATTCATGTACAATCTAAGGTTCCATCCACTTCAAATATGAAATCAGAAAGTTGCCCGCCTTTTACTGCAAAACAACAACAACAAAAATATCCAATCTTCCATGCTTGAGGAAATCTTTTTGATAAATACTGTGTGATAGAGCCTTAGTAAACAAAGCAGGCTATAAAGGGCAGGGGACTCTCATGCAAAAAAGTCACATGGCCCAAGGAAGGGGGGCTTCAGTGAAGAGGAGGGATCTGGCAAGAGCACCCCATGTGCTTATCACTCTCTATTTGCGTGAGTGGAGTGGAGATTGTTCAGCTCCCCTTTGTCACTGAAGCCTCCCTTTTATATCCTCTCTTCTCCTCTTCTTCCCCACCCCCTTTGGCTCTGTGCTGCTGGACTACCAGGAGTAAATACAGATTGAAGAATTTCCTGTTTCCAAAAAACACACACCCAGTGTGAAACTGACCAATAAGGACTGGGCGGCAAGACCTCAAGGTGGGTGGAGGAGTGGCCTCCAAGTGGTCAGAAAAGGGGCAGGGTGTAATAATCCAAAGAAATCTATGCTTTTGAATTTCCTTTGGATTGGAAGTGAAACAAAAAACGCCGCAAAACCCAGAAAACCCAGGCACACAGTGAACAGAAAGTGAACTGAGTGCTGAAGGAAAGAAAAACAATTCAGAATGAGGTGGGCAGATAACAGGCATGCACAGTGAAAGCAGTGGGAATGCAGAATGACAAAGAAAACCCAACAGACGCGCAGGGTGAAAGCGAGGGAAAACACCAGTGCTTAACAGACCAGTCTCATCAGGTTAGTTGTAAACGCATGCACTTTCTTCCATTTAGGATCCTGATTCATCTTTTGATCATTGCAATGCCCAGTAATGATTGGTACGTATGGCAGACCCACCACAGAGGTTTTTATGAATAGAAGTTTTCTCAAAGAAAGCCTTTGTCAACAGATGTTCAATGGCCACATGAAATGCCTTTGTCTGTGAGCCTTGGCTTGTATACTTGTACTAGAGTTGTCAGGGCCATGCCTGCAGTTGTCAGGAACAGTTAGGAAAGGTGGAGTCTGAGCAGGGGAAGATACTATAGCATCACTTTTGGGTGATCACCGGAAAGCACCATCACTCTCCCCAGCAGCACTGTGGGAATCTCCCTGATCTCCTTAGTAAATACCACAGAGAATGGGTCAATTCCTGGGGCATTGTTGGTGAGGTGCTATGCCATCATCTCCTTCAGTTTTTCTCACATTGCTCACTGGATCAACATGGGCAGTGGAGGGTGGGGCAGGAGTTGATCCACCTCGGGTGATCACTGGCACTAGTGTCCTGGGAAAATAATATCTTTTTTAAATCTCTGGGACTGATAAATTCTGCATTCTGACAAGATGGCTGAAGACATGAGAACCAACTGCAGGAGTGCTTCTGCATCTTTATGTTAATATACTATTCCTTTACAATTAAAGAAACAAAATATGTCAAAATTCAGAATGAGTCAGCAACGAATCAGTATAAGACAGAACCCATTTGCTCAACTGAAAATTTGCAGCTAAAAAGTACTGACAGCTGACATGTTGATTAATCATCCGTAATGCTGCTGCACCCAAAACACTAGTTTGGAAGCATCCCGCACCATTCTGTTAGTGTGCTGGCATAAATCTGCAAATTTATTTACCAGTGTTCTTTTCCTTTTTGTCAAGATTCTTTGGAGAAGCCCTTTCTCCCCATAACAATATTTGCCTGCCAGTCCCTTCACATAGTGGTTATTCTAGCATCCCACATCCCCTTCTAATATATCTTAACTAGGTCCAAGTCCAATAGTACCTTAGAGACCAACAAGATTTTGGAGAAATCAGCTTTTGAGAGTCAAAGTTCCCTTTATCAGGTCCGAGATGAAAAATATACCCCGAAAATCTTGTTAGTCTGGTAAGGTGCTATTGAGCTCTTCTATTGCAGACCGACATGGCTACCTCCTGAAACTATATTAGCTTAAAATAATTTATTTTCTTTTTTAAAAAGAGCTATATTTGGTTCTGTATTCAGAGTTGTAGACTGCATAATAACAGAATTTATTGTTTTTAGGCATTAGCACATCCTCAAAGCATAACTGTGGGGTATACACAACACTTTTTGTTCCAGGTAAAATGTCCCATTCATAGGTCTGGTGAAGTTGTTAAAATTCCCTGAAAAGAACATTAGCTTGCATGCTCTGCACAAGTTCATAGATACATAATTCTCATATTGCCTGTTTTTACTAAACTTGCGGTATCTGTTTGAGGATGATGTTCCTTGCTTTGCATTCTCAAGTGTTGCTGTGCAGTGCCTAATATTTACCATGTGGCTGCCTTCGGCTGGGAGATGAAAATGATCCCAGGGTATAGCTTCTATATTTCATTTGTGAAGCACTTTGGAATTTTGGCCTAAGCTTTGCGTGCTTTAATTGTGATGTCAGGAACTCTTCCCATTTTGAGACCCCGCACCCCACCCCCTCCGCAACATTGGAGTTTATTTTCTAGGCTGGTTTTTGTTATCACTTGCTCATGTTTGTGGAAATAATGCATTTTGGAAAGGTATATTCAAGTGAGAGAGCGTGGAGTTATAACAGTAATATTAGGAATTGGGAGGAGAGCTTGGAAAATACCTTAATTAAAGGCATGTGGTGCTGTCCTTATGGTAGAGATCTGCAACCCCTGCCCCTCTTCTATACCCGTACACATTATCTAGAGATAAATCCCATTGATTTCAGTGTGATTTACCACCATGCAATCTGTTGGGGCATTGGTCTGATGTACTGGAACTTGTTTGGAAAAATCCAAGTCTCAGGACTAAAGATCTGGAAACAAACTGATAGTTGGGACAGGAAGTGATTGACTCCTTATGTGACCTGCCCCTGCTGGGTGGGCAGCTGCAGAATTTGATGGTGGCGCTGAACAGCAGCAAAGCTTCCCCCCACCCCCTGCAACAACCCAGTGGTTCCTTTCATGGTATTTCAGATAGTAAAACGCACAGATTCTGCAGCTAGAGAGCCATGATTAAGATTCCTGGTACTGATTATCACAAAGGTTTATTTCCCCCACCACATAATCATACATGAATGTAAACAGAACTGCTTGGGGCCGCTTGTCTATCAAGGTCTGTTTACTATTCTTACTGGTGGTGGCTCTCCAGAATCTCCGGCGGAGGTCTTTCACACACCTCCTTCCTGATCCTTTTAACTGGAGATCAAACCTGAAGACCTCTGTCCCTGAGCTGTGGACCTTCCCCCGTTGTCTAGTGAGTGTTTCATTCAACCCTCCTGAGTCATTCTAAGAACATAAGAGAAGCCATGTTGGATCAGGCCAATGGCCCATCCAGTCCAAAACTCTGTGTAACACAGTGGCCAATATGTGTGTGTGTGTGTGTGTATATATATATATATATATATATACACACACACACACTGTGGCCAATAGCCACTGATGGACCTCTGCTCCATATTTTGATCCATTCCCCTCTTAAAGCTGGCTATGCTTGTAGCTGCCACCACCTCCCGTGGCAGTGAATTCCACATGTTAATCACCCTTTGGGTGAAAAAGTACCGTATTTTTCGGTCCATAAGGCGCTCCGGACCATAGGACGCACCTTCCTTTTGGGGGGCGATCTGCTGCCTCCGCCCCCGATCCTGGCGCTTCCCCCGCGCCTGTCTACCTGGCTCCAGCTCTGCTTCCAGCAAGTGCTGGGATTGCTCCACGCTGCCCCCATCGCAAACCCAGTGCTTCGCGATCGCCGGCTGCGGAGGGGGCAGCGTGCTTCTTCCGTGCCTGTCTGCCTGGTTCCAGCTCTGACGCTTACAGCAAGCGCCAGGATCGCTCCCTCTGCCCTCCGATCCTGGCGCTTCCTTTAAGCATCAGAGCTGGAGCCAGGCAGACAGACACGGAGGAAGCATGCCGCCCCCTCCGCAGCCGGCGGTCGCGAAGCGCTGGGTTTGCAGAGGGGGCAGGTGCTTTCTCCGTGCCTATCTGCCTGGCTCCAGCTCTGATGCTTAAAGCAAGCGCCAGGATCGCTCCCTTCGCCCTCCGATCCCGGCGCTTGCTTTAAGCATCAGAGCTGGAGCCAGGCAGACAGGCACGGAGGAAGCACGCCGCCCCCTCCACAGCCGGTGCTCACAAAGCGCTGGGTTTGCGGAGGGGGCAGCGTGCCCCAAGCGTTTAAACCTTTCTAAATAGGGAAAGTGTTCCAAACTTTTAATCCTTCTAGTTGCCCTTTTCTGCATGTTTTCCAATTCTATAACATCCTTTTTGAGGTGCAGTGACCAGAATTGTACACAGTATTCCAAATGAGACCGCACCATCGATTTATACAGGGGCATTATGATACTGGCTGATTTGTTTTCAATTCCCTTCTTAGTAATTCCCAGCATGGTGTTGGCCTTTTTTATTGCAATCACACACTGTCTTGACATTTTCAGTGAGTTATCTACCACGACCCCAAGATCTCTCTCTTAGTCAGTCACTGTCTTGACATTTTCAATGAGTTATCTACCATGACCCCAAGATCTCGCTCTTGGTCAGTCTCTGCCAGTTCACACCCCATCAACTTGTATTTGTAGCTGGGATTCTTGGCCCCAATGTGCATTACTTTGCACTTGGCCACATTGAACCTCATCTGCCATGCTGACGCCCACTCACCCAGCCTCAACAGGTCCCTTTGGAGTGCCTCACAATCCTCTACTTCTCACCACCCTGAACAATTTAGTGTCATCTGCAAACTTGGCCACTTCACTGCTTACTTCCATCTCCAGATCATTAATGAACAAGTTGAAGAGCATGGGACCCAGTACTGAGCCCTGCGGCACCCCACTGCTTACTGTCCTGCATTGTGAAGCCTGCCCATTTATACTCACTCTCTGCTTTCTATTAATTAGCCAGTTTTTGATCCACAAGAGAACCTGTCCTTTTACTCCATGACTCTCGAGCTTACTAAGGAGCCTTTGATGAGGAACTTTGTCAAAAGCTTTCTGGAAGTCAAAGTAAACAACATCTATTGGGTCCCCTTTGTCCACATATTTGTTCACCCCCTCAAAGAACTGTAACAGGTTAGTGAGGCAAGATCTTCCCTTGCAGAACCCATGCTGAGTATTCCTCAATAACTTGTGTTCATCAATGTGCCTACTCATTCTGTCCTTGATAATGCTTTCTACCAACTTTCCCGGTATTGAAGTCAGACTGACTGGCCTGTAATTTCCCGGATCTCCTCTGGAACCCTGTTTAAAGATGGGGGTGACATTTGCTACCTTCCAGTCTTCAGGAACAGAGGCAGATTTCAATGAAAGATTACACATTTTTGTAGGGAGATCCACAAGTTCAACTTTGAGTTCTTTCAGAACTCTTGGATGTATGGCATCCGGACCTGGTGACTTATTAGTTTTTAATTCGTCGATCAGTTGTAGGACCTCCTCCCTTGACACCTCAATTTGACTAGGTCTTTCAACACCCCTTCCAAAATTAGTGGTTCTGGAGCGGGCAAACACTTCTCATCTTCCACAGTGAAGACTGAGGCAAAAAATCATTCAGCTTCTCAGCCATTTCCCTATCTTCCTTCAGTAATCCTTTTACCCCTTGGTCATCCAAGGGCCCCACTGCCTCTCTGGCTGGTTTTCTGCTTCTAATATATTTGAATAAATTTTTATTGTTGGTCTGTGTTTTTTGCAATATGCTCCTCACAGTCCCTTTTTGCCTGCCTGATTCAGTCTTGCGTTTGATTTGCCACAGCCTGTGTTCCCTTTTATTAATCTCACTTGGACTAGCTTTCCACTGCTTAAAGGAGTCCTTCTTACCTTTTACAGCTTCCATTACTTTGTTTGTTAACCATGCAGGCCTTTTCTTATACCTGTTTGTGCCTTTCCTAACTTGTGGTATATATTTTATCTGAGCTTCTAGGATTGTAGTTTTAAAATGCCTCCAAGTTTCCCCAAGAGTTTTGACTGTATTTACCTTTCCTTTCAGTTTCCTCTTCACATGTCTCCTCATCTCAGAGAATTTACCCCTTTTAAAGTTAAACGTGGTTGTGCTGGTCTTTTGGGGCAACTCCCTATTTACACAAATGGTGAAATCAATAACATTATGGTCACTGCTCCCAAGTGGTGCGATCACTTTTACATCTCTCACCAAGTCTTGGGCATTACTTAGGACCAAATTGAGGATTGCCCCACCCCTGGTAGGTTCTGTGACGATCTGCTTCATAGCACAGTCATTGAGAGCATCTAGAAACTCAATGGGCGTTTTCGCACTGACCTTCTAGTGGTGCGACCACCCTCTTCACACCGGAGGATCTGCCCGGATTTCGCACAAGAAGCGCCGGCGCACCCAAAAGAGCCGGCGACTTCCGTCGCGAAACCCGCTCAAACGGAAACTGCCAAGAAACAGGAAAACGTTTGAGCGGGTTTCGCGACGGAAGTCGCCGGCTCTTTTGGGTGCGCCGGCACTTCTTGTGCGAAATCCGGGCAGATCCTCCGGTGTGAAGAGGGTGGTCGCGCCACTAGAAGGTCAGTGCGAAAACGCCCAATCTCTTTCTCTCGACCTGAAAACATATTGACCCAATCAATCTGCAGGTAGTTAAAATCACCTATTACAATTTTTTTTTCATGCTTAGCCACTATCTTTAATCCTTCCATCATATTGTAATCATCTTCTATCTTTTGATTTGGTGGGCGATAACAAACTCCCATAGTTAAATTTCCTTTTGGGCCCTCTATTTCCACCCAAAGCATTTCTAGAAGGGAATCTAATTTTTTGACCTCAGTCTTACTGGACTGTATACCCTCTCTGACATACAGAGCCACCCCACCTCCAACCCTTCCCTCCCTATCCTTCCGATGTAACTTATATCCAGGAATCATTGTGTCCCACTGCTTCTCCTCATTCCACCAAGTTTCTGAAATTCCCACAATGTCTGTGTTTTCCCTCAACACTAAACATTCCAACTCACCAATTTTATTTCGAACACTTTTAGCATTTGTATACAAACATCTAAAATTTCCCAGGCAAGTTAGGTCTGCAACCTTCCTCCTGCTGCTTCAAGACTTTGGCAGACACTCCATACTGTTTGTCACCATCTCAGTGGACAACTCTGATCCATTACCCAGTAGAAAAGTAACAGCTAACCCTTCATCTCTTTGAGATGAGTCCTACCGAACCAGAGACATTTAATCTCCTGTTGGCTTTCCCCCAAGATTTAGTTTAAAAACTGCTCTGCCACCTTTTTGATTTTAAGCGCCAGCAGCTTGGTTCCATCTGGGGACAATTGGAGACCATCTCTTTTGTACAGCTCCAGCTTGTTCCAGAAAGCATCCCAGTGCCTAACAAACTTAAACCCTTCCTCCCTACACCATCATCTCATCCACACATTGAGACTTCTAATTTGTGCCTGTCTTTCCAGCCCTACACATGGAACCGGTAGCACTTTGAGAGGGCTACCTTGGAGGTCCTGGCCTTAAGTCTCCCCCCTAGCAGCCTAAATTTTTCCTCCAGGACATCATGACTGCATTTCCGCACATTGTTGGTGCCAACATGCACCACGACCACTGGCTCCTCCCCAGCACTGTCTGTTAGCCTATCTACAACATGCGTAATGTCCGCTACCTTTGCACTAGGCAGGCAAGTCACCATACGGTCAGTACGCGGTTTTGCTACCCAGCTGTCTTCTTGCCTAAGGATCGAATCACCAGCTACCAAGACCCCTCATCTCTCCCTGCCCAGGGATGGTTCCTTGGCGCAAAAGGATACCCGCTTACCAACTGAAGAAGAGGCCCCTTCTGAGGGCGCATTCCCCTTATCCTCACCACGGTGCCCTGTTCCCTCTCGACCCTCATGCTCCCTGGCAGCAACGGGGCTGCCACATTCAGAGTGGGGCTCATCTAATACATCCACGAGAGTCTTCTCCGAGTGCCTAACTGACTGTCTCTGCTTTTCCAGGTCAGTCACCTCGGCCTCAAGGGTACGAACTCATTCCCTGTGTACCAGGAGCTCCTTGCTTCGAGCACACACACAAGACTTCTCTCCTGTGGGCAGATAGTCATACATGTGACACTCAGTGCAAAACACTGGAAAGCCCCCACCCCCCTGCTGGCATTCACACAGTCACACAAACTCAGAAATTCTCAGCAACTACCCCAGCTGTTTAGAAAGCCAAACCTCACCCTTATAGCACTTCTTATCTGCTTTCTCTCAGAGCTCTCTGAAATTCTAAATGCAAAGTACCTCTGAGAACTGTCCCACAAGCCTTTCCTTTTCAATTTAATATGATAACCTCAGTCAATAACTCCAGTAGACTACCTAGAATGAAATCCAGCAGGTGTTTGACAGTATATTTTATGTACATCCTAATGTTAAACAAATTGGGTTTAATTAATGTTGTGTGAACATTTGAACTTCTGTTGCTGCTCTGGTACATGGCTGTCTGTTTTAGAAATGATGGAGGTCAGAAGCAGGGAAGAAAGTGGATGAAGTAAGGAAGAACAGGACTTTTTTTGATCAGGAGCACAGTTCTGGCTGTCTTGGCATCAGTGGTATGGACTAATATGCAAATGTGTTCCTGCTGGACTTTTTATTTAGAAAAAAAGCCCTGTGTGAAACAATGGAGGTGTCAGGAGGTGTGGCATAATATGCAAATGTGTTCCTGCTGGGCTTTTACTACAAAAAAGCCCTGAGGAGGAGACAGTAAAACTGACAATCAAGCTTTCTGCTAACACTTGTGCCAGCATGGGTTGGAATCAGAGCTTGGGCTGCTGCTAGTCAAGTCAGGAAGAGAACAGAACAGATCTGTGTATATGTGTGTATGTGTTTTGTGCTGTCATGTCACTTCTGACTTAACATGAAATTAATGGCCTCCAATTAGCGGTCCGCTAATGCCATTAAGAGCATTAAAAGTCTGCTGTGAAAACGTTGTGAAAGCAACTTCACCCCAGAGTTGGAAACGACTGGTGCTTGCACAGGGGACCTTTCCTTTCTCAATGCCATTAAGAGAAATTGACTAACTGCGTTTGTATTACTTTGAACATTGGTTCCAGATAATAGGTTTACCAAATTTTTAGCATGGCCTCTCCTTAACCCCCCCCCCCGCCAATTTCAAAAAGATTGGACCAGAGGGTTCAGTTCTGTGAGCCCCAAAAGAAGGTGCCCATTCCATTATTTCCAATGCCTGATCCCCTCGTCTGATGAAGTGTGCTTAGAGAGCACATGAAAGCTTACGTTCTCAATAAAACTTGGTTGGTCTTAAAAGTGCCACTTGACTGCTACATTTAAAAGGTGTGTGGTCCCTTTCAACATGATGGCCAGAACTCCCTTCGGAGCTCACTTGTGCTTGTCGCAACCCTGCTACCGGCTCCACCCCCAAAGTCCCCAGATATTTAACTTGGACCTGGCAGCCCTAGGAAAGATACTGCATACTCCTAATCTAAATAGGTCTTCTCGTGGTAAATAAAGCAAGATAGCCAGTGATTGCTTTTTGTCTTGCTTATTTGTCAGGACGGGTATCAGTGTCCACCTGTAATCAAATTATGCAGACTGCAAAACTATTCTCTTTCCCTGCTCCTTAAACAACATCAGATAAACATTTATTTATTTACTTACTTGCAATATTTGCCTTTCTGCCTTGCATAGGACCTCCAAGGCAGCTAGCAACTTAAAAACATACATAGTCAAAACATGGCTTAAAAACCACTCAAACCAAAATACGTTATTAAAATAATTAAAAACAAAGCTAAAATACACATACCAAAACATAAAACTAGCAACAGAAACATTGGGCAGGAAGGACAGATAACTGGTGGGGGGGAAGTCTTCACCTGCTGGTAGAAGATGGCAACAGAAGGGGACAGGCGAGTCTCCCTGGAGAGAGGGGTCCAGAGTTTTCATATACTGTTATTTCATGTACTATTATTAAACTTTTCTTGCTTGATGTTGGACACTGTGTCTGACTCTGAATTTTATTTTTGTCTTTTCTTCTGACAATGTTTACTCTTGTGCTAAAAAATTCTGGCTAGGTTTAAAATCCCTACTGGTTGTTGTTGTTGTGTGTGGGGTAGTACTTAGATAAGTTGATTCCAAAATGCCTGAACCTTTTATAAAATAACAATCTTCAGTGGTTTTGTTGCTGGAATGTCCCATACACACACCAAAAAAGTGTTAGAATGTATATCTGTCAGAAAATATTGGCATGGATTTTAAAAGCACAGCTCTTGCCAAGCATAACGCAAAGTGCTATGCAGCCAAATGCAGCAGCTCCAATTCTGAAAAATTTTGCATTTCAAAATTAATGTGCTTTGCTAGCTGTTATTTAGGCATCTCAAATTTGCAGGATTGTTTCTTTTCTCCCGCTCCCCTTTACACTGTGTCATGTATCTTAATCTCTAAAGTTGCCTAAACTGTTTTCTGTTGGTAGAAGGAAACTAATCTCTGCCCAAAACTGCATTAACTATTAGTTTTTACCATTTGATTAGAGTATCATAGGTAAGTGGATCCATCATAACTATCCAGACAGCACTTTCTTTTATTTAAATCATTTGTACCCCCAAAGCCAGTTTACACCATAACAGAGGTGATCTCTTTTTTGGTCATGGTATAAAAGATCTTTGCAGTCTTTGGATTCTTTTCTTATTAAAAATTCTTCCATGTCTCAGGCTCTGCAGGAAAAGGGGACATGATGAATTAGGGTGAGGGGCACACACACAACTTGCAAAGGAGCTAGGGTTACCAACCTCCAGATGAGGCCTGGAAATCTCCAGACTACAGAAATAAGTTCAGCTGGAAAAAATGGCTGCTTTAGAAGATAGACTATGGCACCACATCTCTGCCAAGCTTCCTCCCTTACACAAACTCCAGCCTCCCCAGGCTCCTCTCCTAAAACTTGAGGAATTCCCAAATCCGGAGTTGATAATCATATGGGGATAGAGATGCTAGCCTACAGTTGGGATCTGGGGATCCCCTGGAATTAGTTCATCTCCAGAGTACAGAGATCAATGCTATAGAGTCTCCACTCCAAAACATCCATTTCCTCCAGGGGAACTGATCTCTGTAGTATGGAGATGGCCTGTAATTCCAGGAGATCCTCAGGTGCTACCTAGAGGCTGGCATTCCTAATATCCAGGATCAAGCTTGGGAGTTTCTAAGACATTCAGCTGCCCTGGAAGGTCTGAATATTACCAGTCTGAGATAAGCTTGAGTTGTCCCAGTATTTTTTGGAGATCAGAAGACCTGGTGAATGACCACTAGCAGGGCTTTTTTGGTAGCAGGAACTTCTTTGCATATTAAGCCGCACCCCCTGAGGTAGCCAATTTTAAAGGAGCTTACAGAGCTCTTAGTTCAGGGCCTACTGTAAGCTCTAGGAGGATTAGCTACATCAGGGGTGTGTGGCCTAATATGCAAAGGAGTTCCTGGTACAAAAAAAGCCCTGACCACCAGTCTCTTAAACATTCCTTGTGGGATTCTGGGCATGGGTTTTGAAATGTATGGGCCCTGTACGTTAATGATCTGATGGGATCAAGCTGGTGATAATTTTCTCTTCAGCATTACTATAGTCAAAAAGAGTTTAACGCATCTGTACCTCCCCTCACATGTGTGTGCTTGTTTAGCACAACCGACGCAGCAGTATTTCTGCTCAGGTGAACATGGAAAAGACTGTTCCTCGTTTGCATGTATCTTCCTTGACATTCACAGTTCCGTGGCTTACAGATTGTGAACTGCTTCAATGGGAATGTGATGTCCCCTGATGTGAGGCAGAAAATTTCCCAAAACAAAAATTTTACGGAAGATTTTTTATTACGTTATGTTTTTCTATGAAAAATTTTCCACCCCACTTACGTAGACTCTGTTTATCTATATATGTCAGAGTTGCTGTGTTGCAAATCCATCATGTTAGATGAGTTAAATGAAGCATGGACGAGCCCCTGTGCTTGTACATGGTGGTGTTTGCCGTCTTTTACTAATATGATTTGAACATTACTTAACAATATTTATAGTGTTTACTGAAATTTGCATTGAAAAATTTTCCAATTCAGATTTTTCCAGAAACCGCCCCCCATCAATCATGTATAAGAACAGATCGACGTCTTATTAAATAACAATGAGCTTTTAAGTATTGTTTGAGTTCCGAAAAGCCTGTTCTTAAAACTAAAATATTTTTTGAACTTAAACTAATAATACTAGTAGACTTTCTGACTGTAATATAATATACTCGGAGCATCTTAGAAACTTACAAGGGAACATAAAGGAGATTTATGTGGTTGATAGTCAAGTTGATGTTCTTTATTATATTTTATTGTTTAGACTGGGTTGGATCCAATTTTTTCCCCCTCTTATCTAATTCTCCTCCTTCAATCTGCATGGAAGAACAGTGAATCCCAGAAGGGCAACCTCTGCTGCTTTTTTCCCTAGTAGAAAAACTGGTTCGGTCCAACCCATTGTGCTCAATGTTTTAATATTTTATGCAGGGGAGGAATTCTAGCAGGAGCTCTGTTTCATATTAGGCCACACACCCCTGATGTAGCCAATTCTCCAAGAGTTTACTAGGCTCTTTTGGGGTTTTTTGTTTTTCTTGTTTTATGGTTTCTGTTGTAAGTAGTTAATACCTCTTCGGCTGACTAGTAAATTGAACTAGGTAATTTTTTTTAAAAAACCTAAAATATTTTGATGTGTGACCTAGTGAACATTTCCTATTCTGAGAATTTAATTGTTAGGACCAAACTCAGGCTTATATTTTGTCTGCCTTATAGATACCATACTATTTTTTTTAGGGTCACCAGGTCCAATTCAGAAAATATCTGGGGACTTTGGGGGTGGACCTAGGAGACTTTCCCATTTCCTAAAATAAATAAATAAATAAAAACACAGGAGTGCAATTCCCATGAATACACAGTCTTTATTTCCTTATCCCCCAGCAGCTGCAGTTCCATTAAATGAAAGTGAACACACACGCACACACTCAAAGCTGCCATAATAAACACAGACACACTTTTGTGTTCTCACTGGGGCAGTTTACTCATGGGAGCTGCTGAATGTAACCATCTGCTGTATTTCAACCAACTTCTTCAGACTAACAGGAAAAGAAAACCAGAGCAGCCTAGGGGGTGGAGTTATCCTACAAACAATCAGAAGGACTCTGCTCACTTCCTTTCTCACATACTTCACAAACTCACCAGGGAGACCCACATGGCTTTGTCTACTCACCCCACTCATTCAGCTTTCCTCTTGCTCACATTTAAATGCACACACAGTCTAGAACACAGGCACTTTGCAGGCTTCTTTTAAGCCTTCACGGATTTAAAGGCACACAGTGGCTGTGGGGGCAGGGCTTCCCCCGTCAGCCAGCTGGCTTGTGGTGGGGAGGAGCCTGCAAAACCAGGATATCCCCATTGGGGGCTGGCAAGTCTACTGTTTTTCCAATGAAGGATGTTTGCATGCTTAGTAGTAACAGTCTAAATTTTCAGATTGTTTCTTTACACATGTTTGAATCAGAAAGACTGTCTTAAATTCTCTCTTGCTTTAGTATATCTGGATTCAATTTAGATTTAACATAGAAATTTAAGTCAATTTTTAATTTGAAAAGTGCAGTGATACTTGCAAACAGCTGGCATGAATACTGAGATTCCAGGAGTATTTAAAGTTGTCCAGAGTTGTTTTTTTTTTTTTAAAATCCTTACTAGTTGCAAAAATCATTACTTTCCCAGAGAAACTGGATCATTTTTGGTCTTGCTTTCAAAATTGCAAATTTCACTTCTATCTGAAATGCTTTGGTTTGTATTGATCATTATGTCCTTTTATACTTCTGAAATGTCTTTGGCAACAAAAAAGAAACATATTCCTTTCCAACTTATTTCCTTTTTAAAATCAAAAGTCATATTTCTGTTTCTTATTTTGATATACTTTACATGTTGGGAAAAGATAACAATTTTTCCAGTGAATGATGGGTAGGTTTCTTTTTCATGTTCAACTTTTCATCCTTCTGTCCAACTATGCAATGGGGGAAATCTAATTTCTAGCATTCCATGTAAGTACATGTGTATCTGTTGTATAAAGTACATGTGTATCTGTTGTATAAAATAATCAGCTCCAAGAATATTTTTGCTCCAATATTGGAAGTAGTGGTTAGCACATCACTTTGTAGGTCCATGTGTATCTGTTGGAAATGACAAAGGATCTTACTTTTCCTTTTTTAAATTGAACTGATTGATTTCTAAAGAAATACATTTATATTTTCAAAATATTAGAAATCGGCGAGCAACTGCTGCTAGCAATTTAAATGCAGTTTGCTTTCTCATAAATTTGGGCTCAAGATGTGCATGATGTTCCTTTTTACATAGTAGCATGCATAGCATCATACACTAAAAGGCTGAGAAGTTTAAAACCTAAAAATCCAGCAAGTAAGAAATTTGGGTCCCAGAAATCAAAACTATACTACATCTGACCATAAATGTTTTATTTACCTAAACATGTGAGTACATGAAGCTGCCTTGCCTATTAATATGATCAGCAGCAGTTCTCAACGATCTTTCAGAAGTCTTTCACATCAGTTTCTATCCAGTCCTCTTGCTTGGAAATGCCTGGAATTGAACCTAGAGCTTTCTGCTTGCAAAACAGATGCTCTACCACTGAACCACAGCTCTACCCTCTTTCCTAGCTGACACCACTAATGGGTACTGAGAGCAGACCTAGATATTATGAACAACAATGGCATCTCATTGATTACTTCTTCCCCTTCTTCCTCTCTAATGTGTGGTGACATTTCTCTTGATGTTCCCATGCATATTTTGTGCATTTCTCCACACCATGCCAAGCATCGGGGGTGAATGGAATTGTTCAAGGGGAAGTAAACCCTGGTCCTGTATGTTGTCGAGATCTGCACCTTATTCAGTTGCATTTTTTTTTTGGGGGGGGGGGGGGAGAGATGCTATTGTATTGCTCAAAGTAGTTCAAAAACTGACTTTTTTGTGTGCTTTGCCTCCCCCCTCCCCTTTCAGGATGCAGAATTGAGAACTGCGATTCTTGCTTTAGCCGAGACTTTTGCACCAAGTGCAAGCCTGGGTTTTATCTCTACCGAGGCCGATGCTTTGGAGAATGTCCTGATGGCTTCGCACCCTTAGAGGAGATGATGGAATGTGTGGGTGAGTGCTTGTAGAATATGGGGTACAGATCAACAGCTTTTTTTGCTGCTGCCTTTGTGTGACTTTGGCGTGTTGTCTAAATTTATTCTCCGCTTTGCTCGATTAGGCTTTGTGTAAGTTCTTTGGCTATAATGTCTTTTTTATGAGTCTCTTGTGAACTTTCTAACCTCTCTGGATATTGAGCTGAGGTTTACAGGTTCACACATTACATCACTGCATAAATTCTTTGGCTAGGGTTCTTGGTGCATAAGATAGATGGAAACTGTTAATGTGCCGTAATTAAGTTAGAGCAATGCAATTCATCTTCTTACCGTTAATAAATCAAGAGTAATGGTTCCTAGGGAATCTTGGTTTCTGAAACCTGATGGCTTTCCTCCAAGTAAATCTCAGGGATGCTCTAAGCTATCCTCTACTTAGTTGTTTTGATTTTTTTTTTGCACTTTTAAAAAAAGGGTGGGGGGGGGGAAACCTGTATAACATCTCTTTATGAAATCATCTCCTAAAAAGAAAAAAAGTTATTGGAGTTTGGTGACTTGCAAATCCATTTGAAATATAACAAACCAAGGAGAAAGCGTTGACCGTCCAGCCACATTGCTGTATTTTCTTTTCATATACTACTCGCAACGTGTGGCCCCCATCTGGAGATACTTATGTTTATGGATTGGGGCCACATGGACACTAAACAGATCTGAAGAAAAATATTTTTAAAAACCTTGAAATATATAGACAAAAACATAAGACAGTGCTCTTAGCAGCTCAGAATTGAGCTGCTGCGACCCAGCTGTGGCATTGTTGGAGCCCAGCAGGCTGGCCATGGCAGAGAAGGATGCCAGGCTCAATTGGTGGTGGTGGAATCTGGAGCTGCACTGGGCTTAGCAAGGGGAGAAGGGCGTATGGGACTGAGCTGTATATATGGCTTCATTTGGAGGCAACAAACTTCTGACCTTACCAGGCCCACACAAAGTAATTCATACCCATGAGGACTGTGAGACGTTGGTTGCAATCATACACACTAAATAATGCACTTTTAGTCCACTTTCAGTGCACTTTCCAGCTGGATTTTACTGTGTGGGCTGGCAAAATCCAGTTGGAAAGTGGACTGGAAGTGGATTGAAAGTGCTTTAGTGTGTGTCAGTTTCTGCACACTTGCTTCCTCTCCAGCTCTCATTGGCCACAGACAATTAATGTACACAAAAAGACAGAACTAGCTTGCCTTCCCATATTACTGTCAAGTTGCAACTGATTTACAGCAACCCTAGCAAGCAGCTTTCAACGTGAGTGAAAGGCAGAGGTGGTTTTCCTTTGCCATGCTCTGTAGAGTCTTTTTTTGGTGGACTCTCATCCGACCCTCCATAGCTTCCAAGATCTGATGACACTGGGCTATACCTTGCAGTCTCTCTCCCCACCCCATATTGGTTTGTGTTAATACAGAAGTGTAGTATGTATCAACAAGGGAACAGAGGCAAGGTCAGAATTTCCCATAATTTAAAGGGGTTTGAATGATAGTCATTTGTTTGGGGAAGAAAGATTAAAACAACAGTAAACAAATCAGTATGTAATTGAAGTATAAAGATCACAGTCCCTCCCTATATCAAGACTGGATTCTGAAGGAGTCTTGTTCATAGGGGTCAGAATTAATAAAGTTCAATAGTGGTGATTTATTTACACTGTATTAAAGCCACGCAAGATAGAAAAACCTGCCATTGCTGATATTGCGAGTCCCTTTAACTGTGTGTGTTTGTGTATTTTGAAGGCCAGCACTTTGGAACTCCAACAGCAGAAGGGTGCTGACTTGTCATATGTGTGTGTTTTTTATTGGTTTCCTCAGAAGGCTGTGAAGTGGGTCCATGGAGTGAATGGGGAACTTGCAGCCGATATAACAAGACGTGTGGATTTAAGTGGGGTTTAGAAACGAGAACAAGGCAGATTGTGAAAAAGCCAGCAAAGGACACGATACCATGCCCAACGATTGCAGAGTCCAGAAGATGTAAAATGGCGCTGAGGCACTGTCCGGGAGGTAAGTGTATAGAATGCCAAAGCAATCTTGATGGGCTCTTTTCCTTGCTAAAGCCTCTCTTGTCTAACTAAGGTTGAACATTCTCTTGTTTTCCCCCAAAACATGAACAAACTGTTGGTCTCTTTGCCACCTTGTTCATGGGAGTGCTGAAAGAGCTTCCTCAGATAGTACTCTCAAGCTACCTTTGGAACACAGTACCTTCTGTGGTGGCTGGTGGGCTCCACCAAATCTTTTCTGCTAGTAGAGGCACTTTCCTCCAGTGGAAGGAGCAGTGGTCATTTTGTAGAGAAATAGGTGGTGGAGCTCATCCAGGGATTGTTATGCAGCTGCACCTACTATTCAATAGTAGGTAGGTAGTTGGGGAGGAGGAGGTAGTTGGGGAGGAGAAGGGGGAACCCTCAGAAAGGTTCGGGAGCTGCGCTCCTGTGAGCTTCTGCTGAATTCAAGGCCTGGGAAGGATCAACCTTCCCCAATCAACCGTCTTGCATTAGGCAAGACTTCTTCCATTGGAAGAAAATGCCTCTGCTAGTAGAATCCAACCTATTATAAGTTGTGACCTTTCTATTCAACGTACAGTACTATTTAGAAAGTCAGGAAAATGAGCAGAAACAGGATCAAAAGGTGCACCTTTTAAAATATGTAGGTTGCAAGTGGCATGGGGCATACAGCTGCATACTTGGGCTTCCTGGTCTGCTTTTGGTGAGGCTAGGTCATGGTCACTATTCTTTGTCTTCTCCAGAACTATTTGTGGCGTTTGACTCTGATGCTTAATTTATAAAACATTAGTCTATTGTTTGTTCTCTGATCATTTTTGTTTTTAAAACTGTAGAGGCAATAGAGGAAGGAGTAAGGAAAATACTATTCAATGACTTTAAGAACAGTAATCTCTATAAATACCTGTTAAATGACTGTGGTGATAATCTCTCTTCCTAATATTCTCAGTCTGTAAACTCACAGCAACATGTAGGGTAAGTATTAGATTATATAACTAAAAATACACTTAGATTTTGACGGATAAAACTGAAAAAAGGAAGCAAGGATATTTTTGGTGGGCTGGGGTCAAATGCATGTGCTTTGTGCATATGTGACCTATTTCTGTTCATTTTGTTTACATTTTATTTTGCTATATTTGCTATTTACACACAGCAATCATTGCGGAAGCTGCATTTGTGGTTCCATGCAGCAGAAGCTGGGTCAGCGGGCATAGGTTTTGTGCTTTGACATTCCCATCTACTGTAGAATAAGACATAATTTACCTGACTGTGTGGCTTTAGACCTCTCAGTTAGGGTACCACTTTCCCTTTCAGAAAGAGTATTGCTGCCGCTACGGCAAAATAACTGCATGTGGTCAAGGACTGTTTCCTACAATAATGTTGGGTATTGTCTTCAAGATATTATGATGCTACACTGCAATGACCAGAGTCTAGATTTGCTAGTAGACAGTAGAGAGGGGCCCCCAATAAAAGACCTTTGATTTTTTTTTTCCAAAATGGCCTTCAAATAAGCTCCCTCTTCCCTTTCCTTGTTACCTGCTTTCCTTGCTAAATATTCACATACCCCTTTCTGTGAGTCTGGTATGTGTCTTCCTGTTCAGCTTTAAGAATTTCTAGCAATGAAACTTGCCCCATTTTCCCAAGGTAGGAATATTGTGCAAGCTTAGTGAATCTTCCTGCTTAGGGTCTCTCCAAATCAGTTCTAGCTGCCAGAATCCTTCCCGTCCCATTATTCATACTGGCGTCCTCAGGGATCTACAATACATATTCCTGTTCCTCTGTGGCAATTTTCACCCTTCAGATATTTGTAGCCTGTCCTTATGTCTCCTTATTAATCACTGTAGTGCAAAGGTGTTCATATTTATTGCAGTTAAACTGTTAATCAAAAATCAGCCCCTTAAGGTCTTGCAGAAATGCCTTTGTATGTAAGCTGACACTGATTGCACCGGCATTCTTCTTTTAAAATAAGTGATTTCTGAAGGGGGATGGGATAGATGGGGTAAATGTTTACATTTAGTTTCAAGTACAAAATGGGGAAGGCCAATAATGAGCTTTCAAGGAGAAAGGAATGTTGAGGACAATGACCTGGACAAAGAGCTGGGAGGAGGTCAATGGTGATATTGAAGAATTGCTTGCTGTACTAAATTCTTGCGTGAACTCCCCCAAAATCTGTCAGGGTTGTAGAATAATAGTTGAAACAGCAGTAAAACCAATGCAAGGTGAGTCTAGAACTAAGTGCATTCTAAAAAAGGATGTAAGCATGCAAGAGGCAGAGAGATTATTGGCACTACCCGTTTTCTTCCTCCCTACTGATTGATACTTCTATACTTGCAACATTACTATTTAAATAGTAAGATCATAGACTTCTCAGACCTGGCTGAATTAATGGCTCAGGCTGAATAGCTATTGTATGACAGTGATTTTATAGAAATGTACTTATTTACCTTACTTATAATCATCTTTCTCACTGCAGCTCAAGATGGATAATGTAAGTAAGTCAGTCAGTAGGATGAGACATCTAATAAACTGTGCAACAGGACTGCAGGTATCTGAAAGAAAGCATGAATCTGAACAAAGGGTTGTTATTAAGCACGACATGTTAAACAAGCAGTAAGTGGTATGAGTTGTGAGGGTCAGTGTCTTGCAGATATGAGGGTTCAAGGCCATGAAGGACTTTCTATGTTATAGCCCCTTCTAGAGATGGGCAAAGCGAGGGAAAATGGTGGTTTGTGTTGGTTCACAGTTCGTTTGATTGCCCAAACCAGTGGTTCATGGTTCGTTTGATTTCTTGAATTGGTTTATGGTTCATTTGGTTTGGGAGGTGTAGAACAACCCCCTCACAAGTTAGAGTTGCCAAACTCACTGGGAGTCTTCAGGTTCTCCTCCATCTGCCCTCCAAGTTTGGCAAAGATAAGATTTGGAATGTCCAAGTTGTAGTCTCCCAAAGCAGGTGCCCTTGGAAAGCTCAGCCTATCCTTGTTTAAACATGTTTAGCTCTCATGACAACTAACACTCCTCTCTTCACACTGCAAAGTGAAAGCAGCTGAGTCAGGGTGTCTGCTTCCATAAATCAGAATGGGAGCTCTGTGATTGGCTCCCAGAGCTGCCAATCTAGGTATGGACAACTGCTATGGGTGTTACTAGAACTCCCAGAAGTCCATCCCAAGCATTGTGTAGGAATTGATTGCATTGGTGCCGTGCTGTCTGGAAAAATGAACCACAAAAACTAACCAAACGACCACCAAGGGAAAAAAGATGACTTGTTTTCCGTTTCAGACACAGAGTGACCAAATGAATCGGTTTGAAATGAGCCACGAACTGGCCCTGTTTGTGCTTGAGCTGCAGTTACTTTTTCAGTTTGTACCCATCCCTAGCGCCTACTTTTAATTGAACCTAGTAGCTAATGGGCAGCCAATGGGATGACTATAGAATGGGTATAATATGCATGATCTGGCAAGCTCCTGATAATAACCAAGCTGCAGTGTTCTGCACAAACTGCAGTCTTGGAGCTTAAGGGGAGACCTATGTAGAGTACATTACAGTAGTATACTCTTGATGTTTCTCTGGCGTGGTGCCCAGATTGACCAAGTCAAGGTAGAGCTAAACAAAGCTGGAAGAAAGCATTTTTTTTTTTTTGCATCAACATTAACTTGCTTTTCCAGCATTAATGCTGGGTCCAGTATAAGCTCTAGACTCTTGAGCCAGCTGACCTCATGAAAAGTGGAAAAGCATGTTATCCTTCAGGACCTCAGGCTTTCCAACCAGCATTACTTCAGTCTAGTCAGGGTTCTGTTTCACATTGTTCACTTTTAGCCCCACTTAACCATGAAAGTCAGGCAGTGGCTCAAGACCTCTGTCATATCACCATGGGACTGTGATAGACAGATATAGAGAACTGCAACAAGCTGTAGTCCTCCAGGTAGGTCTTTTGATTATGAGACTTTTTAAAATCTCAGTTTCTGTCGAGCTAGGGATGCCCCGCCCATCCTCCTGAGCAAAAGCTATGTAACCCTACCTTATACAATTAAAATTCTACTGAAAAGGATATATATAAAATGTTCCAAAATGTCTCACTTTCTCAGTCATGAAATAGTTCACAGAACTATGAAATGTTGATTTAAAAACAAACAGTTAATGCTTTTTTCAGCTATTCCAAACCATTCCAAAGTGATGGGTTTTTTGGAAGTCATCCAGGAAAGGATTTTCCTTGGGAAGAAAATGCTTTAACAGGATTAATAGCCTAGCCTTGTTTTAACATCGTAGCTCTTGGTTCTCGTTTTCTTCCAGCTTGCTCAAAACGCTGGCTGCTTTGTCAACAGGAGATTCCATGTGAGCTAAACCAAAACCCTTTCCATTGCACAGGTGAAAGCATCCTGCTTAAGAATAGCCATCTGTCTTTATGTGCACCCCATTTTTTTATGCCAAACTATTTTATTCCAAACATTTTTTTATGCCAAACAGCGATAGTTCTGTCTTTTTCTTCGACACTCACTGTGGATTTGGTTGTTAGGAGAGCTGTGAATAAGAGGTCATTCTCCTTGATTGTTGAAGACAATGAACAAAGGTAGTTCTTATGTGCATAAAAATTGCACAAAAGAGGCGGCATTCCCTGTTTTGTTCTCAGCATCTAAGTTTCACTGTATTTTATTGTACCTTATTTCATGGTTTGTAACAGCCATTGGGCTTATGCAATAAAACTGATCTATCTAAATCTAAGTTTCAGACCTGAGCTTCTTGCTTCTGAAAATTAATATAAGAACTGTATGCAAGGCAGGTTCTACAGGCAAGCCACCCAAGTTACACTGCAGGGAGGGGCAGCACAGTGCTCTGCATGGGTTCAGCTTGCTTCTAAAGAAAGAAACAAAGAGGGAGGGGAAAACTTAGCACAAAAATATTGGAATTAAGAACCAAAAGGGTTAATACAAACCAAATTTAGAGCCCATTGTTAGAAACAATTTATATAACTTAAACATCATCAAAATACATGCATTTATTTTTAAATGGGTAAAGGTATTTTTTCAGGAAAAAGATTGGTATTGCCGAAATTATTTTGCTCCATACCTTCCCTTTTCTCCCCAAGATGTGCTGTGGCTGTGGCTGCAGCCTGCCTTAGGGAGAGATGGATAGGTATGTCTCTTTAAACACCTTCCCCTTTCCTTGCTGAAGTGTGCTGCCACTGTGGAGTGGCTCAGGGAGGGAAGGTATTTAAAATTTAAATACCTTCCTTTCCGGAGTCATGCAGCAGAGAGGGCACACCTCAGAGAGGGAGGGGAAGGCTTTAAATGCCATTAAAACCTCAGTTTTGCTCTTCTCCGCTCTGGGTTTAATGGCTTCCTCCCATTTAAAAGGATATGTGCATGGGTCTCCCTGTCAGCTGATCCTTTTAAATGGGAGGAAGGCATTCAGCCCCTCCATTTTACTGTTCCCCACTCCAAAGTGGCTGGAGAGCAAAACTAAACGGCCTGAAGTCTTCCTCCCATTTAAAAAGATCAACACATAGGCAGACCTTCCACGCTGACCATTTTAAATGGGAGGGAGGCATTCAACCCTTCCGCTTTGCTCTCCCTAGCTCCTGAGTGGGGAGATCGAAACTGACACTCTCCATTCCCTTCCCCAGCTGCCCCGCCATGGCAGGGTGGCTGAGGAAAGGAAGACTAATCCAGGAAGCATGTTTATATGACCCCTGCTCTTCCTCAGCTGGCCTGCCATGGTGCAGGGCTAGGTAAGAGAAGACAGATGCGGAGGCATGCCCTGCCCTCTCTCCCAGAGACAGGGCAGTGAAGAATGGGAAGGCAATGAATGGACAGTTTCACCCCCACCTCCACTTGGAAGCAGAAGGAACTGAAACTGACCAACTTTACCTTCTCTTCCAACTGTGGCACATTGGCTGGAGAAGGAAAGACAGATGGGGAGACATGCCTTGCATTCCCTCCCTAAGCCTAGGCAGGTCAGGGAGGGAAGGCAAAGGTCAGTTTCGGTCCCCTTTGCTTGTAAGCGGAGGGAACCGAAATTGACCTACTCTTGCTTCCCCAGCTAGCCTGCAATGGCTGACAAATAGGGGAGGCATTTATGTTCCCTTCTGTTCTGTTTAAATGCCTCCATTCCCTTTCCCAGCCAGCCTGCCACAAAGGGCTGGCTGGGAAAAGAAAGATCAGAGAGACATGCCTTGCCTTCCTTCCACCCAAATAAAAACCAAATAAGATCAGCTTTTATTTGGGATCACCTTGTTGATAGCTTCTGCTTAATAAATACAAAAAATACTAATAAAGTATTTTTCAGATATTTATTCAGTTCAGTTTATGTCGAATACACACCCCTACCAGAGACTGTCAGCTGCTCCACTTACTCTCACATTCAGTTAGCTCTCTCAGAGCTGCATTGAATGTTAGAGCAGCATTCAAATAGGCTCTGGCGCCAACAAATATTTGGCTGTTAACACCTTCCAGTGGCAGGACAGCCTCCTGTCTGCTATACTCTCCCAATGTCATGGCCCCAATCCCAATTGGGATCCTATGTGTCTTGTTTGACCCGTAGTTCTGTTTAAAAAAGTATCAGAAGTGCCTTAGCATATTGCATCAAGTTATCGAGCCCAGCCTTGTGACAGCAGACTATATGCCTCTGGCACTTGCAAGCATTTTGTGAAGGAGACAGCGCTCTCTCTTTGTCCCCAATATCAGATCTTAAGAACTATGGAGATTGTCTCTGCAGACTGTTAATGGTCGTCAGTAAATCGGTTCTTGAGTTTTATTGAACTTATCCCAATCCTCTGGCTTTTTAAAAAATCTCCTCTGGCCTTAAATTAGTTTATTGTGTAAGTTAGTTACACATTGTGTGATGAAAGTGACTGTCCCAGGTCTACTGCCAACAAACTGCAAGGGTGACTCTGAATTCTAGTTTCAGGTGGATAGTCTTGTTGGTCTGCAGTGGAAGAGCAAGGTTCAAGTCCAGTAGCAACTTAAAAACCAACAAGATTTCCAGGGTAGAAGCTTTTGGGAGGTTTATGAGAAAGGAAGAAAAATCCCCCTCTCCATGACACCAATAATCTTACCAGCTTTTGTCATGCTCCTGTGTAGTCATTGTCTTTCCAAATGAATGGAGAAGGTCTGATGGGGTCTAAAAGTAAGTTCAAAAACTAAGTCAAAAATTATTATATACTCACTTGCACAAAAGTTTGTCCAAACAATTTCTGGGCACTGTGATATATATGGAGAAAAGCACTAAGTGTTGCATGAGATCTTGGGCAAGCAGAATTGTTGTAAGATCATTTGCTTTCTTTTATACATTGCTGGATCCAAACCAATTGTTTTTTTTAGAAGGGTGTAATTCTGCTTAGGATGACACTGTAATTTTTTTTTTAGCATAATCATTACGAAAAGTACTATTCTATGCCTGAGACATTCATTTCTCTAATGTAACTCTTTTCCCACCTTTTCAGTATATCTTTAAAAATGGCTATGACATCTCAGAGAGGATTCATGATGGAGCTGATTGCTAACAAACGAGTTGAACTGGTCTCTTGCCCATGGGTGGCATTGTAGAATAAAACATTCTTGTAAGTTAGGCACATGTCTTCAGACAAGCTTTAAGCAACAACTGAAAACTGTGTCTATAGGGCACATTTTTCTTAATTTCACTATTTTTTTTATTCAGGAGAAACAAGTTGTGAAGAATCATGTGATACAAGATGAATGACTGAAAAAAATATATTCACAACTCAAAACTGCCTTTCCAGAATATAACTAGTAACAGGCTTGATTAGGCCAATTGAAACTTCTTGATATTTATTTTCCATTTAAATAGTTTCTCAAGTGCCTTCAACAGTCTGAGCTTCATAAAGGGTAGTGAGCATTCCTGATTTGTTAGGCTGCTCACTGATAGCATCCTCTTATTTTTGAATCTGCAAAGTAATATTTTCCTGCATTCCTAGGGAATCCTTCAAGTATGTAGACATCTCTACCTTTTGTGAGTGGAGCACTTTCATGGTAGACATTTGACCATCAGCTTTGCTATTGGAAGGGATAACACTAGCGCTCCTTTTATTTCGCAAGAACTAAGTAATGGGACTCTTTATAATATAAAGTTGCCAGGTCCCTGTGGCCCCACCGGTGGGGGATGGGGAGGTAGGGTTTCCAGATGCAGGTTGGAAAGCTCCTAGAGATTTTGGGATGGAGCCTGAGGAGGACAGTGGGGTATAACACCATAGAGTCCACCCTCCAAAGCAGCCATTTCTCCAGGGGAGATGATCTCTCTCATCAGGAGATGCATTGTAATCCCAAGGGATGCCCAGGTCCCACTCGGAGGCTGGCAAGTCTACTATAATGGAATCATCCTTGTGGAATGACGTAAGGCTCTTAGAAGGGACCAGGCAGAGACAAGGGAAATTGATAGGAGCTTCCTGTGATGCAGAAGTTCATATTTATGTTATAAAATGTCCGCTTCTCTGTCTTCTAGTCATACTGTGATTGCTGTTTCAATCATAGGAGAAATTCAGAACATTGAAATATTTTCAGGGGATTTTCATTGGTGCAACCTGAATGCCATTGAAGCATTGACAGCTTTAGGCTTGTACTATCAAAAAAATCCTGAAAAATCTTTTAATGTTTTGAAATTGCCCTGTGATTGAAAATGTGGCTTCAGGGGCTGTGGAATTTTGGGAGGAGTGTCATGCCCCACCCCCAACATGGTAACATCACGAGTGACTCTCCAAAGAGGAGGCAGCTAGGTGCTGCCCTGTCACTTTGCCTCCTCAACTCTCTAAGGAGGTACAGTGAAGTGCTGGGGCAGGCATTCTCCAAAGGCCCACCTTGGCGCCTTATTGTATCTGCGCTAGCCAGCAAGTTGGCTCTCTGGGAGGTCTTGAAGATCCTGCTTGCTGTCAGCCACTTGTGGGGTGTGCATGGAAAGCCAAGGGCATGGGCATGGAATGCTCTGCTGTGGCTGTGGGCCAGCTGCAAACAATATGAGAGAGCCCATTTCATCATCATCTTCTGTCTGGTCTGATCCTGCAGCAGAATGTAGTGCTGATATGGGAAGGCCCATATACTACTTCACAGTCTCAGTGAGGAATTATGTTTTTCAGGTTCCCAACATTAATCATTCTCTGTTGAGAGAAGGTATTGAAACCAGTGAGAAAACCTCTGAGGTGAAACATAGCTTAGCCACAGAAATATGGAAGGAAGTTGAGCCTGATGAGGTTCTTTGGCTGATTCATTGCCTAAAACTGCCAGTGCTGCAGATTCAGATGTCATTCCAGTTCAGAGGAATTTTTTATTGACAGTTCAGTGTTCCACTTGGTAGGCTTTGCTTCTGGCTCCCCCCCCCCCCCGGCATTAGATTAAACAGATGAAATCCCTGCAGATTGGCAGTCATCAAATGTGGTCCCCATCTACGAAAATAAGTGTACTTGCTTAGATCCCACAAAGTACAAACCCGTTAGTTTGCTTTCTGTGTTATGCAAATTGTATGCCATGCATTTGGGACTCAAACTGAAGTCTTGGATGGACAATTGTAATATTTTTGGACCTGAACAATTTGGCTTGGAAAGGCTATTCTTGTTGTAATTAGCTGAGAAATATTTAAAGGCATAAGGACTATATGCCACCTTTTAAAAAACTTAAAATCAGCATTTTATACTGTAAGTAGAGAAAAGTTGTGGGCTATGCAACAAAAGTATCCAGTTTTCTAACTACACAATCTTGCTTTGAGCAGCATTTCTTCCCCCCAATCTCTGTTGCAGAGGCAAATACATTTAGATCTAATTTTGCTTCCTCATCAGCAGCCACAAGACTAGAGCATCTTCATTGTCATAAAGTGATATAACCAGGACTTTTTTCCTGGGGAAAACATAGTTCTCAAAAAATGTTTAAAATTTCATGAAGTGCACCTATGTGTTTCTCCTTCTTGAGAGTTCTGGCACCTCTGGATATAACAGAGCATGTGTGTGCTCTGTTTACAGCTGTTCTAAGCCTATCTAATTTAATTCTCTTCTAATCCAGTCTAATTTGCTTAAACATGATCTCATTTCACAATGGCTGATAGCATTTCTTTTTTTATTTGTACACAGTGAACATGTTCACCCTGGTGTCATATCCATGCTTTTTAAAACTATTTTTGAAGCAATTAAAAAATAAAGAACTTGAGTGGAACAGAATATTCACATGAAGAACAATGACTGGTTTTATTCAGATATAGTGATAAACTATGTTACATGAAGAAGAACGAGAGATCTTTAGTTACACATTCTTTTGCTCCTTCTCATCCCTTCACATGTTGGCTCCATTATAGAATACTTCAGCATTCATAACATACCACAGTTTGTCAATCCTTCCAAACCACAAACTGTTGTTTGTTTTCTGCTTCATGATGGTTTGCCTCAAATGCAGAAATATTTGATTAAATGGCTGTGTATGAAAGGGGAAGATGATAGACGAACAGGGGACCAAGAACCCCTCAGGCTTGTCCATGAGACAAGCTGTTGTTTGTCATTGCTACTGAATTGTACATGGTCATACCTCCTTCAGCACTTTGGAAAAGTGTCTGTCCAGTCTTGATGAGGTAATACTTTGCAGTCGTGACATTTTCTTTCAGTGTCATGTTCTGAGGAGGAGTACAATTCTGTGGTGGACCAGTCCTGCTCTGGCCTGCAGACCGTCCTGTCCTCCTGGATTTTCCCAACATCTGGAGGGGTGTTTCTTCTTCTCTGTTCAACTACTGCCACCACCTGACCTTTGTAGGAATTGTCCACTGGGAGGGTCAGGACTCCCAGCTTCCTTTCCAAGCTTTGAGGTCTTGCCATCTTTCCCTTTGCCTTGCCCTCTTCCCCTTTCATAGACATCCATGAACTAGCATGTCTCCTGCTGTCCAGCATCTTGTTATCACAGGGACAGCTTGCTGTGCTCCACTAGGGGAGTAGCCACTTGCCAACTGACTGCCTTCTGGTGCTCCTTTCAAAATACTGTGTCCAAGATGGTGGAGGTCTGTGTGGCACAGAGAAGCTAGGGTTGCCAGGTCTGTGTTGGAAAATATTTGGGAGTCTTTGGGGGTGGAGCAAGAGGGCAGGGTTTGGGAAGGGGAGGGGCCTCAGCAGGGTACATAGAATCCACCCTTCAAAACAGCCATTTTCTCCAGGTGAGCTGATCTCTGCCAGCTGGAAATCACTTGTAGCTGGAGATCACTTGTAAAAGCGGGAGATCTCCAGGCTCCACCTGATGGCAGCCCTAAAGCACTACCAGGATCAAAAGTCATAAAGTATTTATTAAAAAGAAAATATTCACAAACATATATTTTTAGCGCAGCATTAGATTATTCAAAAGAAAAGGGTAAAAGACAATTCCTCTGTCCCTCCCTCTATTCATGCCCTATCTGTTGTCAGAGCTGGCACGTCCATTAGGCAGCATGAGGCGGCTGCCTGGAGCATGGCTCTGGAGGGAGGGCACCAGTTTCAGCATTCCCAACTACCCTTGCTTCCTCAGTGAGGGAAATAGCGAGCTCAGTGGCTGCTGCAGGGTTTCCAGCCTCAGCAGACACGCACCCTGCTCACTCACTGTCACTCCACAGCTTGGAAGCACAGACGTGAGGGATGGAGCGACGGGATGCACATGTACGTGCAAGCTGAGGCTAGAAGTCCTGCTGCAGTGGCCACCGAGCGCACCCTCACTGAGGAAGCAAGGGGCGGTGGGGGGCACCTGGCCTGGGGCACTAGCCTTGCACTGGCTTCCCAGTGCCGGCTCTGTCTGTTGTTAAATGTAAGGCAAACTCTTTTGCTTAGAAAGTTACAGATTTTTTACAGGAGTACCATTACCTTCATGCCTCTTTCAAGTGTGCATGCCAGCACATGGTAATGGCTGCTTCTTCCAGACCTCAGTTAATAATTCTTTCTGCTTCGATGGAACCAGAACCCAAGAGACTGCCCTCGTTCCCAAGACTTTTGTTATCTTTTCCGCACCCACTGACCAAGTCAGGCTGGGTCAAAGAAACTTTTCCTGAGTTTTGTCCTGGAGTCCTTCTAGTCTTAATTACTCCAGATCTCTGTTCCCCACTTGGAGCAGGGCGGGGGGAAGACTGGACCATCCTATAGTTTCTAGTTGGACCTATTAGCGTTTCTTGAGAGGCAGCTGAGGTGAGGCTGGAAAGTCATTCAACTGACTTCCCTCTTCCTGCCTGTTTTCTGCCCAGAGATAAAAACTTTTAAAAACTCCTTGTGAAGGTTTTACTCAGTTGAGACCTCCACCCAAAAATACATGTCTTCACAGTTGCCATTCACATTAAGGTTTTGCCTGATGAAGACCAGTAATCCAATATGGGAATATTTTGGTTTGGCACTATACCTTGCAATTCCTAATAAAGAGATGTCTTATCTTGTTAGTCATAAGCTCTTATCAATCTTAACCAGTTACAATTACAGAAAATGCAAACAGGTTTAATAGTTTTTGTTGAAGGTCACCTAATGGATGTGTGTAGATTTGAAAATTCAATTTGACATTCTAGCATGAGGGTGAGATTCCGCTGCTAATCTAACAAATACATTCAGTCTCACAAATACATGTCCATTTTAAGGAAATTAAGGCATGTGTATCCTTAATGAAAGCCTGTATTTTGATCTGGTCACAGGCCCTGAAAAAAAATTCCTACTAGACATAAGGCAAGGTTTATGAGAATGGCTGGTGCTTTATGCCAAAGAAGTACCATCCAGTTTCATAATTACTTGAACCTCATTTCTGTGTATCTGTGAAAATGTGTATGCACACAAAAACTCATACCTTGAATAAAATTTTGTTGGTCTTAAAGGTGCCAGTGTATTCAAACTTTGTTCTCTCATGTAGAACAAGTAGCATTGTAGTCTCAGAAAACCAATGAGAGGATATCACTGATTTTATCTATCCGTACCATAGATCTGTACCTAGTTGAACCAATTGAACAAAGAACAATATATGCCCAGTTCTTTCCCTCTATAGCCAACTTGTGACAGAGAAACTCACTGTGCCTATGTCTGAATCTCATCCATGTTGCAGTCTCTTGAGGCTTGTACCCTTCAACATGCAGAAGTGTCTTTTTAAAAAAAGATATTTGAAGGTGCCAGAAATGATCCATGTTGATAGGGATGAACACTCACCCACACAGACATAAGGTTTTGTTGCATTAGCATGTTCTGACTGCACTGTAACCTCTTAAATCTTCTACTGAATCAAAGGGATTATTTCTACTTCATCTGGAAAATTTAAAGAAAATTATCAAATTAGTTGGTGAAAAGCTGGTTATAATCTTCACCTCCAATGGCACAATTTGTAAAGCTGTTGCCTGGTATAAATTCTTGCATAGGGCAAAGCAAAGCTGAGACTGTAGGATGGATTGCATCTTCTTGTAAGGAGGAAGCAAGCATGGCTAATGGTTCGATCCTATCACCAGTAATAACAATGCGAGGATGGGAGGGATAAGATCCTGCGGCTCAGCAATCTCTGTTCCCATCTCTTCATGCCTGCAATCCTCCATTAATTGGATAATCTGCTCCAAGACTGTGTAATCGCACATCAAGCAATGACTACTGCCTGGATTGAATTTTCAGTAATTAATCTACATTCATTTATCGATTTCACGGCCCTTCATACAGAAAGGAGAAAAGTGCCTTAGGGTGTTGATAAAAATACACGACTTCATCAAGCAAGCACTTGTCCTGCTCCTTGCTGATTTGGCTCAAACGTGAGTTTCCATAGGAGTGAGACTTGCAGTTTCTTTTTAGCAACTGCTAGACTGAGCCACTTGCTCATATTGGGTAGTGGATCCCCTCAAAGCGCTGGGCTTGCAGTTGCAACCACGAAGGCCAATTCCAGAGAGGTAGCTATGCTTATGGCAAAATTGAAGCTAAAAATGATTCCAGTACTGTTTTTTAAGGACTAAAAGATTTGTTGTGGTATACGCTTTTGTGGCCTAGACTAGAGTCCACAGTCGTCAGCCCTAAGCCAAACTCCTGCTTTCTTGCTTGCGTTGAGCCTGGCCAGCAATTTTACAAGCCCAGGAAAGATGGGTGTACCTTATTGCGCCAACTAGGGTTGCCAAGCCCTAGTCAAGAAATATCTGGGGACTTTGGGGGCGGAGCCAGGAACAAGGGTGTGACAAACATAACTGAACTCCAAGGGAGTTCTGGCCATCACATTTAAAGGGGCAGCACACCTTTTCAAATGCCTTTCTTCCATAGGAAATAATGAAGGATAGGGGCACCATATTTTGGGGCTCATAGAATTGGACCCCCTGGTCCAATCATTTTGAAACTTGGGGGGGGGGTATTTTGGGGAGAGGAACTAGATGCTATACTAAAAATTTGGTGCCTCTACCTCAAAAAATAGCCCCCCCAGAGCCCCCAATACCCATGGATTAATTCCCCATTATTCCCTATGGGAATCATTCTCCATAGGGAATAATAGAGTGCCCAGTAGACATTTCCCTTCCCCCTCACACTTTCTAAAGCGGGGGGAGGGCCTCCAATCCAGGGAATCCCCTGCCCCATCCCTCTTTCACACACACAAATACTTACTGGGTCTTGTTCCTGCAGAATATTCCTGTTTGTTCTAAAAACGAAAGCAAAAGAAAGGGAGGGGCCGTTCTCTGAGGAAACTGTTACAGATCCTTTCCCATGAAGCCCTTCCTGTTTCCTGCTCAGCCTTAAAGGGACACATTTTAAAAACTGTTTGCAGGTTTCTAAACCTACAGGAGCTCTAAAATGGCGATGTGCGTGCGTGCTTGCTACAGACGGAAGAGCGATGGCAAAGAGAGGTTTGAGACTTCCCAAAGTACTTGGCTTAGCCTGATGTGATCAGGGCTTTATAAATTATTACACGTGTTTGCCAGTAAACCCAGATGCCCGTGAGCTGTAAATACGATGCTCTTTAATATTGCAGTTGAGAGCCTGACCTCCTGGAAACCGTACACTGCACGTCGTATACGGAGAGCCTGCAATTCCTCCGCCCCCGCTTTTGGATTTTTGGAGAGCGGGGGAGGAGGCTGCTAATTCAGGGGTTTGGGAAGCCTAGCACCAACCAAATGCACTAAACCTGCCCTAATGATGGTGGCTGTGTGAAGAGCTTTAAAAACCACATGACACGCTTTCTCCATGAAAATAAGATAAGCAGCCCAGTTTATGTGATCATAAGCTCCATGGCTGTGATTCTTAAGGGCGTCACCAATATACATGCACCCGTGTAGATAGCAAAAGCATTCTTTTGCTAGCAGAGAAAACGTGTATTATGGGGTATTAATTACCAAGATAGTAACTTCTGTATACCAGGGTGGAGATACAACATTCAAAAGAAATTAAAGGGAATGAAGCTTATAAATATATATATATTGAATTAACAGAAAGAGAACCAAGTTAAATCAGGTTTTAAAAAAATAGAGGCACTAAGGAAAGAAAATAAATGCATATGTGAAGTACCAAACACAGTTTAAACCCTTCCTTTAACAAACTACCTGCTGCTAAGGGAGAAAATAAAAAGAGAATCAAATAGATTGGAGCCTGCTTTGGGGGTGGCATTTATTTCACACTCTGTGTGACTCACTGTCATTTTAATATCCGTTTGATCCAGATTTCATTTTTCATGGCTAGGCCCATGCTAAGATGTTCATGTTTTCAGAGATCCAAAATGGAGATCCCCCTGCCAGGGGGAGTCCCAGGGCCTTGCACCCAAAATGCCATAAGGATAGGGGTTGCTGTAAGGAGAAGTTCAGCAGACTTTCTCTTATCTTTTTTGTGGGCCAGTGGAGACTCTTGTGCCATGGGAATAATCTCGACAGAAGAGAGAAATGGGCATGATTTCTTCCTCACTGCAGCAACCCCCCCTCACCTCATGGCATTCCATCTGCAAGGCTCCCCCACCCCACAGTATCAGTTTCTCAGAGATCTTGGGAGGCTACTGAGAAAAGGAAGAGGTAAGAAAAAGATCCTACATCTGCAGACTCTTCTTCACTGTTTTATAGAATCCATGGTAGAGTATGGTCGTTTTTGTACTCACCTTAATCAGCAGCGACGACCCTCTTCACCGCGCAGGATCTGCGCAGATTTCGCACTAATTGCCGCGGAGCACCCAGAAGAGCCGGAAAGTCCCGGCGCTTTTGCGGTGCAAACGGAAACCGCCAAAAACCAGTTTCCGTTTGCGCCGCAAAAGCGCTGGGACTTTCCGGCTCTTCTGGGTGCTCCGCGGCAATTAGTGCGAAATCCGCGCACATCCTGCGCGGTGAAGAGGGTCGTCGCTGCTGATTAAGATGAGTGCGAAAACGACCTATATTTAACATCAGTAACGCATTTTTGAAATCTTCTGTGCAGTCCTGTTTCTTAATTCCTTCATACAAAATAAACCTTGCAACTGCAGAGGTGGCTTGATTAGATCAATTTGTGGGACTTTTCAGTTTTGAGAAGAGAAGACTGAGAGGAGAGACAGAGAGAGTTGACAAAGAGAACTTGCTCTCTTTCTCCCCATAAATTCTAGAGGACATCCAGTGAAGCTGACGGGCAGCAGATTCAGGATGGACGAAAGGAATCATAGAGCTGGAAGGGACATCCAGGGTCATCTAGTCCAACCCCCACCTGCACAATGCAGGAAATACTTCTTTGTATGTAGAGTGGCTAAATATGAAGAGAGCAGAAATTGGATTTATATCCCGCCTTTTACTACCTGAAGGAGTCTCAGAACACCTTACCATCTCCTTCCCCTCCCCTCCCTTCCTGTGAGGTAGGTGGGGCTGAAAGAGCTCTGACAGACAATGCTCTTGAGCAGAACAGCTTCTGACAGAGTTATGACTGACCCAAGGTCATTCCAGTAGGTGCAAGTGGAGGAGTCAAACCCGGTTCTCCCAGACAAGAGTCCATGCACTTAACCCCTACACCAAACTGACTCTCTGCCAGAGGATATAGTGATAGCTACAAGAATCAATGGCTTTAAATGGGAATTAGAAAGATTCATGAAGGACAGGTGGCAACTAGCTTTGGCAACTAGAGGGAACGCCCACATTAAGAGGCAGTCAGCCTCCAAATCTCAGTGCCAGAAGGCAACACTAGGGAATGCCTTGGCTTCTACACCTTGTTGCTGGCCCCCCAGAGGAACTGGTTGGCTGCTGTGTGAGACAGGATGCTGGACTAGATGGACTATTGGTCTGATCTAGCAGGGCTGTTATGTTCTTGTGTTTGTGTGTCTGTAATATTA